>NC_083415.1:24659463-25276963 GCF_020745735.1 Hemiscyllium ocellatum | reverse complement strand
TATTGTAACTGGTTATGTTAGGGCAAAATATGATCACAAGATGGCATGTTTCATTGATCATGGATGATTTTGTCCTACTCTGATAAACTATAAGGGCCAGATTCCTGTTGTTGGAATGACAAAGGCCTCTATCTGTTCCTGACATTGGGCACTCATCCCATCTGGTGCTAGTCTCATTTGCGTGACAATCATATCTTTTAGATTAGGTTAGATTACCTACAGTGTGGAAACAGGTCCTTTGGCCCAACAAGTCCACACCGACCCTCCAAAGAACAACCCACCCAGACCCATTTCCCTCTGACTAATGTACCTAACACTACAGGCCAATTTAGCATGGCTAATTCACCTGACCTGCACATCTTTGGACTGTGGGAGGAAACTGGAACACCTGCAGGAAACCCATGCAGACATGGGGAGAATGTGCAAACTCCACACAAGGAGTCACCCAAGGCTGGAATCGAACCTGGGACCCTGGTGCTGTGAGACAGCAATGCTAACCACTGAGCCACCGTGCCGCCCCCTTCTGTGATAACTTTGCATCTTTCATTTTGATAGCAGCCGTTGTGTTGAGTTACATTAAAGAAGTTCATGGGAGACGTTTTTGACGTGATTTTGCTGACCGTCTCGCTATTCATAGTGATGATTGATGCTACTGCATTATTAACAGCTTTGGTTTTATAATCAGTACTTGAGGATGAGGTTGCAGACAAGGCATTGGACCTTGTTACAGAGGGTGTGGGAGTGATTTTTCTTCTGTAATATTGTAGGTAACCTTGCTTCCTAGGACGAGAAAGATACAAATGACACTGATTTGCAGTGTCCCTTGTAGACGCACCTTGGGCTTTCTTTGCACTTGATGGCTGATTCAGTAGTCAGTAATACTTGAAAGGGTCCCTTCCACCTTGGTCCCAACTGCTTTTTATTGTAGTCCTTGATTAACACGTAGTCTCCAGGTTGGATGCCTTTAGCATCTATCCTGGAACCCTTCTTTTCTCTTTCTTGGATATAGGTTTCTTTTACCTGTTAGGATAAAACTGGAGAGGTTTGGTTAGTGCGATAAGGTACCAGTGCATCTCATCTGACATGAGGTGTACATCCACAAAGCATGTGTGTGGTACCAGTCCCGACCATGGGGTTCTCAGAGGGTGGCCATTAATAATTTCAGCAGCCATGACTCCGGTCTTTCTCTGGGTCATCATTCCCATACTGAACAATGCCAGGGGCAAACTTGAAGCCAATTAAGTTTTGTCTCTTCCATAAGTTTGGACAGTTGCACATTCCACAATTCCTGCTGCTTGAGGATGATTCGCACAGTGGAACCTCTGTTTTATACCAAGGGTTGCTCTTTGTTAAGTTCCGAAATGAAATGAAAGCCATTGTCTGTCGACAGAGATGATGGCACTCCACATCTTTTAAGTGCCATCTTTTGGCCTTTATAAGTGAAGGCAAAAAGAGACTGTGAGTCAGGATGTACAGGGACTGAGAAGAGAGCATGCTGGAGATCAATAACGGTTGAGGTCTTTGCCTCAGGGGGAGCACGGGAAAGACCATAAGACCATAAGACCATTAGACATAGGAGTGGAAGTAAGGCTGTTCGGCCCATCGAGTCTACTCCGCCATTCAATCATGGCTGATGGGCATTTCAACTCCACTTACCAGCGTTCTCCCCGTGGCCCTTAATTCCTCGAGACAACAAGAATCTATCAATCTCTGCCTTGAAGACATTTAGCGTCCCAGCCTCCACTGCACTCCGTGGCAATGAATTCCACAGGCCCACCCTCTCTGGTTCAAGAAATGTCTCCGCATTTCTGTTCTGAATTGACGCCCTCTAATTCTAAGGCTGTGTCTATGGGTCCTAGTCTCCTCGCCTAATGGAAACAATTTCCTAGCGTCTACCCTTTCCAAGCCATGTATTATCTTGTACGTCTCTATTAAGTCTCCCCTTAATCTTCTAAACTCCAAAGAATACAATCCCAGGATCCTCAGCCGTTCCTCATATGTTAGACCTACAATTCCAGGGATCATCCGTGTGAATCTCCGCTGGACACGTTCTAATGCCAGTATGTCCTTCCTGAGGTGTGGGGACCAAAACTGGACACAGTACTCCAAATGGGGCCTAACCAGAGCTTTATAAAGTCTCAGTAGCACATCTCTGCTTTTATATTCCGATCCTCTTGAGATAAGAGACAACATTGCATTCGCTTTCTTAATCACAGACTCAACCTGCATGTTTACCTTGAGAGAATCCTCAACTAGCACTCCCAGATCCCTTTGTACTTTGGCTTTACTAATTTTCTCACCATTTAGAAACTAGTCTATGCTTTTATTCTTTTTGCCAAAGTACAAGACCTCGCACTTGCTCACGTTAAATTCCATCAGCCATTTCCTGGACCACTCTCCCAAACTGTCTAGATCCTTCTGTAGTCTCCCCACTTCCTCAGTACTACCTGCCTGTCCACCTAACTTCATATCATCTGCAAACTTCGCTAGAATGCCCCCAGTCCCCTCATCCAAATCATTAATATATAATGCGAATAGCTGTGGCCCCAACACTGAACCCTGCGGGACACTGCTCGTCACCGGCTGCCATTCTGAAAAAGAACCTTTTATCCCAACTCTCTGCCTTCTGTTAGACAGCCAATCCTCAATCCATCCTAGCAGCTCACCTCGAACACCATGGGCCCTCACCTTGCTCAGCAGCCTCCCATGTGGTACCTTATCAAAGGCCTTTTGAAAGTCTAGATAGACCACATCCACTGGGTTTCCCTGGTCTAACCTACTTGTCACCTCTTCAAAGAATTCCAACAGGTTTGTCAGGCATGACCTCCCTTACCAAATCCATGTTGACTTGTTCTAATCAGACTCTGCTTTTCCAGGAATTTAGAAACCTCATCCTTAATGATGAATTCTAGAATTTTACCAACAACTGAGGTTAAGCTAATTGGCCTATAATTTTCCATCTTTTGTCTTGATCCTTTCTTGAACAAGGGGGTTACAACAGCCATCTTCCAATCATCTGGGACCTTTCCTGACTCCAGTGACTCTTGAAAGATCTCAACCAATGCCTTCACTATTTCCTCAGCCACCTCTCTCAGAACTCTAGGGTGTATCCCATCGGGGCCAGGAGATTTATCAATTTTAAGACTTTTAAACTTTTCTAGCACTATATCTTTCGTAACGGCAACCATACTCAACTCAGCCCCCTGACTCCCTTTAATTGTTGGGATATTACTCATGTCTTCCACTGTGAAAACTGACGCAAAGTACTTGTTAAGATCTCCTGCTATTTCCTTCTCTCCCATCACTAGGCTTCCTGCATCAGTTTGAAGTGGCCCAATGTCTACTATTGCCTGTCGTTTGTTTCTTATGTACTGAAAGAAACTTTTACTATTATTTCTAATATTACTGGCTAGCCTACCTTCATATTTGATCCTCTCATTTCTTATTACACTCTTTGTTATCCTCTGTTTGTTTTTGTATCCTTCCCAATCTTCTGATTTCCCACTGTTCTTAGCCACTTTATAGGATCTCTCTTTTTCTTTAATTCATTTTCTGACTTCCTTTGTCAGCCATGGTTGGAAAGAATGGTGGCAGGATTGGCAACAAGGGAATGAAGAGGCTCCATGATCTTGTTGACTTCTCTTAGGTCCTGGAGCAATCGCCTTTTGGATCGACCTGGTTAGGAACCGGGAATATCGGTATGTTAACAGGTGAGGAACATGGAACAGGTATTCCCTGCCTCAGAAAGGAATCAATGAGGGACTGAATCCCCTGTTCAGATTCAGGTTTTAAGGGCTATTGCTTAATAGCAGTAGGGAACAGTTTGATTTCACCATTATCTGAATAGGCTCAGAATTAGACTTGCCAACCTCAGTTTTAGTGGCTGCTGAGACTCCTTCTGCAATACTTCACGAACCGTCCCTTCTAAAGAGAATGGTTTTGAGTATAAAAGGATTGTAAAATCATCAATCTGTTGAGATTGGAGAGAAGTGTGGTCAACTAGTTCAAAGGCCTTCTGGGCCTTGTAACCCATTTCTTTTGCACCATGTCCCTTGTTAACTATAAGGGTTATGTGGAGGAAAATATAACAGCCCTGCTTCCATAACACAAAAGGAACGGATGTCAGAAAAGAAGTGCCCATAGAGGTCAAAACATAACCAATCACAAAGATTTGTTGCATGGTTTCTTAGTAAGGTTTAAAATAATCCTGAAATGAGACCTTAGTGTCAGAAGCATCATAGGTGCAGGTGATATGCAGATGTGGAACGTTTTCTAAAGGAGGGTCAAAATTCCCTGGATTAAAGTTAATGGATCACCATTGAGGAGCTTAATTTTGGTTAGAGAACATTGATAATGAGTAAGGGGATCAGATATGACCAGACCATCAAAAGATTCAGGGAGCAACTAAGATCCCATCCACAAAGGGGATCTCTCGTCTTTTGTTGATCACAAAGTGGAAAGGTAAAGTTAACTGGTCCTTCCACACTACTTGAAGTGGATAGGTGTACAGATAGAGGATATTATTACCATTGAAAGCGCCCTCTTGGGAGAGGGAAAAATGGTATTTTACTGCCATTTTCAATGGGATTGAGGAACACCAGGCTCCCATATCAATGTCATAGCCATTTATAATTAGCGTGTTTTGAGCAGATTTGTAGCTCAGGTTGAGGTTTTGGGTGTAGGTTTGCTCACTGAGCTGCAAGGTTCATTTCTAGACATTTCATTACCCTACTCGGTAACATCTTCAGTGGGCCTCAGGCGAAGCAATGCTGAAAATTTCTGCTTTTTATTTATATGTTTGGGTTTCTTTGGGTTGGTGATGTCATTTCCTGTGGTGATGTTATTTCCAGTGGTGAAGTCACCTCCTGTTCCTTTTCTCAGGGGTGGTAGATGGGGTCTAACTCAATGTGTTTGTTGGTAGAGTTCCGGTTAGAATGCCATGTTTGAGTAATTCTCATACATATCTTTGTTTGGCTTGTCCTAGGATGGATGTGTTGTCCCAGTCAAAGTGATGTCCTTCCTCATCCATATCTGAGGATACTCGTGAGAGGGGGTCATGGCTCTTTGTGGCTAGTTGGTGTTCATGTGTCCTGGTGGCTAGTTTCTGCCTGTTTGTCCAAAGTAGTGTTAGTTACAGTCCTTGCACGGTATTTTGTAAATGACATTAGTTTTGCATGTTGTCTGTATAGGGTTTTTCAAGTTCATTAGCTGCTGTTTTAGTATGTTGGTGGGTTTGTGGGCTACCATGATGTCAAACGGTCTGAGTTGTCTGGCAATTATTTCCGAGATGACTTTGATGTAGGGGAGAGTGGTTAGGGTTTCTGGACGTGTTTTGTCTGCTTGTTTGGGTTTGTTGCTGAGAAATTGGCAGACTGTGTTCATTGGGTACCTATTCTTTTTGAATACATGGTATAGGTGATTTTTCTCTGCTCTGCGTAGCTCCACTGTGCTGCTGTGTGTGTTCGCTCATTAAAATAATGTTCTGATGCAGCTTCGTTTGTGAGTGTTGGGATGATTGCTTCTGTAGTTCAATATTTGGCCCATATGTGTTGATTTCCTGTAGATGCTGGTTTGAATTTCTACCTTGGCTGTTCGCTCTACTGTGACATCTAGGAATGGCAGGTTGTTGTTGTTTTCCTCCTCTTTAGTGAATTTTATGCCAGTAAGGGTATTATTGATGGTCTTGAAGGTTTCCTCTAGTTTGTTTCGTTTAGTGATGATGAAGATGTCATCCATGTAGTGGACCCAAAATTTGGATTGGATGGTTGGCAGATCAAGACTCTGCGTTACTGCCTCTGCTATGAACCCTGATATTGGAGATCCCCTGGATGTTCTGTTGGCTTGTCTGTCGGTTTTATTGTTGAAGGTGAAGTGGATGGTAAGGTATAGGTCCACTAGCTTGATGGTATTGTCCTTGTTGATGAAGTTAGTGGTGTTTGGTGTATGTGTCTTTGCATCTTCTAATAATGCAGTCAGTGTTTCCTTGGCTAGGTTAATGTTGATTGATGTAAACAGGGCTGTTACATCAAAGGAGACCATTATTTCATCCTCTTATACCTTAGTGTCTTTGATGGTCTTCAGGAATTCTTGGGTGGAGTGGATGGAGTAGCGTGAGTCTTCTACTAAGTGTTTCAGTCTTTGGTGTAGCTCCTTGGCCAGTCTGTAAGTTGGTGTTTTTAGGTAGTGAGACACTGGGTGGTGGTGAGGGTTGTTTTTCAGACTGGAGGCTGGTAACCAGCAGTATTCCATAGGGATCGGTACTGGGACCATTTTTGTTTGTTGTTTATATAAACGAGAATTTAGGAAACATAGTTAGTAAGTTGTGGACAACACCAAAATGGGGAATGTAGTAGCCATTAAAGAAGGTTATCTAAGATTACAAAGGGATCTTGATCAATTGGGTGAGGAATGGCAAATGGAGTTTAAGTTTGGTTAAACAAACAAGGGCAGGATTTATGCAATTAATGGTGGGGCTTGTATAATATCATAGAACAGAGACCTAGAGGTTAAGGTACATAGTTCTTCGAAATTTGCATCACAAGCAGCATTTAGCACACTTGCCTTCATTGCTCAGATCTTCAAGTATACGAGTTGGATGTACTGTTGAGGTTGTGTAGAGTGTTGCTGAGGCCTTTTCTGCAATATTATGTATGGTTCTGGTCTCCCTGTTATAGGAAAGACAGTTTAAATTGGAGCAGTTTCAAAAAATATTTACCAGGGCGTGGCCTGAAATGGAAGGTTTGATTTATAAAAATAGGCTGGGACATTTTTCACTGAAGCATAGGAGATTAAGGAATGACATTACAGAGGTTATAAAATTATGAGGGGCAAGATAAGGTGATTAGCAAAGATTGTTTCCCTAGGGTGGATGAATTCAAAACTAAGGGGCACATTTTTAAAGTGAGAGGAGAAAAAATTAAAAAGGACAGGGGGCAACTTTTTTTTTAAACCACAGAGGTGACTCGTACATGCGATAAACTGCCAGAGGAAGTGGGTACAGGTACAGTTATAACATTTAAAAGACATTTGGATAAATACACGAATAGGAAAAGTACCTAAGGGGCAACTTTTTCATGCAGAGGGTGGTACGTGTATGGAATGAGCTGCCAAACGAAGTGGTGGAGGCTGGTACAATCGCAACATTTAAGAGGCATTTGGATGGGTATATGATTAGGAGGGGTTTGGAGGGATATGGGTCAGGTGCTGGCATGTGGGACTAGATTGGGTTGGGATATCTGGTCAGCATGAACGGGTCAGACCAAAGGATCTGTTTCCATGCTGTTCATCTCTATGACTATGTTTGGAGGGATATGGGCCAAATGCAAATACAATACAAAAACAAAACAAGACACAAGAATGAATGCAACACTACTAAAAGATATAAATGAGTTAGTATTTTTTGGAAGTATTTTGTTTATACGTAATTTTATGACTTGATGTGCATTTAAGATTTTATGCATAGGATGCTGCAATCAAAAAGAAATATTTTGCATAGATTAATGCCCCTTTTATGGAAAATATATCAAAACAATATGTACATGAAATGCAAGATGATCCTTTTCAGTGATTAGTATCTTTTTATAGTTAGAAAGTAAAACATCTTAATATGCTGGTTTTATTTAAAATAAAAACAGACTGCTGGAAATACTCAGGAAATGACAGCATTTATCGAAAGAAAAGGAGAGTTAATATTTTGAATCTAATTGGACCATTCTTTGGAACTGATCTTTATGCTGTCAGCTTATTCACATGATGTGCGTATGCAACAATACTAACCATGTTGTTTATTTGGTGCACAGGCCTAAAATTGTAACTTGCTAGCACCAGAAAACAAGCCTGTACTACTCAGAGGAAGGTGCATTGGGATTAAGTCTTTTACAAACTGATCTTGATCTGGGAAAGAGTGAAAAAATAACTGGAAAGGAGAGGGAAGGGGCACCAAGGTTTTCTAAAGCCATACCAGAAGCCTGAGCAGTAGAAGTGAAACACTAAGAGATATCCTGTATCCATCAGGGGATGGGAAACAGGAGGCCATCCTGACTTAAACAATTAATATTCCCCTACCAGGGTTTAAAGGGCAGGCGGGGATGGAGATGGAGGCATAATTAAATTGAGGAGGGAATGTGACCCAACGCAATAATATAAATGGCAGGAGTGACCATATTATAGGCTTCACCTTGCTGTCAGGAATTAAATCAGAGATCCAAACCAAGTGACCAGCTGGCAGGTTGTAGGCTTTAGGAATTCCCTCCTTAATGTGTTTCTCCCAGCCTGTCGCAGGACCCTTCCAACGGGACGCAATTGCAACCCACCCCCAAACCACCTTTTCCTTCCATCTTCCAGTTGTGTCACCACCCCTGCCCCTCCCATTTCCTCTCCAGTCTCCCCTACCCTCCTCCTCTGACCCCATGACAAGTAGCAACTGGTTTTTGCAGAAAATACTGTGGTCAAGTGAGCACGGATGCAAAACTGGACATATTAAATTGATCCACAGCTGGAGAAATCGGGCCTGACAAAAAATTAGTCAAACTAAACTAAACAACAGCCAGCAGCTATTGGCTCCAGACTACAGCGGAAACCAAGGTCAAAGAGGTCACAGAGGTTCAATGGAGGGTCATGTTTTGGAGAAGTTTCTGGCACCTTGACTTCCAGCCAGTTCCTGAGGCTATGCACTGCGTACCTCCCTGGCATGGCAACAGTGAAGGGTTTTGATGCGATCCCATTGCAAGCTTTCAATCCAGCTTATGATTGCATAACTATGGAAAGTGCTCAGCCATCATCATGTAGAATTATAACAGCTGCCAAAAATGATCAACTAGCATCTAATCTGTAAGGAGTGTTCATATATCGATGTAATTGCTTTTATACTTCCGATGAATTAAAAACTGTACATGTGTTAATGAGATGGTGTCTAATATATTTTCTTTAAAAATCAGAAGCATGCATTTATGACATGGCAGCCATTTTGGATTCCTAACAATGTTTGTTTTATTATTGAGCCCATGTTGTCAATTGGTAATTAGTTTTTCAAAAGATAATACACTCCATTGAATGTTTTCAGAAAGGAGACAATGAAGCACTTTAATCAGAATCATTCAGTGATATTTAATACACTGATTATATAACACCACACTTTCCATGCTTGCCAGTAAAGACAAGATGAATATTGATCTTCATTCATGAAAGTTATCAAGAGTCTATTCTTCCTTCAAGTTAAAAAGGATGAATGCTACCTATTGGCAATTTCTTTGACCTAGTTTGTGCCTGTTTTAATGATTAAACAATAATTTTATTCTTGATTTTTTTTAGATGAGTGGTGGCTTCCATATTATTTAAGATTAATTAAAGCCCTGAGGAGACAGGCATTCAAGCTGAATAGAGGAATCAGCAGACACTGGAAACAGCTTCATCTTTCTGGTTGGGGACATTAATAAAAGAAAACAGGCAAAGAAATTCAGTGGGGATCGGAAATTAGCGTCAATGTTGTTGCTGAAACCAGTCCTTGAAATGTTAATATTTTACACAATGCAGTATATTGATAATATCCATACCTACTACCGTTTGTAGCAGAAATAAGTTTGTATATTTTGTAACCTCTGATTTTTCTTTAGCTTTGGCTTAGCCAAGCAGAGAGTTGGGAATTAAAACTGGATGTTTCTACAGTATTTTCAATTTCATGAGCAGAATTTGTAAATAGAACTAGTTCTTGAGTTAGTGCAAGAAAACCTGACCCAACATTTCAAATATGGCAATGGAGCATGATATCTAATGGTACCCTCTTAATTCATAAATTTTCAATTCAATATAATATTTGTCAAGATAGAATCATTAGATGGGCACTGTCCTATATTGTCCATCCTGCCATTTGTTCCTAAACAATGAGCTTCCACAAGTTTGAAAAAAAACATGCACAACACTGACATTCCCATTTACAAAGATCTGAAAACCCATTGATAAAATAGTCTGATAACAGTAACTATTCACAGAACTGGTTATCAACCTATAATCCAGATGGATAGAATCATGGAACACATGCAGCATAAATGAAAATCAATCCATCATCACCAACACAACACCAGTAGGCTCTAGCTTTGTCTTTCTTGAAGACAGTGGACAATGTTGGGTCAGATTGGTGCTGTGAATAGAAGATGGGCCTGCTGTTTCATAAATGGAAGATGAGGAATGGCCTGAAGCAGAGTGGTGGGCAGGAGTTCCAGACCATGAAACATATTGCAGCGACCTACTCACTAAGATGTGATGATCTAGACAGTTCCTTTCTCCAATCAATGTCAGGAAGGCATCAGATTGATAGACAAGTTAAGAATCCCATCAGTACTTGTTTTAGACACAAAGAAGTAACTGTAGAACACCAAAATACGTGCATTACAACTTAAGAAAGATTCATTTTCCAGGTCCTGCCAGAGGCTTCACCAATCAGTAGAGAAGCATAAACTTCAAATTGGATAACCCTCATAATCCATTTGATTTTGTTAAAAGTTTCATTGCAACATTTTATTTTAACAGGGTGTACTTAAGCAACAGTAAACTGCTTATTATGGATAATTGACTAATAATAACCCAGACAGAGCTAAGCAGATCAAAAGCATTATTACCTGAATTGTAATATTAATGCCACCTTTGGCCTGTTTGCTCTAGTCCTATTTTTCCATTGAAGGCACATTATCTTTATTTATTGGTGGGTGGGGGGGGGATTGCACGAGATAAAACTAAGTGTTGCTGTGGGATAAGTTGGCTAGGTAGCTACGTGTCACATTTATTGAGGTGTGGTGAGATCTTCAGTGTGTCTAGTGTGATTGCTTTTTATCAAAAGTGATTTCATTTTGTTACTCAGAAGAAACAGTCCCTTCGTATCATTACACGACTGTTATCTAATAGGATTTTGACACTTAACAAACTCTTGGCAATCAGGTCTTTATATTCACTGCATGACACAAAATACATGCAAGGCTGGAATGAATCTTGCAATAATCTTCCAGAGATGTACTGAGATTGAGGAATAGTTCCAAGGATGAATAGTAATACACTGCAGTAACAGCTGCTCTGCTTGGTAAGGGCAGCAATTAATCACTGTACAGCATCCATTTATGGTGCAGCAACTAAAACATTTTAACACTTCACTTTCTCTAGTGAGACTGCAAATTTTTAATGTTCGGCTTTGTTTTCTTGCTTGTCTAGTTTCTTTTGGTGATGAATTGTAGCAGAAGCTTGGGTTCTCAGTCAAATGGGCTGCCACATGGTGCTAATATTCATCTCACCTAATAAAGAACGTCAATTCAACACATGCCTGTGGCCAAATCATTGCCTTTGGTGAGGAGTGAATTGTTATGACTCACTAGGATACCACGCTGGAAATCAAATCCCAGTGGTCCCAGAGTCATCACAAAGTTTAAAGGTTTCATAAAATGCAAAGTACCCTAATTTACCTGACTTTTGGATGCAGAAAAACACAGACCAGGTTTCTGTACTAAACAAGAATTATTACTCATTACAAGAAATTAGATCTTAGCTGCAGGTAGGAGAAAGTGAGGACTGCAGATGCTGGAGATCAGAGATGAGAATGTGGTGCTGGAAAAGCACAGTAAGTCAGGCAACATCTGAGAAGCAGGAGAATTGACGTTTTAAGCAAAAGCCCTTTAGATCAGGAAGCTGCAGGTAAACAGTTATAAAATACTAGTATATAACAACACTAATTAGAACTCTAACCTCCTTATAAACTCCACCTTAAACACAGACAGACACAGGGTCAGACAAACAGACAGGGTAAGATAGGTTATGAATATAGGGGAAAAAGCAGAAAGACAGTTCAGTAGACTCTGTTCTCAGGTTCTGTGACTGAGATGATCTTTCTGCTGGCTAGCACGTTGCTTTATTCAGCTTTCACTGAATGCTTCCAGTAGTGGGTAAGTGCCATTGGTGGCCGGTCTATTTATAAATAATCTCTGACTTATTAGTTAAAAGTCACAGCTTACAACAAAATAAACTGGTTTCCTTCAGGTTTACACATGAGTGTTGACTGCTTTATTCCTGATGAAGGGCTTTTGCCCGAAACGTCGATTTCGCTGCACTTTGGATTCTGCCTGAACTGCTGTGCTCTTCCAGCACCACTGATCCAGAAGCAGAGAACAGAGAGGCCATTCCTAAGCTGGGAAGAATGAAACCTCTCTCTGTCTCTCTGTATCATATTCCCAGCCTCATGCTATTCAGTCCAATCAATCACACAGTTGTCACTAATGTATAAACCAATCAACTTCCTGCTGCCAGAAGCTGGATCTGGACACCTTGGCAGACTCCAAATTGGAAACAACTCAAACTTTAATTACTGCTTTGCGAAAGTGAGGACTGCAGATGCTGGAGATCAGAGTCAAGAATAGAGTGGTGCTGGAAAAGCACAGCAGGTCAGGCAGCATCCAAGGAGCAAGATTAACTGCTTGTTCTGTTGTTTGCATTGCTTGGAATAGGTGTCAGGTTATCGGCTTTACAAAACTGCAGCTAATCTTTCAAGCATTAGTTTTAAAACACCTCTTTCTCATTTCAGTTAACTTTTTTAAAGATGGGAACAAAGTTGGAAGACACAATTCTTTAAATATTAAACACTACAGGATGAAGTTTTCCCAAAAGCAGGTGTGAGAACATAATTCAGATTCTCCCCATTAAGATAAAGTCCAGTAATAAAATTCTCCTCCGGCAGAATGAGAGAACAAAACCGAACCATTTCCTCCATTGAGCCTGACCTGCTATTTAATTAGATTGCGTTTGATCATCTAAACATCACTGTCTTTTCCCCACACTATTTCCTTATCCTTAGATATCAGTAGTCCCCAGAAAGCTACCAATACATGTAAATCAGTGATTAAACTGTGGTTGAGTAATATGAAGATTTGAGTGAGAAAATTTATTTTCACCTCTGTGTTAAATGGTAAGCTTCTTATCTTGAAACTGTGTCACTGGGGTTTAGCCTCATCAGCCAGGAGAAACATCTCCATCCACCCTGTCACATGTGTAAGACTTTTGTAAGTTTCAAAGAGGTCACCCATCATTCTTCAAACCTCAAGAGAATACAGACTCAGGCTGTACAATTGTCCTCACAAGACAATCCCACCATCTCAGGGATTAAGCGGTGAACCTCTGTTGCAAGCCCTGTACAGTAAGTAAATTCCTCCTCAGATAGAAGGAGCAAAGCTGTGCTAAACACTCAAGCTGAGGTCTCACTAAGGCTCTATACAACCATAGCAAGACCAATGAAAGCCAAATATAATTTGGCCTCCTAATTCCTTGTTGTTTGTTAACCTTGAACAAATCATCAACAAGCATGCTAGATTCACACCAGCATGTCCCAATGTCTCACCCTATAAAATATTCTACGCTTTTGTTTCTTCTATCAAAGTGAACATAACTTCAGAGTTATTTACATTACAATGCTACCTGTCATGTTTTAATCCATTTTTTCCAAGTCCATGCTATGACTCTTGATGCCTTTTGGGATCTCCTCAAAACTTACATTTCCACCCAGCTTTGTGTCACCAACAAATGTGGAAATGTTACAATTAGATTAGTTTCCCTACAGTGTGGAAAGAGGCCCTTTCACCCAATAAGTCAACACCAACCCTCCGAAGAGTAACCTACCCACCTCTGATTAATGCACCAAACAACTATGGACAATTTAGCATGGCCAATTCACCTGACCTGCACATCTTTGGAATGTGGCAAGAAACCAGAGTACCCGGAGGAAACCCACGCAGACGCAGGAAGAATATGCAAACTTTACACAGACACCCACCCAAGGCTGGAATCGAACCTGGAACTCTGGCACTGTGAGGCAGCAGTGCTAACCACTGAGCCACCATGCCACCCATTTGGTCCTCACATCCAAATACTTAACATAGATTGTAGACATGGCATGGATCCTTGTGGTCATCAGGTGGGAAGAAACTTATATGAAAGCATTTCCATCTCCTTAATTAGACAATTCACTTCTCCTTCCCAATCAATTTAGATGGTTGAGATACTCAAAGTTACCAATCCCAATGATGTACAGCAAAGTACATCGGCAGAAACTTGGTTTTTACTCTCCAGTCCATGTAAGTTTGTTGCCTTCTCTCCATTGACTGATAGATTCATAGAGATGTACAGCACAGAAACAGACCCTTCACTCCAACTCATCCATGCTGAACAGATATCCGAACCTAATCTAGTCCCACTCGTCAGCACCCAGCCCAAATCCCTCCAAACCCTTCCTATTAATATACCCATCCAGATACCTTTTAAATGTTGCAATTATACAAGCCTCCACTACTTCCTCTGATTGCTCCTTCCATGCACATACCGCCCTCAATGTGAAAAAGTTGCCCCTTAGGTCTCTTTAATATCTTTCCTCTATTACCCTAAATCTATGCCCTCTAGTTCTGGACTCCCTTACCCCAGGAAAAAGACTTTGTCTATTTATCCTATCCATGCCCCTCATGATTTTATAAACCTTTATAAGGTCACCCCTCAGCCTCTGATGCTCCAGGGAAAATAGCCACAGCCTATTCGACCTGTCCCTATAGCTTCAACCCTGGCAACATCTTTGTAAATCTTTTCTGAACCCTTTCAAGTTTCACAACATTCTTTCGCTAGAAAAGAGACCAGAGTTGCATGCAATATTCCAAAAGTGGCCCAATCAAAGTCCTGCACAGCCGCAACATGACCTCCTGACTCCTGTACTCAATACTTTGACCAATAAAGGAAAGCATACCGAACGCCTTCTTCACTGTCCTATCTACCTGTGACTCTACTTTCAAGGAGCTATGAACCTGCACTCCAAGCTCTCTTTGTTCAGCAACACTCCTGAGGACCTTACCATTAAGTGTATTAGTGCTGCAAAGATTTGATTTCCCAAAATGCGGCACCTCGCATTTATCCGAATTATCTCCATCTGCCACTCCTCTGCCCACTGGCCCATCTGATCAAGATCCCATTGTAATCTGAGGTAACCTTCTTCACTGATCATTACACCTCCAATTTTGGTGTCATCTGCAAACTTACGAACTATACCTCTTATGCTCACATCAAAATTATTTATATTAAAGATGAAAAGTAGTGGAGCCAACATGGATCCTTGTGGCACTCCACTGGTCACAGGCCTCCAGTCTGAAAAACAACCCTCCACCACCACCCTCTGTCTTCTATCTTTGAGCCAGTTTTGCATCCAAATGTCTAGTTATCCCTGTATTCCATGAGATCTAGCCTTGCTAACCAGTCTCCCATGGGGAACTTTGTTGAACGCCTTACTGAAGTCCATATAGATCACGTCTACCACTCTGCCCTCATCAATCCTCTTTGTTACTTCTTCAAAAAACTCAATCAAGTTCATGAGACATGATTTTCCATGCTCAAAGCCATGTCGACTATCCCTAATCATTCCTTGCCAATGAACACAGTCCACCAATTTCTCAGCAACAAACCAAAACAAGTAGAAAAAACACATCCAGAAACCCTAGCCACTCTCCCCTACATCAAAGACATCTCAGAAATGACTGTCAGACCACTCAGACCTCCTGGCATCATAATAGCCCGCAATCCCACCAACACACTTAAACAGCAGCTAATGAACTTGAAAGACCCTTACAGGCAACAAACAAAATTAAGAGAAATGGGTCTGGGTGGGTTACGTTTCGGAGAGTTGGTGTGGACTCGTTGGGCCGAAGGACCTGTTTCCACACTGTAGGGAATCTAATCTAATCTAATATCATTTACAAATACTTTGCAAGAACTCTAACACACACTACATTGGACAAACAGGCAGAAAACTAGCTACCAGGATAAATGAACATCAACTAGCCACAAAAGGTCTTGACCCTCTCTCACTAGTATCTTTACATACAGATGAGGAAGGACAGCACTTCGACTGGGACAACGCATCCATCCTAGGACAAGGCACACATGCGAGGATTCCAAGAAGCATGGCATTCCAACCGGAGCTCTACAAACAAACATATTGACTTGGATTCCATTTATCATCCCCTGAGAAAAAGAACAGGACATGACATTGCCACAGGCAATAGAAAGTGGCTATGCCACCAGTGCTTCATCTGGAGGCTCACTGATGATGTTACCAGTATGGTAATGAAATGTCTGAAAATGAACCTTCCATCTCAGTTAGCAAATCTCAATCCGGGACCTCAACCTGAGCTACAAATCTTCTCAAAACTCACCAGTCCATGCCTTTCCAAATACATGTACATCCTGTCCCTCAGGATTCCCTCCAATAACTTGCCAACCACTGACATCAGGCTCACTGGTCTTTAGTTCCCTGGCTTGTCCTTATCACCCTTCTTAAATAGTGACACCACGTTAGCCAACCTACAGTCTTCCAGCATCTCACCTGAGGCAATCGATGATATAAATATCTCACTAAGGGGCCCACCAATCACTTCCCTAACTTCCCACAGAGGTCTGGGGTACACCTGATCAGGTCCTGGGGATTTATCAATTTTTATACATTTCAAAGCATTCAGCACTTCCTCCTCTGTAATATAGTCATTTTTAAGATGTCACCATTTATTTCCCTACATTCTATATCTTCCATATCCTTCTCCACCATAAACACTGATGCAAAATACTCATTTAATATCTCCCCCATCTCCTGCAGCTCCACACAAAAGCCGCCTTGCTGATCTTTGAGGGGACCTATTGTCTCCTTAGTTACCCTTTTGTCTTTAATGTATTTGTAAAAACCCTTTGGATCCTCTTTAACTCTATTTGCCAAAGCTATCTCATTTCCCTTTTTGCCCTCCTGATTTCCATCTTAAGTATACTCCTGTTGCCTTTATACTCTTCTAAGGATTCACTCAATCTATCCTGTCTATATCTTACATATGCTTCCTTCTTTTTCTTAACCAAACCCTCAATTTCTTTAGTTATCCAGCTTTTCAGTTATCCCTACAACTAACAGCCTTTTCTTTCACCCTGACAGGAATGTACTGTCTCTGGACTCTCACTATCTTGTTTCTGAAGGCTTCCCATTTTCCAGCCATCCCTTTACCTCTGAACATCTGCCCTCAATCAGCTTTTGAAAGTTCTTGCCTAATACTGTCAAAATTAGCCTTCCTCCAATTTCGAACTTCAACTTTTAGATCTGGTGTATCCTTTTCCATCACTATTAGATATGGTAGGAAAATCGTATGAGGAAAGGCTGAGGCACTTGGGGCTGTTTTCATTGGAGAAAAGAAGGTTCAGGGGTGACTTGATAGAGGTGTACAAGATGATTAGGGGTTTAGATAGGGTTGACCATAAGAACCTTTTTCCACGTATGGAGTCAGATATTACGAGGGGGCATAGCTTGAAATTAAGGGGTGGTAGGTATAGGACTAGATTCTTTACTCAGCGAGTCGTGAGTTCATGGAATGCCCTGCCAGTAACAGTGGTGGACTCTCCCTCTTTATGGGCATTTAAACGGGCATTGGATAGGCATATGGAGGAAAGTGGGCTAGTGTAGGTTAGGTGGGCTTGGATCGGCGCAACATCGAGGGCCGAAGGGCCTGTACTGCGCTGTATTTTTCTATGTTTGATGTTCTATTATAAAACGAATAGAATTATGGTCACTGGCCCCAAAGTGTTCCCCCACTGACACCTCAGTCACCTGCCCTGCCTTATTTCCCAAGAGTAGGTCAAGTTTTGCACCTTCTCTACAAGGTACATCTACATTCTGAATCAGAAAATTTTCTTGTACACAAGTTAACAAATTCCTCTCCATCTAAACCCTGAACACTATGGCAGTCCCAGTCTATGTTTGGAAATTTAAACCTATTATTCTAAGAATCCTATTATTCTTACAGATAACTGAGATCTCCTTCCAAATTTGTTTCTCAATTTCCCGCTGACTATCAGGGGGTCCATAATGCAATCCCAATAAGGTGACCATCCTTTTCTTATTTCTCAGTTCCACCTAAATAACTTCCTGGATGTATTTCCAGCAATATCCTCCCTCAGTACATCTGCAATGCTATCACTTATCAAAACACCACCCTCCCTCCTCTCTTACCTCCCTTTCTGTCAGTTCTCTACAGTTGCAGTAAGCAAGGCACGGTGGCACAGTGGTTAGCACTGCTGCCTCACAGCACCAGGGACCCGGGTTCAATTCCCACCTCGGGCGACTGTCTGTGTGGAGTTTGCACATTCTCCCCGTGTCTGCGTGGGTTTCCTCCGGGTGCTCCGGTTTCCTCCCACAGTCACAAAGATGTGCGGTTCAGGTGAATTGGCCATGCTAAATTGCCCGTAGTGTTAGGTAGGGGGTAAATGTATGGGTATGGGTGGGTTGCGCTTCGGCGGGTCGGTGTGGACTTGTTGGGCCGAAGGGCCTGTTTCCACACTGTAAGTAATCTAAATCTAATCTACAAAAAAGGCAGGATGGGCCATCATAGAAGCCAACTGGAGAACAACAACACAGCAGTATGTACTTCAAAGGTGCCATCTTAGTACTCAAAGTAAGATTCAGAAATAAATGTCAATTTGCATTTAATTGCATTTTGGCTATACCTGCAAATTGTTTGGTTAATATCTTCAGTACACACAGTGCATGTCAATGAAGAGCACGGTGATTTGTGAATGGGAATGAGATGCATGGTTAATGGGCACTGTCATAGCAAGTCCAGGAGCTGGTTCATTTCTAGTTCAATGGTTTGGCTACAATCAGTCAGGTGGTTGGAGCAATTCAAGACTGAGGATTTGCACCATGTCAGTCTATGGACTGGGCTACAGTCAGACTTGAAAGTCAAGGAAAATCAGTCAGCGCGTTGTTGTCAGTCAATTGGGGGCATCTTGGAAATTCACTCTGGAAGATCGGCTATAGTCAGAGATATTGTGCAAAGTCAGTTGAAGGGTTGGGCAACAGGAGTGTACAGGATCAGTCCATGGTATCATCGAAGTTGTGGGCAGCTCAATTCTTTGGATCAGCAAGATTTATAGGCTAACTAAGGAAATTGTTATAGTTATAAGTGACAATTAAATGTAGTAGAGTGGAATATGGCAGGATAGGACAGGGGAGCACATGGTTGTGAGGGATGGTCAAGGAAACTCAAGGGAACTCTGGCCTTGATATGGGGAGGGCATAGGCCAGCAGGGATAAGTTGACCTTGAATGTGAGGGACTCCACCAGTAAAATAGGGATATTGATTGTAATATAGAATGGCTGAATCAAAATGTGGGAGCTCAGCACATTATTGCAACAGACAAGGCCAACTCAGCTGTATATTCAGCCAGAAGAGCTAAGTAGATATTTATTTCGGCTTACTCTTGCTTTCAAAATCAGCTTCTAGATGCACAATTTGATTTAAAACACAAAGGAACATTCACGATCATTGTATTTAACAAGGGCATAATTATGATGTAAGCTATTAATATATTGATACTAGATGATAAACGACAACTATATAACATTTAATAACTGTATAACAAAAGGTCTAAGTAGGGGGCAAACAAAAAGTATTTAAGATATAATTACAGTAGAGGTAATGACGTATTAATTTACACAGGAGAGTGACGATTGAGTAATATTTAATAACCAGATAACAACAGTATTATTAGCAACAATTGTTAGTTTCCATCTGGTCATTTTTTCAGGTTTTACAAATATATATAAAAAACAAAGCAAAGTAGAGCGCCAAGAATGGTATGATGAATGTTTTCTCCGATTGTCGATCTAAAAAACTTTGTAAAATGAGTTTGACAACTTCAGCTTAGCTCCAAATGAACACAAAATTCAAAAATATCATCCAGTGAAGTCCCCAAAATGAATATTATGAAAAATGGAAAACACCACAGTCACAATTTTTTTGAAGATATGCCAGTACTGAGAGGGATCTCTTTTTGGAATTATTAAACTGAGTACTTTGATAATTTTTTTTGTAAATCTATTTCTCTATTCTACATAGCTTTGAGTCATTACAACAGTAAGGAATGATAATTAAGTGTGTTGAACTAAACATAGCGGGGCTGTTGCCTAATTAAACTCTTCACATTACTGCTGTAAAATGTAACATCTTTGGAGAAGCTCCCAGTTCTCTCTCAAGAGACAGTGTACATGAGAACATAACATAATTTGTAATTTAAAAATAATATATTATTTTGTGGGTTGTGGGCATGGCCAGCATTACTTTCTCTAATTTCCCTTCAGATGACATTTTATTATATGTCTGACTTGTGGCTTGTAGATGATGGACTTCCTTTGATGAGTCAGGAGATGTCATAGCATTCCCAATCTCTGACCTCATCTTAGAGTCACAGTATGTTTATGGCTGGCTTGGTTCAGTTTCTGGTGAATGGTAAGTGCCAAGATCTGAGAAGATTGAGTGTCAAAAGGGAGATGGTTAGATTTACTTTTGTTGGGAAAAAAAATCATCGCCTGGCACTTTTGTAGAATGAACAATTTCTTTTCATCCCATAGCTTTCTAATCTCACAAACATCACTCCCCTGACTGATGAAAACCCGCAAGCTGGCTGAAATAATTTGTAGCGAATTTTAATGGCTACTCCATGATGACCTATTCAATCCAATACTGCACACCTTTCACCTCAGCATCCCATATTCAACAAACCTCCTGAACAAGATCTACAAAACAGACAATCACTGGCTCAGGGAATGTGAAACAGTTTAAATTGTGACAAACAGATCTCCAAACAGAATTTAAAGTGTACATGGCTTTCAGTGCCATGGTTTCTAGATTTGGGATATTCTATAAAAGAAAGCCATTAAGATCCACTAAGCAAATGGGAAATAAAGGTCTACACAGAATTGACACATCAGTATTAACAACCAAAGAATTGAGAAATCCCAGAAGGTATGGACTACAATACGAGACTAATTCAAGTTGGATTAAACATCCATATTCAGTGAATAGATTTCATGTAATTTAGATGGAAGCCTACAGAATCCACCGACTACTTTGTGATTTTTCAGCTGAGGAACTAGTAAACTGAATTGTTGAATTGGCGATTGCATCTATTTTTCAGCAAGATATTGGATAAACATGTCACTTACAGCTGCAAAGAGGAATAATGAAAGATGGATGCAAGTACAAAGCGATCCTCACAAATCAATACAGCTTACAGGTCCTAGGTTCAAACTCAATGGTTGACACAATGACCAGAACACCAAACATTCAAGAAAATGTTATGCTTTCAAGCAATTTTGCCAGGCAATGTGGCATAAAAAAAGCCTTTATCAGCAGCAGTGCATTGGAACTAAGATGGATGCAGATCCTAAGAGCTCTGCACAAACAGATTGCATTCAGAAATACCTTTAAGCCACAATAAAGAACATTGGGTATCCCGCCAGAGATGTATACATGAAGTGATCAACAAACCAGAATGTGACAGTTTACGTGAAAAAAAGAAGAAATGGTGAACACATATCTCACACTGTCAACGGTGTGGAAAACATAAATGTTATCATACAGCATGCAAACAGACTCTTCAGTCCAACTCATTCGTGCCAACTAGATTTCCCAAATAAAACTTGTCCCATCTGCCTGCGTTTGGCCCATATCCCTCAAAAACCTTTCTCTTCATGTATTCATCCAAATGCCTTTTAAATGTTGTAACTGCATCTGAATCTACCACTTCCTCTGGCAGTGCATCCACATTTGAACTATTTGCAAAAAAATTAAAATCATCTCTCCTCTGAAAACTGGTCACTATCGGTTATGAGTTAAGATTCATATGGAGCAAGTGCCAATATACTACCCCTGAAAATTCTAAAGAACTTGTGTCCTCAGAAAATGGGAAGGCTAGACCTACAAATGTAAAACTTTCAGCATGTAACAGCTCACCAACTCCATATGCAGGATAATAACATTGGAGTGCAGGTACAGTCAGGACACTGCAGATGTTCTATATTGCAGACTCTCTAGTCCAGCAATTTCAGGGATAGCAACATGTCATTACTTCAGAGTGGTCATGATCCATGGACACATTCAGACATCAGAAAAACCCGTAGCAGCATATTCAAGAAACACTTGCAGAGTGGAACATGAAAGAAGAAGAAACACATCACTTTTCTCCAAATTAGTGGAACTAACATCTTTGTTCTCTGTGTGGAGAGAAAGGTGAAGTTCCAAGAGGACAAGGCTGAACAACCAGTTCAGCATAAATCCAAACATGAGAATACTATCTGAGATGAAGAAGTCTCTTGGGGATACTTGTGCTCTATGCACTACAGTGAGTGAAAAGCTTAAGAAAAAGAAAAGCAGGATGAACTGCAAGCACAGTGTCATCAATTCAATGAAAAGATTGTCAGCTAACAAAATGATCTGAAGCATATAACGTGTTAAACAGATCAGCAGGAGCAGCTCCAGAATCATTGGATTTGGTTCGAAGCTATACTGGAGAAAATAACAGACCTGCAAAAACGGGTGAAGATGGACAGAATAAGAAACTGCAAATTACTGCAGACTGTCCTTTCAAAATTAAATGATTCATGAAGGGCTTATGCCCAAAATGTTGATTCTCCTATTTCTTGGATGCTGCTTGACCTGCTGTGCTTTTCCAGCACCATACTCTCAACTCTGATCTCCAGCGTCTGCAGTCCTCACTTTCTCCCCCTTTCAAAACTAAATACCAACAATAATATTCTAGTTAAAGAACTCAAGCAGGATACTGAGAAATCCAAGTAACAATTGTAGTAGAGGGTGGAAGAGGATTGGGTTCAAAGAAAACCAAAAAAAATTGAAGCGTCTGTAAAGTTTGCAATTCTTGCGAAGATTTGTTGATGATAAGTATGTTAGTTAGGTCACTGAGCTGGAAGATTTGTTTTCAGATGTTTCATCACCATGACTAGGTAACATCATCAGAGCGAGTCTCCAGTGATGCACTGGTGGCATGTCCTGCCTCTCTATTTATAGGTCTTAGTTTCTAAAGGTGGGTGATGTCATTTCCGGCTTTTTTTTTCAAGGGCAGACAGATGACATATAAGTTGATGTAAAGTAAAGCAGGATTAGAAGGAAAAGATATATACTGGACCAACAGAAGGCTAAACCTTTGCTAGAATGCAAAGAATTCAAAGAGTAAACCCAGAATTTTCATTGAATTTATGATACCAAGTTTTAGAACTGAGATGGAAGCACTTAAGAAACAAAAGCTGAACAGGTCAAGATGATTTAAAACACTCAAAACAGCTCGAGGAATGAGATCAGTCAGTGGCTAACCTAGAACAAAACCTGGCTCAAGACAATCAAATTCTGCAACTGCAACTGCAGTCTGTTGACAATCCCACAGCGTAGTTGTATTAACTTACTGTGCTAGCTTTAAATTGCAGGTTCAAAACAAAAGTGCCTAGAAAATGAAAATTTTCCTCAGTTCACAAACCTTTGAAAGAACCACAAGCAGGACAATGTTCTAAAACCTTTGGCCTCCATTCTGTTTCATCACTTCAGGCATACTGTACTGACCTTCCAACATTACATTAATAGTTACAATATAAAATTATTATAGATGCAAAAACAGACAGAAGTTTTATTTTGAATGCAGTGTTCAGCCAAGATAGAGCAAGATTAGGAGAAAGGTATGACTGAGGTCCCAACAGCAATATACTGACACTGTTTTATCAGTGGGATTGTGGTAGAATGTTTAATTGCCTACTTTTCTTTCCTGTCTGCTGCAAGACAGTTTTATGAAGGAAATGCCAGGCCAATCTACTCCAATTGCTAGGTTTGTAATTTCAGTTGCAAAGTATCTTGGTATCTCCACCTAGACTGACAAACCAGGTCAAAACCTAAAATAATTGCACATCTGTCTATCATGTATGAAAGTTACTATTTGTAATTTATTCAAATGTTTCACTCTTTAGGACACACATTTAGTAAGTTCGTTATAACTTACTGGATACCATTATTGATTCACAAAACCGTCATGTGTAAGATTCTAAGTTTTTAAATCTTCTTAAAGGCAAAAAAAATCATCCGATGACTACAAACGTTTCTATGACATTAGGTTGACAACATCAATATGGCCGGCTGAAACTTAACCCTAGTACATCAGTAGGCTTCACCTCCATTAGTAGTTTCTTAAGGAATTCATGTGGAATTCCTAACGAAAGCCATCTATCAGTTAATTTCCTCATAGATAACTTGCATACCTACTCATGAAAAGGTTGGACTAAGTATTCCCACAAATCTCTTCTGAATTCTTTAGATGTTTGCTCACAGCTATATCAAGAACTTATGAGCCATAATTGGACAGCAGATTCCACAGATGGATTGACTATTACCAGCTAGACATGGAACTAACATCTTGTAGGAAACTTCCTACCCTAAAGCATTGCCAGAAAAGTGTGTAATGATTCACATACAATGGTCACAGCGAGATTTCGAAAATCATTATCCTTCATTGATTTTCTCAACTTAATTTGTTCACTGTTTGCAAATATAATTAATAATTTATCACAATCAACTTTTAAAGAATAAAATAATTTGTTTGGTTTGGCATGATTGGCTCTTGTACACTCCTTGCAGTTTCTCAGTATTCTGCTGCAAAATCTAATACTTGTATTAGCTTCTTTGTATCAATGGCAGATGATGGTAAGCTATTGATCTAACTAAACTAACTTTTGTTGAGACAGACAAATTCATCTGCAGAAATAAATTGATTGGCTGCCATATCATAAGGAACATTAGTGAAAGAAATGTAGTTATTTTTTATTAAAAAGCAAGCATTGCAAAAAAATTTTGAATTGATTTAAAATCAAGAATTTTTTTAATACTATGACCTTATGATAATTCCTTTACTTCAATATGGCTAAGTTTTCTCAGTGACTAAATAATTCTAAGATGTCAATTTGTTCTATTAGTCAATCTTTTTCTTTCCAGGACAATCATAATTATTGAATACAAATAATAAATGATTACAGAATACATTCAGGATTGGAATCTGCAGTTCATCAATAATCCCTCATGACATTAGTCTACCTCACTATACAGAGTGTTGGCATCAGTCCTGAAATCTTTATCAACCTATATATTGCAGGAGGTGTTGTATTTACCCAACCACACCTTAATTTTGTGTGTGAACAGTCTGTAAAACATAAAAATAACTGGTGGATAGACCTGCATAGTTGTTGGTTCACCATGCATCACATTTCTGTCAGTTGCAGGAATAGGCTGATGTTGGAAGCTGCCAGTTCGCTAATTGGAATCATTATTGAGCCATTTATTGGTCATTATCATTTAGTAATGGCTTAGGAGCTCTCCAGATCTTGCATAGCTTCTCCACACCTCCTCAATTTGGCCAGTAGTTCTGAGGGAGACCATCTTTCAAAGAAATATGGTGACCAATCAAGGCACAGCATTAGGATGGGGTTATTTTCTGAAAGCCACTTCCTAGCTCTTGCATCTGACCCTTCCCCAACCCCGACCAATGATTCCCAATGTGTCACAAGTCTGCCCTCCAGACATCCCACAGTAGTCCCAATTGAAGGTCTCATTTGTATTCCTGCAGCAGCTGCTGCATGTGATGTTGATGGCAATGAAAAACTGTTGGTCTCTGAATGATCTACAAACTCTGAGGAAGCCAGGCATTGGTCAATTAATTATTGAAAGTAGGTAATTCATTCAGGCCTCCCCATTAAAATAACACAGAACTTCAAATAGTTCTCCAACCGGAAGAATGAATCACACCAGTAATATTAAATCCAACCCATTATACTTTATATGAAACTTGGCGCATTGATTGGGATCAAAAAGGCAGCAGCTGAGGGGCAGGAGATTTGACATTTTGAGTTTGAACTCTTCATCAGGAATGAGGGGATGGCCCAAGGGAGCTGAGAGGTAAATGGGGGCAGTGCTGGGGAGAATGTAGCTGGGAATGTGATAGGTAGATGAAGGTGGGGATGATGGTGATAGATTGGAGAGGAGGGTGGAGCGGATAGGTGAGAAGGAAAATGGACAGGTAGGGCAGGTTAAGAGGGTGGTGCTGAGTTGGAAGTTTGGATCTGGGATAAGGTGGGGGGAGGGGAAATGAGGAAACAGGTGAAATCAGCATTGATCCCATGTGGTTGGAGGATCCCAAGGTGGAAGATGAAGAGCTCATGTTCAAAACATCGACTCTCCTGCTCCTTGGATGCTCTCTGATCGGCTGTGCCTTTCCAGCACCCCACTTTTTGACTCTGATCTCCAGCATCTGAAGTCCCCATTTTCTGTGCAACGATTAGGATACTGTATATATTTTTCAAAGGCACAGTTGAAAATGGGGGTAATGGGCATTTTTCTATAAATTTACTTAAATAAAAAGACAAAGTATTATCTATATACCTTCTTATTATCAGAAGTAATGTTTGTTTAAATTATGCTATACACCAGGAGAAATCACATTTCCTTTTTATGGCAATAGCTGATGCATTCCAGTAAACAAAATGTTTAAGCCCAGAAGACCATAAGATATAGGAGCAGAAAGTGGCCATTTGAATCATCAAGCCTGCTCTATCATTCAATGAGATCATGGATAATCTGATAATCCTCAACTCCACATGTTTGCTTTTCCCCCCCCATAATCCTCAATTCCCTCACTGATTAAAAATCCATCTCAGCCTTGAATGTACTTAAGGACATTCCGCTATGGTAAAGGCTTCCACAGAATCACTACCCTTGGAAGAAATTCCTGTTCTTCTCTGTCTTAAATGGATGATCCTTTTTGTTGAGATTATACCCTCTCCCATATGGAAACAATATCTTTGCATCTATCCTGCCAATCCCTCTATTCATCTTGTCTGTATCAATAAGATAGCCTCTCATTCCTCTGAACTTCAACAAGTACAGGCCCAATCTATCCAACCTCTCTTCATAAGACAGTCCCTCTATACCTAGGTTGAGATTAGTGAACCTTCTCTTGGCTGCCTCCATTGGCAGTATTTCTTTCCTTAGATAAGAGGCCAAAAACTGTTCAGTGATACTGAAGTCACTTTACCTTCCTTTAGCAATTATCAAATGGGTGAGATAGTAGCATGACAGCTGAGTAGGTGGGTAGGGTGTCAGGGGGTATGACAAAGCATTCAATGGTGGAAAGGCATGGTTGGGTAGGACGGCGGTAAGCCTCAAATTGAGTGAGCATTAAGGGACCAAGTGAATAGCCCAGAGATGCAGTTTGGTTTGATCTGCAAGCTGGGTACCTGTCCCTGTGCACCAAGTGTCTTTGTGAGTGTGCCCCCAAGTTGAAGTTTAAAATGTAGATTCATCCTTTAAGTGGATTGGAAAGGTGCCACAAGGCTCTTGGAAAGCTGGTACATGTTGGATGCCAGGATGGGGGAAATGGATGGGGGAAATGACTGCAGTGGGTGCCCTACAACAATGTCCTGGTTGTTATTTCTGGGCAATCAAGATGGTGGTCTGGAAGAGCAAGTGGTGAGCTGGAGTTATTAGGTACCTGCTCTGACTTTGACGTTGGAATTAATGGTATCTAGTTTTCTCATCTCAGGTGGTAAAACAGGAAGCTGAATATATATGAGGTAAGATATGCAGTTAATGAAGCCAACATCATATAATAATCATTATTAAAAGGCATCTTGTCTCTGACTAATAAGAATCTTAGTGAGTTTGGAGAAGATTTGTAGCTCAGGTTGAGGTTTTGGAATAAGGTTTGCTCGCTGAGCTGAAAGGTTCATTTCCAGAGATTTCATCACCTTACTAGGTAACATCTTCAGTGGTCTTCATGCGAAGCAATGCTGAAAATTCCTGCTTTCTATTTGTATGTTTGGGTTTCCTGTGGTGAAGTCACTTCCGGTTCCTTTTCTTGGGGGTGGTAGATGGGGTCCAATTCGATGTGTTTATTGATAGAGTTCTGGTTGGAATGCCATGCTTCTCGGAATTCTCGTGCATGTCTTTGTTTGGCTTGTCCTAGGATGGATGAGTTGTCCCAGTAGAAATGGTGTCTTTGTGAGTGTGCCTGCAAGTTGAGGTTTGAAATATAGTTTCATCCTTTAAGTGGATTGGAAAGGTGCCATGAGGCTCCTGAAAAGCTGGTACATGTTGGATGCCAGCATCCTTTGATGAGGGAAAATGATTGCAGTGGGTGAAAGCAAGAAATTTCAGCATTGCTTCACACGAGGTCCATTGAAGATGTTACCTAGTAAGGTAATTAAATGTCTGAAAATGAACCTTTCAGCGCAGTGAGCAAACTTACATCCAAAATGAGAATCTTGTCACAATTTCTAGAACATTGAAGGAAATTGAAGCTAGGTGTCCCCAATGTAAAGAAAGGTCTTGGTGTACGTCTCACCTGATTCTCCCTGATTTCGCACCATAGCACACCATTCAGGATTCTATAAAATTCCATCCTAAGACTTTTCTGGGAGGAGAAGACAAAGCAGTGGATTATTTGAAGTCTGACTAAAACAAATAGTTAATGGCTAATTTGAGGATAGAAAGAAAAACAGGGGTCTTGTAAAGATTAAATGTTTGAAGTAATTATGCAATGTTTAGAATTAAATGGGGGAATCCTGAACTTGACGTATCATCAGAATTTATTAAGATTCATCTGGAACTGAAAAAAAACTGACAGAAATAAAAAATACCTAAATTGGGGAAAAAAGATGAAAAGAAAAATAGAAAGGGGAGAGAATGAAATGAGCGATAGAACAATAGGAAAAAGAAAGGAAAAGTGAATTGGGCAAAAAGTGCTTGAATTGAGTGTAAACAATAGGAAAAACAAAGAAAAGTGGAGATAGTGGAAAAAGACAGGGAAATGGAGTTTAAAAGAAAGCTTGAACACCAAAGGGAAAAGGAAATCAGATAACATGGTTTGGCCAGAGAAAAACTGAGAGGAAATGAAGAAGAGAGAGTAGTTCAGAAAATGATTCTGATTCCAGTGAGGGATTTAATTAGAAATTTCTGCTAAGTGCTTAAATTTACAGAGGATGAAGTTGAAAGATGTTTTATTTCATTTGGAAAGGGAATCTGAACTGACGAAGTGACAAAATAAGTTTGGACCTTAATGTTACAGGGCATTGCAACAGATATACTTATAAATAGTAACACTAATTTGCAATCTGCGAAACTGTTTTGAAATAAAACTTCAATGTTTATGAACTTGTCACCAAAGATTACCAATTAAAATTTATGATGAAGAAATAAATCTAATCAGTCATTTTGAAATTTGCAAATGAACAAGAAATGCTGTGGGGTCACTGGCTCTGACCATAAAACATTTTAAAAAAAATAATTTCTGGGATATGAGCATCGCTAGCTGGCCAGCCCATCCCTAGTTGCCCTTGAGAAGGTAATAGTGAGCTAGCTTCTTGAACCACTACTTCTTCTTGAACCTGCTGTGGCTTGACTCACAATGTCATTAGAGAGGGAATTCCAGGATTATGACCAAGTAACAGTGAAGGATTGGTGATATATTTCCAAGGCCTTGTGGCCCAACATTTCAACTCCCCCTCCCACTCTGCCAAGGACATGGAGGTCCTGGGCCTCCTTCACTGCCGCTCCTTCACCACCCGACGCTTGGAGGAAGAATGCCTCATCTTCCGCCTCAGAACGCTTCAACCCCAGGGCGTCAATGTGGACTTCAATAGTTTCCTCATTTCCCCTTCCCCACCTCACCCCAGTCCCAAACTTCCAGCTCAGCACTGTCCCCATGACTTGTCCTACCTGCCTATCCTCTTTTCAAGCTATCTACTTCACCCTCATCCCTGACCTATCACCTTCATTCCCTCCCCCACTCACCTATTGTACTCTATGCTACTTTCTCCCCACCCCCATCGTCCTCTCATTTATCTCTCCACCCTTCAGGCACTCTGTCTGTATTCCTGATGAAGGGCTTTTGCCCGAAACGTCGATTTTACTGCTCCTCAGATGTTGCCTGAACTGCTGTGCTTTTCCAGCACCACTAATCCAGATATATTTCCAAGTCAAGTTGGTGAGTGGCTTGGAGGGTGACTTGAAGGTGATGGTGTTCTTATGCATCTGTTGCCTTTGGACCTTCCAGATGGAAACGCTTATGGGTTTGGAAGGTGCTTTCTGAGGATCTTTAGTGAATTTCTGCAGTGCATCTTGTAGATAGTACACACTGTTCAGTACACACTACTGAGCATCGGTGGAATCGATGTAGTGCCAATCAAATAGGCTGCTTTGTCCTAGATGGGGTCAAGCTTCTTGAGTGTTGTTGGAAGAGCTGCACTCATCCAAACAAATAGGGAGTATTCCATCACACTCCTGATTTGTGCCTTGAGATGGTGGAAAGGTTTTAGAGAGTCAGGAGCTGAATTACTCACTGCAGTATTCCTAGTCTCCAATCTGCTCTTGTAGCCAATGTGTTTACGTGGAAATCCAGTTGAGTTTCTGGTCACTTATAATCCCCAGCATATTGATAGTGGGGGGGTCAGTGATTGTAACACCATTGAATGTCAAGGGGCATTAGTTAGATTGTCTCTTTTGGTGATGGTCATAGTCTTGCATTTGTGTGGTATTAATGTTACTTGCCACTTGTCAGCCCAAGCCCGGATATTGCCCAGATCTTGTTGCCCTTAAACATGGATTCCTTCAGGGTCTGAATTGTTGCGAATGGTGCTGAACATTGCACAATCATCGGTGAACATAGAACGTAGAACAATACAGCGCAGAACAGGTTCTTTGACCCTCGATGTTGTGCCAACCTGTGAACTAATCTAAGCCCATCCCCCTACATTATCCCATCATCATCCATATGCTTATCTAAGGATTGTTTAAATCTCCCTAATGTGGCTGAGTTAACTACATTGGCAGGCAGGGCATTCCACGCCCTTACTACACTCTGACTAAAGAACCTGCCTCTGACATCTGTCTTAAATCTAACATCCTTCAATTTGTAGCTATGCCCCCTCGTACAAGCTGACGTCATCCTCCTAGGAAAAAGACTTTCACTGTCTATTCTATCTAATCCTCTGATCATCTTGTATGTCTTTATCAAATCCCCTCTTAGCCTTCTTCTTTCCAATGAGAAGAGACCCAAGTCTCTCAGCCTTTCCTCATAAGACCTTCCCTCAGGACCAGGCAACATCCTGGTAAATCTCCACTGCGCCTTTTCCAATGCTTCCCCATCCATCCTGAAATGGGGGCAACCAGAACTGTACACTATACTCCAAGTGTGGCTGCACTAGCGTTTGTATTATGGCTCTGGAACTCAATCCCTCTACCAGTAAAACCTAACACACCATATGCCTTCTTAACAGTACTATCAACCAGGGTGGCAACTTTCAGGGATCTATGTACATGGACTCCAAGATCCCTCTGCACATCCACACTAACAAGAATCTTTCCATTGACCCAGTATACTGCCTTCCTGTTTTTCTTCCCAAAGTGAACCACATTTATCTGGATTAAACTCCATTTGCCACCTCTCAGTCTAATTCTACAGTTTATCCAAGTCCCCCTGCAACATTTTTCCACACTGTCCACTGTAGTGGGCGGCACGGTGGCACAGTGGTTAGCACTGCTGCCTCACAGCGCCTGAAGACCCGGGTTCAATTCCCGACTCAGGCGACTGACTGTGTGGAGTTTGCACGTTCTCCTCGTGTCTGCGTGGGTTTCCTCCGGGTGCTCCGGTTTCCTCCCACAGTCCAAAGATGTGCGGGTCAGGTGAATTGGCCATGCTAAATTGCCCGTAGTGTTAGGTAAGGGGTAATGTAGGGGTATGGGTGGGTTTCGCTTCGGCGGGTCGGTGTGGACTTGTTGGGCCGAAGGGCCTGTTTCCACACTGTAAGTCTAAGTCTAAGTCTAAGTCTAAGTCCACCAACTTTAGTGGCATCTGCAAGCTTACTAACCCATCCACATATGCCTGCATCTAAGTCATTTATAAAATTGACAAACAGCAGTGGTCCCAAAACAAATCCATATGGCACACTACTAGTAACCAGACTGCAGCTGAATATTTTCCATCAACCACCACTCACTGCCTTCTTTCTAATCCAAACTGCTAAATCACACTCAATCCCATGTCTCTACATTTTGTCTAACAGCCTACCATGTGGAACCTTATCAAATGCTTGAATGAAGTTCATGTACCCCATGTTAACTGCCCTACCCTCATCTACATGCTTGGTCACCTTCTCAAAAAGCTCAATGAGGTTTGTGAGACATGACCTGCCTTTGACTAAACCATGTTGACTATCTGAAATCAAATTTTTGCTTGCTAGATGACTGTAAATCCTATCTTTTATAATCTTTTCTAAAACTTTTCTTACAACAGACGTAAGGCTCATTAGTCTATAATTACCTGGGTCATCTCTACTGCCCTTCTTGAACAAGGGCACAACATTTGCAATCCTCCAGTTCTCTGATACTAAACCTGTAGAATGATGACTCAAAGATCAAAGCCAAAGGCTCCAACACCTCCTCCCTAGCTTCCCAGAGAATCCTACAATAAGTCCCATCCAACCCAGGAAACTTGTCTACTTTCTTTCCTTCTAGAATTGCTAACACCTCTTCATTACTAACCTTGATCCTTTCTAGTCTAATGTCTTGTATTTCATTCTTCTCCTCGACAATATTCTCCTTTTCCTGAGTGCAAACTGATGAGAAATATTTGTTTAGCACTTCTCCGATCTCCGCAGGGTCCACACACAACTTCCCACTCCTGTTCTTCACTGGCCCTATTCCTACCCTAGGCATCCTTTTATTCCTCATATATCTATAGAAAGCTTTAGGGTTCTCTTTTATCCAATTTGTTAAAGACTGATCATGTCCTCTCTTCGCTCTTCTTAACTCTCTCTTTAAATCCTTCTGAGCTAATCTGTAACTCTCCATCGTCTCATCTGAACCATCTCATGTCATCGTCACATTAGCCTCCTTCTTCTGCTTAACAAGAGATGCAATTTCTGTAGTAAATCACAGTTTCCTATCACTTCCTTCTTGCCTGACAGGGACATAGCTATCAAGGACACGCAATATCTGTTCCTTAAACCAGCTCCACGTTCGATTGTCCCCACCCCCTACAGTTTGCTAACCCATTCTATGCATCCTAAGTCTTGCCTAATTGCATTATAATTGCCCTTGTCCCATCGATAACTCTTGCCCTGTGGCATGTACCTATCCCTTTCCATCGCTTAAAAAAATGTAACTGAATTATGGTCACTCTCTCCAAAGTGCTCACTTACCACTAAATCAAACACCTGGCCTGGTTCATTACTAATATAGAACATCCTCACTTCTGATCTTATGATGGAGGGAAGATCATTGATGAAGTAGCTGAAGATGGTTGGGTTTATGACACCATGCTGAGGAATTAATGCAGAGCTGTCCTGAAGCTGAGATGATTGACCTCCAACAACCACAACCATCTTCCTACATGCCAGATAAGACTCCAACTACTGGTGAGTTGCCCCCCTCGATATCCATTGATTCCAGTTTTGCTGGGGCTACTTGATGCCACACTCAGTACACTGCAGCCTTGATGTCAAGGGCTGTCTGTGACAATGTTGCTCCTTTAACAAGGTTATATTGTCCTTGGCTTTTTTTTTCAGAGAGATCGTAAAAGACACAGACTCTGAAAATTCTGAGGTTGAAGAATTTTAGGGGCAGTTTGATTATAGCTAACAGATACTGCCTCAGATAAAAGGCTTTCAAGTTTACAAAAAAAAAACACCTGTACAATGAAAGGAGAGTGGCCAATTCTCCTAGCTCAGCTTTCCTCTGGTTTGGTTTGTTTTTTAACAGGAGTCTGGAAAAAGCTGCTGGATCCAAAGAAATACGTCCAGGCTGGTACTCTCTCTCTAACTTCTCTCCCTTAAGAAACTGTGTTTGATTTCACCTTTTGTGCCAAGGGATGTTTAAGGGGATTGTTGCAAGTGTTCGAAACAGCATCATTATGTTGGGATAGTCTGTTGGGTTTTCAGATAAGGATAAGTTATTCAGGTTTCTCTTCTCTTTTATTTGTGTTTTATTCAGTAATCATGTTTTGTTTAAAACTAAATGGTTTGACCAGCTGCATCACTCCTGGAATGTCCACATTAAAACAACTAGCTTAAAACAACTAGCAAAGTTAGGATCTTGAAATGTTTTGAGTGGATCTGGTCTGGTCCATAACACTGTTACTCTCACCTCACCTCTGCAATTCAGCTCATTTGTCCATGTTTGAACCAATAATGTAATGGGGTCAGGAGTTGAGTGGCCCTGTGGAACCCAAACTGGACATCACTGAGCAGGTTACTGCTGAACAGATCCTGCTTGATAACACTGTCATTGACACGTTCTTTAACTTTACTGAAAATCATGAGTAGACTGTTTGGGGCAGTAATTGGCTGGTTTGGATTTCTCCTGCTTTTTACATACAGGACAAAACTGGACAATTTTCCATATGGTAAAGGAGGTACCTTGTTGTAGTGAATTATTTTGAAAATGTATGGAATGTTATGATGAGCGAAGAATTCCAAATTAGTCTCCCAGTAAACCATAAAACTCAATTAGCTGAGTATTAGGAATGAAAGACCTGAGAAAGAGCAATTCTTGCAACCTATGATATTTTACACAGGCAGTTACGTGTGGGAAAATTGACCTATAGGAATCCAAAGAAAATAGAGAAATAGAGTATCTCTACATAAAAAAGGTGTTAGTGTTAGAAATAAAATACAGTGAGCCAAAGTATTAAATGAGAAAGGCTAAATCCTAAAAGTCATAAACAAAATTATATCCTTCAATTGAAATCAAACTGGAAATTCCAAGACTAATTGCTGGACGTTAAATGGGAATCCATTTAACCATTTAACTGCTACCTCACAGCACCAGGGTCACAGGTTCAATTCTAGCCTTGGGCAAATGTCTGTGTGGAGTTTGCACATTCTCCCTGTGTCTGTGTGGGTTTCCTCTGGGTGCTCCGGTTTCCTCCCACTGTCCAACAATGTGCAGGTGAATTGGCCATGCTAAACTGCCCACAGTATTAGATGCATTAGTCAGAGGGGAAATGGGTCTAGGTGGGTTACTCTTCAGAGGGTCGGTGTGGACTGATTGGGCCGAAGGGCCTGTTTCCACACTGCAGGGAATCTAATCTAAATGCCCATGGAATCCACAGACAAATAAAAAGGAGGAAAAAGAAAGGAAATTTTATTAAAACAGTAGCAGAACAAAAATATTTCCTTAGCGTGTACTAGGAAGAGAGAGATAACTGAAGGCAGTTAATAAAATGCTTATGTTATTGGATTTATGATAGGCAGAGTACCTGATTAAAGCACTTCATTGAGTTTTGATTTCAGAACAAAAGATTCAACAGGTTTGTTCTGAAATATTCAGTTCAGGTGAGAGGAAAGTTTTTCCACCTGAGGAGCTGAAACTTCTTTCTAGTTCAGTTCAGGGGATCGTTAGCAGAATAGATTTATGGTTGGTGAGGTTTCCAATCCAGGAGTATTTGGATACAGATCTTCAAATTATTAGAACTGAGAAAATTTAAGCAATCAGAATTAAGATTTCATGCTGGTGGACCCAGAAGAGAATTGTATAGGAGCAAATTACTGCAGATCCTGGAATTTGTACTGAAATGAAAAAAAAGTGCTGGAAATCACAATGGGTCAGGCAGCATCCGTAGAGAGACAGCAAGCTACCATTTTGAGTCTCAATGACTCTTCATCAGAGTCCCTAGAGATTTTTATTTTCAGTAGAGAATCGTATAATTATCTTTATATTCAAGAGAAAGGAAACTTGAGCATATCTGTTAAATAAAGCAGTAGGATCCCAATTTTGGAATGATATTTATCTGGAATAGAGTTTCTGTCATGGATGGTGTTAGGAAACAGGTTGAAACTTTGTTTTGATGTTTGTTAAAATCTAACTGTCTTCTATATATTTGTACCTCTATTTTTTGTTTCATTCCTTTTTGTTAAAAAAGGTTATCTGTTAAAGAACACCTGCATCCTCATGTGCATCAGCTTCAGTAACTAACCACATTAATAATCAACTGCAATAATTATATACATGATCTATTAAGCCAGGTTTCATTCAAGGATCTGACTGGTCCAATAGTGGCATCAACTGGGATCATAACATTCTGAAGAAATGTTGCTAGACACAAAATGTTAACTCTGCTCTCTCTCCACAGATGCTGCCAGATCTACTGAGATTTTCCAGCAATTACTGTTTTTGTTGTTGTTGATCATAACATTTGGGTTCAGTGGTTAGGCCACATTTGGATTTTAAGAAACAGCATGGGGAATGAAAACCAACACAGGACCATAATTTGCACACTTAGATCCAGAAATAGCCTGAGGAAAATGCCAGTGATGCATGGCCTTGGGAACCACAGGTCCAAAATCACATTTTTTCTCCTAAATGTGTATTAATTACCATACTTCATATCACAAATTGGTCATAAACTATCCCCAAATGAGAATGCTTACTACTATGAAATGCTGTTTTAGAAAACCTGATGTAGTTTATATTTTCCATCACACCTTTAGCAATGTGATTTTATTCTTTAGCTATCAGAACACTAGGTAGATTTAAGATTTAAGGGAATTAATTACAGGGGAATAATAACTCCCTTGCTGCATGTGCAACATGACCACTATTGTTTTAGTATCATGAAAGGTAGGCATTTTTCATGTCTGGGTGAAACCCTGCTAACAATGATTAGTCACACTGTTCCAAGCCCAACCATTGCTGGAAATGTACTTGAATCATTATTCTATCTATTCTGATCTCAAATCTAAAAAGTCTAAAAAACATACACTTGTTCTGAAAATATATAACAATATCACAATTGCTCAAATACAGCAAAACAAAATGATACAACGCAATCCAGTTGGAAATCAAGCCTATGTAATCTCTGTATAAATGGTGCAGAGCTATCTATCAAATAAGATTTCAAGCAAAATCTCTCAGCTGCATCTCTGAAGAAGTTCATAACAACATTGCATAAATAAATGCTGGTACAAATTGTGAATCTTCTTAGATCTCAGTTGGGAAATAAAACTCTGCAGACACACTTGGGGAAGGAACCACATTCACTTTGGGTCAGGCCAGCTGAAATTGAATGTAATCTTAAGGGGATTAAAGTATAAAGTAGGTTTAACAGATTCTAAATTCCAAGGTGGTGAATAACATCCTAACTGACAGCACTGTCAGAAATCAATGAGCATGTAATAACCTTGAGATCTGATTTAATGTTGGTTAGTTGCTACCAAGCAGTCATGTTTGATTATTTATGTAATGTCTACCTTAAGGTTTTATTCTAAACAAAAACAGATTTTGAACATTTCTAAATTACTGTTCTAACGAATGTGCAAGAGTAAGAGAAGGAGTTTTAAATCTATTTACAGCAAACTATTCGAACAAAATGACAGATAAAATGCTGAGGCATTCATTGCACAACATTTATCCAATGTGATACAAGATGTACGCAGAGATGTACGTTTACAGAATATTTTAAATAATCACATTGGTTCTTTAATAGGAGGCACCATGGAATCTGATAGCAAAGAACAGGGCCATTCAGCCCATTATGTTCATGCTGGCTCTTTGAAATTGCAATGATATGATTCTAATTTCTTCATACATTCTCAATTGACCTGCAATTTGACTGAATTATATATCCAGCTTCCATTTGAAAGTTGTCATTGAATCAGTTTTCACTTACTTTCAGTAAGTATATTCCAAAGCAAAATAACTTGCTGCATTAAAATTGCGACTCAAAGTTATTGAGTTATTCATTGCAGGGATGTAGGTGTCACTGGCATTGGCAACATTCAGTGCCCATTTTCACCTGCCCTTGAGGAGGCAATGAGCCTGCAGGACAAGAGATATCACATGACATCCAACCTTTGCTGTATGTTAAACATATGCTTTCTGCAGAACTGTAAGAACAGCTGAGGAGCTAAGTGGAAACCCTCCAGCCTCTCTGTCTGTCTGTCTCTTGTTAATTTATCTTCATTTGCTCTAATAAGTAACTTGCACATTTAGAAAATGGCTAGACAAAGAAGTCTAAGTTGTGTTTTCCTCATTTCACATTCTTGAGCTTATTTGCACATGGACAAGCTGCAGCTCTCCAGTGGGTTAGCTGATGTGAAATAACAGCCAAGCAGAAATTTAGAGGACAACAGCCTATATTACTTTGGTCCCTGTTCAAACTTGGATCTGTCAGAAAACTGACAGGGCTGGCTCAAAAGGTGGAATATCTAGATTGGTATATTGTCTTTATAAGGGGTGTTAATTCTTAACTTTTTCTAAATGTTTAATCTGGGGAAGTATTCTTCTCAACTGACTGAAAATGCATTCAAAGTTTTTTTTTTCTTTTTTCAATAGCATTACAGTCAATCAATATTTTACTCTTTAACCAACAGCACTGAAACCTCATTTGATCATTCATCCATTGCTGATTACTGGTTTAGCTTTCATACTTTCGTACAGAACAATAATAATAGGACTCCAAAAGTAAGTATCAATATCATTTCGGATAGTCAAAGGTCATGATAAGCTTCATCCAAGTTCCTTCTATGTTTCAGGTTTTAATTGAAGACTCAGAATGACTTTAATAACGGTACTTAGCCACTTATTTTGTTGTGGCAGTATGTTGCTTAACATGAACTTATCAATATCTCGCCAGGTCTGATAAACTAAAGTAAGTTTAGTTCATACGAAGATATAGTGCAGAATTGCTCAGAAGACAAAATCTCCTTTAAAAAAAGCAACAATTGATACAGGAAAACCGAATGACAATTCTTCACAACACATGCTACAAGCTAGACTGTAAAATGGCTGCTTGTCTCATTCTACATCCTGGTTACTTAATTATTAGCATATTCCCTTGTAAAGTTATATCACAACACTAGCTCTATACGAGCATACAAAGGTCATGCAGTGCTCATATCTCTAGTACTCTCTCCTGATGGGTGAAAATGAGGGAAATCCAAAATTCTAGGACGTTCCTGTTTTTGCTCATGTTCTAAATTTAAATTTGTTTCAATTCAAATATGTGATAAAACATCTTTTTCTTTGATTTATTGGTCTTTTCACTTTATTCATCACCAATTCTGATACAAATATACAGCAAGACATTAACTGTTTAAAATAGGAATAATTTGCTAGTTGAATACCTTTCTTCTGAACGTTCAAATGCTTCATGGTTATCGTAAGAAATAAATGCTTTAAAAACCACAAGATTTTTCTAGCCTGGATGTTTTTGTAATTCTGCACAAAATAATTTATATAAAAGTTTGTAATCCAGTTGTAAGCAAGCATTGGATCAAAAATGTGTTTGTAGTTAAACAATCTCTACATCATTCATAGATAAGAATTTGACATGCATTGATTTATCAAAATACATTAGACACAGGATAAAGGACAACATTTGAAAAAAGAATTGAGGCAGAAAAGTATTAGTCAATCATTCTGTATAAGAAAAAAAAATTCTCCTAAAGACGGAGGCATAATCCCCCCATATATTGAAACAGATATTACAGCAATTAAAGACAGCTATTACATATAAATTTTGACAACGTAATCTTTGAAAACATAAACAAACAATAAAATGTCTATAATTATTAAAATATCATTAGATTTAAGATGGCTATTAAAAATGGACCAGGTTTTGGGTAGACTGTGGCATAGTGACAAGTTCTCTGGATGAGTAATCAAGATTCCCATACTAATCTTATAGGGTTGTGGGTTTGAATCCCACCATGCTAGATAGTGAAATTCAAATTCATTCCAAGTCTGGAATTAAAACATAGATTAATGTTAACAATATCAACTGTTACAGAAAAATCACTTTGTTCACTAATGTCCTTACCTGGCCAGTCTTACATATGCCTACAAACTCTTTAATGCCCTGCGAAGTGGCCTAGTTAGCCACTTAGTTGTATCAAACTAATATAAGACCAAAAGAAAGGAATGAAACTCAACAAATCACCCAACATCACTAAGATTTGATAAATGTCATCAGCAAATTCATCCAAATTGACACTGCAAAGCCCCTTCTTACAAAAATTCGGGGGCTTGCACTATGATTGAGAAAATTGCCTCACAGAATAGTCAAGCGAATGCCATATCATACCTTACAGACAATGTCTCAGTCAAAATCAGCACCATCCTTGAGTATGCCCTGTCCCACTTACAGTTCAGAATTAGAGGTGGCAGCTAGGAAAGTGTTCCTGGGAGTACTCAACACTAACTTTGGGCATCATGACAAATCATAGCATCAGGTCAAATTTAGGCAAGGCTGCCTGCTGATTACTCAAGACTGCCCCGCTTTAGTTCATGAATCACAATTCCTGCATGTTGAATACCTCATCCAGAAGGCACAGAGGGTGGCAATGGCACAGAATGTACTCAAGGTGGTCTTCAACGACCATCACCAAGACTGCCTCAGTATCACCACCACTGCCTGTGCAGGTAAAGGATCCAGGAGGTCATGCTGAAGGAGCGTCAGCCCCTGAGCTTGTCTAACTGGATTTGAGATTCTTGCTCCTGGTGTGGATGAGAGTGGGGGCTGTAGGGAGGATGAGGAAACTGATAATAGCACTGTAATACAGGGAGCCATTCAAGATGAGAGGACAGGGGTGGCGGTGTGGGAAGTCAAGAGAAATGTATTTGTAATTGGGGTCAGTATAGTCAGGAGAATAGACACTGTTCATGTAGGTACTAACATATTAGGTAAAAGAGGAAAGACGTTCTAAGAGAATGAACAGCTCGGGGCTAAATTGAAAAGCAGAACCAGAAAAGGTAATAATCACAGTTGCATTAAAAATGATCAAATTGAAAGTAGGATTGTTGGTTAGTTATGGGGTTGATTGTTACCCAAAAATAAAAAGAAGGGCAGAATGTGTGACTGTCATATTGTACCAAAGGGCCATATAAAAGTGTGAGAAAATTTGATAATAGAACAAACTTAAAGGGTTTTTATTTTAGTGCACAAAACATTCAGAATAAGGTAAACAGATAGCGCAGATTGAAGTCACAAGAATGATAAACTAGTTAAAAATGTGTGTGTGTGTGTGTGTGAGAGAGAGAGAGAAATGGCAGGAGAAATGGGATGAGGGTGAGGGCTTATTAGAGGCTATTAGAGTTTCCAGAACAAGTAATAGTAACACAGAAAGTAAGGAAAGAATCATGAATCTAACTTCAGGCACAGCAGATAAAGGCTGAAAATGTGTTGCTGGTTAAAGCGCAGCAGGTCAGGCAGCATCCAAGGAACAGGAAATTCGACGTTTCGGGCACAAGCCCTTCATCAGGAATGTGCCCGAAGCATCGAATTTCCTGTTCCTTGGAAGCTGCCTGACCTGCTGCGCTTTAACCAGCAAGACATTTTCAGCTCTGATCTCCAGCATCTGCAGACCTCACTTTTTACAGCAGATAAAGGGGCAACTATGAGAAAGGGTCAGTCAATGCAGGACAAAGGGTATTGTACTTAAGTGTGTGCAGTATATGAAACAAGGCAAATGAGTTTGCAGCATAGATTGAAATTGGCAAGTACAATCCCGTGGGCATTACGTGGCGGAAAGTGGGTCAGGGTTGGGAACTAAATATCCAAGGAAACACGTCTTCAAGATCTCCTATCGAAAGTACAGGCAGATGGGGCAGGGTAGCCTTGTTGGTAATAAACTGAATCAAATCAATAGCAACAAATGATATAGAGTTGGAAAGCATAGAATCTGTGGGTGTAGAGTTGAGGAACTGCAAAGGAAAAAATACTCTGTTGGGAGTTGTATACAGGCCTCCTAGAGGTTGTCAAGATGTGGGGCAAAAAGTAAATCAGGAGATAGAAAAGGCATGTAAGAAAGGCACTATTACAATAATCATGGGGGACTTCAATGTTCTGGTGGACTGGGAAAACTGGGTTGGTAGCTGATCTCAAGGAAATAAATTCATGGAATGTCTTCGAGATGGTTTATTCAAGCAACTTGTGGTGCAGTCCACTAGGTAACAGACAATTCTGGATTTGGTGATGGGTATTGAGGCAGTGAGCTGCAATGATGAGAAGGAACCCCTAGGGGGCAGTGACCATAACATTCACCCTGCAGTTTGAGGGGGAGGATTTGGAATCAAATGTAATGGTATTACAACTGAGTAAAGGTAACTACAAAGACATGAGAGAGGAGCTGGTTAGAGTAGATTGGAAAGAGAGCTTAGCAGGGAACAGCAGCAATGACAAGAGTGATTTGGAGTAATTTGGGAGGCACAGCAGAAATTCATCCCAATGAAAAAGAAAAATATTAAGGGGAGGATGAGGCAATCTTAGCTGACAAGGGATAGCAGGAACAATATAAAATCAAAAGAAAAAGCAGAAAATGTGATGAAGCTTAGTGAGAAGCAAAGGATTGGGAAGTCTTTAAAAACAGCAGAGAACAACTAAAAAAGCAATAATGTGGAGATGATGAAATATGAATGTAAAATAGCTAATAATAAGATGATTGAAAGCTTTCGGGATATACGAAAGGTAAGAAAGAAGCAAGACATGACATTGGACTGTTGGAAAATGAGGCTGGAGAAGTAGTCATGAGGAACAAAGAAATGGCACAGGAACTGAACAGGTACTTTGCATTAGCCTCCATGATGGAAGACATCAGTAGTGTACCAGAACTTCATGAGAGGCAGGAGTCAGGGGGAGTGTAGTGGCCATCAGTAGGGAGAACATGCTGGGGAAGCTGAAAGTTTTGAAGGTGGATAAATCACCTGGATTGGATAGAGTACACCCCGGAGCTCTGAAGGATTGTGGAGGCATTGTTGGTGATATTTCAGGAATCATTGGAACCAGGAAGGGTGTCAGTTGACTGGAAAATGGATAAATATAACACCACTGTTTAAGAAGAGAGGCAGAAGATGGGAAATTATAGGCCATTTATCTTGACCTCAATTGATGGTGAGATTTTAGAGTCCATTATTAAGAATGATATTGTCAAGTACTTGCAGATGCAAGATAAAATAGGGCTGAGACAGGAAGGTTTCATCATGAGGAGGCCCTTCCTCACAAGTCTATTAGAATTTTTTGAGAAGGTAATGAGCAAGTTAGACAACCGAGAGTCAGTGGTTGTGATTTACTTGGATTTTGAGAAGGTCTTTGACAAGGTGCTGCACAGGAGGATGCTAAATAAAATAAGAACGCTTGGTGTTAGAGTGAAGGTACTGGCATGGATAGAGGATTAGCTGTCTAGCAGAATGCAGAGTGTGGAGATAAAACGAGTCTATTTCAGAATGGCAGCCGGTGACCAATGAAGTTCCGCAGGGGTCAAAGTTTAGGGAATAGGAAGTGATTTAATTGAAACCTACAAGATACTATGTGGTCTTGATAGAGTGAATATGGAAAGGGCATTTCATCTTGTGGGAGAATCCAGAACAATGAGGTCACTGTTTACAAATAAGAGGTCCCATACCTCAGAGACATTTTTTCTCAAAAAGTATTGAGGGCATTTTGGAAGTTCTTTCCTCAAAATGCAATGGAAGCAGAATGTGAGTATGTTGAAGACAGGGATAACTAGATTCTTGATAAGGAAGGACATGAAATATTATCAGGACTAAGTGGGAATGTGGAGGTCTCAAATCAGACATGATCAAATTGAATGGCAGAGCACATTCTCGGAGCTGGGTGGCCAAGTGGCCTAATCTTGCACATAATTTATATGTTCAGATGAATATTAAGATAGCCTCAGTGATCCTTAAGGGAGAAAGTGAGCACTACAGATGCTGGAGATCAGAATCAAAGAGTATAGTGCTGGAAAAGCACAACCTCAGGCAGTATCCGAGGAGCAGGAGAATCAATGTTTCAGGCATAAGCCCTTCATCAGGACTGAAGGGCTTATGCCCGAAACATCAATTCTCCTGCACCTTCGATGCTGCCTGACTGGCTGTGCTTTTCCAGCACCATACTCTTCGCCAGTAATCTTTAACAGAGGTTAGGCTAGACCATGAGAAAACAAGACCCATTATGAACAGCAATTAACATGTTATCAAAGTAACTGAAACTAGTCACTCATATCTGTATCTCCTGCTTCATTCACTTATTTTTCTATAATTATCTCAAGTGGTGTGAAAGTCACCTCCTGATGATGCAGCTTTGACAAAGCAATGAGGCCAGACATGGGAACACACATTATTTTTGGCAACAGCTTTTGGACAGAGAAGAAAATGATGGATTTATAACACAATGTGAAGGCTTGCTCTTTCTCACAGATTCTCGAAGGAAAATGCCCAGTGAAAAGCAAATCAAGGTAACATCCATTCACCAAGAATGCAAAGATGCCAACACATCTGGGAGTCCGAGTCCATGCTGAGTCTGGGAGCTCCATATGTTGCTGAGAAGAAAGAGAAAAGGAAACACAAAAGAGAAAAAAAGGAAACAAAAGAAACAGGTGGATAGCCTGATGAAGCAGCCTCTGCTGCCACCATCTTGGATTATAATTTGACAGCACACTATTAAATTTCCTCAGTTTGCAAGATATAAAATTCCTTTTTTCACTCAAAATCTTTAATTGCCTCCTTAAATTTGATATAGTGAACTATTTTTTACTTTCAGTGTGATATAGGTGTGCTAAAAAGAATTAAAAATCTGAAGGGATTTATTAAAAGGGGAACTAATTCACCAGTCCTCACATGATTGTAATAATGCATTTAAATAGACTTCTTTATCACTGAATTTTACTGCACTATGCAACAATATAAACACTGGAAAAGAGAAGTAAGAGCCTTATGCTTTTAAGGAAGAAGTTTACTTGCTATAAATAAATCTCAGTTCGAAAAACTTCCAATTTGGAGTTAAAGGAAAATTTCATAATGCTCATGTGATGCAAAGTGTCAAAGAACCATAAATGCAAGTTTCTGCCTGTAATTCTTGGCAGTCAGACATGAGGAGGCTAAGAAATCTGGCCGAATTGATACCAGACCTCACCTGCTCACGGTCAATGGTGAAATACGTTGTTATTTGCAGAGATCAGGTCCCGGTCACTTATCAATACAGTTTGTCATGGATGAAGGATGTTATAGGGAAAGGAAACATGTTGAAAAGTTCTACTTTTAGATGAGATTAATTCACCACTCACACAATTATTGCTACTACATTAGAAAATGCTAAAAACGCCACAGAGAATCACTGATTGCATTGGATGAAGACAGATTTTCAGCAACCTTCTTCATTAGATCAAAATTGAACAAAATGCTGTTGGAATAAATCTCAAAATTAGTAAAAGAGATAATCTATTTGCATCAAAAATAGTTTCTAAATTGTGATTGTAATGCAATGGACTAGTTCAGCATTTCATTGATATAAATCATTGTTAAACAGAACTGCTTTTTCATTTCCTTGGGTAATACATATTTTTGCAATTTTAATCAGCCTCTAGACTAGCTTTGGTGTTCACCAGTAAGATCACAGAAAAAGCTAACGCAATACACTTTGGAATCCTGGGATTAAAGAAGCCTCTGTACTTGATTCACATTTCAATAGGATGTGAACTTTTCCCCTAAGTCACAATTAATACAATTTCAGTAATATTAAATCAAGTTCTGGAAGACCAGCCTCATGGATCAATTAATTATTTGAAGAAAAAGAGCCTTCAATAGCGACATTTTAATGAAGGGCAATTATCTGATTGTCAGCGTAATCAATATTCCTCAGTGACAGTTTGTACCCCATGTTACTCATGCACACATTCATATGTTGGAGCAATTTAGTCTTGAAGGTGTAACGTGTATGAAAATGTCTGGCACACTAATTCTTATGCCATGACAAAACAGCAGTTCAAACACAACTTTACACATAAATTGCCATACTCCTAGGAACTTTTATTATCCAAAGGATAGCAATTGCTAATGCAAAGCCAAACAGCACTATCTTATCCACTTAGACAGTTAGGTATTCACAAAAAATAACAATCATATGTCAGCCAAGAAGATATTTTGATCAGAAATGGACAGGTACTCAATAATCTCAAACTGCCCAAGATTCATAGAATAGTGTGCCATGGAGATTTCTTGAGTGCATGACTCCCTGAAAGAAATCCTACAGAATTAACAGGCAACATTTTAAGTGTATCCTCTGAAATAATTCATTTTTGACGATGAAAAATAAGAAAGTGCTTACACTTATAATTGAGCCTTTACTGGACTTATACAGTTAATGATAGGGCCCTGGGGAGTGTTGCTGAACAAACATGCCTAGGAATGCATGTGCATAGTTCCTTGAAAATAGAATTGTAGGTAGGTAAGGTGCTGAAGATGGTGTTTGCCTTGGTTGGTTTGAACATTGAATCCAGGAGTTGGGATGTCATGCTGCGGCTGTATAAGTCATCGGTGAGGCCACATTTGGAATCCTGTGTACAATTCTAGTCACGCTTTCATAAGAAGAATGTTGTTAAACTTGAGAGTGCAGAAAAGATTTAGAAGGATGTTGCCAGGGTTGGAGGGTTTGAGCTATAGAGAGAGGCTGAATAGGCTGGGGCTATCTTCCCTGCAGTGTCAAAGGCTAAAGTGTGATCTTACAGAGGTTTATAAAATCATAAAGGGGATAGATAGGATGAATAGCCAAGGTATTCTTCCTAGGGTGGGAGAGTCCAAACCCAAAGGACATAGGTTTAAAGTGAGAGGGGAAAGATTACAAAAGGATGTAAGGGGTGACTTTTTTCTTGCAGAGGGCTGTGTGAGTATAGAATGAACTGCCAGAGTAAGTGGTGGAGGCTGGCAAAATTATAACATTTAAATGGGTACATGGATGGTATGTGCATCTGGATGGGTACATGAATCCAAAGGTTTAGAGGGATATGGGCCAAATGCTGGCAAATGGGATTAGATCAGATTGTAAAATCTGGTTGGCATGAATGAGTTGGACCAGAGGGTCTGTTTCTAAGCTGTTTGACTCCATAACTCTAAGTACTTTTGAAATGGAGGTCACTAGAAAAGCGCAGCAGGTCAGGCAGCATCAAAGGCACAGGAGAATTGACGTTTCATTTCCTGAAGAAGGGCTTATGCCTGAAACGCCGATTCACCTGTTCCTTTGATGCTGCCTGACCTGCTGTGCTTTTCCAGCAACACATTTTTAAGCTCTGGTCTCCAGCATCTGCAGTCTTCACTTTCTCCTAATGGAGGTCACTGTTGTAATAAACATAGCAAGGCGAAAACAACCAAATATTCTATTTTTATAAACATTGGTTGAGTATTAACTACTGCCTAGGAAACATAACTTTTCTTTGAGGAGTCTAATGGCATCTTTTATACACATCCGTGAAGTTGGATGGGACTTGTTTCAATAGCTCATTTGAAAGAACTGTGACAAGCACAATTCAGCACTCAGAATGTCAGCTCATGTCTCTGTAGTAGCATTTAAACACACATTCTTTGAATCCAAAGGCAAGGGGAAAAGCATGGAGGCGATGGCTGACACTTTTTATAGGATAAGTAACTGTGTGGAATTCAGGGTTAATGTGGGAGGGCGTGGGATTGGGATCTTGCTGACTCCAGCCAATCAAGCTCTGGGAAGAAAGGGTAGATGACTACCTTCTTGCCAAGAGACAAATTGAGGCCCTTAAGTCACCAATTCAGGGCTTCAACCAGCTACTGATGGTATTCTACCTGTGGCAGATGGGGAACTTGCTATTTAACAGACCACACAACAACCTGCCAAGTTTGTCCCACTATGAAGTTCCTCTTTCTCAAATAATCCAAGCTGAGACTGGATATTGAGAAGAGGGAGCCTGTGGAAAGACAACTGCTGCCCTTGCTGCATGTCATCCCTGCTTACCATTCTGCAAGGATCCCTCAGTGATCCCTACTGAAGGTCTGAATCCAATACCAGCAATGGCTTTCACTCCCAGTGATGGAGATTTTTTTATAGTGATGTAGATATTATTGGAGAGCTGTGGGCCTCTGATTGGCTGGTAGCTTTTGGAGGCAGGATTTCTCCCTGCTTGAGGATTTAATTCTCTCAAAACTGCATCAGGCATTCCATAAACGTTCCATGGAATTATCATCAGTTTGTAACTGGTGGACCTCAATCCCATCTTGGGCATTACATTCTGACCAGAAATGCACCATTCTAGGGTAAAACATTAATTGAGTTTTATCAACTAAATGACAATAAATATAACTGAATGGTGGATAAAATTAAAAAGTGGATAACCTTGAGGAAATCCCAAAGCCAAATTGATAAGTGTACACATTATTGTCCATTAAACACCAGTACTGACACAACAGAATTGCTTCCAATGCATGAAATTACTTAGGGTTACATAGAGTTTATAGTTTAGAGACAGTCAGCTCAACTGGTTTATGCTCCTCACAAAACCTGTTCTACCCCTCTATCTAGTGTAAGCAAAGCCTTCTCTTTCTTTCTCCTTTGGGTATTCAAGTGGTACCCCCTGAAATGTACCTATATTGCTCACCTCAACTACTCCATTTGATATCCATTTGTAGACATTTTAGTGTCTCTGCATCTTGGTGTCATTGAAAAATAGAAAAATATTCTGTGCTTGATGTATCAAACTTTTACTAGTTTTAGACAGCTCTATCACATTATCTCTCCAGCAACCTTGGACTACAATGTAGTATTATGTTCAATTTATTCCACAGAATGGAGAGGAAAGATACTCTTTATGCCAATTTTTAGTTCTTACTTCTACTGGCACCCACTATATCTGTGAAAGAAGGCACAACCAGTGACATGAGGCATACTAACCTTCCTTTTTCTTTGTCAAGTGTGGTGCTGGAAAAGCAAAGCAGGCCAGGCAGCATCTGAGCAGCAGCAGAATCAATGTTTCAGGCATAAGCCCTTCATCAGGAATCAAGTGAAACTGACCAACCTGTACTAGGCTAACTAGAAAATAGTTTTGTGTCTTTTTAAAATGCCATCTTCAGGAATTTAAAATTAGGTTATTCATAGGTCGAAAGTGAGTACTACAGATATGTTTCGGGCAAAAGCCTTCATCAGGAATTAGGCTGTGAGCCAAGGGGATGGTGACATAAATGGGAGGGAGGTGGGACTGGGGGATAGGTAGCTGAGACTGCAATAGGTAGATGGAGGTGGGGGTAATGATGATGGGTTGAAGAGGAAGGTGGAGCGGATAGGTGGGAAGGAAGATGGACAGGTAGGACAAGTCATTCAGGGTGGTGCCGAGTTGGAAGGTTGGATCTGGGATAAGGTGGGGAGGTGAAAAATTTGGAAAGTGGTGAAATCCACGTTGATGCCATGGAGTTGGAGGGCCCCAAGCCGGAAGATGAGGCGTTCTTCCTCCAGGCTTCAGGTGGTTAGCGAGTGGCGGTGGAGGAGGCCCAGGACCTGTATGTCCTTGGCGGAGTGTTGAATTGTTCAGCCATGGGTCAGTGGGGTTGGTTGGTGTGGGTGTCCCGGAGATGTTCTCTGAAGCGTTCTGTAAGTAGGTGTCCTGTCTCCCCAGTGTTGAGGAGAACACATTGGGGGCAACGGATACAGTAAATGACATGTGTGGAAGAGCAGGTGAAAATTTGATGGATGTGGAAGGTTCCTTTGGGCCTTGGAAAGAGTCATCACCTCTGTCCCCCAACGCTCCAGGTAAGCATTACTTCTGTTAATGATGTCACCCCCTGGTCTCTCTACTACAACGCCCACTCCAGTTACAGTCTCCACCTCCAGTCCCAGCTCCAGCCCCATTCCAGGTCCTATCTCCCAGCCCTGCTGAGTTTTCACCATCCACCCACACATCTCCCTTATTGAGGATGAACGATCAGCAAAGGCCTTACCTTCATCCCCCTCCTTTCCCGGATCAACAAACCCAGCATGCATTGTGGCATCGAACACTTCTTCCTCCGCCTCTGCCTCCAAGCTTCATTTTTCCATCAATACTACTGCCCACCTTCTGAGGACACTTCCGCCTGCCTCCAACACATCCCATCTACCTGGACATCGCATGCCGGTCTGTTACCCGCCCTCAACCTCTTTATTTCCAACTGCTGCTGCAACATTGACCACTTCAACTTGTCCACCCCCCTCAAACACTCCAACTTCTCACCCTTGCACTCCCTCTGCTGCAACCTCAACCTCACCATCAAACCAGAGGACAAGGGGGCATTGACCTCTACATTGCTGAAGCCAGGCGCCAACTTGAAGACATCTCCTCCTAACCCCCTCTCGACCATGACCTCACCTCCCATCACCAAATCATCATCTCCCAGACCGTACACAATCTCATCACCTCAGGGATCATCCACTCACAGCTTTCAACCTCATACTTTGGGAACCCCGCATCACGCAGTTCTACTTCCTACCCAAGATCCACAATCCTGACTGCCTTGGCTGACCCATTATCTTGGCTGATCCTCCCCCACTGAACTCATCTCCACATACGTCAATACTGTCCTAACCGAGGTCCAAGAAATCACCTCGTATGTTCAGGACACTATCCATGCCCTCCAGCTCCTCCAAGACTTTCATTTCCTTGGCCCCCAATGCCTCATCTTCACCATGGACATCCCTACGCACCTCCATTCACCATGATCAGGGCCTCCATGTCCTTCGTTTCTTCCTCTCCCGACGTCCCCACCAGTACCCTTACACTAACACTCTCATTTGTTTGGTTGAACTGGTCCTCACCATCACTATTTTCTCCTTTGAATCCTTCCACTTCCTCCAGACAAAAGGGGTAGCCATGGCCACCATATGGGCCCCAGCTATGCCTGTCTCTTCATTGGCTACGTAGAACCGTCCATCTTCCATAGTTACACTGGCACCATTCTCCACCTTTTCCTCCACTGCATTGATGACTGCATCAGCGCTACCTTGTGCTTCCACGAGGAGGCTGAACAGTTCATCAACTTCACCAGCACATTCCACCCTTATCTAAAATTCACCTGGACTATCTGAAATAACTCCTTCCCTTCCTGGACCTCTCCATCTCCATCGACAGTGACTAACTCAACAGTGAAATCTTCTACAAACCCACCGACTCCTACAGCTACCTGGACTACAACTCCTCCCTCCCTGTCTCCTGCAAAAATGCTATCCCTTATTCCCAAATCCTCCCCCTCCACTGCTTCTACTCCCAGGAGGACCAGTTCCCTCACAGTACATCTCACATGGCCTCTTTCTTTAAAGACTGCAATTTCCCCTCCCATTTGGTTGATCAGCACATTTCATCCACTTCCCGAACCTCTGCCCTCTAACCCCACCCCTCCAACTGCAATAAGGATAGAACGTCTCTGGTCCTCACCAACCTCCGTATATATTGCATCATCCTCCGCAATTTCTGCCACCTACAAACAGACCCCACCACCAGAGATATCTTTCCCTCCAAACCACTATTCACTTTCCCTAAAGACCATTCCCTCCGTGACTCCTTTGTCAGGTCCACGCCTCCCCACCAATCCACCCTCCCCTCCTGGCACCTTTCCCTGGCATCGCTGGAATTGCAAAACCTATGCACACACCTTCCTACTCACCTCCATCCAAGATATACACATCTATCAAAATTTCACCTGCACATCCACCAATATCATTTACTGTATCCATTTCTCCTGATGCGGTCTCCTCTACATTGGGGAAACAGGACACTAACTCGCAGAGCACTTCAGAGAACATCTCCATGACCCCCGCACCAAAAAAAACCCCACCGCCCCGTGGCCAAACACTTCAACTCCCCCTCCCACTCTGCCAAGGACCTGCAGGTCCTGGGTCTCCTCTATTGCCACTCCCTAACCACCCAATGCCTGGAAGAAGAATGCCCCATCTTCACCTTGGGACCTTCCAACCACAGGGCATCAATGTGGATTTCACCATTCGCCTCATTTCCCCTCCCCCCACCTTATCTCAGATCCAACCTTCCACTCGGCATTATTTCATGACCTGTCCTACCTGTCCGTCTTCTTTTCCACCTATCCACTCCACCCTCCTCTCTGACCTATCACCATTACCCCCACGTCCATCTACCTATTGCACTGTCAGGTACCTTCACTCCCAGTCCCAACACCCTCCATTATCTCACGACCCCCTCAGCTCACAGCCTCATTCCTGATGAAAGGTTTTTGCCTGAAATGTCGACTCTCCTGCTCTTCAGATGCTGCCTGACCTGCTGTGCTTTTCCAGCACCACATTCTTGACTCTAATCTCCAGCATCTGCAGTCCTCACTTTCACCCTAATACGTTTTCTTTGTCCCTCCCTTTTGATTTTCCTTCAATTTATCCTCTTCCATCTTTTCTCATTTGGTCCACTTTTCACCCCATTTTTATTTTTCCCAAAGATGCCATGATAGATTCATTCTGTGAAACAGAATTATCCTAGGAGCTCACCTTTCTTATGTAATTAATTGTGACCAGAACAGTGGGCTGGCATCATAGTGGACCTGAGGAACAGACAGAAATTTTGCTGACTCACCTCTGGTAACAAAACCTTTCCAGAAGAAGTTAAAAATCACGCAACAACAGGTTATTGTCCAATCGATTTAATCGGAAGAAAGAAAAGAATGCCTTTCTTCCATGAACTGAGACCTGTGCCATTACTCACTGAGTAACTGAGGCACCAAGTCACTGAAGAGGAAAGGAATCTTACCTTTGTCTGATTGTTATTCAGTAGAGCAACAGGAGTTATGTTACAATAATGTCACTTCCTGCTGACCTGGAGACTGAGTCGGTCGGGCTGCAGAAGTATGATACCTTCTAATTACTGTGTCTTGTGAGTTGTTTTGTTTAGTAAAGCCAATAAAGTTCACTCACATGAGTGTAGACCTCACATTGCTATAATCACATGATTTACTGATAACAATACAACATATTGGAGACCACATGGAAGCTCACACTGTATTACAACGTATTTTGAAATTTGATAACACTGCCAGAATGTAATGTTTAGAGTTAACTGAAAAGCAAAGTTTTATGCAAAGCAGCAAGTCAATGTAAGGATAAGAATCTGTCTCAGAGAGCCTGTTTTTCCTGGTGAAAATCCTTTAGAATCGATTGACCTACCTTACACACATCATTTTCAAATTTTGCAGTTTTGTTTTTGGGAGTGACCCATTTAAACAACCAGCTATTTTTATTTAAATTGAGTCTTGGTACATCAACCATCTGGAAAACGGTGTCTGTAGAGCAGACTAAGTCAAAGCAGGTCTGTTCTCGTGAATTTATTTTTGATAGCTGGAGTGCCGCTTTGGATAGTCAAGCTATCCCTGTGGGAAAAATTCTAGGATATCTCATGAGGATTGCGGTCAGATGATCTTGGGTGGTGCCAGGTGCCTTTGGGGTTGTGAAATATAAACAATATGCTGTTGGTAACAATCCTACATTTTCTGGGTTAGCCAAAATTACAAAGCAAAAAACACATACAAATCCTGCTTAGTGGAAGGTTAATGGTCAGATGGTGATCTAATCATTAGAAGTCATGATTTGAAGATTGCTGATGTTGGCCTGATGAAGGAGCGTCGCTCCGAAAGCTAGTATGCTTCCAATTAAACCTGTTGGACTATAACCTGGTGTTGTGTGATTTTTAACTTAATCATTAGAAGGTCATCTTGTGCTTTCTGTAAGTTTTGGAGGGATATATACAAATTTACTTTGTTATAACTTAGCACTTATGACATGTTTGGCACATCTTTATTTCAAATACACACAGTGCTTTAGATATGTGATTGATCATTGTGATTAAAACAAAGTGCTGTTGGTAACAGGATTGTGCTGTGTCAATATCATATGATTGATTGAATGACACAAAAGCTGTGAAAAGATAGCTTATAAAAGCAACCCGAACAAGTTAGATAGAAGGTAAAAACAATGACTGCAGATGCTGGAAACCAGAGTCTAGGTTAGAGTGGTGCTGGAAAAGCACAGCAGTTCAGGCAGCATCCGAGGAGCAGTAAAATCAACGTTTCGGGCAAAAGCCCTTCATCAGGAATACAGGCAGAGCGCCTGAAGGGTGGAGAGATAAGTGAGAGGAGGGTGGGGGTGGGGAGAAAGTAGCATAGAGTACAATAGGTGAGTGGGGGAGGGGATGAAGGTGATAGGTCAGGGAGGAGGGTGGAGTGGATAGGTGGAAAAGAAGATTGGCAGGTAGAACAAGTCATGGGGACAGTGCTGAGCTGGAAGTTTGGGACTGGGGTGAGGTGGGGGAAGGGGAAATGAGGAAACTGTTGAAGTCCACATTGATGCCATGGGATTGAAGTGTTCTGAGGCAGAAGATGAGGCATTCTTCCTCCAGGCGTCTGGTGGTGAGGGAGCAGCGGTGAAGGAGGCCCAGGACCTCCATGTCCTCGGCAGAGTGGAAAGGGGAGTTGAAATGTTGGGCCACAGGGCGGTGTTAGATAGAAGTCAAGTTTCATTAAAACTGAGAAATAAGCCTCATCATTAAAAAGACGCAAATGTCTCAATGACTAAATTGATCAAACTGGCTGTGGAAAGCATGACATGTTTGAGATATTTGCCAGTTATCAAACTGATCAATCGCTGAGGACCACACAGTGTCAAGATTTAGACAGAGGCTGCTTGCTTGGAAAAGGAAAAAGCATACCTATAATGTTTTTATTGCCCTATATTTCTCATCTATATTTCACAATCCCAAAGTTAGTTAGCTTGGAGACAAGTGTCATCTGATCAATGTCAAGAAGTCAAAATAGAGCCGGCTGATCACCTGTTTTGGTCTGATCCTGGACAAGTCCACATAAACTGGGTCACGTATGACCATGAGCATTGTATGGGTAAACTTTTGTGGTATTGTTGTTTTTGCAGTATTCTTGTAGTATACCTTGCTTCAATAAAGAAAAGTTATGTAAATCCCACTGTTAGGACTGCTTTGGGACACTGATATCTGGAGTAAACTAATAGACCAGGAAAAGTAGGAATTACAAACTACAATGTCAACAGACACCGTAAACTCATTGGTTAGTTAAAGCTGTCAAATGACTGTCAAGATGCTAGAATACAATTTTTTTCCAGATTTTGTATGGGAGAAGAATTCACATTTTTGGATCATTGGAATCTCTTTTGAGGTAGAAGTGACCTGTACAAGAAAGACGGATTGCACTTAAATTGGATGGGGGACTAATATACTGGCAGGGAAATTTGCTAGAACTGCTTGGGAAGATTTAAACTAGTAAGGTGGGGGAGTGGCACCCAGGGAGATAGTGAGGAAAGAGATCGATCTGAGACGGGTACAGCTGAGAACAGAAGTGAGTCAAACAGTCAGGGCAGGCAGTGACAAGGTCGGACTAATAAATTAAACTTCATTTATTTCAATGCAAGGGGCCTAACAGGGAAGGCAGATGAACTCAAAGCATGGTTAGCAACATGGGACTGGAATATCATAGAAATTACGAAAACATAGCTCAGGGATGGGCAGGACTGGCAGTTTAATGTTCCAGGATACAAATGCTACAGGAAGTATAGAAAGGGAGGCAAGAGAGGAGGGGGAGTGGCATTTTGATAAGGGATAGCATTACAACTGTCCTGAGGGAGGATATTCCTGGAAATACATCCAGTGACGTTATTTGGGTGGAACTGAGAAATAAGAAAGGGATGATCACCTTATTGGGATTGTATTATTCCTGAAGAAGGGCTCATGCCCAAAATGTCAATTCTCCTGCTCCTGGGATGCCGCTTGACCTGCTGCGCTTTTCCAGCAGCACATTTTCAGCTCTTGTATTATAGACCCCCCAATAGTCAGAGGGAAATTGAGAAACAAACTTGTAAGGAGATCTCAGCTATCTGTAAGAATAATAGTATAGTTACGGTAGGGGATTTTATCTTTCCAAACATTGACTGGGACTGCCATAATGTTAAAGGTTTAGATGGAGAGAAATTTCTTAAGTGCGTACAAGACAATTTTCTGATTCAGTATGTGGATGTACCTAGTAGAGAAGGTGCAAAACTTGACCTACTCTTGGGAAATAAGGCAGGGCAGGTGACTGAGGTGTCAGTGGGGGAGCACTTTGGGGACAGCAACCATAATTCTATTTGTTTTAAAATAGTGATGGAAAAGGAAAGACCAGATCTAAAAGTTGAAGTTCTAAATTGGAGAAAGGCTAATGTTGACGGTATTAGGCAAGAACTTTTGAAAGCTGATTGGAGGCAGATGTTCGCAGGTAAAGGGATGGCTGGAAAATGGGATGCCTTCAGAAATGAGATTACAAGAATTCAGAGAAAGTATATTCTTGTCAGGGTGAAAGGGAAGGCTGGTAGGTATAGGGAATGCTGAATGACTAAAGAAATTGAGGGTTTGATTAAGAAAAAGAAGGAAGCATATGTCAGGTATAGACAGGATAGATCGAGTGAATCTTTAGAAGAGTATAAAGAAAGTAGGAGTATACTTAAGAGGGAAATCAGGAGGGCAAAACGGGAACTTGAGATAGCTTTGGCAAATAGAATTAAGAAGAATCCAAAGGGTTTTTACAAATATATTAAGGACAAAAGGGTAACCAGGGAAAAATAGGACCCCTCAAAAATCAGGAAGGTGGCCTTTGTGTGGAGCCACAGAAAATGGGGGAGATTCTAAATGAATATTTTGAATCAGTATTTACTGGAGATAAGGACATGGAAGATATAAACTTCCATGGAAATAGATGGTGACATCTTGCAAAATGTCCAGGTTAGAGAGGAGCAAGTGTTGGATGTCTTGAAACTGTTAAAGGTGGATAAATCCCCAGGACCTGATCAGGTGTACCCGAGAACTCTGTGGGAAGCTAGAGAGGTGATTGCTGGACCTCTTGCTGAGATATTTGTATCATTGATAGTCACAGCTGAGGTGCTGGAAGACTGGAGGTTGGCAAACGTAGTGTCATTGTTTATGAAGGGCAGTAAAGACAACCGAGGGAAGTATAGACCGGTGAGCCTGACCTCGGTGGTGGGCAGGTTATTGGAGGGAATCCTGAGGGACTGGATGTACATGGATTTGGAAAGGCTAGGACTGATTCGGGATAGTCAACATGGCTTTGTGTGTGGGAAATCATGTCTCACAAACTTGATTGAGTTTTTTGAAGAAGTAACAAAGAAGATTGATGAGGGCAGAGTGGTAGATGTGGTCTATATGGATTTCAGTAAGGCGTTCAACAAGGTTCCCCATGGGAGACTGATTAGCAGGTTAGACCTCGTGGAATACAGGGAGAACTGGCCATTTGGATATAGAACTGGTTCAAAAGGAGAAGACAGAGGGTGGTGGTGGAGGGTTGTTTTTCAGGCTGGAGGCCTGTGACTAGTGGAGTGCCACAAGGATCAGTGCTGGGCCCTCTACCTTTTTTCATTTACATAAATGATTTGGATGTGAGCATAAGAGGTACAGCTAGTAAGTTTGCAGATTACACCAAAATTGGAGGTGTAGTGGACAGCGAAGAGGGTTACCTCAGATTACAACAGGATCTTGACCAGATGGACCAATGGGCTGAGAAGTGGCAGATGGAGTTTAATTTGGATAAATGCGAGGTGCTGCATTTTGGGAAAGCAAATCTTAGCAGGACTTATACACTTAATGGTAAGGTCCGAGGGAGTGTTGCTGAACAAAGAGACCTTGGAGTGCAGGTTCATAGCTCCTTGCAGGTAATTAGGATAGTGAAGAAGGCGTTTGGTATGCTTTCCTTTATAGGTCAGAGTATTGAGTACAGGAATTGGAAGGTCATGTTGCGGCTGTACAGGACATTGGTTAGGCCACTGTTGGAATATTGCGTGCAATTCTGATCTCCTTCCTATCAGAAAGATGTTGTGAAACTTAAAAGGGTTCAGAAAAGATTTTCAAGGATGTTGCCAGGGTTGGAGGATTTGAGCTGCAGGGAGAGGCTGAACAGGCTGGGGCTGTTTTCCCTGGAGCGTCGGAGGCTGAGGGGTGACCTTATAGAGGTTTACAAAATTATGTGGGACATGGATAGGATAAATAGACAAAGTCTTTTCCCTGGGGTCGGGGAGTCCATAACTAGAGGGTATAGGTTTAGGGTGAGAGGGGAAAGATATAAAAGAGAACTAAGGGGCAACATTTTCACGCAGAGGGTGGTGCGTGTATGGAATGAGCTGCCAGAGGAAGTGGTGGAGGCTGGTACAATTGCAACTTAACTACAATTTAAGAGGCATTTGGATGGGTATATGAATAGGAAGGGTTTGGAGGGATATGGGCCGGATGCTGGCAGGTGGGACTAGATTGGGTTGGGATATCTGGTCGGCATGGATGGGTTGGACCGAAGGGTCTGTTTCTTAATCTGCACATCTCTATCACTCTATGACTCTATGACATTAGTTGAAGGAATTTTAATATATTGGATGCTTTTCTTAATCAGAAAGTGATTTTTAAACAGTGAGGTCATCAGCCATAGCGTCTTCAATGACCTTCGTCCATTATAAAGTTAGAAGTAAGACCTCTTGTTACATTTTGGTAGTGACATTACCTCTAACCAGGAGACTTGTGTTCAATCCCACTTGATCCAGAGGTGTGACATAAAATCTCTGACCAGGTTGATTTGGTCAGAGATTTAGCATCATTTGCGACTCCTGTGATTTGCTTTTGGTGGAAATTAGGTGAGTTGGCATAGAGTGGGGAGGGCAAAGGATGGGTGAAACGCATGGGTTGGCACTAAGTTAGCATAGAGGCTACAAAGAGCCAGGGGATGGGTTAAAGGCTTACGAGTATGAGGAGGCATAGAAGTATGTAGGTGGCGGACAGAGGAACATTGGAATAGAGGTTACAAGGTGACATGGAGTCGGAAGGTATTGGATAGGGGGAGTGCCCATTGAGGAGCAGGTGGTTTGAGCATGGTCCTATTTTCCTTCAGGTTTTATTCAACTGCAGCATATTGTTGGTGCAGTGAGGTAAAGGTCACATCCACAGTCAGCAGCCTCCATTCTAATTCATAGGATGCCCAGGCCACTTTACAGGAATGAAGGACTCTTGCCTGGAACGTCAATTCTCCTGCTCCTCAGATGCTGCTTGACCTGCTGTGCTTTTCTAGCACCCCACTCTTGACACTTTACAGGGAACCCCACCAACCAGAACAACAATCTGATCTTCTCAGGCATTTCCACCCTGGTGGGTTTGTGGACCGAGGAAGCCTCCCTTTTGTGTAATCTTGCCCCAGGAGGAATTAAGGGCTACGGGGAGAATGCTGTTAAGTGGAGTTGAAATGCCCATCAGCCATGATTGAATGGCGGAGTGGACTCGATGGGCCAAATGGCCTTACTTCCACTCCTATGTCTTATGGTCTTATGGTCTTAAGGAGCAAACCAAGGAAGGGACCATTGTGTCCAAGTAGAAATATAATACTTGAGTTATAGAATAAATACATAAATAAAAAAAAAGGATATCCAAACTTCTTTTTCATATTATCTATACTGTTTGACTCAGTTTCTGATGGATGTCAAATGGAAGAGATTCAAATTGAGCACCTCTCAGACAATTCATAAAATGTGTGAATTAATCAATTAAAAAAGTTGTATAACAAATTATAAATTATTTTGAGTGGCATTTATTTTGTGAAGCATGATGCTATATACAGTAGTCAATTTGTTGTTAATACCTGCAGTCTGTTGAAGTGATATCTTGCTTAGTACCTGCATACACATCAATACCCTTAAATCATGTGCTATCTACATTCCTCTTAGAACAAAGCTGCTTTGATTGCTCAGCCTTTCAGGATCTAGATCATTCAACTGAAAACTTGCAGCATTTAACAGCATTGAGCAATCATATATCCTTTTTCCTTCAAAGATCTAATAATTTGATTAATACATAAAACCAACTTTTATGTCTTTGCTGATTTACATTTTTATCTGATACAGATACGGGTGGCACAGTAACTCAGTGTTTAGCACTGCTGCCTCATAGCACCAGGGACCTGGGTTTGATTTCACTTTTGAGCAACTGTCTGAGTGGAGTTTGCACATTCATCCTGTGTCTTACGGGTTTCCTCTGGGTGCTCCAGTTTCCTTCTACAATCCAAAGATGTGCAAGTTAGGTGGATTGCCCATAGTGTCCAGGGAAATATAGGATGGCTATGTATAGGATGGGAAATGCAGGGTTACAGGGATAGAGTATGGGGTTATGTCTGGCTGGGATGATCTTCAGAGGTTGGTGTGGACTCAATGGGCTGATTGACTTGCTTTAATACTGTAGGAATTCAATGATTCTTAAACCAACTTGTTGAAGTGTTCATTTTGATTTAACCTGTGTGTTATGAGGAGTAATTAGACCAATTAGGCCTTTACTCTCTAGAATTTAGAAAAACAAACAGCAGCAAAGTGTTGAAGCACAGCCCCTGCATCTAAAAATGCAGAAGATATTCAGGAGATTAACAGGAAAAGACAGGGTAGTTAGACTAGTTCCACTGGTTGAAGGTTTGAGAATCAGAAGGTATGGCCTACACCAGGCCATCAGGTCAGTTGTTAGAAAGCACTTCAACACACTGAATAGTGGAGGTTTGAAACTCCCTTCTTCAAATAGTGGGCGATACCAGTTCAATTGTTATATTTAAATCTGGAAGAGATAATTTTTTTTATCAAACAAGGGTATCAAGGGTGTCAAGTGCAAACTCCACTCAGGCAGTTACTCGATATACCTGCCCAAGGCAGGTATATTGGGTTAGGCCACAGATCAGCCCTGATTTTATTAAATGGCAGAGCAGCCTTGAGAGGCTGAATGGTTCCCTTTGATGTTTGGAACAATTGCTTACTGGATGATCAGTCAGTTTCAATGCTGATCATACACAGATTAATGGCTCGAAACTAGTTAGCCCTGATTTTTAGATGCAGGAGTTGTGCTTCAACATTTAGCTGTACCTGTTCAGATTGAAGTTGGAAACATGGAACTTACTGTACACATGTCAGCTGAATGATTATGGAGTGTCAACCGAAGCAGCCCCCTAGCTGCTGTTTGTTTCTTTAAACACTGACTGTGAACTCTCTGCATATTCATTTAGGGTCAGGCAGGGGTGTGCAGCTGAAGAAAGATGCTAGCCTACTTAAAATGTCAACTGCACCTTAAAAAGAAACTGGATACAAATAGTGGAAATGTAACTTAATGCATAATGAACACTGAGGTAGAAAGAGGGATCCACAGTGAACAATATGGCACAGACTACTCGAGATGCCCATGGTTCCATCGGAGTAAGGAGATCTAGGTTCATCCTTGGAATTGAATGAAAGCATATGATCAAGGAGGTCAAATGACATAATCGACACAAGAAATTTAATGACCTCATGCAGCTGGTTAAAACCAGTGAATGCATCTTGACATGCATTTTCTAACCACCCCTGCACCAGCCATTTATAACTCTCAATGAACTGCATGCCTATCGCTTACCCCAGATACTATCCCTGGCACTCAGGATTCCATATCTAAGTTCCCAAAATTCTGCTTCACCCTTACACAGTTAGAGTGCTGCCAGCCTCACACCCACCTCTTATTACCTCCATATCTCTCCAGTTAGTTAGCTGTGGAAAGCACACCCCAAACACAGTGCAATTCATCCCTGACATTCTGCTCTCCCTCTCTTATCAGAAATCTCACACAGTAGAATGGAGGAGAACATTAATTGACAGACGGTTGGGTTTGGGACAAGGAGACTTGCATCTTCTCAGCTCTGAGGATTTGATGGTGGTTTGCATGATGGGTCAGCTACAATGAAACTTATGGCATATAACATCATTGGGAACATGGAGGAGACGTTCATATCTCATGTTCCTTTTCAGCTCTTGGCGTCCTCTCATTCTGCTTTTTACGCATATTGAGAAAGCTGTTCAATAATGGACCTCTTATCTTCCCTCAAACCAACTTCCCATCCAAATATTCACCATGAGCAGGAAGCAAAACTCAGCTTTGTTTTCAAGTCAGGAACCACCCGACCCTTCAGAAGAATATAAACAGGACAATGTGCCAGTTAAACATACTGTCCCAAGTCAGTTTGTATATTTCAAAATGGAGCTTCAGTATATCCATAAGTTCTTTTCCAAGTATTATTGGTGTTTTTTTCTCCTCTGACTGACTAAAGTTCCTTCTTTGTGGAGCATTAGGCCTTAATCCACAGAAAAAGGTTTGGCATACAGACAGTTTATTAAATGTTGACACCCCTCTGCCCTGCTGACCCTTATATAATCGCTGGGCATTTCCCTGGGGAAACTATGATTGGCTTCTCAACCTTTGCCTGTTTCCCTTCAGTTGCTCTGTGACAGACGTTGTGTGTAACCCATGAACCCCTTTACACTTCCACATTGAACTCAAACAAACTTTGACCCTGTGTCATTGTTAATTTGTACAAAGCTTGAATTATCTCTTCTCTCTTTGTGATTTTCTCTGCATCAGGAACTGCCTGAATGACCATCCTGTAATTACTTTTCTATCATAAAAACCTCAAGCAAAAAGCAAATTAAGAGACATCAGAGTTCAAATATGAAATGCTCTCAAAGTACTACATTAATGTTAAAGCCACCATTTGAAAATTACATTATTCAGAAATATCTTGGGTGGAAGTCATCAACTGGATTTATGGCTTATTCATTGTTAATAAATTAATGTGTCTAGTCAAAGATTACTTGAGCAGGCATTTCTGCCCAGTAATAATAACTGAGATATGGTATAGCGATAACAGTAAGACTAACAGCTCACTGTTATTATGGAGTAACTCAGAAAGCAACTTCTGGATTAGGCAAACATACAATTCAAGTTGTAAATCTGGAAGATGTCAACCATTTTAATCTGCTGCTCCACAGGCTGTGCTAATAAGTTCAACATTGACCATCATGTAAGACAAATACAGCACTTGCACGCAAAATGTGCCGATGCTTTCAGCTGCAATTGAATATTGTGCAACCAACAAAATAGACAATTGAATATGGAGAACTAGTTTAGAAAAATTGTTGATGGCAAAATGATAATCACAGACCAAAACAAGTAATAAATGTCCATTATTAAATGGAAGAACATCATGTGATTTTTCATCTTAGCAGAGCTGATTTCACAAATAATGCTTTGAATGTCTGTTACACATGCAAAAAGATTTAATGATAAAATAATAATCGCTGCAGAAAATGAAACAAGTATTCATACTAGCATCTTTAAAAGAGTAAAATGTCTCAAGCTACTTCACAGGATCAGACAAATTTTGGCAGTGATATTAGGACAGATTAGGTGTAGCTAGGTCATTAAGTATAGCTTTCATGAGTGGTTGAAAGAAGGAAAGAGAGACAGACAGGTTTCAGGAATTCTACAGCTTAGGGCCTAGCCAGCTCACAACACAGCTACCATTGGTGGAGTGATTAAAATTGAGGGTGCTTAAAAGGCCAGAATTAAAGCAGCACAAATACCTTAGAGGATCATAGAGGTAGAGAAGAGGTTAGATATAGCGAGTAAAAACAAGAACGTGATTTTTTGGAACTAGATGCTCCTTGAACAGCAGCCAACAGATCAATAGGCACAGTTCACTAAATGGGTCTTGTTGCAAGTTATGGACAGCAAAGCCTCAGTATGTATTCTTAAACTGAGAGCACATATCAAGATTGTTAAAACTTCTACATTCTAGCTTTATTGCAATCTCTCGCTGTCTGATCTCTGGCAATTTCATAATGTTTGGGTATACAGAATTGAATGGATTCATGTGTCTTGCAGCTTCAGGTAATAAAATTTAAAAAGGCTCTGGATGATTAATACTTCTATTTCCCTTTAGCAGAAAAGTGTTACATGAACACCAACTGGCCACTAAAATTCACAACCCACTCTCACTACTTTCTATACATACAGACAAAGAAGGACACCACTTTGACTGGAACAACACACACCTCCTGGGACAGTGAAACAAAGACATTCTAACTAGAACTCCATTAACAAACACATTGACTTAGATCTTATCTATCTTCCCTAGAGAAAAAGAACTGGAAATGACACCACCCACCTTAAGAAACCAAGACCTATAAATAGAGAGGCTGGATATACCATCAGTGCTTCACTGGAGACTCTCACTGACGATGTTACCTAGTATTGTGATGAAACATCTGAACACAAACCTTCAAGCTCAGCGAGCGAACTTACATACTTATCAAATTGAGCTACAAATCTTCTCAAAAATCGCTAAAGGTGTTACTTTCAACATATTTCAAAAAATTATGAATAAACTACTTTTCTGAAACCATTTTTTTGTTTAACACATCCAACCACCTCTATAATGTGCATTATTGTTATACAGTATTCAGTGTATGATTGGCATATCTTGACATGGACAGTCGACAATCCATGGTAAGGGGACATTGGAGGAATTGCATAATTTAGCATGGAGGCATGTGCAGATATGAGGGCTGTTGTTTGGAGGCATACATTGACATGAGGGACATATAAAGGTTCCCTCATACAGAGTATACTTCACTACTATCTGAACTCCTTTAAAAACTGGCCTGTTTCTATGAAAATTGTGGAGGATAAGGATATGCCTATCTCCATAAAAGAGCTAGCCAGGTCAGGAGTCTCAGGCACAGCCTTATGCAGCAACCTTAAAAAGCTTAATCTCCCGTGCTTCTGACATCTGGGTCCCTTTACCTGCCTCACTTACAGGCACAGTCACTTGCCCATGACCACTGATCAAATCAGAAGACCCTATCCTAAAGTGTGCGATTGCCTCCTGGTTGACAGCAGGTATGTAACTTACCCCAATATGAGATGTTGTTATGTCTGCAGCTCACCCTCCAGAACATAAACTCTGAATTGAAGTTAATCGAGTCACAAACACTTACCAATACTTTCAAGAGTCAGACATAGTGGAAATAGAGTTTGATGGCAGTGGGACGTGGAGGGGGGTTTAATACAGGGAACCAATTGAAGACGGCCTTAAACTATGATTGATAGGATTATTGTAGCAGATATTCCAAACAGAACAGAAAACAGTGCGAGAGATGCTTACAAACACAAAATATTATTCCAACATGGAATGTGACTTTCAATATTACAAATTATTTTGTTGCTCCCTGACTAATATTAATAGGAAGCTAAAATTAACTTGTCTGCAGCTTTGCAGTTTATCCTGAGCACAAAAGACAGACTCCTTAAAATGTACTTTATGATGTACCCAATTAATGAAAGGATCAACCAAAACATTCATCTATAGATTGTACATTAAATGCTACTGGGCTATGCACATTAGATGTTCATTTATTTGGTACTGAGTGATCCTGAACTTTAATAATCCTTTGATCTTCTCTCCTGTTGTAGTTCAGAACTTCACCTGCAGATATTAGGCCCAGTTGCACTACACTGCCACCCAGTGTCTATAAAACATTTTACAAGCTTTCCATCCAGAATACCAATTTAGAGTCATAGAGGTGTACAGACCCTTCAGCTCAACACGTCCATGCCGAACAGATATCCCAACTCAATCTAGTCCCACCTGCCAGCACCCAGCCCATATCCCTCCAAACCCTTCCTATTCATACACCCATCCAGATGCCTTTTAAATGTTGCAATCATACTAGCCTCCACCACTTCCTCTGGCAGCTCATTCCATACAGATATCACCCTCTGCATAAAAAAATTCCTCTCAGGTCTCTTTTATATCTTTCCCCTCTCACCCTAAACCTGTGCCCTCTCGTTCTGGACTCCCACACCCTACGGAAGAGACTTCATCTATTTATTCTATCCAAGCCCCTCATGATTTTATAAACCTGTATAAGGTCACCCCTCAGCTTCCGACGCTCCAAGGAAAACAGCTCCAGCCTATTCAATCTCTCCCTATAGCTCAAACCCTCCAACCCTGGCAACACCTTTGCAAAGCTTTTCTGAACCCTTTCATGTTTCACAACATCCTTCCGCTAGCTGCAACATGACTTCTCAACTCCAGTACTCAATACTCAGAAGGCATACCAAAGACTTTCTTCACTATCCTATGTACCTGTAACTCCACTTTCAGGGAGCTATGAACCTGCACTCCAAGGTCTTTTTGTTCTGTAACACTCCCTAGGACCCGACTATCAAGTGCATTTTGGGACAGCAAAGATTTGCTTTCCCAAAATGCAGCACCTCACATTTATCTAAATTAACCTCAATCTGTTACTTTTCAGCCCATTGACTCATCTGATCAAAATCCCTGAGGTAATCTGAGGAAACCTTCTTTGCTGTCCACTATACCTCCAACTTGGGTGTCATCTGCAAACTTACTAACCATACCTCTTATGCTCACATCCAAATCATTTATATAAATATCAAACAGTAATGGCCCAGCACTGATCCTTGTGGCACTGCTGGTCACAGGCCTCCAGTCTGAAAAAGTACACACCTCCACCACACTGTCTTTACCTCTGAGCCAGTTCTGTATCCAAATGATTAGTTCTCCCTGTATTCCATAAAATCTAATCTTGCTAACCACTTTCCCGTGGGGAACCTTGTCAAACGCCTTACTGAAGTCCATATCACGTCCACTATCAATGCTCTATGTTACTTATTCAAACAAAATCTATTAAGTTTGTGAGACATGCTTTCCCATGTACAAAGCCATGTTTACTATCCCTAATCAGTCCTTGCCTTTCCAAATATATGTACATCCTGTCCCTCAGGATGTCCCTCCAACAACAACCATCGACGTCAGACTCACTAGTCTGGAGTTCCCTGGCTTGACCCTACCACCTTCTTAACAGTGGCACCATGTTAGCTAACCTCCAGTTTTCCGGCACCTCACTTGTGACTATTGATGATACAAATATCTCAGCAGGGGGCCCAGCAATCACTTCTCTAGCTTCCCACAGAGTTCTAGGGTACACCTGATCAGGTCTTGGGGATTTATCCACTTTTATGTGTTTCAAGACATCCAGCACTTCCTCCTCTGTAATATGGACATTTTTCAAGATGTCACCATCTATTTCCCCACATTCTATAACTTCCATGTCCTTTTCCACAGTAAACACTGATGCAAAGTATTCACTTAGTATCTCCCACATCTCCTGCAGTTCCACACAAAGGCTGCCTTGCTGATCTTTGAGGGGCCTTATTCTCTCCCTAGTTACCCTTTTGTCTTTAATGTATTTGTAAAAATCCTTTGGATTCTCTTTAACTCTATTTACCATTGCCATCTCATGTCACCTTTTTGCCCTCCTGATTTCCCTCTTAAGTATGCTCCACTGCCTTTATACTTTTCTCAGGACTCACACAATCTATCTTGTCCATATCTGACGTATGCTTCCTTCCTTTCCTTAACCAAACCCTCAATTTCTTTTGTCATCCAGCATTCCCTACACCTACCAGCCTTCCCTTTCACCCTGACAGGAATATATTGTCTCTGGGCTCTCGTTATCTCATTTCTGAAGGCTTCCCATTTTCCAGCTGTCCCTTTACCTGCGAACATCTGCCCCCAATCAGCTTTCGAAAGATCTTGCCTAATACTGTCAAAATTTGCCTTCCTCCAATTTAGAACTTCAGCTTTTACATCTGGGTTATCCTTTTCCATCACTATTTTTAAACTAACGGAATTATGATCGCTGGCCCCAAAGTGCTCCCTCACTGGCACCTCAGTCAGCTAGGTGAAAGTGAGGACTGCAGATGCTGGAGATCAGAGTCAACATTAGAGTGGTACTGGAAAAGCATAACAGGTCAGGTGGCAACCGAGGAGCAGGGAAATCGATGTTTCGGGAAAAAGCCCTTCATCTGGAATGAGGCCTTACTCCTGATGAAGGGCTTATGCCCATAACGTCGATTTTCCTGCTACTTGGATGCTGCCTGACCTGCTATGCTTTTCCAGCACCACTCTAATCTTGATCTCGGTCACCTGCCCTGCCTTATTTCCTAAGAGTAAGTCAAGTTTTGCGCCTTCTCTTGTAGGTACATCCACATATTGAATCAGAAACTTTTTTTGTACACACTTAACAAATTCTTCTCCATCTCAACCCTTAACACTATGGCAGTCCCAGTCTATGTTTGGAAAGTTAAAATCTCCTACCATAACCACCCTATTATTCTTACAGATAACCAGGATCTCCCTACAAATCTGTTTCTCAATTTCCCGCTGATTATTTGGGGGGTCTATAATACAATCTCGATAAGGTGATCATCCCTTTCTTATTCTCAGTTTCACCTAAATAACTTGCCTGGATGTATTTCCAGGAATATCCTCCCTCAGTACAGCTGTAATGCTATCCCTTATCAAAAACACCACTCCCCCTCCTCTCTTGCCTCCCTTTCTGTCTTTTCTGTGGCATTTGTATCCTGGAACATTAAGCTGCCAGTCCTATCCATCTCTGAGCTACGTTCCTGTAATTGTTATGATATCCCAATCCCATGTTCCTAACCATGCCCTGAGCTCATCTGTCTTCCCTGTTAGGCCTCTTGCATTGAAATCAATGCAGTTTAATTGATCAGCCTTACCTTGTTCTCTGCTTTGTCTCTACCTGCCCTGACTGTTTCACTCACTTCTTTGTCAACTGTACCAGTCTCAGATTAAGCTCTTCCTCACTATCTTCCCGGATCCCACCTCCCCCACCTTACTAGCTTAAATCCTCCGAGCAGCTCTAGCAAATCTCCCTGCCAATATTTTAGCCCTTTTCCAATAAAGGTGCAATCCATCCTTCTTGTATAGGCCACTCTACCCCAGAAGACCTTCTAATGATCCAAAAATATTAATCCTTCTCCCATACACCAGCTCCTCAGCCATGCATTCAGCTGCTCTATCCTCTTATTCCTGCCCTCACTAGCTCGCAACACCAGGAGTAATCCAGATATTACTACTCGCAAGGATCTCCTTTTTAAATTCCTGCCTAACTGTCTATATTTTCCCTTCAGAATCTCACCTTTTCCCTTCCTATGTTGTTGGTTCCAGTGTCTAAAATGACTTCCTGCTTGTCCCTCTCCCTTTTGAGGAACATTCTGCACCCTCTCTGAAACATCCTTGATCCTGGCATCAGGGAAGCAACATACCATTCTGATTTTTCACCACTGGCCACAGAAATGTTTATCTATGCCTCAGATTAGAGAATCCCCTAACACAATTGATCTCTTGGAACCCGACGTACCCCTTATTGCATTAGAGCCAGTCTCGATACCAGAAACTTGGCTGTTCGTGCTACTTTCCCCTGAGAATCCATCACCCCTACATTTTCCAAAACAGCATACTTGTTTGAAATGAGGATAGCCACAGAAGAATCTTGCACTACCTGCCTACCTATCTTACCTTTCCTGGAGTTAACCCATCTTGTGACTGTATCTGCGACTTTTTTTCCCTTCCTATGACTGCCATCCATGACACACTCTTGCTCTTGTAAAATCCTCAATGCTTCTAACTTTCTCTCTAACTGATTCATTTGATCTGATAGGATTCACAACCAATGGCATTTATTGCAGCTATAATCCTCAGTAACATAAACCCTCCCTAAAATCCCACATCCAACAAGAAGAGCATATCACTCTACTAAACACCATGTTTGCTTCATCCACTCTACAGACCCAGAAAATAACACTGTCTTATTCCTCTACAAAATACTGCTCCAGGCCAACTTAATACTTGTGGCTTATATTTTTAAGTTTAATCAAGAGACATATCTCAATAAAACATATAACCAAGAAAGAACCCTCTCTACTCACTACTGCAGACTTTCTGTCGGCCACACTGAAAAGTATTCCCTTATCTCTTTCTGTGCTGTGACCTCTCCTAGAAACAGGTTCCTCCTAGATTAGCTGTGAATTTCACTGCTTGTAAATTTTCCCAGATGCATTCTGATGTCCAGTGATATATTAATTCAAACAACAAAGGCAGTAACTGTGCAAGTTCACTGCTGTGTCAGTTAGCAGTGTAGTTTCTTTCTCTCTCTCTCTCTCTCTCTTTCTCTCTCTCTCTGTCTCTCTCTCTCTTTCTCTCTCTCCTGCACTGACCTCACATTAAAGACAAAATGAAACAAATATGTGAAACTTAAAAGTGTTTATCAGTTTATTGGAGCATAGGGAAATAAGGAGTTAGTTATAAATTGAAGAGAGCACAAAAGCATAGACATCGGGATTATGACTTGAGGTCTGTTGAAGTGGAACAGGTAACTTTCAAACTTTACACGTCTGTTTATTTAAGCAATTGGGGTAGATGTACAGTCCAGAGCTAAATGCTTGTTAACTTCATGAAAGTCTCAGCAAGAGCTCCAGACACATTTGTGTCAAGCAGGCAATTTACCTACAGGCTGTGTTAGACTGTTGGATGGGAAAGGGTGCAGTCAGGCTGTGCAGCTGCTGGAGATGTATCAAGAGATGTTCAAGAGAAGAATAAAACAGCACATTGATAGGCAAGCCATAGAGAGGGCTGAGAGTGTCATGGTGCTTAGTAGTAGATAGTGGAAAGAAGGAGGGAGGTTATGATTTGCAGGGAATCAGGAGGCCCTCAGGTGTACATATACTGAGAAGGGAATGGGAGCAGCTTGTCACCTAAATCAACATAAGAAGTCATGGACCTGTCTGCATTGTAAAACCCTTAAAATCTTTCTGTTTATGCTGAGTCTTAGAACTTATCCAGTGAGCAGTGGTACAAGACAAACCATTATTGATTCTTGTTGGGAACAAAATAAACAAGAATGTGTTTTCTTGCATGACATTAATAGGTACAGCTGACACTGACTAACTAGGTACAATTAGATTAACTATTAGGAGCAAAAATGACACAACTGTTTCCCCTGGGGCCTCTGCCTGATTCTCTAATATGTGCAACATTATTGAATTGGGTGCAGCCTAACACAATTGCCAATGTTAACCTTTTCAGAACCTTACCTTATCTAACCCCCACCATTACCCCTCAACCAGTAACCTTACAGTTGCCTGTCAGTCAGGTCGTCTAGACTGCTGTCACTTTGGTCACAGTCTGAAGCTGAGCCTGTGACTGAGAACATCATGTAAGATCATCTGCAATCTCACTCACTGAATATCAGCAGCCTCTGACCAGTCATGCATCAGCTTGTGAGACTTCATAGAAACACCAGGCTAGACAAAGTAACTGGCAAGTCAGATGCTAAGGGAATGCACCAGTGTGAGTAGTTTTCTTTGATGTACATTATTGGAAATGATGTTTGCAAAATTAATATTGACTTTTTTGGGGACAATGTCTTTTATTTCAAGATTTTATCATCATGGATGCTGCAATAGTCTGTAGCCAAAGGATGGGAGGGTGAGCTACTCTGATGATTTTAGGACAACCAGAATCTGAGTAAGCACAAATGGATAGCTTGTGCAGAGCAATGGGATTCCAGAAACCTCTCCCTGTTTCATGTCCATACTCTGTGCTAAGTTTCCCCTCACTGCTTCCTGTACTCTACAGCTCAAGAGGGACTGCAAGTATAGTGTTCATGATTAACAGCACACACTCTGCTGACAAGCTTTCAAACTGTATTCGACTGCTTAGAAAAGCCCAGCATCGCTTCTTCTGGCTCCAACAAATGCTGAGAACCCCTCGGGCACTTCCACAAAGTGCAGCTGTGAATGAAAGGCAAAAGCAGCACACCCGTTCTGACTCTCAGGCTGAGTTCTTTAATTCGAGCTAGCAGGAAATCTCGTCTACAGCTGCCAGATATTCAACTGGGAATATCCAAAAAATGAATGTTAACAGGACATCAAAGGTCAGCAACAAACCAAAATTATCAGCTGAGTGAAGTCATGACTTGTCCACGCTGCCTGCCTCTGGCACACAGAATAGTTGTGCTGGAAGGGTTGTGCCAGAAATGGCTGGCCACCAGTTTTCAGATTGCAGACTTCCTCAATACTGATACCAGCATCGTTACGGAGTCAAGCCTTGAGCCAAGGACTTTTTCCTAAAGAAGAAGAAACTTTAAAGGTTTAAAATGACACTTCTTGAAGTTAAACAAGGGAAGTACAATGCAATGAAGTTGTCAGAACATCGCCAAAGGCTCCAGATATCCCAAAATAATTTGCAGTTAATGTGCCCGTCATTTGTTCTTATTTGGACAAATGCAGCAACCAACTCTGTGTGCAGAGTTAGGGCCCAGAAATAACAAATCGGATAAATTATCACACAGTCTGTTGTTGGAAAGGAGCAATATTTGTGAGAATATCAGGAACACTTGCAGTTCTTCTATGAAAAGTATTTTGATGCTTGATGTTCCGTACAACAGATACATAGGACAGTCAAATATGACCAAGTAACCAGTGAATCTTGCTTGTTGATGTGGGCACAGTCATTACATTTCTAAAGTACTTTCAAATACGCTTTTCCTTTTCTTTTTTGCAGCCTGGAGGAAGCTTAACTTTCTTTTTGTCACTAATATTTGTTCCATGCATGTGTGGAAGGGCTATTTTGATGAGAAATGTATCAGACCCCATGTTGCATTGTAAATAAATGGTCTGTATTCAATAAAGTTGTGATTCTTGAGGCTTTTAAAATGCAAAATTGTTCAACACAGCAACCTCGAAACATAAACTCCACATTTTACTCTCACTGCTTTGTCACAACTAAATGAATAAGAAGTAGTGAAAAAAATTAGGATCATTAAAGGACTGAAAGAGCTAGTGAGCTATCAAGGAATAATAAGTTTACAAGTAATAAAAATCATGGCGAGCAGAATTAATGACAATTCTAATAGCTAGCCTGCAACAAATTTAAGAGAAATAAATATACTTACAACTAAATGTGCAACTAGCAAAATAGCTTGAAGCAAAAACAAAGTATTAAAATAGACATGATTGAAGAGATGTCCATAATTCTCAGCACAGTTCAGTCATTAGTGAGGGTTAGTCCACAATGAAGAAAATATTCAATCCAAAAGTTGTTACAAATGTTCGCTTATTTAGAAACAAAAAATCATTTTGTTCAATTTACACAGTTGGGGGGTGGGTGGAAACAGAGCAATGGAAATCATTGGCAAACTTTGTCAAAGATTTGAAACAGCCCTAGTGGGCTAAATGGTCTTCGTCTGTTCATTCCACTGGCTAGCAACAGTTTAATGTAAAAAACATTTCAAACCATATTGCCAGTGTGACTCAGTATCACATCAGTTAGGGGAAGTTGGGGAAGTAGGGGGGTCCAAAGCTAGACATCGTAAATATCACATAGCTACTCACCAAATGTTAGATAGCTAAATGACCTCATCTCACTTATTCAGAAGGATGAGAGCACACCAGAAGATCTCAGGGATGATGTAATCATAACCCCATTTTCAAAAGAATTGTTAAGCCCAACTGCAGTAACTCCAAGGAATTTCCCTGCTGTCGGTTTGTGACAGACTGAATTCCAGCAAGTGTTTGAAATGTCGCTTTCAATTGATTCTGCTTTGCTCATTGAATGTGGTGACCCTGACAAAATTTAACTTTTTAAATTCCCAACTAGGACAGATTCTTTGTCATCAAGACTCTGGTGAAAGAAGTATATATCCCAATCTATTTAAATCTTGTCACCTGGAATGGTAGAATGCAGATGGAAGTCATGTGGCCTATCATGTTTGTGGCAACTTTTTGAAAATGCTATCCAACTAGATTGATTCCCCTGTCCTTTCCACACTGCCTTCAAATGTTTTCCTTTCGAGTATTTATAAAATTCCCATTTGAAAGTTATTATTGAGGCTGTTCCACCATCCTTTCAGGCAGATACTGACTGTGCATAAAACCTCACATCTCGCTCCTATTCTTTTGCCAATTATTTTAAATCTTTGTTTTCTACCCACTGGAAACAATTATTTTCTTATTCACTCTACCAAAATCTTATCATCATTTTGAGCATCTGCATTAACTCTTCCATTTGTTGCCGTTACTTTGAAGAACTCAATCCCAGCGTTTCTGGTCTTTCACAGCTTTTGAATGTTAATTGGACCATTGTCTACCTTTTGTGGAAGTTTTGTTGATAATTTGATTTATGTTTTACTGAGTTTTAAATGGGTTGGATTGGGATATAATCAATCTAAGTATTTTATCCATCAATGAATTTTCTACAGGCTGTGAGGGAGGTAGAGGAATGTAGGGATAAAGTTTAGAACAAAGTCTTTGTGTCAAGATTTTGGAGACAAATGACACTTTCATCTGCCACATTACATAAAACCTTTATTGGGCATCTTTTAGCCCCTTTCTAAGCTTTTTATTCTTTTAGAACATAGAAGATAAAAAAAGTACAGCATGGAACAGGCCCTTCAGCCCATGATATTGTGCCAAGGATTATTCCTAATCTAAAATAAAATAACCGAACCTACACACCCTTTAATTCACTGCTGTCCATGTGCATGTCCAGCAGTCGCTTAAATGTCCCTAATGACTCTGCTTCCACTACCAACGCTGGCAACGCATTCCATGCGCTCACAACTCTCTGTGTAAAGAACCCGCCTCTGATGTCTCCTCTATATCTTCCTCTTAATATCTTAAAACTATGACCCCCCTCGTGCCAGTCAATTCTGCCATGGGGAAAAGTCTCTGGCTATTGACTCTATTCATGACTCTCATTACCTTGTATACCTCAATCAGGTCACCTCTCTTCCTTCTTCTCTCAAGAGAGAAAAGTCTGAGGTTAGTCAACCTCTCTTCATAAGACAAGCCCTCTAGTCTGGGCAGCATCCTGGTAAACCTTCTTTGCACCCTCTCCAAAGCCTCCTTATCATTGCTATAATCAGGCGACCAGAACTGGTCACAATATTCCAAGTGTGGTCTCACCAGGGACTTCTAGAGCTGCAAAAGAACCTCTTGGCTCTTAAACTCGATCCCCCTGCTAATGGAAGCCAAAACACCATATACTTTCTTAACAACCCTATCCACTTGGGTGGCAACTTTGAGGGATTTATGCACTTAAAAACCAAGATCCTTCTGTTCCACCACAACGGAAAGAATTCTGTCTTTAATCCTATATTCAACATTCAAGTTTGACCTTCTAAAATGCATCACTTCACATCTGTTCAGGTTGAACTCCATCTGCCATTTCTCAGCCCAGCTCTGCATTCTGTGTATGTCATGCTGCAGCCTGCAATAGCCCTCATACTATCAACAGCACCTCCAACCTTTGTGTCATCGGCAAATTTACTAACCCACCCTTCAACCTCCTCATCCAAGTCATTTATAAAAACTACAAACAGCAGAGGGTCAAAAACAGACCCCTGCGGAACACCACTCAACACTGACCTCCAGGCAGAATACTTTCCATCTGTAACCACTCTCTGCTTTCTGTCAGCCAACCAATTTGAATCCAGACAGCCAAATCTCCCTGTATCCCATACCTCCTGATTTTATGAATGAGCCTACCATGGGGAACCTTATCAAATGCCTTGCTGAAGTCCATATATATCACACCCACTGCTCGATTTTTTTCAATCTGTCTCATCACTTCCTCAAAGAACTCAATAAGATTTGTGAGGCATGACCTGCCCCTCACAAAGCTATGCTGACTGCCTTTGATCACGCTACGCTTTACCAAATAGTCATAAATCTTATCCTTCAGAATTCTTTCCAAAACCTTGTTGACCACAGACTGCTCTGTAATTGCCAGGGATTTTCCTATTCTCCTTCTTGAAAAGAGGAACAACATTCGCCTCCCTCTAATATTCTGGTACGACTCCCATGGAGGGTGAGGAAGTAAAGATCTTTGCCAATGGCTTAGCAACCTCCTTTCTCACTTCCTGGAGCAACCCGGGATAAATCTGGTCTTGCCCTTCATCAATCTTAATGTTTGCCAAAACTTTCAGCACATCAATTTCATCAATTTTGTTCTGTTCAAGCCTGTTTCTCAGCTCCTCATAGTTCTCATTCACAATAAGGTCCCGTTCCTTAGTGAAAACTGAAGCAAAAAACTCAGTTAGGGCTACCCCTATCTGCTCAGACTCCACGCACAAGCTCCCTATGCTATCCCTGACCAGCCCTACCTTCTCCCTGATCATTCTCTTATTCCTCACTTAGGAGTAAAATGCCTTCGGGTTCTCCCTAATCCTTCCTGTCAAGCCTTTTTCATGCCCCCTCCTGGCTCTCTTCTGTCCATTTCTGAGCTCCTTTCTAGTAAACCTGTAATCCTCTAATGCTGTGCTAGACCCTTGATTCCTCCACTTTATGTAAGCTGCCTTCTTCCTTTTGACGAGAAGCTCCTCTATTCTTGTCATCAAAGTCTCCTTAATCTTACCCTTTCTTGCCTGTCTCAGAGAAACAAATTTGTGCATCATTCGCAACAAACGCTCCTTAAACAGTCTCCACATGTCTGTTGAGCCTTGTCTGTGGAACAATTGCTCCCAATCTGTACTTCCCAACTCCTGTCTGATAGCGTGATAATTTCCTTTTCCCCAATTAAATATCTTCCCTTGGTAACTGCCCCTTTCCCTCTCCAAGGCTATGGTAAATGTGAGGCAGTTGTGGTCACTGTCACCAAAGTGTTCTCCCACCGTAAGATCTGACACCTGTCCTGGCTCATTGCTGAGCACCAAATCCAAAATGGCCTCTCCCCTTGATGTCCTGTCTACATATTGAGTAATGAAACACTCGTGAACACACCTGACAAAAATGGCTCAATCCAAACCATCTGCACTATGGAGGTTCCAGTCAATATTGTGAAAATTGAAGTCACCCATAACAACAACCCTGCTACATCTGCATTTTTCCAAAATCTGCCCGCTTATGAGTTCTTCAATCTCTCTATTGCTATTAGAGGGTCTGTAGAAAACCCCAAATGAGGTGGTTGTTCCCTTGCTATTCCTAACTTCCATCCATACTGACTCAGTAGACAAATCTTTCTCAACAACCTTCATTTCTGTAGCTGTGATGCACTCTTGGATTAGCAATGCTACACCCTCTCCTCTTTTTCCACCCTCCCTGTTCTTTTTTAAATGTTCTAAACCCTGGAACATCTAGCTACCATTCCGGCCCCTGTGAAACCCACATCTCAGTTATGACCACAACATCATAGTCCCAAGTACTGATCCATGCTCTAAGTTCATCACTCTTATTTCTGATACTCCTTGCGTTAAAGCAGACACACTTTAACTGATCCCTTGTTCCAACACTTGAAGAACCTTCCTGATAGATTCACTACATCCTGTCAGTTTACTCCAACTGATTTTCTTTATGATGCCATGAAGTGCAATGAAACATTTTCTCTGTTTAAATCGCTACATAAATGCACATTGCTCTTGTTTAAGTTCTAACTTGTGATAGTAAATTTGTCCAGATCAGGAGGATGAATGGCTAAATGAATCCTGCAGCATTTAAATCCAGGGAGGCAATTTGTCAGGACTATAACGTTTTAACCAATCACACTAACCAATGCTCATAATATTCTGGAGCAATGACAAATAAAGTCATAGAGTCATATAGATGTACAGCAGTGAAACAGACCCTTTGGTCCATGCAACCAGAAATCCTAATCTAACCTAGTTCCATTTGCCAACACGTGGCCCATATCCTTCTAAACCCTTCCTATTCATATACCCATCCAAATGCCTTTTAAATGTTGTAATTGCACCAGCCTCCACCACTTCCTCTTGCAGCTCATTGCATACATGATGTAGTGAGAATAATGTGATTACAAAGAACTAAACAACTCTACAATTGTTTCAATGGCTAACCATGGCGGGATTCTGAGCAAGATAAAACCAATACCACACCAGTTTCAATGTTTGGTCTGTAGAGTGAGAGAATAGAATATTTAGATTAGGTTCCAACTTCTGATCACTATCTGGTAACTCCTATGAGAGTCTGCAGCCAAATTCAGTTTCAACTGTGGTATTTCCCAGGGTTAAACAACTTGGCAAGTCATGTTTAGATTAACATATGGAGATTGGCCACTTGGGTGAGACATCTGTGGAACATTTCCCTGGAACTGTTTTTCTAATATACAATTCTTTCAGGGAACGTGAGTGTTGCTGGTAAGGTTAGCTTTTGTTGCTAATTGTAATTGCCCTTGAGAATTGGTAATGTGTTAGGAAAAAAAGAGAGTATATTATAAGGAGAAAGTAAGAATAGCTGTCCATTTGACCAGACAACACAGAAATTGAATATTTTAATTGGCTTTGCTGTGATGAATGGGATTTTCAGATTTCTACATTTCTACCTTTATTAAATCTTCCATTAGTAGTCAGTGCTCTGAAGAGATCAGTTCCAGTGTTTCTGGTCTTTCACAACTTTTGAATGTTAGTTGGACCCTTGTTCAACTTTTGTGGAAGTGTTATTGATAGTTTGATTTATGTTAGCCAAGCTTTAAATGGATTGGATTGGGTTAATCAGTCTAAGTATTTTATCCCTTCTATAAATTCTCTCCAGGCTGAGAAGGAGGTGGGGGAATGTCGGGATAAGATTTAAAACAAAGCCTTTGTGTCAAGAAAGGAAAGAAAATGATCAAGAAATTAATTCAAGTAGCCAGAATTTACTTTTCAGCTGTGGCACATTAAAAATGATATCCTACAAAGAATAATGTAGACCCAACAAAATATAAAAGTCTGTTATGCAGTGCCACCACTAGAGGTTGCTGTTTTGCTAAAATCGAAATGATAGTTGTCTATTGGAGACTCCATTGAAAGAAAAACTGCAAACTTGAATATGTGGAGGATAAATGATCAGAGAAGACATTGTGGTTGCAAGGTATAATTGAGGGAGGTATTTTATTAATATTGTGAATAAGAAGGAAATTAAAACAGAATTTAAAGATTCCTTATTGTTAGATCATGGAATGATGCAACAAAGAAAGCGACCATTCTTTCCAATATGCCTTTGTCAGTTCATTGGTAGAACTGTCTAATTAATCTCCTTCCTACTCTTTCACCATAGTCGTAAAAACATGAGAATTAGGGGTTGGAGTAAAACCATTAAGCCCCACGTGTCTGCTCTGCTATTCAGCAGGATCATGGCTGATATGTTTGTGGCATAATCGCTGCTAACTCTCTACTCCCTTGTTAGTCGAGGATCTATTGACTTCCGCTTTGAAAATATTTAACGCATTTGCCTCCACCGTTGAATTGAATTACAAAGACTCACAACCCTTTGAGAAAAACAATGTTCTCATCTCTGTTTTAAATGAAAAGCCCCTTATCTTAAGAGTGTTCCCCTAGTTCTAGTCTCTCCTGTAGATAGCGGAATGTCCCTTTTAAACAAAATAAGAGCTCTTTGGGACACTAAAAGCAACATTGGTCACTGAACAGCACACTGGGAAGGGAACTGAGAAAGTAAGCCCGGAAGCTTGCAGAATTAATTGCCAAATTGGATTGGGCCAGACAGATATACAAGCCATTTACCTTGATTGACTATATTGAATAGATGTTGATGAAACAGTGCTGTGAGGCTTCAGATGGAACAATCGATCGGAGCTTTGATTGAGCGATTTTTGAGATAACCAGGCTTGTAGGGTTGACAGAATCAATTGGGAAATTACAATATCCAATACAGGTAGTTCTCCTATAATGCAATAGTTGTGTTCCAGAGAAACCTCACTTAATAGAAAATCACTTAATGGAAAATAATGGGGCCTATGGGACAAGTTGGGTTAGGGGCAGACCAGCAAAAAATATAACTCACAATTGCTCAAAAACACACTCAGACGTCTAAAGCAAAGTATAGCACAGCCTGGATGAAGGTTGAAATCATATTTATTAACGAAACAAAAGTAAATTTATAAAATGTAGAAAAGCTGCTGTCTGTCGGCAGCTGACATCAGCACATGCGCAGGACAGCGCAAAGGCTTTGATGCGGATACCAGCACATGTGCACAACGGCACGGACCTCAGCGTATGAGCAGAATGAAGCGCACAAAATGATCCCCACTGGAATCACTATTGCAATGGAGGCAAATGTTCTCTAAAATGCCATTCCTTAATTCTATAGCCAAATCACGCTGCTGAAACGCTCATTATCCCAGAACTATCTGTACTGCTTTTTGTAATACCTTTTTCCAGGACTGAAATTCATTCACATGAGATATGTTAATTACATTGCTGTATCAATCTGCTATAACTACATAGGATTAATTTGCATGTCAGTTACCATGACTACATAGCAAACAGTAGTAAGCTATTGCAGTGAAGACAACAAATGCTGGCCATCATAGTCAGGGGTAAATATAGGGTAGGGGAATGGGTCTGGGTGTGCTACTCTTCGGAGGTTGGTGTGGACTTGATGGGCCAAAGGGCCTGTTTCCACACTGTAGGTATTCTCTGATTCTCTGATAGAATGTCAGGCAGAATTCACGGAGAAAAGGCAAGCTAACATTTTGAGTTATTATATTTGGGGATGATACAGAGAACTGTATTTAAAGTGACCACTCGTATCAGAGAGGCGAACACTACAGCACAAGAAGCAGGAACTCTGGAAGCAAAAGGTGCAGCCTCAACCTCAGTTTACCCAGCTGTAACCAGGGTAGTATAAACCTCGTTACCATCTTGTGCTTCCAAACCAGATTTTAAACTAATGTGGGAACACAGTAGTTTAAGAACTGTAAGGTAACTTGGGAAATTAGTGGAAGGGCAGGTTTTATTGTATTGCATATATATATCTTGCGTTTCAATAATAATAAAAAAACACAACTCATTTAGTGTAAAACGAGTCCCAGTAAGTAAGCAAGTAAATCAGACACATAAAAACACGTATACACTCCCACAGGAGGAAACAACCTCTCAATGTCCATCTTCCAAAGTCCCCTCAGGATTTTTATGTTTCAATAAGTTAATCTCTCGTTTTAAGCTCAAAATAGATAAAGGCCCAACTAGTCCATTCTTTCATCATAAGACAATGCTTCACTCCAGGTATCAGTTAAGTAAGCCTTCTCTGAACTGCTTCTGTGAAACTAAACTGTACATTATTGCAGATTTGGTCTCAACAATAATAAAGCAACTGTAGCATATCCCATTCACTTTTCCATAAAAGACAAGACCCTATTTGCCCCCCTAATTGCATGCTTTACCCATATGTAAACTTTGTGATTCATGCCCAGGTCAACCAGAACCCTATGTACCTCAGAGGCCCATAATCTCTCTCCATTTAATTCTTATGTTGTCTTTCTATTCTCTGTGCCAAAGTGGACAAGTGCATACATTCCTGCATTATTTTAGATCTGCTAAACTTTTGCCCACTTACATAACCTATCCAAATCGCTTAACAGATGCTTTATGTTTTCTTCACATTTAACTCTTCTACTATATTTTGAAGGTCAGCAAATTTAACAATCCTACTTTCAGTTCTGCATCCAAGTAATTTATATAAATTGTTAATAGTTGAGGCCCCATCACTGATTCCTGCATTACAGTACTCTGCAGTGATTGTAACAAGGTCAGCCAGGTGGACGTCATTGAATATGAGTTCCCTGATTGAACCAGGTTAACAGCCCTGATCAGGGAGCCCTGGTTGACAGATAAGAACAGGAGTGTCAGAGATTTTGCTCATTCTGAGAGCTGGGTCTGAGGGAACTGGATCGGTGTCAAGTAATTTCCACATGTAAGTAAAGGGTGTTTACGATGTGATACCAGCCTTTGTCGGGTTATTTCACTCATTATCTCTTGCCACCCAAAAATGAACCATTTACATCTATTCTCTATTCCCTCTTGGCAAACCAATCCTAGTTCTGTATATTCCCGCCTACGACCATGTATTGAATTCCCTCTTGAAAGAGAAAGGTGAAGTGTTATTCATTTCATATTGCATCAGGAAAGGTCTAGAAACTAAGTGATGTAGTTTTGATGGAAAGTTCATATGTACAAATGTTTGAAGGGGACAAAGAAAGTTGAGAAAGCTGTTAAAAAATGCATTGTATCCCAGCTCTGTTTTAAAAAAAACACTATGATTATTAATGGGAGGGATTCTGGGTAATCCAAGATGGAGGATGGGAAGAATTTCTGGCTGTAACAGCTGCTCCTTTTTTTGAGGTATTTTAGGTACTGGAGGTGAGTTCCTCGAATTCCAGCAACAACAATTATTGTTTTATATGCTGTTGCATTTATTTGGAACTTCGGGGAAAAGAAAGTCAAAACAGCAACAGTTTTAAAAGGGAAAAGAAAAGACAAAGGAAGCACATGGTGAGATCATTGCAGGAGAGAGAGAGAGAGAACCTGCACAGTTTCTGCCTTTGCTGTTTGAATTCATGTATCGCTGGACATCGGAGTACATCTGGGTAAATTAACAAGCAGTGAAGGAACTGTTGGGTGAAGTTCACAGTATAGAATCAGATAAGTTAATTGTTGTATTACGTGTGGCCTATAGAGAATCTGCAGTCGTGGGTAGAGTGGGTTCTTTCTTGATTGTATGTTTTTGGAGATATATTTTAAGATTAATCAAGAAACATAAGCCATAACTATTAATTTAACCTGGGGCAGTGTTTGTAGAGGAATAAGACGGTGTTATTTTCTGGGTCTGTAGATTGTGAAGGAGCAAAAATGGCCTATAATAGAATGATATGTACTTCTTGTCAGATGTGGGAGTTTAAAGAGAGTTTAAGGGTTACTGCGGATTATATCTGCCATAAATGCTGTTGGCTGCGAATCTTATCAGATTGAATGGATCGGCTGGAGAGACAGTTAGAAGCGATGAGGAATTTGCAACAATATATGATGGATGGCAGTTATAGGAAGTGGGGAATGTCTCAGATACAGTCAAATAGATGGGTTAACTCCAGGAAAGGTAATGCTAGGTAAGCTAGTGCAGAAGTCTTTTGTGGAAATACCCATTTCAAACAGGTATGCTGTTTTGGAAAATGTAGGGGGTGATGGATTCTCAGGGGAACGTAACATGAACAGCCAAGTTTCTGGTATTGAGACTGGCTCTAATGCAACGAGGGGTGCATCAGCTTCCAAGACATTAATTTTGTTAGGGGATTCTCTAGTCTGAGGTCCAGACAGACGTTTCTGTGGCCAGCAGCGAAAAATCAGAATGGTGTGTTGCTTCCCTGGTGCCAGGATCAAGGATGTCTCAGAGAGGGTGCAGAATGTTCTCATGGGGGAGGGCGGCCAGCAAGGAACCAACGACATAGGAAGGGAAAATGTTGAGATTTGGAAGGGAGATTACAGAGAGTTAGGCAGAAATTTAAAAAGGAGGTCCTCAAGGGTAGTAATATCCGGATTACTCCTGGTGCTACGATCTATGAGGTCAGGAATATGAGGACAGAGCAGATGAATGCATGGCTGAAGAGCTGGTGTATGGGAGAAGGATTCACATTTTTGGTTCATTGGAATCTTTTGGGGTAGAAGTGACCTGTACAAGAAGGACAGATTGCACCTAAATTGGAAGGGGACTAATATACTGGTGGGAAAATTTGTGAGAGTTGCTTGGGAGGATTTAAACTAGTAAGGTGAGGGGGTGGGACCCAGGGTGACAGTGAGGAAAGAGATCAACCTGAGACTGGTACAGTTGAGAACAGAAGCGAGTCAAACAGTCAGGGCAGGCAGGAACAAGGTCAGACTAATAAATTAAACTGCATTTATTTCAATGCAAGGGGCCTAACAGGGAAGGCAGATGAACTCAGGACATGATAAAGAACATGGGACTGGGATATCATAGCAATTACAGAAACATGGCTCAGGGATGGGCAGGACTGGCAGCTTAATGTTCCAGGATACAAATGCTACAAGAAGGATAGAAAGGGAGGCAAGAGAGGAGGAGGAGTGGCATTTTTGATAAGGGATAGCATTACAGCTGTGCTGAGGGAGGATATTCCCAGAAATACATCAACGGAAATTATTTGGGTGGAACTGAGAAATAAGAAGGGGATGATCACCTTATTGGGATTGTATTATAGACCCCGCAATACTCAGAGAGAAATTGAGAAACAAACTTGTAAGGAGATCTCAGCTATCTGTAAGAATAATAGTGTAGTTATGAATGGGATTTTAACTTTCCAAACATCGACTGGGACTGCCATTGTGTTAAGGGTTTAGATGGAGAGGAATTTCTTAAGTGCGTACAAGACAATTTTCTGATTCAGTATGTGGATGTACCTACTAGAGAAGTAAAACTTGACCTACTCTTGAAAAATAAGGCAGGACAGATGACTGAGGTGTCAGTGGAGGAGCACTTTGGGGACAGCGACCATAATTCTATTTGTTTTAAAATAGTGATGGAAACGGATAGACCACATCTAAAATTTGAAGTTCTAAATTGGAGATAGGTTAATTTTGACGGTATTAGGCAAGAACTTTCAAAAGCTGATTGGGGGCAGATGTTCACTGGTAAAGGGACAGCTGGAAAATGGGAAGTAATGGGAAAATGGGAAAATGAATAGGGTAAATAGGCAAAGTCTTTTCCCTGGGGTCGGGGAGTCCAGAACTAGAGGGCATAGGTTTAGGGTGAGAGGGGAAAGATATAAAAGAGACCTAAGGGGCAACATTTTCAGAGGGTGGTACGTGTATGGAATGAGTTGCCAAAGGAAGTGGTGGAGGCTAGTACAATTGCAACATTTAAAAGCCATCTGGATGGGTATATGAATAGGAAGGGTTTGGAGGGATATGGGCCTGGTGCTGGCAAGTGGGACTAAATTGGGTTGGGATATCTGGTTGGCATGGACAAGTTGGACCGAAGGGTCTGTTTCCATGTTGTACATTTCTATGACTCCATGACTCTAGTGCAAGGAACTCATGTTAAACAATTAGAGGGATGTCAAAGATTTAGAAAGAATAGGAAGATGATCCACTAGAATTGTGGGTGGCGAGGAACTTCAGCCATATGAAGAGATTAACATTGTGGTTACTAAAGCATGAGTCGGATGATAGGAGTCAGGAATTTTCCCAGCTTGCCACACCTGTTTCAGCAGAAATGGCAGGATTCACATGCTGGGAATAGGTGCAGGGAGGAGTTGACCCTATCACACTCAGACACTGATCAAAGATGGCCAAAGCTCTCCAAGGTGCTGAATGCCAAACTCGGCTAATTAACAGGCCTACCTCAGTTCTCAGCCCTTCACACAACTTCACCCGCTCACATACCAGTACAAATCAATATGCACCATTTATAGTCCCACGCCAATTTAATGCCAAATTATACCTTTTGTTTCATGGTTTCTGAAAGCTCACTGATTACCCTTTACTCTCCTGTAATGATTGGAATGATGTCAGCCAGTTGAATATCATAGAATATGAGTTTTCTGAATGGAACTGTTAACCTTGTCCAATCAGAGAGTCCTGGCTGACAGATATAAACAGGAGGGTCAGGAGATCTGTTCACACTCGGAGCCAGCTCTGAGCAAGCTGGGTTAGTGTCATGTACTATGCACGTGTAAATAAAGCGTGACTTTGTGATGGGAAATCAGCTTTTGTGGAGTATTTTCACTTATAACCTGCATGTCCACCAGGATCTAATGAAGGTCTAAATATGCATTCCTACTCAAGTCGAAAAAAACTTCCATTCATGAAAGCCATTCAAAATGCGTGCACAAGTATATAATGTCTTATATAACCTACTGACATGTATCAATGATCCCACATCAAATGGAGCTAGTCCTTTAACATCCCATTTGTGCTGTCAATCAAACTGAACTGGAATCTCTTGCAGAGAAAATGAATCAAAGCAACCAAGTGTTAATAATGATTTAATGGTCGTCCTTCAGGGTGATGTTAACAAACAGCCATTTTAGCAACTAGAAGAGATCTTTTTGTCAACTCTTAGAGAGAGAGAGACACACAGCCTTCTTTTAAAAAAATGCACAGTTTGGAGAAGGTGGTGGATTGGTGATAATATCATTTGATGAGTAATCTAATACCACAGGCTAATGTACTGGGTACATAGTACCACAGCAGATCGCGAAAACTGAATTGAATACAAATCTGGAATAAAGAAGGCTGGCCTAATTGTGACCAAGTATTCATTGTCAATTGTCATAAAAACCTATCTAGTTCACCTGTGTTTTGTTAGACCTTAAATGGTCTGGCCTACGTGTGACCCCGACCTACAACAATATGATTCACTGTTTACAGCTTTCATGGCAATTAGCAATGAGCAGTAAATGTTGGCCTAGCAACTGATGTTCTCATGCCTTGAATGAATTTTTAAAAAACCAACTCCACAGATTCAAATTTTTTCAACTCTCATTAAATCAGCAGGCTATTTTTAGTTTACAAAGGGTTAAGCATTTAAATAGCTTGACATATCCAAAGATCAGTTATCCTACAAGAGCATTTATGACAACTCGTAAAGACTCATTATTTCCACACTATGGTTGCTACGAATAATAGGATCTGTTTGAACTCAGCATTGAGCTCACATAGTCCTGCTGTATTCAGGTTCCCCTCACATGTGAGTCACGCCCTGTTTCCTTTACCCTACTAACCAAAATAAGACCTGTCTTAATAACACCTAAATAGGGGATTTAGACTCTGGGTCCCCCCCCCACCCCGGCTAATTTTAAGGTGTGACAGAATCTCCACAACTTGATGTATCACACTCAAGGTTAATGGGATATTTAGGGGAGATGTTCAAATTATGAGTACTTTTTGATAAAGTAGACGGTAAGATTCTATTTCTCCTGGCAGGGAAGTCTGTAAGCACTTGACTAATGTTTAAAATATTTGGCAGGAATAGCCAATTCAGGAATAAGAAGAATTATTAGCAGTATTAAGAAGCTCTTTGAAAGAGACAAAAATAGCTGAATACTCTCTAGTGTTTCGTAGCTCAATTATCAGGAATTTACTTCAATAAGGATTGTATGTAAATGAATTTGATTATAATATTTAAAAATAAATACATAGTGTTAAAACAAATATTCACTTTATCCTTTACTCATTCATTGCATAAATCCCCTTTGTTTCAAATAATGAGTATGGGTGAATACATGTGGTTTTTACTAAGAAGCTGAAAACTCATTACCCCACTGCCAATGTTATGGTAAACCATGAGACTGTGTCATATATGTCTGAGAATGAGAGTACGGTAAGGACAGCATTCAGGAATGATGAGAGTGTGTGGGATGTGGAGAAGGGTTTTAAGGTATCAAAGACAATGACTAATTATTGCCATCTGCCACTCACCATATTCAGTTTGCATAAGTAAGCAAACATGAGCTGAAAAGATGGTTAGAAAAATTCATGACCAATGTGTAATTCTCTAATACAGTGAAAGTGGCACGTTCTTCTGAAAAAATAACTATTTTTGTTTAAGCATTTCCAATGTGTATAATTCATATTTGGTATAGCCTTAAAATCAAAAAATGAATAAAAGAGACAAATTATTGACATGCTTAACTAGCTCTTAGTGTAAATCTGGGCATGATCAGACATTTAAAGGGAAAATAAAGAATGTGAAGGAAAAAGCCGCTGCCTAATTTCATAATGGTAAGCCATTTTGGTGGAATTTAATTCAAACATGTTGCTTGTACTGCTGAAAAAAGTTGAGAACAGAATAAAGAATTTTTGGGTAATCTCCATGCCTGAATATGCGATTTTAGTTTTAAAACAAAAACAGATATTGCTGAAGAAACTAAGCAGGTCTGGCTGCATCTGTGAACAGAAAGTAGAGTTACTGTTTTGAGTCCAGTGACTGTTCCTCAGAATGGACTCAAATCATTAACTCTTTCTTTCTCCACAGATGCTGCCAGACCTGCTGAGATTCTCAACAACTTTGTTTTTGTTTTAGATCGTCAGCATCTGTTATAATTTTTTACATTTTAATTTCAAAATATATTAAGGCATTTATTGAATCTACAAGAACAGGCATTTCATAATCACATCAAGACATTACTGCCTCTAAAATGTTCAGTTAAAATAGCTTCCTACTAACTATTTTCTGAAACTGTAAAGTAATTTAGGCACATCTCTATGTAACTGTGGGTTAATATAACATTGAAAGCTTAACAAATATGCTACGTTTCACAAGAAATTAGGTTAGATGATCTGATTCCAGCAATCTCCCGAGTCCATCAGTAGTTAATTTTCATTGAATCATGTGGATCTTTTTTCTAGAAGGCCAATCAGAGATTATCCAAAGTCAAGACTTGGGTAGCAACTAGGTACAAATGACATTTTTCTCAAATGACATTTTTCAGGATCAGGCATGATGGCTGTGATAATCTGTTGTGGGGTCAGCCTGATATCTACCTGGTCTGTTCCTGCCAGTCAATATTTCATAGTTGTGTATCAGTGACATCAGAACAAAGAGTGAATTTGCTATCTCCCATCAGCCAACCCCCTCCCTTTGAATGAAACTACTCACCAATTCGGAAGGCCGCTGTCTGAGGTATTTCTGCCGAAGTTAAATGGGGAATGAAAACAGAAAATGCTGGAAAATTTCAGCAGGCTTGGCAGCATCTGTGGAGAGAAATCAGAGTTAACATTTTGGATCCGGTGACACTTCCTCAGAACTGATGATAACTAGGAAATTGTTGGTTTATATGCAGAAAATAGGATGGGGGGAAAGGGGTAAGAAGTAAATGATAAGGGGGCATTGAACTCAATGAGAGAGAAGAACACAATGTAGGAACAAGTTCCTGCAGATTACTCCCCCATTCCAGTGAGACTGTCTGTTCTTTCAAGTCTGGCAGTTAAACACACGATTGTTCTAGGCGGAGGTGGGCACTGCAGATGCTGGAGATTAGAGTCAAGATTAATGGTTCTAAAAAGCACAGCAGGTCAGGCAGCATCTGAGGAGTAGGAAAATTGACTTTTCGGGCAAAACCCCTTCATCAGGGATGAGCTATTGTTCTGCCATTTTCACATTCTTATCACTTAATCTAAACTATCAACATCCTTTCTCCCCTAACACTCCACTGTCTCCAACTATTGAATAAATGCTGGCCCCTTCAGACTTCATGCCAGTTCTGATGAAGAGTCACCTGAACTTGAAATGTTAGCTTGTTCTCTCTCCATGGATGTCGCTTGACCTGCTGTGATCTCCAGCATTTATTCTTTTCAGTTGAGAGAGTAGAGTAGTTGGGTAGACAAGGGAGTGGATAGCAATCTGACTAGGAGAGTGTATAGCTTTTAATGGGGATTGTTAGTGGCTAACAATGGATTGGGTGTAATAACAGACTGTGATAACAAGGCCTGTTGTGGGGGAAGGGGCAAGAACATGGGAGAATTCAAACCCTAAAGTTATCAAACTTGATATTGAGTCCAGAAGGCTGCAGGGTCCCCACATGGAAAACAAGGTGCTGTTCTTCCAACTTGCATTGAGCGTCACTGGAGCATTGTAGAAGGCCTGAGAGAGAGGTATTGGTCAGGGAACAGGGTGGTGCGTGAAGTGGAACTGGAAGCAGGCAACTGGAAGCTCAGGGTCTATTTTGTGGGTGTTCTGCAAAGGTGCTCCCCAGTCTATGCTTCATTTCCCCAGTGTAGAGGAGACCACATAGTGAGCAGTGAATGCAGTGGACTAGATTGTGAGAAGTGCAGGTAAAGTGTTGCTTCACCTGGAAGGTATGTTTGGGCACAAGGGTACTGAGGAGGGAGGAGGTGTTACAACTTCTGCAGCTGCAGGGGCTGTGGAAGAGAGTTGGGAGTGAAGGAAGAGTGGACCAGAGTGTCCCGGGGGAACGATTCCTGTGCAAGGTGGACGAGTGGGATGAGGGGGTGGGAGGCAAATATGTCTTGCGCCAGCATCTCGGTAGAGGGGCACAAATGGTGGTTAATGATCCATTCAGTTATCAGACCCTCCTGGTACTTCAAACATGTCTAAATATAGTCTTGTGCATGTAATAAACAATAATTTGTTTGTAGGATGACGTCAAACTCCAACGTTTGTTTGTTCCTTCATATGCTACTGTACAGAATTGAACCATATACTGTTTGTATTTAAATGTATTTTTTGAAGAAAGTATATTTTAAAATAATGGAACTTGAAATAAGTTATGGATTAGATTTGAAACACCTTTGACCACAAGTCCATCAGGAAGTGGTCAGCACATAGCATCCTTGAGACCCTGCGGGGAAAATAGAGGATAGATCCTGTTGGGTTGTTCTCTGAGCAGACTGTCAAAGTCATTTGACAGATTGCTTCATCACCAGAACTTTCCAACAAACACCACGACATTTCTTGGCAGGCAGTGAGAAGGGCACTCCATGTGGCATCCATCATGTCCATCCGGACTCTCTGCACCACCATATGTTGCCCTCGAAGTGACTGCATGGAGATAGAGACTGTCACACATCTCCTTCTGGGATGTGCCTTTGAAAAGAGAGACTGCAGAGAGATGCAGTGGTTCATGTGGAGATTCGTCCTGAGCAGCTCCTTGATGTAGGACTCTGTGCTCTACTATCTGTTTCCAGGGATGCACACTAAGACAAACATTGACTGTGCCTGGAAGAACATCAACTCAGTGAAAGATGCTGTTTGGTCTGCTTCAGCAAGGAGTTGACTTCAATTGAATGTTACAAACTGGCAAGGTCCAGTGCACTAAAGCTTGGGGTAGCTGCTGTCAAGGTGCAGTGGGGAAAGACCACCATCTAAGGTCTTTTTGCCGAAGTTAAATGCGGATCTGTTCAGTTATCGGACTATCCTGGTGTCTCAAATATATGTAAATATTATCATGAACAGGTAAGAAATGCCTCTACCTTGTTTGTTAGTGTAAATATATATATAAAAGGCTTACCGGTAGAATGAATTCTGACTGTGAGTGGGTGTGTCCTCGGCGTTCGGAGGTCACGTGGTCCTCTGATGCGTACGCAGAGGATGATCATGTGATGCTCCGAGACGCGGGCACGGTCACGTGGTCTCCCTGTTTCGCGCTCCGGAAGAGTGCCGGGAGGTCACGTGATCGGCCGTTTCGCGCCCCGGAAGTATGCGAGTCTGCTGTTTCGCGCCCGAACGGAGGCAGCGTGGTGTTCCTTTGTCTCAGAAAAGGGAAGGTCACGTGGGATCGGACATCCGGGAATGCGAGGAGGCGGGGAATGGAGTCAGAGCAACGGCCAATTAGAAGACAATTTCACTTGAGTGATGGTATGATGTTTTATATGGTATAAAAGACTGGGTCAGGGACAGATATATGTCTTTTGTCTTTGTGAACTGACTTACTTAGTAGTTTGTCAGGGACAGAAAGGTTAAGACCCAGAGCTCTGTATACTTTATCCAATTACTGATAGAATAAAACTAAAAGTGTAAGATTAAATATCTTTTCTTATTGCTTTATTTAAAGAGCACGCAGGACTTGGCTCACACATAAAAGAAAATAAGTTTGTAGATTGAGCCTAAAGTCCTTCATTAGATATTGTCAAACTCCAACGTCTGTTTCTTCTAATGCTGATGTACAAAACATATTTTTGTATATTAAGGTACTTTTACAAATAAAGTATATTTTTGAAATAAAAGAAGTAGTGGATCAACTATGCCCTTCGTCCAGAGGAAGTAAGAATAAACTTACCTCAATTTCTCCAACAATTAAGAATACTTGTAAATTATTGATGTTTGCCTTTTCCTCTTGCGATGTAATTTTTTTCAGATCTTTCTTCCCAAAATTTCACAATTATGTGCAACATTTTCTGGCTTCTGATTTCACCAGCTCCTTGATAAAATGGATTGAGAGAGCTTGAATTGTGCCGAACTCAAAAGGCTTTCCCTTAATATTCATTATCCAAATGTTTTACACTAAAGAATCATTAAATGATCAGATTATGTTTCAATTCTTTGTGAACACAAACGTTATTTTTCATTGCCTGCCTGGAGTCTGTCTGAAAGACAAGTCAAGCATATAAAAGATGTAAGAAGAGATTATCGTTTTTTAAAATTAAGACGTTCCTCCCTGACAGCTAAACATATACAAGAGGAAGGAAGTACATTCTCTGCATTTCCACCTAGTAGATTACAATAAGGGCACCTAATGAAAATCTGAAACAAGCCTATTTAAAATAAGGATGGAAATCCACTCCATTTCAAGAAGGTGTAATATTGAGAGCTTACTGAGACAAGTGTGCTGTGTTTCTGGTGTACCAGATTGTGTGTGGGCTTCTGAAGTCACTCTCAGTCCTGTTCACACACAAACAGTGTTGTGAGTTCGTCGTAATACATACACCTGTTTGTGGCACTTGTCAATTTGAAATTAAAACGTTTCACAATTTACACAATATTTGTGTTAGAATTTTATTATATGGTTTCATTGGCTCCAATGTATTAATAGGCTGCCGAATGTGGAGACACTAAGGGAGTCAAGGAGTACGGGGAAAGGAGAGAAAGTGGAATTGAAGATCATCAGGTCAGTCATCATCTCATTGAGTAGCAGACACGATGGGCTGAATGGCCTACTTCTGCTCCTGCATCATTTGGTCTTAAGTAGCATGTCGTGGTTTTTCATAGAGTCATAAATAGACGCTTCTGTTCAACTCATCCATGCTGATCAAGTTTCCCAAACTAAGCTAGTCCCATTTGCATGTGGAGAAAGTGAGGACTGGAGATCAGAGTCAAAAAGTGTGGCCTGGAAGAATACAGTTGGTCAGGCCGCATCTGAGGAGCAGGAGAGTCAAGGTCACGGGCTGAAGCCCTTCATCATGAATGGCATTCTCCTGCTCCTCGGATGCTGTATGACCTGCTGGGCTTTTTCAGCGCTACACTTTTCAACCCATTTGCCTATGTTTGGTTAATATCCCTCAAACCTTTCCTATTCATTTACCCATCCAAAGGACTTTTAAATGTTGTAACTGTATCTGCATCTACCACTTCCACTAGCAGTTCATTCCACATATGTACAACTGTCAATGTTTATCATTTGTTCATTTCAGATTACAGAAGAGTGGCTTGTCAGCGTGTGGCCTCATGTTTTCATTTCTAAAGCTGATATCTCCATTGCAATGTCCTTTATCTCCATGTCATGATACATTTTTTGAAATATTCTTTATTCTTTGGAATTTAGATGTCAAGCTCAGGACATCATTTGTTGTCCATTCCCAATTGTTCTCGAATACCGTAGCTTTAAGACCAATTCCAAGAGAAGTTAAGAATCAATTACATTGCTATGGATCCAGTCACACACAGGCCAGACCAGATAAGGATGTCAGATTTCTATTCTTGTAAAATCACATCATTCTCACTGATGCCCTTGAGGAATAGATTACTTCTTGGGGTAAAATCTTGTTGAGGCATCAGGAGTTTCCTCTGTGTATCAGAGAGCTATCAAAAGACCTTGTTTCCTTTTCCAGGGAAGACTGTTGAACTATGTGCCGATCCAGGCTGGAATCAAGAATCTTGAAGTCTCACCTAGTGAAAGTTGTTCTGTAAAGCTGTTCTAAAAAGAATGGAAGGCATTGGTGTGAAGCTACTGAGGAAGATTCTGGGAGAAGTCAGCATAATCACCATGACTACTAGTTTCAACTAGCAGCCTTAACTGGATCAACAGCCAGGAACTGAAACCAGGGAGGCTGGAGAGGGGAGACAGCAAAGCAGGTAAAAAAAACTTGAATACTGAGTGTTTCAGGCCTAGTTTTGAGTAGAAGCCTTATCTTGATCCATTACACGGGGAGTATCGTGGGAGTTGCATTTTGTGACAAATTCAAAAGTGACATTTTAGGAAGAAGGGCTCCCGACTGGTAAATAGTGGCCAGGTGCATTTTTTTCTAACCTTCAATTTCCATTATCCTTTTCATACCCATCAGGTTTTAGAGTAGTTGGGATTTACAGAATAGTGTAACTAATCTTTTTTCATGAGAATCTAACACTAGGGGACCATCTAGTTCGCTCTAAATTAGTTCAGTAGAAATTTATTTTTAAGTTGCCAGAGGGTGAAAATGGCAGTCAGTGGGGAAGTATGTTTCTCCTGTGGATTGTGGGAAATCAGAGCCATTCCGAACATCCCTGACAAGTACATCTGCAAGAAGTCTTCATAATTTAAAAAACAATATGGATGTGAATATAGAAGGAATGGTTAGTAAGTTTTCAGGTGACACAAGAGTTGGTGGTGCAGTGGAAAGTGAAGATTACCACAGAGTACAACGGGACCTTGATTAAAAAGATCAAAGGGCTGTTGTGTGGCAGATGAAGTTTTACTTAGATAAATGTCAGGTGCTAGATTTTGGAAAGGAAATCAGGGCAGGACTTATACACTTAATAGTAAGGTCTCTGGAACTGTTGCCAAGCAAGGAGACCTTGGAGTGCAGGTTTATAGGTCCTTCAAAGTGGAGTCGCAGGTAGACAGGATAGTGAAGAAGGTGTTTGGTATACGTGTCTTTATTGGTCAGTGCATTGAGTATAGGACTTGGGAGGTCATGTTGTGGCTGTTGGTTAGGCCTCTTTTGGAATACTGCATTCCATTCCGGTCTCCCTGCTCTAGGAAGTATGTTATGAAACTTGAAAGGGTTCAGAAAAGATTTACAAGGATGTTGCCATGGTTGGAGAGTTTGAGCTATAGGCAAAGGCTGAATAGGCTGGAGCTATTTCCCTTGGAGTGTTGAAGGCTGAGGGGTGACTTATAGGGTGGATAGTGATGGTCTTTTCCTCAGGGTAGGGGATTCCAAATCTAGAGAGTATACAAAGGAATATTGGTAAGTTAGATGATTGGGAAAATATGGCTAATGAAGATAACTTTAAGGTAACCCACTTTGGATCTTAAAAAGAGTAAGATAGGAAATTTACAAAATGGTGAAAAGCTAGAAACAAGGGACATTCAAAAAGACTTGGGAAAGTCATCCAGATACATGGAAATCTCCTATGGACAGGAACAGAAAACTATCAAAATGGCTAATGGAATACTGACTTTCAGATATAGAGCATTAAAATACAAGGGTTAATCATATTTCTGCTATAGCTCTGGTATATACAGCACTAGTCAAACCCCACCTAGAATGCTGTGAGTTGTTCTCATTTTAGGAGTGATGCATTGGTCTTGGAGGGAGTGTTGTATTGATTCAACATTGACACCTGGTTGCCAAGGATTAACATATGAAGGCATTTTACACACATGATGCTTGGACTCCTTGGAGTTTAGAAGTTTAAGGAGTAATATTTTTGGAGTTTAAGATATGAAGTGAAATAGGTAGGGTAGGTAGAAAGGAGGCTGTGTCATTTGTACTGCAACAGTAAAAGGAGCACTAGCTGAAAATGCATGGAAGCAGTATGTGTGGATAAACCTGAATGTGCTCCTTAGTAACTACATTCTATTAATATGTTAATACAGCAGGGTAAAAACAATGATTGCAGATGGTGGAAACCAGATTCTGGATCAGTGGTGCTGGAAGAGCACAGCAGTTCAGGCAGCATCCAAAGTGCAGCGAAATCGACATTTCGGGCAAAAGCCCTTCATCAGGAATAAAGGCAATGAGCCTGAAGCGTGGAGGGATAAGCTAGAGGATTTTGGGGGTGGGGAGAAAGTAGCATAGAGTACAATGGGTGAGTGGGGGAGGGGATGAAGGTGATAGGTCAGGGAGGAGAGGGTGGATAGATAGGTGGAAAAGGAGCTAGGCAGGTTGGACAATCAGGACAAGTCATGGGGATAGTGCTGAGCTGGAAGTTTGGAACTAGGGTGAGGTGGGGGAAGGGGAAATGAGGAAACTGTTGAAGTCCACATTGATGCCCTGGGGTTGAAGTGTTCCGAGGCGGAAGATGAGATGTTCTTCCAGGCGTCTGGTGGTGAGGGAGCAGCGGTGAAGGAGGCCCAGAACCTCCATGTCCTCAGCAGAGTGGGAGGGGGAGTTGAAATGTTGGGTCACGGGGCGGTGTGGTTGATTGGTGAGGGTGTCCCGGAGATGTTCCCTAAAGTGCTCTGCTAGGAGGTGCCCAGTCTCCCCAATATAGAGGAGACCGCATTGGGAGCAACGGATACAATAAATGATATTAGTGGATGTGCAGGTAAAATTTTGATGGATGTGGAAGGCTCCTTTAGGGCCTTGGATAGAGGTGAGGGAGGAGGTATGGGCACAGGTTTTACAGTTCCTGCGGTGGCAGGGGAAAATGCCACGATGAGAGGGTGGGTTGTAGGGGGGCATGGACCTGACCAGGTAGTCACGGAGGGAACGGTCTTTGCGGAAGGCGAAAAGGGATGGGGAGGGAAATATATCCCTGGTGGTGGGGTCTTTTTGGAGGTGGTAGAAATGTTGGCGGATGATTTGGTTTATGCGAAGGTTTGTAGGGTGGAAGGTAAGCACCAGGGGCGTTCTGTCCTTGTTACGGTTGGAGGGGTGGGGTCTGAGGGCGGAGGTGCGGGATGTGGACGAGATGCGTTGGAGGGCATATTTAACCACGTGGGAAGGGACATTGCAGTCTCTAAAGAAGGAGGCCATCTGGTGGGTTCTATGGTGGAATTGGTCCTCCTGGGAGCAGATACAGCAGAGGCGGAGGAATTGGGAATACGGGATGGCATTTTTGCAAGAGGTAGGGTGGGAAGAGGTGAAATCCAGGTAGCTGTGGGAGTCGGTGGGTTTGTAAAAAAATGTCAGTGTCAAGTCAGTTGTCATTAATGGAGATGGAGAGGTCCAGGAAGGTGGGGGAGGTGTCAGAGATGGTCCACCTAAATTTAAGGTCAGGGTGGAATGTGTTGGTGAAGTTGATGAATTGCTCAACCTCCTCGCGGGAGCACGAAGTGGCACCAATGCAGTCATCAATGAAGCGGAGGAAGAGGTGGGGAGTGGTGCCGGTATTAATACAGCACACAACAGGCAAAATCAAATTAACAGCTTTTTTGACCCACGCCTGATTGTTTTCTAATCCAATTCATTACAACTGAAAGAACTGATGATATTGATCTGATAAGTTGCCAAAATAGAAGATGGTGCAGTAATTTGTAACATTCATGTTTCTCCTGCTCCAGTAATATTCTGAAGCCCTTCTCCCAAGTCCATGCCATCCTCAGCATGCATGCAGGAAGCTAGTAAAGTCATAGTGCTGGCTGTTGAGAATATTTCAATTCTCCCTATTTTCATGCAAAAATAGCTAATTTGTTAGAAAGAAAATTTAAGTCTATTTTGGCTACACACGGTCATTCTGTACCCCTGACAGAATAAAAAGCTAAATTTCAGTGCAGTGTTACCTTCAATAATTGTCATCATGCAGAATTGGTCTAAATAAGAGACCATAAAACTGCAGATACTAGAATCCAAAGTAGAAAAGCAGGAGGCTGAAAGAACACAACAAGCCAGGCAGCATGAGAAGGTGGAGAAATCACCGTTTCGAGTGTTAGATCTGAAATGTTGACTTCTCCACCTCCTGATGCTTCCTGGCTTGCTGTGTTCTTCCAGCCTCCTGCTTATTGGAATTGGTCTTAATAAGGAGCTTGGTTCGTGGAAATGACATCGTAGCCTAACTTGATTCTATTCTTGCAGCATTAAAATGGTTGCCTCAGACAGACCTACAAACAACACCAAAGTCTTTTAGTTGAAATAGTTTGCTTAAAAATGTATTCAATTTTCAATCAGCTGTGCAATCTTGATTGTTACATTGAAGGTTAATATCAGGAAATACTTTTCCAGATCAATTTCTCACTTTTGATGAGAGATAATTTAATCAAATAGACCTCCAGGTTCGCAAATAAAGGAACACAATTGTTATTATAAAAATATTGTTGTTCCATATCATTGCTTAGCATAGCCATTATGATCTATATATTGCTTCTACTTTACAACAGTGAAGCTCGTCATTGGCTATAAAGTACTCTGAGACTCAATGTGAGGAAAAACACTATATAAATATACATATAATGTTCCTTTTACTGCAGATAGAGATAGCTAGGCTTGACCGCCACTGTAATATGTAGGTGTTAAAACAATTTTTTTCTTAGTTTTAATGTTAAGTATATTTGAACAAATCTGGGTACTGTTATTCTATTATTGTCTACACAGAAAAGACAAACTGGGAGATTGTATAATGAAATCAGTTACTGAAATAAAAGGCAGACAAGCAGGAGGCTGGAAGAACACAGCAAGCCTGGCAGCATCAGGAGGTGACTAAGTCAACATTTCAGGTATAACCTTCTTCAGGACTGGGGATAGGTGTTGGGGAAGCTCCAGCTAAACGGTGTGGGGGGTGGGCAGGTTGGTGAGGTGGGGATAGCTGAAGACAGGTAGAGGTTATGACTTGGTTGGTTGATGGGAGGAATAAATTCGGCTGGTGGCAAGAAGGAAGGGTCACTGAGAGGAATGGAAGGGAGGGGGATGGGCCAGGAAGGGAGTTGGGTGATGGGAAAGGAGTTATTTGAAATTGGAGAACTCAATGTTGAGTCCTCCGGGCTGTAGATTGCCCAGGCGGAAGATGTATTGTTCCTCCAATTTGCACTGTCGTTCATTTTGGCAATGGAGGAGGCCAAGGACGGTCATGTCGGAAAGGGGGTTGGAAGGAGAATTAAAATGGACGGTGACTGGGAGGTCAAGTCAGCCCCTGTGGGCCTGGTTGAGATGCTTGGCAGGCAACAAGTTCATGTGCTTGTAACCTGGGTATGATACAATTTAAATAGTTATCTGGGCAAATTTGAAAACTGCTGAAGAGGAATGTCCAAGGCGGTGCTTATGCTCCATGACTGTATCTTGTGGCAACAGCGTGGTAGCTGGTCTGTTCAAACTCCTGACCAATGTTCCTGGTATACAAGGAGTTAAGGTTCGTGGGAGAAGTACCCTGAAATAAGGGAGTTAAAAATATATAACATCAAAAAGTAAACCACAAAACATGTGGTTCCTTTTTTTTGTTGGTGTAAATTTATGTGTCACAGCTGCACCTGGAATGAGGTTGCTTCTTGCTGTGGTAAACGAGAAACAGTATAGTATATTGCAGAGATAAAAAATGTAAAATTATTGTGACCTGAATTGAGGTTAACCCAAAGAGTAAGGGCTGGATGCAATACTTTAATAGCAATTGGCAAGGAGATAATTTTATGACAAAGCGAAGAAGCTTCTCAACCACAATACCTAAGGCAAAAGTCATCAGCTACTATTATATTCTGCTAATTTATTTCAATAGTATAGGAATTATTGAGTCAGTTAAAAAGTATTTTATGCTTTGATCTGCTGGGAATCTTACATTAGCTTACTGGACAGCATTACATCTGTGGAGAAAGTGAGGACTGCAGATGCTGGAGAGTCAGAGTCAAAAATTGTAGAGCTGGAAAATGGTCAGGCAGCATCCATGGAACAGGAGAGTCAATGTTTTGGGCATAAGCCCTTCATCAGGACTGTGTCAATTCTTTCTGGCAATTCTAATGTTGACTCTTTTATCCAGGCAGCATGATTGTAAAGCTACCGTAAAATAGGCCTCTCCAATTACTAGTGAGGTTCTGGAGGGGTCCAAGTAATTTGGCTGGAACTGGTTAGTAAGTTTGCAGAAGACACCAAATTTGGTGTTATGGTGGACAGTGAAGAAGGTTATTTAAGATTACAAAGAGATCTTGATCAATTGGATCAATAGGTTGAGGAGTGGCAGTTGGAGTTTGATTTGGATAATTGTGTGAGGTATCACATACTAGCTAAACAAACAAAGAAAGGACTTATACAAATAATGGTAGTGCCTTGGGTAATATTGTAGGTCAGAGAGACCTTGGGATTGATAATTCTTTGAAATTTATGTCACAGACAGAAAGGGTGATTAAGAAGACATTCAGTATGCTTGCCTTTTGAATATAGGACTTTGGACATCATGTTGAGGAGATTGTGCAGGTCATTGGTAGGGCTTCTTCTAGAGTATTGTGTGCAGTTCTTGTTGCCCTGTTATAGGAAGGACATTATTAAACTGGAGAGAGTTCAAAAAAGATTTACCAGTATGTTGCTGGCAATGGGGGGGGCGGTTGAGATATAGGGTGAGGTAGGATAGGCCGGGATTTTCTTCACTCAAGTGTAGGAGGTTGAACAGTGACCTTATTGAGGTTTGTAAAATCATGGGGGGCATACATAAGGTGTATGACAGAAGACTTTTTCCTTAGGTGGAGGAGTTCAAAACTAGAGGGTATTTTTTAAAATTAGAGGAGAAAATTTTTAAAAGGACATGAGGGACAACATTTTTTACACAGGGAGTGGTTTTGTGTGGAATGAACTACCAGAGAAAATGGTAGATGCAGATAAAGTTGCAACATTTAAAAGTCATTTGGATTAGTTCATGAATAGGAAATGTTTGGAGGGATATGAGCCAAGTGCAGACAGGTGAGACTAGTTTAGTTGGCGTGGACTGGTTGGACCGAAGGGACTGTTTCCATGCTGCGTGACTCTATGTCTCTGTAATTAGTGCCCATCCTCTGTCAACATTCTGGAATTGCCAAGAGTGATTTTGTCCTGGCACTTTTTTACAATACGTTTGATCTCATTGTATTGCTAATTTTTTCCCACTCTCTGCAAAGGGAAGGAAAAGTTTAATCTCTTTACAAATCATCTTACTGTGGCTTCATCTTGCCATAAGGTTACAAGACAGTGCAATATCAAGTGCCATTGCTTCACTTCCTGTGTTTCCTTCGCATATCACAAAGTTAGTCTTAAAAGAATCTGACTGTTCCTCAGAACTGACAGGGTTAGAAAATTGTGGTTTTTAAATTGCTAACAGGGCAGCAGGAGGAGCAAATGAGAACAGATGGACAGAGGGCTCAGATCATAAGGCAAAGTGAGTGTTAATGGTAATAGAAGAGATGTAGAGTTGAAGAATGCATGTTAATGGAAGGTGTTAACAGCAAAAAATAGGTCATCTCTGTTGAAAGTAAACCTAAGCAGAGAATACAATGGGTGGTGGGTTGTGGGTGGGGGTGGGGGGGTTGTTGGGGGTGGGGGGTGGGGTGGTGGCGGAGGTGGGAAGGGAGTGTAATTGAAACAGAAGACAGTGTCCATGCTCTGAAGTTGTTGAACTCAGCATTGAGTCCTGTAAAGTGTGTAATTGGGAAATTAGGTGCTGTTGCTCTTACTGCAACAGGCCTAGGACAGATATGTATACATGAGATTAAGATGGTGTATTGAAATGACAAGTGACTGGATGGTCAAGGTTCTTCATATGCACAGAACAGAGACAAACTGCAAAGTGGGCACCCTGTCTCCATTTGGTCTCACAACTGTAGAGGAAACCGCATTGTGAAAAGTGAATCCATCATACAAGATTTAAAGAGCAAACAAATCACTGCTTCACTTGGAATCCATGTTTGGGACTTTGGGGAGGGAGGAGATTAAGGGCAAGTGCTGTATCTTCTATGATGCCAAACTCCCATGCTCTCCCCATATCCCTCAACAAACTTAACCTTTAGAAATCTATTTAGAGTTATAGAGTCATAGAGATGTACAACATGGAAACAGATCCTTCGGTCCAACTCGTCCATGCCAACCAGATATCCCAACCCAATTTAGTCCCACCTGCCAGCACCAGGCCCATATCCCTCCAAACCCTTCCTATTCATACACCCATCCAGATGCCTTTTAAATGTTGCAATTGTATGAGCCTCCACCACTTCCTTTGGCAACTCATTCCATACATGTACCACCTTCTGTGTAAAAAAAGTTGCCTCTTAGGTCTTTTTTATATCTTTCCTCTCTCACCTTAAACCTATGCCCTCTAGTTCTGGACTCCCACACTCCAGAGAAAAGACTTTGTCTACTTCTCCTATCCTTGCCCCTCATGATTTTATAAACCTCTACAACATCACCACTCAGCCTCTAATGCTCCAGGGAAAACAGCCCTAGCCTATTCAATCTGTCCCTATAGCTCAAATCCTCCAACCCCAGCAACATCCTTATAAATCTTTTCTGAACCCTTTCAAGTTTCACAACATCTTTCCGATAGGAAGGAGACCAGAATTGCATGCAATATTCCAACAATGGTCTAACCAATGTCTCGTACAACCGGAACATGATCTCCCAACTCCTGAACTCAATACTCTGACCAATAAAGTAAAGCATAAAAAACACCCTCTTCACTATCCTATCTACCTGCGACTCCACTTTCAAGGAGCCATGAACCTGCACTCCAGGGTCTCTTTGTTCAGAAACACTCACTAGGACCTGACCATTAAGTGTATAAGTCCTGGTAAGATTTGCTTTCCCAAAATGCAGCACATCACATTTATCTAAATTAAACTCCATCTGCCACATCTCAGCCCATTGGTCCTTCTGATCAAGATCCCATTGTAATCTGAGGTAACCTTCTTCATTCTTCACTACACCTCCAATTTTGGTGTTGCCTGCAAACTTACTAACTATACCTCTTATGCTCACATCCAAATCATTCTTTTCAACCTTTTCAGTGATGATCTCTACAGTCCTTTATGGTAGAGAATTCCATAGGTTTGCTACCCTCTGAGTGAAGAGGTGCTCCACATCTCAGTCCAAAATAGCTTACTCTTAGACTGTGACTCCATGTTCTGTGCTCCCACTCCAAGGGAAATATGATCTTTGTATCTTCAGAATTGTATATGTTTCATGAGAGGATAAATAGACAAGGTCTTTTCCCTGGGGTAGGGGAGTTCAGAACTAGAGGGCATAGGTTTAGGGTAAGAGGGGAAAGATATAAAAGGAAAGTAATGGGTAACTATTTCACACAGAGGGTGGTGCGTGTATGAAATGAGCTGCCAGAGGAAGTGATGGAGGCAGGTGCAATTACAACATTTAAAAGGCATCTGGATGGATATATGAATAGGAAAGGTTTGGGAGGATATGGGCCAAGTGCTGGCAAATGGGACTAGATTAGGTTAGCATATCTGGTCGGCATGGACAAGTTGGACGAAGGGTCTGTTTCTGTGCTGTACACCTCTATGACTCTATGACTCAATCAGTTCTTCTCTCCTTCTAAACTCCAGTGAATACAGGCATCGTCGACCCAATCTCTCCTTCTATGATAAAGCTACCATCTGAGTACTCAATCTGTTGAACCTTTGCTGCACTCATTCTATGGCAGTAAATCTTGTCTTAGATAAAGAGGCCAAAACATCATACAATACTCCAGGTTTAGCCTCACCAAGGTCCTGTATAACTGCAGTAAGATTTTCTTGCTCCTGTCCTTAAATCTCTTGCAACAAAATATGATGAAGACCAACATGTTTCAGTGATTGGAGTATAATAACACCCAGGTCCTTTACCATGTTAGCATTTTCCAACCTGTCACCGTTTGAATAAAACTCTGCTATTTTGTTTCTTCTACTGATGGTGCATCTGCCATGTATTTGCCAACTTATTCAACTTATCTATATCATCTTGAAATGTCTTGACATTCTTCTCACCACTCACAATCCAACCTAGTTTTCTGACATCAATAAGCTTGGAAATATTACATTTGATTCCCTCATCTAAATCATTGACCTATAAACGTATTGTGAATAGCTGGGGCTGAAGCATTGATCCAACTAATCCGCAGAGGTGCCCAAACAATCACTTATTATTGTCATTCTCTCTGTCTCTCGACAAGCCTGCTTGTTCCACTTAGTTTCTTCAGATTTCATTCTATCTTTTTTTTTGTTGCTTGCTTTCTGTTTAAACTAACTAAAAGCGAGGCTGTTCAGTCAGCATTATTTCAAATCTGAGAAACATCTAACAGCTGTTGGTTCAAGGTTAAACAAAATTTCAGTTGTTTAACAAGAAAGTAGAATGTGATGCATTGTGTTTGAAATACAACTAATTGCTTGGCTAAATGCCTTGTCCAAATGTACGAAGTGGAGCCAGAGGATATGGTAAGGCACGGGCACCTTTATGCACGACCTGTTTCTGCTGTGTTCTGTACATTAACTGAAGTTGGTGCAGTAAGAGCATGAGATTGTGGTGAGCACAGGAATCAAGTTAAAGGCCTCCCTTAGATCAAAGCCAGACTCAGTTCTCAAGGATCCCCCCATATTATGGAGTGAGTCAGACTCCAAATCAGTCCTGGTTAATGTGTAAATGATATGTCTGTTCAAACATTTAATTTTTTATGCTACATACCCAGAAGCATGCTTGAAAATGTAAAACATCTAAACTTAAGTTTAAAGTTTACCAGAATCCAAAGATGTGCATGTTGGGTGAATTGGCCAGGCTAAATTGCCCATTGTATTAAGGGATGTGTAGATTAGGTGCATTAGTCGGGGTAAGTATAGGCGAGGTAAAAACAATGACTGCAGATGCTGGAAACCAGATTCTGGATTAATGGTGCTGGAACAGCACAGCAGTTCAGGCAGCATTCAAAGTACAGCGAAATCGGCGTTTCGGGCAAAGGCCCTTCATCAGGAATAAAGGCAATGAGCTTGAAGCGTGGAGAGATAAGCTAGAGGAGGGTGGGGGTGGGGAGATAGTGCAATAGAGTACAATGGGTGAGTGGGGGAGGGGATGAAGGTGATAGGTCAGGAGGAGAGGGTGGAGTGGATAGGTGGAAAAGGAGACAGGCAGGTAGGACATGTCTGGACAAGTCATGGGGACAGTGCTGAGCTGGAAGTTTGGAACTAGGGTGAGGTGGGGGAAGGGGAAATGAGGAAACTGTTGAAATCCACATTGATGCCCTGGGGTTGAAGTGTTCCGAGGCGGAAGATGAGGCGTTCTTCCTCCAGGCGTCTAGTGGTGAGGGAGTGGCAGTGAAGGAGGCCCAGGACCTCCATGTCCTCGGCAGAGTGGGAGGGGGAGTTGAAATATTGGGCCATGGGGCGGTGTGGTTGATTGGTGCGGGTGTCCCGGAGATGTTCCCTAAAGCGTTCTGCTAGGAGGCGCCCAGTCTCCCCACTGTAGAGGAGACTGCATCGGGAGCAATGGATACAATAAATGATATTAGTGGATGTGCAGGTAAAACTTTGATGGATGTGGAAGGCTCCTTTAGGGCCTTGGATAGAGGTGAGGGAGGAGGTGTGGGCACAGGTTTTACAGTTCCTGCGGTGGTAGGGGAAAGTGCCAGGATGGGAGGGTGGGTTGTAGGGGAGCATGGACCTGACCAGGTAGTCACGGAGGGAACGGTCTTTGCGGAAGACGGAAAGGTGTGGGGAGAGAAATATATTCCTGGCGGTGGGGTCTTGTTGGAGGTGGCGGAAATGTCGGCGGATGATTTGGTTTATACGGAGGTTGGTAGGGTGGAAGGTGAGCACCAGGGGCGTTCTGTCCTTGTTACGGTTGGAGGGGTGGGGTCTGAGGGCGGAGGTGCGGGATGTAGACGAGATGCGTTGGAGGGCATATTTAACCACCTGGGAAGGGGAATTGCGGTCTCTAAAGAAGGAGGCCATCTGGTGTGTTCTGTGGTGGAACTGGTCCTCCTGGGAGCAGATATGGCAGAGGCAGAGGAATTGGGAATACGGGATGGCATTTTTGCAAGAGGTAGGGTGGGAAGAGGTGTAATCCAGGTATCTGTGGGAGTTGGTGGGTTTGTAAAAAACGTCAGTGTCAAGTTGGTCGTCATTAATGGATTTGGAGAGGTCCAGGAAGGGGACGGAGATGTCAGAGATGGTCCAGGTAAATTTAAGGTCAGGGTGGAATATGTTGGTGAAGTTGATGAATTGCTCAACCTCCTCACGGGAGCACGAGGTAGCGCCAATGCAGTCATCAATGTAGCGGAGGAAGAGGTGGGGAGTGGTGCCGGTGTAATTACGAAAGATCAACTGTGTGACTGGGTCTGGGTGGGTTTCTCTTCGGAGGGTTGGTGTGGACTTGTTAGGTCAAAAGGCCTGTTTCCACACTGTAGGGATTCTATATTTTTAAAAAGTGACCATCCTAACAGCATAGCTTATAGTTTTCTCCAAAACCTACCACAGAAAACACATATTACACTCTTTAACAGGTATCATGTCATGTTTGTAATTCAAGGCTTATTTGCAAGTAATTATGCAATGTTTTTGTCAGATCTTGATGCAGTGCAAATTGCATTGTTCATGTTCTACAATAGCCAGAACACAAAAAATAATAAAAATCTAACGACTGAGTTTTATAGATGAGGCAGATTGCCAGTCAGAACACCCAGGGTACTGAGTTAGCTGATAATAGCAGTAGCAATTGCTGGGGCAGCAGTATTGCAACCACAGAAGATCATTTGGTCCATTTTGTGTGCAGTGACTCCCAGAATAAACATTTCACTTGGAGCATTTTCTTCGTAACTGTGCACGTTCTTCCTTTCCAGGTAACAGTTCAGCTACCTTTTGCATGTTTCAATCAAAACTTTTTCAACTACTCTCTCAGGCAATGCATTCATTACCACCATTAATCAACTGTCAATCACAACTGGAGTCATGTGTACGCCAAGCTACACAAATAGTAAAGAAAGATTAAGAACAAGCTCGTAACACCTTTCACAACCCTAGCATGGCCCAAGGCGCTTCATATTAGTATGCTTTTAGAAAGTAGTCACTGTAGCAATATCAGCAAATATAGTAATTAATTTGTGCAGACCATAGTCCCACAAAGAGTAATGTGATTAATGACTAATTAACTGTTTTAGTGATAATAGTTAGAACATAGAAAAGTAAAGCATAAAACAGGCCCTTTGGCTCACAATGTTGTGCCGAGGTTTAATCCTAATGTAAAATATAATAACTTAACCTACTCACTCCTCAACTCATTGCTATCCATGTGCATGTCTAGCAGTCACTTAAATGTCCCCAATGACTCTGTTTCCACCACCACAGCTGGCAATGCATTCCTTGCATTCACGACTCTCTGCGTAAAGAACCTTCCTCTGATGTCTCCTTTATACCTTCCTCCTAATATCTTCAAACTATGACTCCTTGTACCAGTCAATCCTGCCCTGGAGAAAAGTCTCTGGCTATTGACTCTATCTATTCCACTCATTGTCTTGTATACTTCGATCAGGTGATCAGTTAATCTGGGAAGGTTGCTCAGGACACTAGGGAAGCTCTGTTTAATCCCACTTTTGCTTCAATTGGAAAGGCAGAGTCCTCAACTGAAAATATAGGGGTGCCATTACTGGTCTCAGTAACCTTGTGGCAGAAACAAGAAAAACCTCAGCTATACCTCTGTAACTGTGTGTGTTTGTGAATGTCACATGAACAGAAAACCCGGCTTGGCTGTGAAAGTCTGCACAGTAAAAAATATTCTGAGATCAATTTGGCAGGAGAGAACTTCAACTACCCCTGCAGAACACTGAGGAATTAAAAACAAATCACCAGCCATTTACTGAAGGGCACTAAAGGTTTCATTCGTTGCTAGTTGAAGTCTCTAAATTAAGGAGTGCAAGTATATTTTGATTTGGTGGCTTGTCTTATGGTCAGTATTATATTACAACTTGTCAATGCAGAACTACTTTTCTCACCACACTGTGGTAGTCACAGTTGACGCCAAATCAGCCACGACAACCATGTCTAGGTGGAATGAGCCCAAAATTATTTAACATGTGTACGTCTTAGTAGTTTTTATGATTTCTAACAAGAATTATGTATGAGACATAATTTAAGTACAATTTGAATTTATAACATCATTAAGGGTAAAAAGTTTTCTGTCAGATGATGTGCATTTAAAACTTGTGGGAGCTTAGGAATGTAATGCTCATGATTCTTGCCAATCCATTTTAAGATGTCAAGTGCTTCCATCATTTGTAATGAAATGTCTGCAGATCTGTGTATGCATCAACCCACAAGTAGTCCACATGAAGGGCTGAAATAATGATTCATTTCTGAAATACAGGACCAAAACCACAGCCATTACTTTGCCAATCTAAAGTCTGCTGACAGTTTAGGGCTGTGAGGCATTTAATGAACTGCTGAGAATAAGGAAGGTAAGCCACAAAATAATGCTCCCAACAAAACCAATCTTGGCACCAAAAGATGTAATATAGCATGTGTATAAGCATGCAGCAGTGAAACCTTACTGTTCCCATAAAGTTTGCACTTTACCTTTGAATAGAAACAAAAATAATTTTTTTTAGATTAGATTACATACAGTGTGGAAACAGGCCCTTAGGCCCAACAAGTCCACACCGATCCGCAACGCACCCATACCCCTACATTTAGCCCTTATCTAACACTACGGGCAATTTAGCCCAATTCACCTGACCCGCACATCTTTGGACTGTGGGAGGAAACCGGAGCACCCGGAGGAAACCCACGCAGACACGAGGAGAACGTGCAAACTCCACACAGTCAGTCACCTGAGGCGGGAATTGAACCCAGGTCCCTGGCGCTGTGAGGCAGCAGTGCTAACCACTGTGCCACCGTGCCGCCCCAAATATCATCAATCTCACTGGAATCTCACACATTATGAGTGTGCAGAGAGTGTTATTGCTATTAATTTAACGAATCGAATATCCACTTGATTCTTCTTGCAAAACATTAGCATCCCCATCATTGTCAGCGCCTTTCTCACAGAGTAATTGTTTTTCCTCTAAACACTTGCATTAGCTCAGCACGAAGATTATGATCTTCAAGTTCAGAAGTTGAGGAATTGTAGGGAAGATCAGGCCTAAAATAGACTCTTAATCTTCTCTCCATGTCATAGAGTCATGAAGTCATAGAGATGGACAGCATAGAAACAGACCCTTCAGTCCAACTTGTCCATGCTGACCAGATACCCCAACCTAATCCAGTCCCATTTGCCAGTACTTGTCCCATATCCCTCTAAACCCTTCCTATTCATTTACCCATCGAGATGCCTTTTAAATGTTGCAATTGCCTTTTAAATGTTGCAATGTCACATGAAGAATAATCAATTAAACCGGTAGTGTTCTAGCCTGACATTCCAAATTGTAGGACTGTATGTTGTGGGAAGCACTACAATTAGGGGCAGTCACCTCAAAGATTCAATGCAGCAAGGACACTGCCATGGGTACACATAAGAACTAAAAACTGTAAAACATCTTTATCGCAAGATAGTTTGAAGTATGATATGGAATTGTAATTGTATTACAGTACTTCACAGTGCCACATGCTCAATGGATAAAAAGAAACTTTAACATGAACTTGGCAATTTCTAATTTCAACTGTTTTGAAATGTAACTTTATAAATGTTTATGAATAAGTATATAGATCAACTAAGCTCCTGGAGAATGCTATTGTGAAGGGATTTGTTGACTGCAAAGATAAAGAATTCATGACGAGAAAGCATGAGTTATACCTGTTCTAAACAAAGGCAGACTTGGTCATCAAAAAGCTAATCAGCCCTCAATAGGAATCAAAATGTAATCAGCTGGATGTTTGCATTTTTTGTGGGTATACAGTAATAAAGTAATTTCTCATTAAAGTCAAATAGACCCTGCTACCATCTAAGCTCGCAATCTTATCTGATCAGGTAAAATTTCAAATCTCCTGGCTTTGATTTATCAGAGAATTACCTAGGCCAGGACTTGCCTGACAACTGTATGACAATTATAAATGCTGTGGGTTAATTGGATGTGATGCCAGGAACTGCAGAGCAGGAGCAGAGATCCCCAAATCATGCAGGTGTCTCATTGGGATGCATGCAAGCATTTTCATCTCTGTCCAGAGTATTCCAGGAGTTCGATAACAACTGCAGAACAGTACCTGGTGGCTCAGGGCAGGGGTCTCCTTGGTCACAAGCTCAGATCTCAGTAAGAAGATTCTCAGCAGCACATTGAGATTTCATTTGTTAAACAGCAGTCATCTAGTTCCCTCACACAGACATTAGGGGGCAGCAAAAAGGAGCACAAGGCAGGAACTCTCAGTGAGAGACAGCAAAGGAAGAGGTATTACTATAATGGTGTAATGATTAATCCTTTTCTGCAGTACAGTATGAGGTCATATCTGTGAATATTTGCATTAATGAATAGCAGTCTTTATGTGGAATGACAGTTCTCCAGATTGCATTAATGAGGGTGTAACAGACTCAGTTTTGTGCCTATAGCTGAGCTGAAATGCTTCACAATCCTGGTCAGATGATTTGGATGTTGCTGTCAATTGCTCATCAACCAATCATGACAATTTTGTCCATTGCCTGTGTTTCAGTATGTGTGTTTCTCTTACTTCAGAGAGATGTTGGATCATACAGAACACCACAAGATTTTTTTAAGTGAAGAACTGTAAGGAACCCCCTCAGTGGTTCCTGTATTGAAGAAATTGAAAGTCCTTGATGCAGATTTCTGATTCTTGGACAAGAGTTAACCAGATTGCATTCCTTTCTGATTGTTGTCCATTGGAAAGTGTGCTGAAGTCACCATCTTTGGTGAAGAGGTATGAAGCTGGACTTGATGTGGCCATTCATGACATTTTTCAGTGGATGGCAAAGGACCCTGTCCATCAGTTTCCCACTCACCACAGAGCTCGGCTTCATTATAAAGTAGGTGAATAGGAGCAGAGCTCAGCAACCCATCTGCCACACTTAAATAAATAATTAATTGTCTATTGAGCTAGCTAATAAGTAAATTGACATCAATAATATGTTGCCTACAACATAACGCAATTGGCAGGGCTGGTGGCTGGGAACAGACACCTTATTTTTTGCAAGTTTAAAAAGAGCACAAAGGGAGGGTACTGTTGCAAGAGGAATCCATACTGCCGCTCATCACAGTGCATCAGGTGCCTGCAAACACATGCTGCAAAGTGAATTTGCTTTCACCATCCACCACTCTCCGTCAGAGTTGCATTCCAGCAGGGGCCACATACAGCTCTTGCCGCTGCCAGGAATACTGCAACGAGCAGCCAGCCAATGGCTTAGTGAGTTAGACCATTGAGGGTTGGAAGTCCCAATCTCCTCCAGTTTAGCCCTCTGCATTGTGTTACAAGACCATAAAACAAAGGATTGGAAGTAAGGCCATTCGGCCCATTGAGTCCACTCTACCATTCAATCATGGCTGATGTGCATTTTAACTACATTTACCCACACTCTCCCATAGCCCTTAATTTCTTGCGCGATCAAGAATTTATCAATGTCTGTTTCTGTTTTAAATTGACCCCCTCTAATTCTAAGGCTGTGCTCATGTATCCTAGCCTAATGGAAACAAATTTCCAGCGTCCACCCTTTCTAAGCCATGCAATATCTTATAAATTTCTATTCGATCTCCCTTCAACCTTCTAAATTCTAATGAATACAATCCCAGGATCCTCAAGCATTCATCATATGTCAGGCCTACCATTCCAGGGATCATCCATGTGAATCTCCACTGGACATGCTCCAGTGCCAGTATGTCCTTCCAAAGGTGTGGTGCCCAGAATTGGACACAGTATTCTAAATGGGGCCTAACTAGAGCTTTATAAAGTCTCAGTAGCACATCACTGCTTTTGCATTCCAATCCTCTTGTGATAACTGACAACATTACATTTGCTTTCTTAACCACGGAGTCAACCTGCAAATTAACCTTTAGAGAATCCTGGACTAGCACTTCCAGATCCCTTTGTACTTTGGTTTTATGAATTTTCTCACCATTTAGAAAATAGTCCATGCCTGTATTCTTTTTTCCAAAGTGCAAGACCTCGCATTTGCTCATGTTGAATTTCACCAGCCATTTATGACTCTGGGGTGGGCTTCTTCTCAGTCTGTCAGCTGTTTCAGAGGAAACAAAATCAGTCAAGAACCAAGAATATATGGAAATTATCTATTGGTCATACTGGATCTCCATTTTGAAGTAAAAAGACAAACTAGACCCCAGTATGTACCATTCGCCAGTTTTGATTTTCCTTCTAGACACTGAGTTTCTCTCCAGAGAGGTTTGTAAAATTCATCCACTATCTTCGATTCCACAATAGCCAAAATTTTAAAAGTAAAGATCAAAAGCCTCCTGAGCATCTCTCATTCATATTCTCCACAGAAGCCAGGAATATTTCCAGAATTAAGGCAAGAAATTCATGGTTGATGAACTTCTGGGTTGTTTCATCCATCTGAGTTGCACATGATAAAAAGTTGACATAAGCAAGAAGATCACAGATACTTCACAGTCAGTTAAAATTGAATCTTTCAGTCTGCAAAGTTGGCGCCAGTAAAATTAACATGAAATACCACAATACCTAACTTCATATAGATATCCACAATTCACAGTATCCAAGCATAACAACCACTGGATTTTTGTAGGCAAGTGCATCATTTGACACAAACATGATAGGGAGGACTGACGTGTCGTGGGATGATGGCAGTGCAGCACTTCAGTCTGTCAGAATGTCATCTGTACATGGTTGTACCTCTGGGCAGAACAAAGCAGTAGCAAAGTATTTAGCTAATACACGCTGTCATAATCACAGAAAAAGAGAATACCTCTTACTGCCAGTTAATGCTGCTGTGCTGATAGCTACTTTCTGTCAGAATAAATCAAAACTGAGTGCACTTTTAATTTGTTCACAAAGAAATCTTACTAAAAACATCATGTGTGATTCAATGGATCAGGAGGTTGGTCAAGTGAGTAACTGATCCATTTGAACCAAAAATACTCTAGTGTAAAGCTCCAGTCTCTGCTGAGGTGACCATCAGAGTTAAGGCATGCAGTAGCAACATTCCCTGGGTGAAGAAGGGATAAATTAACTCTGTTCTTCCCCACTGCCCAGTGATCCATAATGAAAATGTTTGAAGATTAAGTGAGATTAGAATTGCGCTCAGCTGACTGCACTCACCCCACCACTTATTCTATCTCAGGGTTGAATCTTTTGCCTACACATTATGGTCTAGGCTTTTCACTCTTCTCACTTTAGAGAAAAGTGGAAGTGGTGCAAGAAAATACTTAATTTCACAAATGATCACCTCATGGTGATAAAGCACCCCAGAGAGTATAGTATGTGAATTTTTCCCCCTCTATTAGACTGTGACAGTTAGCCAAAGCTCCATACGGGACCAGCTGCCATTGGAATTATATACCCAACAAAGAACCCATGCCTTCAGAGAATGAGGTGGAGAAGTGGGCGAGAGATGCAGAAACACCGAGAGAGATGGAGAGACAGAGAGGGAGCGGGGGGAAAAAAAACTAGCTGCGTTGTGAAAATTTATGGAGTCTTGTGAAATAAAATTGGTTTGGTAAATTCAGTTGGAAAACCAAACTGGTTACCATTTCAGAGGAATGTGATAATCCAAAGAGTTTACACACTAATAGCAATTTTTTTTTAAATTTCTGCTCCACTTATATCTTTCTAAATGCTGTCACATTTTGCTAATGCACTTGCAGGTGATTTCAGAAATCTGGATCATATTTGGAAGTGCTATTGTTTAATTGTCATAAAGCCTCTCAATTATCTTTTTTAATGAGCAGATGAGGAGAGGGAATTGGATCCTTTTTTGTAATGCTTTTTTATTCAGTCACGACAAATTTTTTTTTGGAAAACGTATAGTTACCACACTTGAATTAAAACGTAATTATCTAAATCAAAGTCAAGGAGCCAAATTGCAAGATTTCCATGAGTAAATGAAAGAATTTCATTATCTGCTCACCTCAAAAAACATAATTAAAATATAACATGAATAAATAAAAAAACACAGATAATAAGTTTATAAAGATGTATGGGTTGGTGTTTAATACAGAGAGAAAGGTAAAGGCCTTTGCAGTTTTAAGTTCTTAGTTTAAAATCTGAGGATAGTTGTGTAATTGTTGACTGGTAGTCTTACAGCAATGGAGAAATTTAGACCATAAGACTTGGAATGGAAGTAAGGCCATTCCGTCCATTGAGTCTGCTCTGCCATTCAATTATGTCTGATGGGTATTTCAACGTCACTTACCAGCATTCTCCCCGTATCCCTAAATTCCTTACGAGATTAAGAATTTATCAATCTCTGCCTTGAAGACATTTAACGTCCCGGCCTCCACTGCACTCCGTGGCAATGAATTCCACAGGCCCACCACTCTCTGTCTGAAGAAATGTCTCCTCATTTCCATTCTAAATTGACCCCCCCTAATTCTAAGGCTGTGCCCACAGGTCCTAGCCCAATGGAAACAAATTTCCAGTGCCCACCCTCTCTAAACCGTGCATTATCTTGTAAGTTTCTATTAGATCTCCCTCCAACCTTCTAAACTCTAATGAATACAATACCAGGATCCTCAGCGGTTCATCATATGTTAGACCTACCATTCCAGGAATCATCTGTGAAAATCTCTGCTGGACATGGTCCAGTGCCATTATGTCCTCCCTGAGGTGTAGGGACCAAAACTGGACACAGTATTCTAAATGGGGTCCAACCAGAGCTTTATAAAGTCTCAGAAGCACATCATTGCTATTACATTCCTTGAGATAAATGACAACATTACATTTGTTTTCTAAACCAGGGACTCAACCTGCAAGTCAACTTTTAGATAATCCTGGCCTAGCACTCCCAGATCCCTTTGTACTTTGGCTTTATGAATTTTCTCCCCGTTTGAAAACAGTCCATGCCTGTATTCTTTTTCCCAAAGTGGAAGACCTCGCATTTGCTCACATTAAATATCTTCAAAGCAGAGATTGATAAATTCTTAATCTTGCAAGGAATTTAAGGATACGGGGAGAGTGCTGGTAAGTGACGTTGAAATACCCATCAGACATTTCTTTCATCACTCTCCTATACTGTCTAAATCTTTCTGCAGCCTCCCCACCTCCTCAGAACCACCTGCCTGTCTGCCTAACTTCGTATCATCGGCAAACTTCGCCAGAATGCCCCCAATCCCTTCATCCTTTCAAATATAAAGTGAACAGCTGTGGGACAGCACTTGTCACTAGTTTGTAGATCTTGAGTTCTCAGTGAATGACTGCTGTCACAGGTTTTTCACTGGACACTCACTTTAAAATAAAGATAAACAGGATGAAAGAGGCTTCCAACTTCTGTTGTTTTGTTATCAATTCATGTTTCATTATCTCTCTGTCTGCTGCTCACAAGCATTTACCTCGGATACGTTTCCCTTCTGGATTCTTGTTCTGACATAAAATCAAAGAGTCATCGAGATATACAGCATAGAAACAGATCCTTCAGTCCAACTCATCCATGCTGACCAAATATCATAAATTAATCAAGTCCAATTTGCCAGCACTTGGCCCATATCCCTCTAAACACCTCCTATTCATAAACCTGTACAGATGCCTTTTAAATGTTGTAATTGTACCAGCCTCAACCACTTTCTCTGGCAGTTGAGGATCTGCAGGCAACTTTCATCCCAATCAGTGGAATTTTCCCTCCTGGGAATGGTGAAGAAAGTGGGAAAATCAAAAGCAATTTCTTGATTTTCCCCTCAAGCTGGAAGTGGTGATTTTAGAATTCCACATTGAGTGGTGGCTAACTCCCACACATTAAAACCCCATTTCCAACCCAAACTGACTTGTATTCCACTTCTAATTCTCCGCTGTTTGTGAGAGAAACTAGGTATAGAAGTTCCTGACATGAAAATCAAAGTGGCAATTTTACCAGAGAACAGCTAATGGTCAATTTTGGAAGGCTTTATGGAAGGTTTCTCTCCAGGAGGCCAAGCAAACTTCCTCATGCTGACTTCTGTCTTCACCTCTTAACCTATACACCACACTCCTCTAGTAATCTGCTTGTTGTATCCCCCCAGTTGTGGTAGGCAGAAATACCTGCCAAGACTGAACAGTCTGACATTCCTGGGTTCAGTGTCATATTTCAAAAGGTATGTGTATATCTGGTCAAGTGTTCTCATTCCAGAGTTGCCCAGACAAGGCTGACAAGGAAGAGTTGGTGCTTCAGTTTACAGATAGGGACCTGATGGTGCTGGTGGATGGAATGATGCAGAGGAGGGCTGTCCTCTTCCTGAAGGACCGACAGATGGGGGCCATGACACTGGAGCCTGTCCTGCCTAATCTAAGGTGACCATCCAAGTTAAAGCAGTGTCCATAGTCTGGAGAAATAACCAGTAGTGTAGGAAGGTGGTCAACAACTTCCTCCTCTCCACCAGGCTAAATACCACTGTGTGCCAGTGAGGGTCTATCACGACAGTCAAGAGGCTTACCCAGTTCCAGCGTGGGGTCTTGGCCACAGTTAATTGAGAGTGAACGGCACTGAGTGAGGGCATAATGAGGCTTCATTATGATGGATATTTGGGATTGGGGTTCCTTTAATAACAGTGCATTATCTTTCTGTCATTCCTCATAGACTTTCTGCTCACGGATGTCGAAGAGAGAACCTTATCACTGGAATCATTGTGACCTTCTGCAAAGAGTGCAGAAGCTACTGTTAGTTTCTTCACAAATCTGCAGGACAGTGTAGTGATGTGCCACTCCAACATTTCTGAACTGTGTCATCTGCAGGGGCAGTACTCAGGAGGACTCTGTGTTATTTCCATCCCACTGTCTATCAAGATCACCCTGAATGTATATGCCAATGGCTTATTTCAGTGATAGCTTCGAACATGTTCCTGATATCATTCTCACCAGGTCATCGCTGTCTGTATCATTGCTCAAAACAAGGAGAATCAAGCAGCTCAGACGTTGCAATGCTCCATCTTTGATTGTTTCCACCAGAAGCAGAGCCTACTGACTCATCTTACTTCAAGAGCACCCTATCATCAACCTACAGAGCTCATCAACAGAAAAGGCTTTTGTATGATCAATGTTGAATTGTGTCTGACCATCAAAGGTTGAATTTGGAGGCTTGAAAACTGGAGAACTCACAGGTTCCTGCCTTCTTCTAAGGTCCTTGGACCATGCTGGATGGCTGCTAGGAGGCAGCAGCTACCCCTCCAAACATGGCTCAGTGACCCCTTTACAAAACCTTCCGATTGATGCCAAATGACAATATAACCAGGGCTATAGTTGAACAGACTATAGATCTCCTTAAGAATAGGTTTCAACGCACAGACCACTCCGGTGCAGCCTTGCATTAAGGCCTGAGAAAAATGTGTTGCACATTGTGGTATGCTGTGCCCTTCACAAGTAGAGTTGACAAAAGGGATGCAGGCAAAATGGAGGAAGACCAGCAATCTTCTGAGGATGAAGGTGAGGAAGAGGATCAGGACATTGAGGGCTGTCCAAAACAAAATGGCAAAGCAATGCATTATAGAAGCTTAGAGGCCAGAAGTAACCGAATTGAAACCCACTTCCAAGAAGAATGGTCTAATTTGAACTTCCTTTGATTATGTAACCTTCTGTTGGCAATGTGGAAAACAACCACTGTTTAGTGTAAAGAATAAGTGGACCTTGTTACTTATGTAATCCTTGACATTTTGATGAATAAATCTTTTGTGATCCATGTGATTTTACGCTTGACTCCAAGTGACCCCAATTTCTGCACATAACATGTTCCACTGACTGTGAGGGGAAAAGCACCATTCAGAGAGACAGGGCACAAATTTCATATAGAGCTAAGGCTATGATATCATATCCAAGTGCTGTGTAACAAAGTCTCTCTGATAGGCAGTAGTTATGTAGAACACTAAGAAACTTTTGACCCTTTCTTTATTGGTAATCCTTCAATGTTTCAGTGAGCATGTGGACTCCTCAGTTTCTTGGAAATATTCGAGCATCCAGTAGAACAATGTTGAGCCTGTAAGAGATAGTACTTTGCATAGCTTTTCTAAGCAGACCAAGGCATTCACTGTGAGCCAGTGTGGATGTCTGAGCTGTCTATTGTACATCAGCATGGCAGTGTGCTGCCTTAAAAAGCTGGCACCAAGAAGTTTCTCTCTTTAGCAATGTGTGGAACCATAACTGATTCCCTGCTCTTGCTCACAAAGTGTGGAAGTTTGCAGGCCAGACACGAGTACCTCCCATGCACATTGCGTTTGGACGGTGCTGTCCACATTAAAGTGCAGTACTTTGATTGCAATCTTCAACATCACCATTTGGAGATCGATGATGTATCCAGGCAGGAAGTCAATTGTTCATGAGAGATGAGTAATATTTGATTATTATAAGTTCTTTCATTTTTGAGGTGTCTAAAGAGGCTGCTCATCTCTCATTAGTTGTCCATCGAGATGTCTCCGTTTCAAGATGATGGGTCATGCTCTACCTGATCAGCTCCATAGGTTTCTCCACACAGAGAGTGAAAAGTCTGATATCCACCATCCTCTGCTCATCTTGCATCTCTTGACCCTGGTTTAATTGCAATTAGGAAAATTCCAATGTGCAGCCCTCAGAATTGTGAGTATCAACTAGGAGATTTGGATCTGAGTTTCAGTACCTTTTAGATATTTTTAATCAACCTGTTCAACCATGCTATGAAAAATTGAGGTTTATAAGGAGGAGGTGTTCCCTCTTGTGGAAAGTGTGAAAATAGATAAGTCCCCTGGGCTGGATGGGATTTATCCTAGGATTTTCCGGGAAGCTAGGGAAGAGATTGCAGAGCCTTTGGCTTTGATCTTTATGTTGTCATTATCTACAGGAATAGTGTCAGAAGACTGGAGGATAGCAAATGTTGACCCCTTGTTCAAGAAGGGGAATAGAGACAACCCTAGGAATTATAGAGCAGTGAGCTTTACTTCCTTTGTGGGCAAAATGTTGGAAAGGGTTATAAGAGATAGGATTTATAATCATCCAGAAAGGAATAACTTGAATAGGGATAGTTAAAATGATTTTGTGAAGGGTAAGTTGTGCCTCACGAACCTTATTAGTTCTTTGAGAAGGTAACCAAACAGGTGGATAAGGATAAAGCGATTTATGCGATGTATATGGATTTTAGTAAAGTGTTTGATAAGGTCCTCCATGGTAGGCCATTGCAGAAAATACAGAGGCATATGATTGAGGGTAATTTAGTGGTTTGGATCAGACATTGGCTAGCTGAAAGAAGGCAGATGGTGGTAGTTCATGGGAAATGTTACTCCTGGAGTTCGGTTACTAGTGGCGTACCACAAGGATCTGTTTTGGCGCCACTGCTGCTTGTAATTTTTATAAATGATCTAGATGAGGGTGTAGAAGAATGGGTTAGTAAATTTGTGGATGACACTAAGGTCGGTGGAGTTGTGGACAGTGCTGAAGGATGTTGCAGATTACAGAGGGACATAGATGAGTTGCAGAGCTGGGCTGAGAGGTGGCAAATGGAGTTTAATGAGAAAAAGTGTGAGGTGATTCACTTTGGAAGGATTAATAGGAATACAGAGTACTGGGCTAATGGTAAGATTCTTGGTAGTATGGGTGAGCAGAGAGGTCTCGATGTCCATGTACAAAGATCCCGAAAAGTTACCACCCGGGTCAATAGGGTTGTTAAGAAGGCGTGTAGCGTGTAGGCTTTTATTGGTAGAGGGATTGAGTTTCAGAGCCATGAGGTCATGTTGCAGCTGTACAAAACTCTAATGCAGCTGCATTTGGAGTATTGCGTCCAGTTCTAGTAGCCACATTATGAGAAGGAGATGGAAACATTGAAAAAGATGCAGAGGAGATTTACTAGGATGTTGCCTGGTATGGAGGGAAGGTCTCAAGAAGAAAGGCTGAGGGATTTGAGGCTGTTTTATTGGAGAGAAGAAGGGTGAGAGGTGACTTAATAGAGGCACACAAAATGATCAGAGGATTAGATAGCATGGACAGTGAGAGCCTTTTTCCTCAGATGGTGATGGCTAGCACGGGGGGACATAGCTTTAAATTGCAGGGTGATTGCTATAGGACAGATGTCAGAGGTAGGTTCTTTACTCAAGAGTAATAAAGGCATGGAATGCCCTGCCAGCAACAGTAGTAGACTCTCCAACTTTAAGGGCATTTAACTGGTCATTGGATAAGCATTTGAATGATAATGTAATTGTGTAGGTTAGATGGTGTTCAGATTGTTTTCACAGGTCGGTGAAACATTGAGGGCTGAAGGGCCAGTACAGTGCTGTAATGTCTATGTTTTATGTTCTATTTCTGGTTGGTCTTGAACTCAGATCTTCAGACCCAAAGGTAGGACACTACCACCATGCCACATGAGCCCTACTCAATACTTTTTATAACAAGGTTAATTGCAGCTCAGACTGATCCTTGTTTACTTGCAGCTTGGCTCTTTTGAGCTTGGCTCAAAACTGGTCAGATGATTATAGCTGGCATTTTAGCTCAGTATTTGTCATCTTGTAAAAAGTCACTTAAAAAAACACTTCAGAGGATGGCATCTCATCATGCATCATTTACAAATGCAAAGCTTTGACAAAAACACAACCTTGCACTGAGTCAAGCATTCAGGGGCTCAATATCGCTGACATTCATCCTTTATGTCAGCCAGGGCTCCCTGATTAGCTGTTAATCTGGGCCAATCACAGAACTCATTCAATGATGGCCAGCTGGCTGACCTCATTACAATCACTACACCATTTTAATCCATGAGGGTCTCAGGTTTTGAAATAAGATGCAAGGTGAATATCGATAATCATTTTCAATAGGATCCTACCAAGATGATATTACCAATAAGAGTATTTTTGTTGTTGCTTGGAATTTTAGAATGTCTGCTATAATAGAAATTAAATCTACTCATTGTTAACATAGATGTTGAAAGCTCAATTGTTATGAATGGAAGTTAACAATGCATCTAAAGAAGTGTAGTTGATCACTTTTGTGTGTAGCAGGATCTAGTTACTTGTCTTAATTAGTTCAGGAGTCTAGAGAAATTCAGAACAGGAATTATTATAGTTTTAAGACAGCAGTATACAGTAATTTAATTAGAAACTATAGACTACAACATGCCATGGTTAAAACCTCCAACAAAACTAATTCCCGATGAACCTAATTTACTATTTTTGTACCATGGCAACAACAGATGTAAGAAATCTGAAAGCTGAAGTCATGTTGTGAAAGAAGTCTATGCTGGACAGTAGCCAGATACACAGCCCCCGAAGTGAATAAAACAAATCTTTGATATCTGCTAATCTAATTTTTTTTTACAACTTTAAGCTGTGTCTGGAGACAGACAAGCTGTGTTGTTTCTATGTGTGATGTAATACCCTCAAGATGTCTGGCAGGAATATGATTTGGTTCAATTGGTTGTGAGCCCAGAATGCTCTTAGCAACAGTGTGACTCATCAATAAAACGTCTCCTAGCAATTATCATAGCAAAAAATATGCAGAAAGCACACATTTGATTTCTGAAATGCAAAATAAAACCTGCTGCTAGAAATAGTAACTTTCCAGCTTCTATTTCTTTCACTGGATAGGAATATTTCACCTAAACATAGTAATATAGAAACATAGAAAAATAAATAAAAAAACAGGAGTCGGCCATTTAACCCCTCAAGCCTGTACTGCCATTCGATGTGATTGTGGCTGATCATCTAACTCAGTACCCTGTTCCCACTTCCTCCCCATATCCTTTGATCCCTTTAGCCCCCAATTCCTCAAAGATTATTTATAGTTGTAAAAAGAAAATGTTTTAATGCAGCTGGAACTGGGAACTTAGGGAAATTTGTCTTAAACAGCAAATTGACAATTTTATTGTGCCAGGTAAGTATTGTGGATAGTACAAGCTAACCTTGTACAAGATGGTGAGAACAATAAAAGTAGCATCAATTCACTTTTACAAATGCATCAGACTGCTAGATGGCAAGTAAATAATTCACCCCCGCTGCGAAACAGCCAACTGTCCCTGCCTCCCTGGATTCTCAATGACCAAATTCTTACTTGGTTTAAAATACATTGACACTCATTGAACTACGAGCAAGATCACCACCTTCAGATGGGGTTGGTATGAAGAAGTAGGAGAATTTGCTACCAATCCCACAAGTTGATGTCCGCTGATAAAGGATAAGGGAACTTGATCTTGCAACTGTCAGAATCATTTGGGTGTCCAGATCCAGCCTTGCTTAGTCATCATAATAACAACAATAAATTTAAAATGACCTTTATAACCCACCCAGCTCGCTATAACAATGCATTTCCCATGACTGACCCACCTAGCCTGCACACAATGAGTAATGGAATATGGCCAATCCACTTAAACTGCACGGCTTTGGAAGGAAACTGAAGCACCTGGAGAAAACCCACACGGACATTCGGAAAATCCACACAGACAGAGGCTGGGATTGAACACGGGTCCAGCGCTGTGAGGCAGCAGTGTGAACCACTGAGCTACTGTCGCCTTTGATTAATGAAGTAGAAATGTTGATATATTTGAACTAACATTTCCAAATATTAGTTCATTTCAAGATCTAAGAGCATTCAACATTAATAGAGATGGCCCACAATAAAAGGTTACTATAGATACATTTTGAGCAAGTTTTGTAAGCTGTACAAATGTGGAAAACCATTTAAAATTAGAGCTAAAGATTAATAACAAGTAGGAACCTGTGCACAAAGAATGACTATAATCCATGATTCTAAGTTACAGAGTCATTGAGATGTACAACATGGAAATAGACCCTTCGGTCCAATCTGTCCATGCCGACCAGATATCCCAACCCAATCTAGTCCCACCTGCCAGCACCCGGCTTGTCTGAAGATCTGACATTCTGGAAGGCCAGGGTAGTTACAGAAGATGAACATTTCTTACTCCCACTTCAATAAGTTTGAACAGCATTTCTCTGATAATAAGAGGCTAGAAAATCTAGAATACATACAAAGCTCAATTGGATCAAATATTGTTTGAAATAATAATATACTCGTGTTCTAAATCTTAGAATATAGAAAATGGAGTGAATAAGAAAGGAGAAAGGCTGCTTGCACAGAAAGCCAGCTGTTCCACAGAACAAACTGACAAGCAGAGCATGAGCATTCCAAACTAGCAGATGTATGTAGTAAAGCAAATTAAAACAAAATTATATTGGAATTTGCTGGACATTCACTAAAAGAGGGAAAAGATCTGTGCTGCTGTGGGCTGATTTGAAGTGGAAAGCTCGGATGTGATAGAACTGTTCCAGCATATCGGAAAGGATTTAAGCAAGGTGTCTACGCGACCAGAGCAGCCAAGGCTGACTTTGGCTTCGGGCTTGCTTGGGATACTGCATGTTGGATTCTGATCAAAAAAATTTTGTTACCATGGAAACCTGCGTTACTGTCTGCTACAGGCTTAAATTGGAAATTTGAAGAAAATCAAAGGCCCCTTAGTCAAATGACCCACCTGAGCAATATCACATCTCATTATTGTCAGTGAAATCTAGATCTATACAGAACAGAGGTAGGAAGCCATCCACTCCTTGGATAATATTCAAAGAGCTGACAAAGGGACAGTTAACTCCACAGTTCTGTCATTTCCCTGCAGATTTTTCCTATTCAAGGATTCATTCTATTTACTTTTGCAATTACTATTGAACCAGCTTCCACCATTTTCTGACTGCATTTCAGGAAAATAACCTACTGAGTAAAACAAAAATTATTTTCCCCTCCAGTTCTTTTGTCAATTACTGTAACTCTGTGTCTGCTGGCATACTGGGCTTCTCTATCATTGGAAATAATTTCTCCCAAAATACTTTTGTCAAAACATTCCATGCAATCATCACACTACCAGAAGGATATAGATGCTTTGGAAAGAGTGCAGAGAAGGTTAACCAGGACGCTGCCTGGTCAGGAGGGTTTTAGTTATGAGGAGAAGTTGGATCGACTCCAATTGTTTTCACTGGATAAACAGAGACCAAAGGCCACCCTGGTAGAGGTCTACAAAATTATGAGAGGTGTGGATAGGCTGGATAGTCAGAGGCTTTTTTGCAGGGTGGCAAGGTCAACTACAGGAGGACATAAGATCAAGGTGAGAAGGGGAAGGTTTAGGGGAGAAGTGTGGGGAAAAGTTTTCACACAGAAGGTGGTGGCTGCCTGAAATGCACTGCCAGTGGAGGTAGTGGAAACAGGTATGATAGCAATGTTTAAGGTGTATCTTGATGGACACATGAACAGGAGGCAAACAGAGGGATAGCAAATGTGTTTGGGCAACAAGTAGTGGGTCTAAATGAGGAATAGTAATTGGTGGATTGAACAGTCTGTTCCTGTGCTGTATTATGCTTTGTAAATACTATATATATTGTAAACAATGCATTTTTTTGCTGTCAAGTAAACTTCATTATTTATACACATGTAAATTAAGTTCAAATTTACAGTTAGCTGGCTAAGATTTTCTACTTCAGGTGCAACCTACAACCCAATGCAAATTGGGATCAAAATTATGTTCGTTTTGAAAAGTGTTTTTGTTCCTTTGTATATGCTTTAAATCCATTTGCATATTGACATAATCTAGTCCATTTAGGCAGCAGTTTGGAATGCAAATTTTCAAAAGCCTTGACATATGGAAAGAACAGTAAACTGGTTCAGCCTTATCAGTGCAACTGAAACTGGATTTATCATTAAGGAATAAACAGTTTTCACCAGACTAAATTAATTCAGCACCCTTAATTATTTAACATAGCTGACTGAAGCTAGTAAATAGTTCTGTTACATTTACAGAGTTCTTGTCAAATTGAAAAAAAAAGGCATTCTATGTGCCCTAGCACTAAAAAAGAACCCTTTATTTTAAGAGCTTCTTGAAGGCCTATATTTGGGAGCAAACCATGGAAACTCACAATGGTGATTAATTTGATCTGAATCTACAGCCTTAATCTGGGCTACAGCTGATTTAGTTGGTGAGGCCAGCATCCCGTGCAATATTCTTAAACAGCAAAAAAGATCACAAACTCCACTTGAACTTGAAATTCCAGCATCTTCTGGTGTGGCCTATTTCCAACAAACTGTTCAAAAACCCTCAGCATCATTGCAAGAAATAGTTTTGGCTGCCTTGCATTGCTCACATTATCATTCTTGATTTCCTGATTTGTAGAATTGATGACATGGATATCTTGTGCAAACTTGTATCTTGCCCCAGTGATTGAACTGTAATTAAGGAGCTTTGGTCAAAATAGTTAAGTTTCAAGATGGCAGCAGGGCAGAGTAGGAAGTGTTTGGGTTCTGTGCCCATACACTCCTACTCTTGCTCACCTGGCTGGCCACATTGGTTTCATTTTCTTGTTTATTTTTTTCATTTCTCTTTTGTATCAAAGTTCACCTTTTCTTTTTTTTCTGCGGTTGCGGTGAAGGAAAGCGATTGGATAGGGCTGCTGCAGTGGTGGATCTGGATGTCCATTCATCATAGCCATAATGGCCACGGCTTTATCAAAGGCTTTATCATCGGTGGGTCTGGTTCATTCCTGCTGGCAGTGGTTTCAGTGGTGGCTATAGCACTGGTGCCATGGTGATTCCAGATCATTCCTCGTGCCTGTGGCAGCAATGTGGTGGCTTCGGGTGGCACTTTAAGTAATGGCTTGAGCAATGGCTTCAGCATCAACAACTTGCTGGGTTCAGTCTATCCATCCTTGCTATGTCAACAATGCACTGACTTTGGTGTCGGCGTTAGCAGTGGCAGTGTGGTCGATCTGGTCTGGAAATCCTTGCTTTGGTGCCCTCTGAGGTTTGCTATTCAATTCTAAGCTAAGTTTTATCTCTAAAAGCATTAACTAGCACTTAGAGGAGGAAATAGGAGCAAAGGAGAATGAACAGTATTTATGAACAGAACAAGTAGACAGTGAATCACACCTTATGGATATGAGCAGAGGATAAACAAAAAGAGGTGAATAAAGCTCCTGTGAAGAAGTACTTTATTTTTTAAACATCTGGTAATAATCCACTCCAAGGCATTATAGGATGGTGCTAAAACACTTAACAAACCACTTGATGTTTCCTCATCCTCTGTACCTTTAATTGTAAATTATTCAAGGGTATATCTTAAAGCAAAAATAAAGGGAATACTAACGTATGGCTGAGGAAAGGTCACCAGGCCAGAATAGTTAACTCTGCCATCTCTTCGCAGATGCTGCCTGAGTTTTTCCTGCTGAGCTTTTCCAGCAATTTCTGTTTTTATATCTGACAATACCCAATATCGCTAAAACATAGATTCTTATTATAGGGTGTGCCATGTAACTTTGATGAGATTATTCCATGTGGTGTTGACATAAATAAAGATACATGTATACGAAAGTCAAATGCGAACATGTTAAAGGAAATTTTCATGACAGTATAAATAAGGGTTGAATAGTGACCAGCATTTACATGGCAGAAGTAAGCCTCTCATCTTTCTAGGATGTCAATAAAATATTTGTACTCCTGGTAATTAATCCTATGCAGCTATTTTGCATTACAAGAAATTTCCTTATATTAGTTACGCATAGAAGCCTTTGATTGGAATTATAGCCTTTGGATAATAATTGTATTTTATAACAATTTTCCAGAATTTTCAAGAGCTGGAACAAGAGCTTGAATCTTTCCCTTAATCTCTGGAAATCAAAATTCTGGATATGCTTTGAATCATTGGACACTGAGCAATCGGTTCAATGATATCCATATATTAACAATCAAACTTTTACATCTCTTGGTCATCCTCCTCATAACTGTAACGTTGCACAAATGACCTCCTTTAGGTCACACTTCCTTCTGAGTTCCGTTTTACCACACAGTTACTTCTGTAAACAAATAGTTGCTCGGCAACAATGTAACAGCACTGTCATAATTCCTCATTTGTCCCAAGATGCCTGAAGAAAATCATGGCCCCCGCTTTTGGTGGAGATGAAAGTTCCTGTGGTTAAAGTTACATTTTTCTTCTGTGAAAAACTTCAGTTAAAGAACTCCCCCAGACTTTGGCCTGTTGGGTGAGCTGTGACTCAGACCTTCATCGTAGAATGAAGCCAATTCCTTTGCACAATATAAATAGCATGCCAAACTGTGTCAGCTCTTTAACCTCTCAAACTAGCAGTCTTCCCTTATGGTTTCTAAAACTGATGTAATATAGGCTTGCACAATTCTTACAATACTAAAGAAACTGCATTTTATTTGTCTTTTTATATGGTAGCAAGAACTTAAATCTGTGAAGGCAAATATATACAACCTAGTTTTAACATGTTCCATGATTTTTGCACAATACCTTAGAGTCCATAAGTCCAGTAATCATTTTATTTTATACTGCCAGATGGATTGGTGAATGAGTAAACTGCTCCATCAAGATTCAATTTTCAAACACCTACTTTAATAAAAAGGAAATGATTCAGCAGACTGCATTTTGTCAGGTTGAATTTACCCTCAATACACACTTCATCATAAGTTTGGTAAATGTTATTTCTCAATAATAGCTGCAGCATTTGACTACCAGTAAAATATTTTTTGGATAGAAGCACCAAGGAGTAATCCAGACATCCCATACCATATCATTGTTACAGAAATTGTGGTACGAAACATACATTCCATTAGAATGTAACAGAAAGTTCATGAATGCTAAATCATTTTCACAGCAAAATGAAGAGATAAGTTCGCTTGTTGGCGATCGGTTCATTGATTAGCTGCTGTCTTCAGCGAAAGTACTTGAGAGTCTTTTGTTGTTTATAAATTCATGCAATATGATGATATTAATTGCAATTAACACTGTGCTCCACCCCCTCCATAAGTAATGAACATTCAACACCATTTTCATGAAGATACCACTCTTCAATCGCTTGCAGTACTGGAAAGATTGTATGCGTGTTTGAATCCCACTCTTTGAACTGGCGTGAGCAATGGCAAGAAAGTTGGATAGGTAGTTGTGACCTTGAAGTCATAGAGTCATACAACACAGAAACAGATCTTTCATTCCAACCAGTCCATGCCAAACATAATCCCAAACTAAACTAGTCCCACCTGCCTGTTCCTCATCCAAATCACTCCAAACCTTTCCTATTCATGAGTATCCAAATATATTCTAAACGTTATAATTGTGCCCATATACATCACTTCCTCAGGAAGTCATTCCACATACGAAGCATCCCTCCATACTGTAGGTAATCTAATCTAATCCGTTGTGTAAACAATTTGCCCCTCATTTCCTTTTCCAATCTGTCTCCTCTCAACTTAAAAATGTGCTCCCTAGTTTTGATATCCCCTGCTCTAGGTAAAAGAAAACTACCATTACCCCTATCTATACCCCTCATGATTTTATAAACTTCTGTAAGGTCACATCTTAACCTCCATTGCTTCAGCCTTTCTTTATAACTCAAACCTTCCATACCCAGCAACATGGTAAATTCTTAGGAACTCTCAAGTTAGTAATATCCTTCCTGTAACTGGGCGATCAGAATTGGACACAGTACTCCAGAAGAGGCCTCTCCAATGTCCAATACAAACTCAACATGACTTCCAATTCCTATACTCAAAGGACTGCTTAATAAAGGCAAGTGTGCGAAATGCCTCTTTAATGTGGTTCTGCTCGCCGAGCTGGAAGTTTTTGCTGCAAACGTTTCGTTCCCTGGCTAGGGAACATCATCAGTGCTGTTGGAGCCTCGTGTGAAGCGCTGCTTTGATGTTTCTTCCGGTATTTATATTGGTTTGTTCTTGCCGCTTCCGGGTGTCAGTTTCAGTTGCAGTGATTTGTATGTGGGGTCCAGGTCGATGTGTCTGTTAATGGACTTCAATTGACAAAACCCTAGCCAGAGAAACAATAGCCAACCTACTGGACATACATAACAGAACACAGGAGGCCGAACCTATCAACAAGGACGGCATACTTAAACTACTGGACCTGTGCCTCACCACACACTTTACATTCAACAATCAGATATACGAACAAATCAACGGAACACCCATGGGATCACCAATCTCGGGACTCATAGCAGAGGCAGTTATACAAAGGTTAGAACATACAGCCATACCACAAATCCAACCCAAACTCTGGATCAGATATGTGGATGACACCTTTGTAATCATCAAAAACACAGATATAGAAAAAACACACCGAATCATCAACGCCACACTCACAGGAATCCGATTCACACGAGAAGAGGAAAAGGATAGCCAACTCCCATTCCTAGATGTGTTAGTAGAGAGAACACCCAACGGAGAATTCACCACAAGGGTACACAGGAAACCAACACACACAGACCAAGTCTTAAACTATGAAAGTAACCACCCCAACACACACAAACGAAGCTGCATCAGGACACTATTCAAAAGGGCCACAACACACTGCAGTACACCAGAACTGCGAAAAGAGGAAGAGGAACATCTATACAAGGTATTCGCCAAAAACGGATACCCACGCAACATTATCACCAGATGCCTAAGAGATAGACCGAGGAACGAGGACATGCCACAACCAAAAGGACTAGCCACTCTACCATACGTCAGGAGCGTCTCAGAACTGACAGCCAGACTACTGCGACCCTTAGGACTCATAACAGCACACAAGCCACCATCCACGCTCAGACAACAACTCACTAGAACAAAGGACCCAATACCCAGCATGAGCCAAACTAACGTAGTTTACAAAATACCATGCAAGGACTGCACAAAACACTATATAGGACAAACAGGAAGACAGCTAACAATCCGCATCCATGAACATCAGCTAGCCACAAAACGACACGACCAGCTATCTCTAGTAACCATACACTCAGACAACCAGCAACATGAATTTGACTGGGAAAACACCACTATCATAGGACAAGCCAGACAGAGAACAGCCAGAGAATTCCTAGAAGCATGGCATTCATCCACAAACTCCATTAACAGACACATCGACCTGGACCCCACATACAAATCACTGCAACTGAAACTGACACCCGGAAGCGGCAAGAACAAACCAATATAAATACCGGAAGAAACATCAAAGCAGCGCTTCACACGAGGCTCCAACAGCACTGATGATGTTCCCTAGCCAGGGAACGAAACGTTTGCAGCAAAAACTTCCAGCTCGGCGAGCAGAACCACAACAACGGATACCGGAGCTACAAATCTTCAATCAGATTTTATGCCTCTTTAACCCTGTCGAGACCTGACACCAACTTCAAAGAATTATGCACCTGAGTGCTTAGGTCTCTCTGTTCTACAACACTACCCAAAATCCTTACCATTAATTGTATAAGTCCTACCCTTGTTTTGGGGAAGAGATTTAAGAGCATTCACTTTAAGTTTAAACAAAGACTTTTGAATCTTGTTCTCAATTGGTAATACATTATTCCATATGTTGGTATCTCATTATTAGACCAATTCATCTTATATCTATGCCACAGCCAATTAGAGTCAGAGAGTCATAGAGATGCATAGCATGGAAACAGACTCTTCAACACTCCAACTGCCCCTCCCACTCGGCCAAGGACATGCAGGTCCTGGGCTTCCTCCATCACCAATCCCCAAATGCCCAACGCCTAGAAGAACACCTCACCTTTTGACTTGGGACCCTCCAACCCCATGGCATCAATGTGGATTTCACCAGTTTCCTCATTTCCCCTCCCCTACCTTATCCCAGTTCCAACCTTCCAGCTCAGCACCGCCCTCATGACTTGTCCTACCTGTCAATCTTCCTTCCCACCTATTTGCTCCAACCTCCCCTCTGATCTATCACCTTTACCCTCACTTCCATCCACCTATTGAACTCTCAGCTACCTTCCCCTAGCCTCACCCCCCCTCCCATTTATCTCTCCACCCCTGAGGCTCCCAGATTCATTCCTGATGAAGGGCCTTTGCCCGAAACATTGATTTTCCTGATCCTTGGATGTTGCCTGATTGGCTATGCTTTTCCAGCACCACACTCGCAATTCTAATCTCCGGCATCTGCAGTCCCCACTTTTGTCTAACAGACCCTTCAGCCCATCTCGTTCAAGCCCGAACAGATATCCTAGCAAAATCTGGTCCCATTTGCCAGCATTTGACACATATTCCTTCCTATTCATATACCCATCCAGATGCCTTTTAAATGTGGTAATTGAACCAGCCTCCACCGTTTCTTCAGGCAGTTCATTCCATACACATACCACCCTCTGAGTGAAAACTCAGGTCCCTTTTAAATCTTTCCCCATTCTCCTTAAACCTATACCCTCTACTTTTGGACTCTCTCACCACAGGGAAAAGACCTTGTCTATTTATCCTATCCATGCCCGTCATGATTTTATAAACCTCTATAAGGACATTCCTCAGCCTACAACGCTCCAGGGAAAATAACCCCAGCTTATTCAGCCTCTCCCTTTAGCTCAAACCCTCCAACACTGGCAAAATCCTTGTGAATCTTTTCTGAATCGTTTCAAGCTTCACAACATCTTTCCTATAGCAGGGAGATCAGAATTGCACACAATATTCCAAAAGTTGCCTAACCAATGTCCTGTACAGCTGCAGCCAACTCCTATACTCAATGCACTGATCAATAAAAGCTTTTGCCTGTGGTTGAGCAGATGCCTGGACTCCAGCAGTCATCTGAGTTCCAGAGACCTGACATGTATTATCCTCAGCTAGATGTAGTCTAATCTTGATCGTGTACACTGAGATGAAAGTCTTTGAGCTGGCAGAGGCTACAGGATAAAACCTTGCCAGAGTGACCTCTGGGGTTTAAGTAGCTTCTCCTTGGAAATGCACATGGGACTGAGGGTCTGCATTGCTGACCTCCTTATGACCTCTTTAAGGCAGTGTGTTGCTATTTTGTTTACCACAGAGAAGAGAGACAATTAGCTGTGCAGGTGGAATAAAAGGATATGCAGATTGAGAATGAATCAGTACTTGTGGCAATGGGAGAGCAGCACAGCACGAAACAATGAAACTTACTGGAATCGGTAGATCACTCAGTTCCCACCATCCCTATGAGAAGTTGTGCTGTTTTCTGATCAACTGGACTACTTTCTCCTCAAATGGTGTGAGCAGTCACTGCAGCCCAACTAAGCTTGGCCCTCTTGCCCTGATTCTGGGGCAGATGAAAGGAGATGTTGAGTATGATTGAAGTGGATTGAAGAGCAGTGAATGGTAAAATGAGAGCAAAAGTGATAGTGAGGTGCCCCCAGTGAATGTGAGGAAGAATGGAAGGCTTTAAGGGTCAGTAGTTAGGGAGGATTAGTTGAGTGAGAACTGTTGAATGCATTAAGTAGTGAAAGTTGTTGACATGAGTTGATGGGAGGTGTCTGCTGTGGCAGACATGGTGTGAATGGTGGGACCTATCCTGTCAAGAACCTGATGAATGCTCTTATTTTTGTCTCTTATTTTTGCTTATCCAATAGGCTTGTTGTCTTTTTAATCCTGCCCAACATTACACAAAAGTAAAGAACACTGCAATTCAACAGTGAATCAAACCGGTTTGGTCATTTAATGATCCTTGAGGCTGACCCTTGGGATTGAGAATGATTTGCTTTGATTCTCATTGTTGTGTTCTAAGAAGGTCAGTAAGACCAATGTATGAGTTTGATTAGATACTGATTGACTTTACTTAGCTATCTATGCTTATTATACCACTAACATTACAGTATCCTTTATTAGAGATTGAGATACCAAGAACTGGATGGATATGTATGAGATGACAAGGCCCAAGTGCTAAAAATAGGAATAGAACAGCTAGGTACTTGCTTTTGACCAGCGCAGACATGAAGGTTTGAAGGGCCTTTTGATGTGTTGAAGACCTCCATCACGCTATGAATAGCAACAAACCATGCACTTCCTATTTATTTTTCTACTTATAAATAGCGATTAGCAGAATATTATATGTTGCATGAATTATCAAAGCTGTAACTATTCTCAGGCAGGGTGAATGAGCCATATGGGAAGGAGAATGTGAAAATTCCAGGTCAATCCAGCCAGAGTGTTTCTCGTCTCTCCCACCTCCCCATATAAAAGCTCTTTGTGTACAGGGACTTGAGAAATAACTTACTTTAATATGTTTCACTTTTCATGACCTTGAAGCATGTAACAGGGGTAATGTTGTCATCATTACGGGCTTTTGAAATCAGCTCACTGATAGAATGCAAAAGATGCATCAGATGTGCACAGCAAAATCCACAAGAGTGTGATAATGACCAGCTTGCATAGCTTGCATATGAGAACACAGATAAAAGTGGCTCCAGATCAAAACTAACCAACGAATGAGAGATAGAGAGAGAAAGTGTACTCAATTTATGTTAAAAATTAACTTACAAATTTTCTAAAAATATTTCATCCTTCTTATCTATTTTGTGGCTCAGTCTCACAGATTAGTGAAGAAATAGCGAACTGTCCAACCACAGGTGGGAAAATTCCTGATCAGCTGTCATGCTTTTTCAACCATGTGTCCAGCAGTGATGCACATTGTGATGAGACTATGGCTTTAAGAGGTATATTTTGTCCTGGTTCTTTTTTAATGAATAAAGATTGAGACAGAGGTGGGAATGGTCTCTCAAAGCCAATAAAGTAAACAGCTTGCGAGGCCTTGGGTTTTCAAAGCAAATATTGGAACAATAGAAGCAGCCTGAATGGATGGGGGTCAAGGTCCCAAAGAACCAGGATTTTTAGTTTTGGCTTTCAGTAGTTGCTGGGGTTTTGAAGCTGGATGTGGACACTCCTAGTCCTCTATCTGTTAGAGCTAAAAGCTGGGGTTCTCTTCCTGCTGCTAGAATTGCAGGTGAGACCACCAATTTTACTGAATTTGCCTTTGCCATGTGCGTATATTGAAAGAATTAATTAGAAATAGTTAATATATATGTTATTTTGTTTAGCATTTTCATAGAGTTACAGTTAAGCCAATTATTTTCTTTTTGATTTATCTGCATTTTAACTGTTGTGTAAAAATAAAGTGTGTTTTGCTTAAAGTCAAATAGTTTGAGCAATGAAATTATATCTGGAAGGCAACGCCTTTAAAATAAGAAAAAGTTGACATCTAGGCTATTTTCTTAATACACATTGAGGAGGCTTGGTCTGGTCCATACAACACACACAGTCAAATAAGGAAGAATTTTGGTGGGGTCATACTAAACCAAATATTAACCACCTTTTGTATCTGTGCTCGTTCTTTGCCCATATAAGGTCTGACCCCAAGGGATAAGATTGCCCCTTACTTCTTTAGGGAAATGAAATGCAGGGGACTTTTTGCTTCTTTTCACTATAAAGAAAGACTTTGTAACTTTAATTTAGGTGCATGACAGAGATGACAAAGCTCAGTTGCTGCCTTTACAGTGAAGAGGAAATGGAGAAGTAAACCTTGGTATGACCACAGAAGTGAAGTCATTCAGGGATGATCTCAGAAAGTATTTCTTTACACAAGAGTAGTGAAAATCTGAAACTTTTCCCAAAAATTCGCTTCTGAGAGTAGATCAATTAAAAATTTCAAAACTGTGGTTTCTCTTAGATACGGATATGAGGAGTCAGGGAATTATGACGTATGGCATTATGATACATATCAGCCATGATCTAATAGATTAGATTAGATTACTTACAGTGTGGAAACAGACCCTTCGGCCAACAAGTCCACACCGACTCGCAACCGACCCATGCCCCTACATTTACCCCTTTACCTAACACTACGGGCAATTTAGCATGGCCAATTCACCTGATCTGCACATCTTTGGACTGTGGGAGGAAACTGGAGCACCCGGAGGAAACCCATGCAGACATGGGGCGAACGTGCAAACTCCACACAGTCAGTCGCCTGAAGCGGGAATTGAACCCGGGTCTCTGACGCTGTGAGGCAGCAGTGCTAATCACTGTGCCACCGTGCCGCCCATGATAGTGTGGTACAACAAGCTTGAAGAGCTGAAAGGCCAAATGCTGTTTCCATTTCCTGCCCAGGTAGGAGTGACATGACCTACAAACACAAGACCTTGAACAGGGACAGCAACATGAATACCCAGCAACAATTTCCCACGTTCAGTTAAAGAGTTCTGTTAGTCTGTCATAACTCGCAGTGATCTTACTTGCACCATTATTTATTCATATTTATTCATAATGAAAACAATCCTTGGGGGCCTTTCTCAGAGATTCTCATAGCCAGAGAGCCAGAAGTCAAAATCTTGGAATTCCCTCCTTACTGACCCTTTCTGGCCTCTGTGCTTCCAAGTGAAGTGTCACCCATTCACTCTAAGATGGGCCCTCTCTTAATTGGAAGCACCCAGTCTCTCTGTGACTTACTCAGCTGGTCAATAACCTGATTTTTACATTCTTACAGTATTTTCCCACCTTTCTTGCTATTACTCACACCAGTCCAGGAGCTGAAAATTCTGTCCATTGTTTACACTGTTTCTGAACCTGTAAACGTGTACTCTCATAAGTTGGCCATCTTCATAAGCTGAACCAGCAAAAGGGAATTTCCCTCTATCCTATTTTGCTCCATACGTTTTGTAATGCAATCGCACCAGTTAAGACTAAAAAAGAAGATGGAGTTTTAGAAATGGCATTAAGATATGAAAAAGGTATGCAATATTTTCAGTGCCAAAGTAGAAGAACTATCACAGCCAAAAAACTAGACTTCAAATATAAGTGAATCAATGGCAACCTTACATGAAGACATATGCCAGGCCAGGATTAATTTAACAGGAGAAAAGTATACACTGGGGCCATACAAAAATTGCAATGGGTTTCAATTTCAATGAAAATGATCCACCAAGGTCTGTGCATATCTGCAGCATAATTTCAATGCTGCTCCACAAAAATTCAATAGTATTTGGAATAGTGGTACAGTGTTTATGTTACTGAGCTAATAATCCAAAGGCCTAGCCTAATGAGGTAAAGATCTCAGTGCAAAGCTCAGCATGGCAGTGGTGAAATTCAAGTTCAAATAATTAAATAAATCTGGAATCACAAGTAAGCATGGTGACCATGAAACTACCAGAAAGTTGTAAAATCTCTTTTGGTTTGGTGATGCACTTTTGGGAAGGAAATTGTCACATTTACACAATTTGCTTTTATGCACGTAATATGGTAGATTTTTAAACTTGCCTCTGTAAATGCCTTGCAAAGCACTGAGGGTGATTATAAATAAGTAACAAATGCTGGTTTGGCCAGTGGCATCAATATTCAATGAATGTTTCTTTTAAGAAATGGCATCTAATGCATCTAATTGAGATTTTGCAGCTGTCATTTTCTCAGAAAGTTAGCCTTTATATAAAACTTAATTTTCTCCCTTTATACATCCAGCAGATGGCAGCAATTAATGCTCTTGGAAGGCTAACACTGAAGTGGACTTGTCAGTGCCGCATGTGAACACATATGTTGCTCATGCGACTTATATGAACTGTCAACATGTACTCAAACATCAAGTTTCCATATGTTGTGCCAATATATAGTATATATATATTGTGCCAATATATAGTTTGTGATATAAATTATACTTGTAGGTTTGATGGGCAGAATCGAAACCATGATTAAAGAATTATAATGGGCTCCTTTGCAAACATTTACTGATGACTTTGAGGATAAATGCACCATCCACAATGCTGTACTCAGATATATTTAACAGAGGGATTCAACTTCAATGTGTGACCTCCGTCAATTAGGCAGCTTGAATCGGTCTCATTGAGACAGGTTTCCAACTGAATAAAGACCAGTGTTTGTGTGCGTAAATTTTAGGTCCCTCTGCAAAAGCTGTGAATAATGACAGGATTGGACAGGCTCAAAAAGACCTGAGCCATGTGGCATATCAATTTCAAGCCAGCTGGCACCAATCCTAGGGCAGGCAATCATCACCACTGTGGGGAAGGGTGGAACAGAATTGTCACTTTACAATCAGTTGAGACAAATGAATCCATTAGAAAGTGTCTTTAGAGCTTGGTATAGGGAGACTTACAATTTCCCAAATTTACCTGCAACTTTAGAATGAATCAGCTGAAGATAGTTGTAAAATGTAGGAAGCCAGTCAGATCTGCCAAGGGCAGCCCCCAATCAATAAGTGGGTCAGAAGGACATAAAGGAACTGGATAGTTGGTAAGACAGTGCTCTTAGTTCTGCAGAAATAGAAGAGAGATTGTGGATGCTGTCTCTTGAATTGGATTTACATCTATCTGAGGAGTGGAAGAGCAGGGGCAAGCTGCTGAGAACAGTTTGGCAGCCATCTGCTCAGTTAAAAGGGTCCATGCCAATTGATGGGGGCCATAAAACTAAATCAATCGTTGGTAAGGTTTTTTTTTCACTTGAACTGGCCATGCCACTGCCATTTACATTTTGATTGATCTTACAATACTTTGTGCAACCGTTCATCAATTACTGCACGGATTATTTCACACAAGACTGTGCTAACCAGATTTTGTAGCTGTATGCATTACTGCAATACCCAACTTCTCACATATGTCCTGAAATTCAGCATTTGTAACTTATTTTTTCCTTTTTTTATTGATATGCCTCTAAAAAATGACAGCAAAGCAAGGTACAATCATAAGCAATAAACAATAGTAAACAAAACCCGACCACTGCCCCCACAGCACATAACTCCCCCAAAAATATAAAGAAAAAAATGACAAGCAACCATAATAAATATAAGCATACATAAAGCACACAACATAATAAATTAAACCTGCAGTAAGATAACTGCATTAACAAAAGAAAAAGAAACAAAAAAAGAAAAAATATCGCCACAACAGAAGATACCTCAGTCTGGAACAATGAAAAAGACAACACCCAAAGCATATGAAAGAAAATGATTCCAAATATTTGTAAATTCGTTAGAGGAACTTAATAAGGATAATCTAATCTTTTCTAACTTAAGAAAGTATAACACCTCTCTAACCCAGTGTGTATGAGTAGGTGGAGTGAGGGATTTCCATTTTAACAATATCAATCCTCTGGTCAATAGGGTAGCGAATTCTATCATGTCTTTTTTTGGAGGAAGCAAGATTAGGTAAAGAGGATGATACTCCAAACAAAGTGATAATAGCATATGGAGTAAGGTTTTCACCAGATACCTTAGGTAAGATGCCAAAAATATCAGTCCAATATCTACTTAAAGAAGGGCAAAGCCAGAACCTGTGCATGTAATTTTTTGGGGTTTATTGACACCGATCACAGGACAGAGACATCTCCTCAAATACTTTTGCAAGTCAAGCTTTGGTGTAGTGGGAGCAGTGTAGAATCTTGCATTGAATAAAACAATGTTTTACACAGATAGAAAATCTGTGCACCCTATTTAAAATCTCATCCCACACATCACCTGGAATTACCTCTTCTAGATCTGCCTCCCAGATAGCTTTAATAGAATTAAAAAAATCTGGGCATTCTTTATGGATGGTTGAATAAATAGCTGAAATAGCTCCCTTTAATGCAGAAAGCGGTTCTAGAAATATCCAAAATCAGAATCATTAGGAAGAGTGCGGAAAACCTGAAATAAACTGTGGACAAAACTGCGAACTTGGAGGTATCTAAAGAAGTGGCTTTTAGGAAGTGGAAACTTATCAATTAATTGTTGAAAAATGCAAAAATGTCATCAACATATAAATCTTTCATGGTTTTTATTCCTAACTTAGCCCAACCAGAAAAGGCACTATCCACTAAAGATAAGGGGAAAATATGATTTGCCGCCAATTGCGCTTTAGTAGATAATGACTGAAAGCCAAAGTGGTGTCTAAATTGAAACCAAATTTTAAGACAAGATAAAACAATTACATAATACGTGTAAATAGAGGTTGAAGAAAAGAGTGGTGAATACAATAAATCCTTCAATGTTACTGGATGGGTGCCTCAACAGACAAATTAAGGAGACACCATCGTTCGAAGACTCGTTTAATTTGTACCAGTAATGGTTCAAATGTTTTTCTGTACAGGTTACCTTGTTTATTTGCCAAGTGTACACCAAGATAAACAAAACCAGAGTTGGCAATTTTAAATGGTAAATTATTTAGTGAGTATTCCCTGGCAGGCTTATTGATAGCAAATATCTCATTTTTGCTAAGGTTCAATTTATACCTAGAAATCTTACTGAAAGGTTTGAAAATTAAAAGTGCAGTGGGAATGGATTGAGATAACTTTGAGACAAATAGCAAAAGATCATTTGCATAGAGGGCAACCTTCAACTCCACACCATTTCTAGTAATGCCAGAGAAATCAGGATGAGTCCGTAGAGCAAGAGACAAAGATTCAATTACGATGGCAAACAGCGGTGGAGTCAAAGGACAACCTTGTCTAGTGGAACTGTAAAGGTAGAAATGGTCAGAATTCATATTATTTGTCCTAACAGAGACCCGGAATGATGCATAGAGTAGTTTAATCCAGAAAATACTTTTCTCCTCAAAGCAAAATTTCTCTAAAGTAAAAAGATGATAATTCTTTCCACTATATCAAAGGCTTTTTCAGCATCTAAAGATATCAAAGCGTCAGGGAAAGAGGATGTGGAAGAATTGCAAACAGCGTTAAATACCTGCCTGAGATTTAAAAAGAAAGAGGGCCTGTCACGAATAAATCCAGTTTGATCCAAGGGTATGATGGATGGATGGATGGTTTCCAAACATCCTTCCAATAGCTTTGACAATAATTTAAAGTCAACATTTAGCAGATTTATAGGACTATATGATCCACACAATAAGGGATCATTGCCTTTTTTTAAAAGCAAAGAAATTGACGCCTGAGTTAAAGTTTGAGGTAGTGAGCCAGAATTAAACGCTTCAACAAACATTTATACCAAAAGTGGAGCCAACATTTTCCCAAAGGTTTTTTAACCTCGGGTGGAGAACCATCAGGTCCAGGACTTTTACCACTTTGTAGTGATCTAGCCGCAGCCTCACGTTCTATTGTTGTGATTGATTGTTCCAATTTCTTTGCCACATTTTGATCAATATTAGGAACATTAAACTTATCAAAAAAGGTCTCAAAATTCACTGCAGCTGAAGATGAATAAAACGAAATGTAAAATTCCTCAAAAGTCTTGTTGGTTTCTAATGAATCTGATGAGACACCTGAATTAGCCTTAATTTGTGGGATTAATTGAGATGAGGAATTTTGGCACATCTGATTTGCCAACAGTTTACTAGTTCTATCTCCTTGTTCATAAAGTTTAGACGTAGAGTGAAGTAAAAGCTCGGTGGTTTATTGTGACATTACAACATCATACTAGGCCTGGAGGGATATGTGTTCTTTATATGCTTCTGGAGACTTACAGATTACATACATTAGAGTCTAATTGAGACAGACATTGTGCTAACTCTGCCAATTTCTCTTTCCTAAATTTATTCTTATGTGCTGCATAAGAAATTATTTCACCACTGATGAATGCCTTCAGGTTTTCCCATTGCAAGGACGCTGTAACGTCTGGGGTTTTGTTAATTTTTTAAAAAAATCTATCCACTGAGAGACAAAATTAACAAAATCTTCCTCTAAGAGTAAGCATGCATTGAGATGCCAAGGTGGGCGTGTATTAAGAAACTTCTGAAAGTGAACATTCCACAGAGACAGATGCATAGCCTGATAAAACAATTGAATCATGTTTGCAACCAGAAATGGATTTCAGCAGTCCACAAAGAGAAAATCAATACGTGCAAAAGTGTGTGGACATGAGGGAAAAAAAGATTTTTTTAGAGAGAGAGTAGAGAACTGCCAAGGATCAACAACATTAAACTCCTCCATAGAAGTCTTAATTATTTTAGCAGATTTGAACTGGGCACTTGGAACAGAGGAGGAACGGTCTAAGTGAGGATTCAACCAAGAGTTAAAATCTCCTCCCAAAATTAACTGGTGTGAAGATAAATCCGGTAACATTGAAAGGATTGGTCTGAAAAAAGCCTCATCGTCCCAGTTGGGAGCATAAACATTAGCCAACATTGCATCAACATCAAAAATCTGTCCAGTAATTGCTCCTAACTATATTAACAATATTGACTGGGAATACTATACCAAGTAGTTTAGAAGGGTCAGTTTTTGTTCAATGTGTGCAGGAAGTATGTAGACAGGCCAACAAGGGACAATGCCATGTTGGATTTGGTACTGGGGAATGAACCCGGACAAGTGTGAGATTTGGAGGTAGGTGAGTACTTTGGTGATAGTGACCACAATTTGGTTATGTTTACAATAGCAATGAGTAGGGATAGGTATATACCTCAGGGAAAGAGATATAACTGGGGGAAAGGCAATTATGATGCGATTAGACAAGATTTAGGATGAATAGGATGGGAAGGAAGCTGCAGGGGATGGACACACTTGAAATGTGGAGCTCATTCAAGGAACAGATACAGCAGGTTCTTGATATCATTTAGAGAGGTAGTTATCGAGACAAGGAGCCATAGTTTACTAAAAAGATTGAAGCTCTTGTCAAGAGGAAGAAGAAGGCTTACGTGAGGATGAGGCATGGAGGCTCAGATAGGGGGCTGGAGTGTTATAAGTTAGCCAGAAGGAATCTAAAGAGAGGGCTAATAAAAGCCAGGAAAGAACATGAGAAGTTGTTGGCAGATAGGATCAAGGAAAACCTTCAGGCCTTCTATAGATATATCGGAATAAAAGAATGACTATAGTAAGTTTTGGGCCAATCAAAGATAGTAGTCGGAAGTTGTGTGTGGAATATGAGGACATAGGGGAAGGGCTTAATGAATACTTTTCGTCTGTATTCACATTGGAAAAGGGCAATGTTAGTGAAAATATGGAGATCTAGGCTACAAGATTAGATGGGATTGAGGTTGACAAAGAGGAGGTTTTAGCATATTTGGAAGATCTGAAAATAGTAAGACCCCTGGGCCAGATGGCATTTATCCTCTGATTCTCTGGGAAGCCAGGGAGAAGATTGCAGAACCTTTGGCTTCGATATTTATGCCATTATTGTTGACAGGGGTAAAACCAGAAGACTGGAGGATAACAAATGTTGTTCCTTGTTTAAGAAGGAGAATTGGGACAACCCTGGTAATTGTAAGCCAGTGAGCCTTACTTTGGTTGTGGGTAACATGTTGGTAAAGGTTATAAGTGATAGAATTTATAATTATCTGGAAAGGAATAATTTGATTTGGGATAGTCAGCATGGTTTTGTGAAGGGTAGGTCGTGCCTCATTAACCTTATTGAGTTCTTCGAGAAGGTGACAAAACAGGTGGATTAAGGTAAAGCGGTTGATGTGGTGTATTTGGATTTCAGTAAGGCATTTGATAAGGTTCCACACGGTAGGCTATTGCACAAAATACAGAGTTTTGGGAATCAAGGTGATGTAGCAACTTGGATCAGAAATTGGCTAGCTGAAAGAAGTCAGAGGGTGGTGCTTGATTGGAAATGCTAATCCTGGAGCTCAGTTACTAGTGTTCTGCTGAAAGGATCTGTTTTAGGGCCACTGCTGTTTGTCATTTTTATAAATATCTGGATGTGGACGTTGAAGGATGGATTAGTAAATTTGTGGATGACACTAAGGTAGGCAGAGCTGTGGATAACGCCGAAGAATGTTGTGGGTTACAAAGGGACATAGATAAGATGCAGAGCTGGGCTGAGAAGTGGCAAATGGAACTTAATGCCGAAAAGCGTAAGGAAGAAGAACACTTTGGAAGAAGTAACAGGAACGCAGAGTACTGGTCTAATCATAAAATTCTTGTTAGTGTGAATGATCTTAGTATCCAGGTTGATAGGGTTGTTAAGAAGGTATATGGTGTGTTGGCGTTTATTGGTGGGGGGTTGAGTTTCTGAGCCACAAGGTCATGCTGCAGCTGTACAAGACACTGGTAAGGCTGCATCTGGAATATTGCATGGAGCTCTGGTCACTGCATTATAGGAAGGATGTAGAAGATTTGGAAAGGGGTTCAAAGGAGATTTACTGGGATGTTGCCTAGTATGGAAGGGAAGTCTTATGAGGAAAGGCTGAGAGAACTGAGACTGTTTTCGTTGGAGAGAAGAAGGTCGAGAGTTGACTTCATCGAGACATATAAGATAATCAGAGGGTTAGATAGGGTGGACAGTGAGAGCCTTTTTCCTTGGATGGTGAAGGCTAACATGAGGGACAATAACTTTAGATTGAGGGGTGATAGATTTAGGAAAGATATGAGGGGTAGTTTCTTCACTCAGACAGTAGTAGAGGCGTGAAATAGCCTGCCTGCAACAGTAGTAGATTCGCCAATATTAAGGGCATTTAAATGGGCATTGGATATACAGATGAATAATAATGTAACGGTGTAGGTTAGATGAGCAGCAGATTATTTTCACAGGTCAATGCAACATCAAGGGCCGAAGGGCCTGTACTGCGCTATGTTCTATAATAATAATAAATCTGCCAATAGAGTCAGAGATAGTTTTAGCATGAATGAAAGGAATAGATTTATCTCAAAGAATAGCAATTACTCTATATCTGCTAGTAAAGGAGGTAGAATACACGTGCCCACCAACCTCGTTTCAACATAGGACTATCTATATATTTCAAGTGGGTTTCTTGTAATTAAATTATATGGGTATTAAGATGGCATAAATAATATAAAATCTTATCGCATTTAATTGGATTGTTCAGGCCTTTGCAATTCAGACTGGCAAATTTAATGCCCCCACCTACCAAGGGCATTGAAGTATTAAATTGTGTTATATGCAATAATCACATGTAAAAACCCAAATGTGCAATAATAGACCAACAAATGTAAATCTTGTAAAAGTGAGGTATGTTCCACTATCCCCCCATCCCATCAGCACAAAATAAACTCCACCCCACCAGATAGCAGTGTCTCTCCAAATGGAATATCTACCCACCTACCCCCCCCAACAGAAGCACCTTCTAAATAAGTGCATGCTCCCTTCCCCCATTGTAGAAAAAAATCCTCTTGGCTATTGTAGCTCAAGAAAACTACACAGTGACCTCGGGGAACATAAAAGTTAACTGTATGAAAAATGTGAAGCAGAAATTAGTAAAAATATAAGTAAAATAAATCTATGTACTATGTATAGTTAAACAAATGAACTCTATATTCTTTGGTACCAATAGTGCAACCTTTCAACAAAATAAAGTCTTGAGTAAGCAAACATGTACTTCTTGGAGTACATGTCATATATAAGAAGAATACCAAATCCAAGTCCGTAAACACAGCATACCATCCATCTTCATCTCCACAGTGGGGCAATATATTCTTTGTCCGTGGTAGCATAAAGTTAATCGCTAATCTGTCTAGTTAAGCCCAACTAGCAATCCAGCACTGGAACCATCATCTTTTTAAGGTTTTTATTCACGAGGTCCATAGCCTCACCCGTATTCTCAAACCTATGAGTTAGGCTCTTAGCAAGGTAATATTTAGTATTGCCAGATAATGAAGGCCAAATTTAACATTAAGACATGAGTGTAGCTCCTGTTTTACCTTATCAAAAGCCACATGCTGCTTAGCCACTGTCAGGGTGAAATCCGAAAAAATGAATACTCACTTTCCATTAAATACAAGGGAGAACCATCTCCAGCATGGTGTAGAATGTGATTTCTCACTTGAAACTGGCCCACCCTGAAGACCATCGGGCGAGGTAACTTGCCATCTTCAGGTTTAGCACACAGCATGTGATAGGCTCTATCCAACAAGTTTATCCTCAAGACTGAGCAGGTCCTGTAAACGTTGGGCCATAAATTCTGTGGGGCGAGGACCCTCCAAGGGTAAACCCACAAGGTGAATATTATGCCTCTTGGAGTGGGCCTCCAAGTCCTCACATTTCTTAGTCAGAGATTCAACCATCACAGATAACACACTAACATTAGCTTAGAGGCTAGCTATCTGGTTGTCATGCTCACTAACCAAAAGTTCCAGGTAGTCTCGCATTGTGAAGAAATGTTTTCCTCCAACAGCTTCAGTGCAGTGTTGCCTCCTTTTTATCCATCTCTGAAATTATAGATTCAAAGTTGGTAATGATTTTGACCTGCATATTGTCCATCATGTCCTTAATAATACATAGTGTGATCTTGTTACTATTCAGCTTCTCCGGGGACTCGGGCTCAGGTGAATGGCGCAGCCTAGCACAACTGGACTTGACTGACTCAAATCTTGTTCAAGAAGTCGCCATTTAAAAGGACACAGGTGAAAATAGGTTGTGTTTTTTTAAAAACAATAGTCAAATGGAGTATAGAGGGCGTGTAGCAACCAAATTTAAGAAACCAAAATATATCAATTCCTAAGGAGCGACCCCAAACTATATCCTACATTGTCCGTCCTAACTGTTGTGTGACTATACCCTTAAATTTCAGCTCCCCAAGGCAGATGTTAAGCATGTATGTTTAAGGAATCGGAGTGACTGCGGGTCCAGGCTAATGGTGAGCAGCCTTGGCCTCAGGTTCCCCTTCAGCCTTGCCCAACACAGACCGGTACCTGATAGGCTGAAAAGTTAGGCTGCTCCAGGCACATGATACAGCACAGCACCGAGTACAGCCTCTCCTCCCGCTTGTGCTTGCACCAGCCCTTGCCTCCCACCGCTGCTGCTGCTGCTGCTCCTGTGCCCGCTGAGCCCGAACCCAGACTGGAGCCAGCCACTGACTCACCAACTTGGCCTCCAACTGGGCTCCCCGCTTCTTAGAGCTTGAACCTTCTTTCAGCTCCAGGTGGTTCTTGAGCTCCTGAGCCACTGGGTCACGTTACACCACTTCCTCTTATGGTATGCTTTTAGAGTGAACCAGCATTTGTAACTTTACCTCTATTACCCATTAAGAATTTTGTTGGTGACCTAAAGCCTGTACCAAACATGCCATTGTTCACTATAGTCTGTCTTTCTTTTTTTCAACCATTTCTGTTTTTGCATCTGTCTTTTCTTATTGTTTAATCACCGTGGATATGCTAAATCTGGTGTCAAATGTAAGAAATATAATGGATAGACATTCCGATCATGGTCACATATCTTCATGGTTAATTCTTCATCAAATTCACAGGCTAAAAGAACTCTTACAACCTGACACAGTGGTATCTTTTGATATTTAAACTTGTACCACATTACAAGTTTACCACATCGCAATTCTATTCTAAAAGTGATTTGTATTCTTTATCCACAACTCTGATCTCCTTTTACTGTAGCTCTATTTTTTGTCATTTTCATATAATCCTTTTATATGAAAATAAAAGGGTCTAACCAGTAGAGGTCTAACCAGGATCTAACTAGTAGAGGTCTAACCAGGGTCTAACCAGTAGAGGTCTATAGCACTTCTTGGAAATGTAATTGTTCCTGCTTCTAATTTTCTCAACTGAATGACATAAATGCCCAAAATCCTGGGAATTGCAAGTTATGAATATCATGCTCCATTTCAAAAACATTTTTACTTTTTACATCAAAGAGTCACTCAGCAGTAATTGTAAGTCACTCTGGGTGAGATTAGTGCTTATGAAATGACACAGTCCTATAATTCTACACAGTAGAATCACTCTCTTTAATGGTGGTAACAAATTAACATCTCCAAATCTAAAAGCAGGTCGAGCTTTTATGTTCTTTGACTTTATTTTTGTTTGCTTTGTTCAGGGTTTCCAAACAACAATTCAACAAACTGACACCACAAACTGTTGAGGTATAATTGAATGAATCCGCAACTAAAATACTCATGGGCTGACTTGTGTCTGCAGCCACTAACATAATTTCTTTCTGTTTTTTTTGAGGTATTTTAGGTGTTGGAGGTGATTTCCTCGAATTCCAGGAGCAGCAATTATTGTTTTATATGCTGTTTCATTGTTTTGGAACTTTGGAAAAAAAGTCAAAACAACAGCAGTTTAAAAGGGAGAAGAGCAGACAAAGGAAGCACATGGTGAGGACAGTGCAGGAGAGAGAGAGAGAGAGAGAAAACCTGCACAGTTACTGCATTTGCTGTTTGAATTTGTGTATCACTGCACATCGGAGTGCATCTGGGAAAATTAATAAACAGTGAAATTCACAACCAATTTTGGAGGAACTGTTGGGCGAAGTTCACAGCACAGAATCAGATAAGTTAGTTGTTGATTTAAGTCTGTCCAAGAGAAAGGCTGCAGTAGTGTATAGTCGAGTCTTTCTTGATTATATGTTTTTTGGAGATAAGTGTCTTGATTAAACTTAAAATATAAGCCATAGCTATTAATTTAACCTGGGGCACTGTTTGTAGAGGAATAATAATGTGGGCGGCACGGTGGCACTGCTGCCTCACAGCGCCTGAGACCCGGGTTCAATTCCCGCCTCAGGCGACTGACTGTGTGGAGTTTGCACGTTCTCCCCGTGTCTGCGTGGGTTTCCTCCGGGTGCTCCGGTTTCCTCCCACAGTCCAAAGATGTGCGGGTCAGGTGAATTGGCCATGCTAAATTGCCCGTAGTGTTAGGTAAGGGGTAAATGTAGGGGTATGGGTGGGTTGCGCTTCGGCGGGTCGGTGTGGACTTGTGGGGCCGAAGGGCCTGTTTCCAAACTGTAAGTAATCTAATCTAAGACGGTGTTATTTTCAGACCTTGTGAAGGAGCAAAAATGGCCTTTGCAGTGATATGTACTTCTTGTCAGATGTGGGAGTTTAAAGAGAGTTTAAGGGTTACTGCGGATTATATCTGCCATAAATGCAGTTGGATGCGAATCTTATCAGATCGAGTGGATCGGTTGGAAAGACATATAGAAGCGATGAGGAATTTGCAACAGCAACAGTATGTGATGGATGGCAGTTATAGGAAGGGAGGAAGTCTCAGATACAGTAACATAGATGGATTAACTCCAGGAAGGGTAAGAAAGGTAGGCAGCTGGTGCAGGAGTCTTTTGTGGATATATCCATTTCAAACAGGTATGCTGTTTTGGAAAATGTAGGGGGTGATGGATTCTCAGGGGAACGTAGCATGAACAGCCAAGTTGAGACTGGCTCTAATGCAACGAGGGGTACGCTGGCTTCCAAGAGATTAATTGTGTTAGGGGATTCTGTAGTCAGAGGTACAGACAGACGTTTCTGTGGCCAGCAGAGAAAAATCAGAATGGTGTGTTGTTTCCCTGGTGCCAGGATCAAGGATGTCTCAGAGAGGGTGCAGAATGTTCTCACAAGGGAGACGGGCCAGCAGGAGGTCATTGTCCACATTGGAACCAACGACATTGGAAGGGAAAAGGTTGAGATTCTGAAGGAAGGTTACAGAGAGTTAGGCAGAAATTTAAAAAGGAGGTTCTAAAGGGTAGTAATATCTGGATTACTTCCAGTGCTATGAGCTAGTGAGGGCAGGAATAGGAGGATAGAGCAGATGAATGCATGGCTGAGGAGCTGGTGTGTGGGAGAAGGATTCACATTTTTGGATCATTGGAATCTCTTTTGGGGTAGAAGTGACCTGTACAAGAAGGACAGATTGCACCTAAATTGGAAGGGGACAAATATACTGGCAGGGGAATTTACTAGAACTGCTTGGGAGGATTTAAGCTAGTAAGGTGGGGGGATGGGACCCAGGAAGAGAGTGAGGAAAGGGATCAATCTGAGACTGGTACAGCTGAGAACAGAAGTGAGGCAAACAGTCAGGGCAGGCAGGGACAAGGTAGGACTAATAAATTCAACTGCATTTATTTCAATGCAAGGGGCCTAACAGGGAAGGCAGATGAACTCAGGGCATGGTTAACAACATGGGACTGGGATATCATAGCAATTACAGAAACATGGCTCAGGGATGGGCAGGACTGGCAGCTTAATGTTCCAGAATACAAATGTTACAGGAAGGATATAAAGAGAGGCAAGAGAGGAGGGGGAGAGGCATTTTTGATAAGGGATAGTATTACAGCTGTGCTGAGGGAGGATATTCCCGGAAATACATCCAGCGAAGTTATTTGGGTGGAACTGAGAAATAAGAAGGGGATGATCACCTTATTGGGATTGTATTGCAGACTCCCCAATAGTCAGAGGGAAATTGAGAAACAAACTTGTAAGGAGATCTCAGCTATCTGTAAGAATAATAGGGTAGTTATGGTAGGGGATTTTAACTTTCCAAACATCGACTGGGAATGCCATAGTGTTAAAGGTTTAGATGGAGAGGAATTTCTTAAGAGTGTACAAGACAATTTTCTGATTCTGTATGTGGATGTACCGAGTAGAGAAGGTGTAAAACTTAACCTACTCTTGGGAAATAAGGCGGGGCCGGTGACTGAGGTGTCAGTGGGGGAGCACTTTGGAGCCAGCAACCATATTTCTATTTGTTTTAAAATAGTGATGGAAAAGGATAGACCAGATCTAAAAGTTGAAGTTCTAAATTGGAGAAAGGCCAATTTTGACAGTATTAGGCAAGAACTTTCGAAAGCTGATTGGAGGCAGATGTTCGCAGGTAAAGGGATGGCTGGAAAATGGGATGCCTTCAGAAATGAAATAACGAGAGCCCAGAGAAAGTATATTCCTGTCAGGGTGAAAGGGAAGGCTGGTAGGTATAGGGAATACTGGATGACTAAAGAAATTGAGGGTTTGATTAAGAAAAAGAAGGAAACATATGTCAGGTACAGACAGGATAGATCGAGTGAATCCTGAGAAGAGTATAAAGAAAGTAGGAGTATACTTAAGAGGGAAATCAGGAGAGCAAAATGATGACATGAGATAGTTTTAGCAAATAGCATTAAGAAGAATCCAAAGGGATTTTACAAATATATTAAGGACAAAAGGGTAAATAGGGAGAGAATATGGTCCCTCAAAGATCAGCAAGGCAGCCTTTGTGTGGAGCCACAGAAAATGGGGGAGACGCAAAACAAGTATTTTGCATCAGTGTTTACTGTGGAAAAGGATATGGAAGATATAGACTGTAGGGAAATAGATGGTGACATCTTGTAAAATGTCCATATTACAGAGGAAGAAGTGCTGGATGTCTTGAAATGGTTAAAGCTGATAAATCCCCAGGACCTGATCAGGTATACCCAAGAACTCTGTTGGAAGTTAGAGAAGTGATTGCTGGGCCTCTTGCTGAGATATTTGTATCATCGATAGTCACAGGTGAGGTGCTGGAAGACTGGAGGTTGGCAAATGTGGTGCCACTGTTTAAAAAGGGTGGTAAAGACACGCCAGGGAACTATAGACTGGTGAGCCTGACCTCGGTGGTGGGCAAGTTGTTGGAGGGAATCCTGAGGGACAGGATGTACATGTATTTGGAAAGGCAAGGACTGATTCAGGATAGTCAACATGGCTTTGTGCGTGGGAAATCATGTCTCATAAACTTGATTAAGTTTTTTGAAGAAGTAACAAAGAAGATGGATGAGGGCAGAGCAGTAGATGTGATCTATATGGACTTCAGTAAGGTGTTCGATAAGGTTCCCCATGGGAGACAGGTTAGCAAGGTTAGATCTCATGGAATACAGGGAGAACTAGACATTTGGATACAAAACTGGCTCAAAGGTAGAAGACAGAGGGTGGTGGTGGAGGGTTGTTTTTCAGACTGGTGGCCTGTGGCCTGTGACCAGTGGAGTGCCACAAGGATGTGTGCTGGGCCCTCTACTTTTTGTCATTTACATAAATGATTTGGATGCGAGCATAAGAGGTACAGTTAGTAAATTTGCAGATGACACCAACATTGGAGGTGCAGTGGACAGCGAAGAGGGTTACCTCAGATTACAACAGGATCTGGACCAGATGGGCCAATTGGCTGAGAAGTGGCCGATGGAGTTTAATTCAGATAAATGCAAGGTGCTGCATCTTGGGAAAACAAATCTTAGCAGGACTCATACACTTAATGATAAGGTCCTAGGGAGTGTTAGTGAACAAAGAGACGGTGGCACGGTGGCACAGTGGTTAGCACTGCTGTCTCACAGCGCCTGACTCAGGCGACTGACTGTGTGGAGTTTGCACGTTCTCCCCATGTCTGCGTGGGTTTCCTCCGGGTGCTCCGGTTTCCTCCCACAGTCCAAAGATGTGCGGGTCAGGTGAATTGGCCATGCTAAATTGCCCGTAGTGTTAGGTAAGGGGTAAATGTAGGGGTATGGGTGGGTTGCGCTTCGGCGGGTCGGTGTGGACTTGTTGGGCTGAAGGGGCCTGTTTCCACACTGTAAGTAATCTAATCTAATCTAATCTAAAGACACTTTGGAGTGCAGGTTCATAGCTCCTTGAAAGTGGAGTCGCAGGTAGATAGGATAGTGAAGAAGGCGTTTGGTATGCTTTTCTTTCTTGGTCAGAGTATCGAGTACAGGAGTTGGGAGGAGTTGCAGCTGTACAGGACATTGGTTAGGCCACTGTTGGAATATTGTGTGCAATTCTGGTCTCCTTCCCATTGGAAAGATGTTGTGAAACTTGAAAGGGTTCAGAAAAGATTTACAAGGATGTTGCCAGGTTTGGAGGATCTGATCAGGGAGAGGCTGAACACGCTGGGGCTGTTTTCCCTGGAGTGTTGGAGGCTGTGGGGTGACTTTACAGAGATTTACAAAATTATGAGGGGCAAGGATCCCAAAGTCTTTTCCCTGGGATTGGGGAGTCCAGAACCAAAGGGCATAGGTTTAGGGTGAGAGGGGAAAGATATAAAAGAGACATAAGGGGCAACTTTTTCACGCAGAGAGTAGTATGTGTATGGAATAAGCTGCCAGAGGATGTGGTGGAGGCTGGTACAATTGCAACATTCAAGAGGCATTTGGATGTGTATATGAATAGAAAGGGTTTGGAGGGATATGGGCCGGGTGCTGGCAGGTGGGACTAGATTGTGTTGGGATATCTGGTTGATATGGACAGGTTGGACTGAAGGGTCTGTTTCTATGCTGTACATCTCTATGACTCTATGACTCATCCTTGTTATTTTCTCCCTTCATCTGATTCATGAATTGCTTCAAATACATGACTCCTGATTCTTGCACTGTTCTGATATAATGATATTTAGATTCACTTTGGAAACACCTATTAAGTATGCCCCATGGATTTCAGGGATTCATTCATTGCTAACTTTCACCTCAATCCTACGTTTTCATAAATGTATCAAATATTGACCACGAGCCATAAACTTCCAATAAGTCTTCCTTTTTGTAAACTGTCTATAAATCATATCAGAATCTTTTGTTGATGTCCTAGTCTTTGCATCCAGTTCCAAAAATGTTTTATCTCTCAATTTACTCCTTCTTGGCAAGGATAAAGACAAAGCTATACTTTAGTTGGATGTTGTGAAGGTGGTGTGTGTAAAATTGTGAAATGGGCAAAGCATTATGTGATCCCTTTAAAAGATGGTGGGTGTTTTTGGTGCTTAGAGTTAAAATGGATATCTGTCAGCTGCTTTAAAATTTTCTGGAACAGGGAGAGCCCAAATTGAAAATTTTGTATTGAAAAACCAAGCAGCAGTTTTATCAAAACAGACAACAGGTTTAAATTGAGCCAATCAATTCAAATCAGGCCCTTTGCTGCCAAAAACCTATTAAATTTAAATCAGATGGTTTTGACAACCTAGGAACAATCTGGTCATAAAAATATTGATAGAGCATTAAAAGTATAAAAGATGAGGTCATTTGGAAAATCGGGAGAGCACGGACTGCCATCTGCTAAGCGATAAAAGTTCTAAGCTCTTACAGAGAACACCATCTACTTATTATGGTATCACAGCGCACCATCTAAAGTTCTGACAGATGAATCTACAGAGAAAAGGTGTTCCTGATAGAAGCAGCAGGGCAGAGAACACAGAAAGTTCTTGAAGATGCAACCTGGTTGCAGTTTCGAGAGACTAATTTCTATTGTCTTGTAATATCAGTGGGACTTGCATATGTTGGAACAGTATAACATTATAATCTTGCATTGCTTGGGAATAGTTAGCAGTTAGAGGGAAATTGTTCTATCTGTTAATAGTTAGTTCATTTGGATAAATAAATTGTTACTTGTGGATTGTAAAGTGAGTGTCAGGGATTTCTTTTCTTTAACCAATAGAAGTTGCTGAAAGCAGATTACAGCAAATTTCACATTCTTTTTACAGATTATAGGGAAAGGGGCTCCTGTTTGGGGTGTTTAGGTTTTAGTTCTTGGTGGGGAGGGGCAACCTCTGCTTTGTGACATAGAGAACAGACCTGAGTTCACACCTCCACCTTACTCTTCCACTGTTTGTATGACTCCATTCTGAAAACACTGGTGGGCAATCATAATCAATGATCCTGAAATAGCATTAGGCCATTTCACTTTAAAAAGCCACTTAGAGATTTGCTTCTGTCAGAAAGAGGGACAATGTTCTGGTTTCTTTATTCTCCCATTTGAAGAGTTCAAGGTTAATCTGCTATAATATAAAGCAGGGAAATATGCAAATGTTGAATCAGCAGTGCAACAGTATTAAAAGTAGGAGAGAGAAGAAGAGAAAGGGGAGATTAAATTGGATTGGGAAAGCACTTTTCTTTTAAAATAAAAAATCAGTCTGTTCAGACATGTCATTTTTTAAATCAATCTATTCAGAGATGTTATTACACAGGTCTGCAGCAGATGGGACTTGAAACCAGGTTTAGATGCAGACAGTACCACTGCACCAAACAAACTCTTTCAAGCTTATTATTGATATTTTCAACCAATTTGTTTTGACGTGTTATGATACACTTCTGAAGCTGGTGGAACATGAACCCAGGTCCTCTGCACCAGAGGTAGGGGCACTACCGCAATACCACAAGTACCTTTTCAAATTGAATATTGATATTTTCTAATCAACTTGTTCAGAGATATTAATACACCCCTCTGGAGCAGTTGGGATTTGAAACTTGACCTCTTGGCTTCGAGGGATAGGCACTTTCACTCTGCCAAATTAGGCCCTTCTCCCACCCCATGACCAAAGAACATCAACTGGTGTCAATCACCACTAGAGCTGTTCTGATTGGCTCTTAAAGGGAGCTGCATTTCTAACACTGACATCGGATGGTGATGGTCTGCAGAAGTGATCCCAACCTAGTGCTCAGCTGAAAAGTAAATATACATCAGAGGCATTGCGAGTAAAGGTAAAATCTCTGGTCATCAAGAGAAAGTTTTATATTAAAAACAATGCAGATTTACAGGGAATGAAAGCAAAGAGTAAAAGAAAGATGCACACCTTATGCCAAACGTCACTGGTGTGCTGAGTGAACATAATTAGAAAATGAAGGGCTGTATAAAAAATTTAAAATGAAGTTGTGAACATTACAAAGATGGAGCTAATGTGATAAAAAGGCCCACAGAAGATTCGGTGACAAGATCTAATGGAAGCAAAAAGTTGTGAGACCAGTGAGGCTGTAGAAAAAACAAGCAATCCATTACTTAAACCATTATAAGTGGAGGAGACATCTATGTAAATTGCAGTGGAAATCCTCAAGAAAAATAATGTATTCAACAGTGATTTTTATTTAATGTTACAGACAATAGGAATCATCCAATAAGAACTGTTTTGGGGAATGAGATGTGCTTTATAAAGTTTTACATAGCAGGAGACATTTACTGAAACAAAGATTGGAACTGGAATAATTTGTTAGGGCTGCATGCAATGGGATTTAATCAGTCAAGTCATTGAGGAAATAAAACTGGTGAAAGTACTAATAAATCTTATGATTTTCAATAAGGTCACTTGTAATTGGTACAGCCACACCCTGCTCAACTTCTCCACATAAGACATCTCCCCTCCTTACCTGGGACCAAGCTAGTGAGCCTGTTGTTAGTATATCTTGTTTTAGTCAAGAGGACTACAGTATTCCAGTTGGGGTCTAACTAAAGTCTAGCTTAGATTTAGTAAGATTCGTTGAGTGATGGGAAACAGAATGTGAAAGAAAATACCACAGTGGCTCAGGGGGTGGCACGGTGTTTCAGTGGTCAGCACTACTGTCTCACAACACCAGGGTTCCAGGTTAGATTCCAGCCTCGGGCGACTGTCTGTGTGGAGTTTTCACATTCTCCCCATGTCTGTGTGGGTTTGCTCTGGTTCCCTCCCACAGTCCAAAGCTGTGCCATGCTAAATTGCCCATAGTGTTAGGTGCGTTAGTTGGGGGGGGCGGGGGGGGGCGGGGGGGGGGGGGGTTTACTGTTCGGAGGGTCGGTGTGGACTGGTTGGGCCGAAGGGCCTTTTTTCACACTGTAGGGAATCTAATCTAATCTTTTGCATTCTGTTTTCCATCACTCAACCAATTCTGTTATCACGTTGCTATATAGTTTATAAACAAGATTTTAGATCTTAGAATCCCCACACTGTCGGGATTCTAAGATCTTGTTTTTATAGTCTGTAGCAACCTGGTTAAAGAATTGATTGAGTGATGGGAAACAGAATGCAAAATGTAATAGGTTTTCCATGTGGAGGAAGATTTATAGGGGAATTCCACAGAGATAGGTACTGGGTCCCTTGTTTTTCCTACTATACATAAATTGTCTAGATCCTGATACAGGGAAAAATTTCAAGGTTGACAGAAGGCATAAAACTTGGAAGAATTGCAGACTGTGAAGAGGACAGTGTTTCAAAAAGAAACTGACAAGTTGATGGAGTAGGCAGTCAGGTGGTGGATGAGGTTCAATGTGAGAAAGTGTGATGTGATGCATTTTGGTACACAGAGAAGCAGCTTAAAATAAAGACTACTATTCTGAAGAGTGTGTGATGTTATCACCAAATAATCTAACCTGAAGGAACATCTGAGATTGAATGGAATGAGTGAACAAATGATGAATATATTTATTATTGTACGTACTATTCTATACGTATGGGGATTTTGTAATCACTTTGGTGTGAGTTTCATCAAGAGTAGTTCAATAAAATAAAGTTTGGACTAGGATTCTTTTTGAATTCAGTTATCTTCTTGTCTATTCCAGGCAGGAGGAGAGAGACCTAGGTGTGTGTTAATAAAACATACAATGTTCTTGGCTTCATTCATTTAGGTACAGAGTACAAAACAGGGTGGTTATGCTGAAACTAAAGAATTAAGCCTCAACTGTGTACAGTGTACTGGGCATTACATGATGGGAAGAATGTGAACATATTGGAGAGAATTCAGAAGAATTTATGAGAATAGTTCAAGGATGAAAAACTTCAATCATGAGGATAAATTGGTGAAGATGGGACTGTTTGTCTTGGTGAAGAGAAAGCTGAGGCAAGACTTGGTTAAAAAGTTTAAAATTATGGAGTGTCTGAAGAGATAGATAGGGAGGAACTGCTTCATTTGTAAGAGGATCATGAACTAGAAGGTAAAGTTTTAAAGTGTTTTGCAAAAGAAACAAATGTGAGGCAAGAAAATACATTTTCACACATTGAGTGGACAGGTTTGTAATGCACTGCCTGGGAGTGTAGGGAGGCAGACTCAATTGAAGTACAGTCAGCTCTGATATAACATGTATTTTTTTCAATGCGAATTGGCTTTAACCCGATTTTAGAATCTGGACTGTTGTTTGTGGAACGTAAACTTTCCCTACCTGTATTGGCTATAACATGATTCCAGCACCATTAATTTAAATGGCATAGCTATTGCACATTTTCTGATAATACGAGACTGCACAAGAATTGAACTATTGTGTTATATCAGAAAAGACTTTTCAAGAGTGTGTGTTATATGACTATTTAAATAGGTGTAATGTGCATGGTTATGGGAAGAAGGCAGAAGTTTTGTAAACATCAAAATGCTTAGAAAGCAAGCACGCTGGACTGAATCACATCCTTCTGTGCTGTACTGGAACAATTCCGTGATCCAATAGTTTTCAATCTAGAAAACTTTTAAATCTTCCAAAGAGGATACTTTCTAGGAGAATAGTGAAATCTCCAGACTACCAGATGCCGTGACATCAGAAAATATACATATAATGAAAATGTATAAATAAATTTCTAAAAAAATATTTAAATATTCATAACAGGCCAAAAAAAGCTTGTCATGAGATATTTGATAATGGCGTAAGGTCTGAAATGATTGATGCTGATGAGTGCCTTAAGAACCACTTTTATGATAATTTCATATTGGTCTGGGCAGAGAACAGTTTAGAATTTTGAAAGAGTAATACTTAATGGTCTGCATCTTTCTCAGTCAGTGAAACAGTGTCTATCAGACTAATGTAACTTGTACAATGCTGCTAACATGTTTTAAGCTATATCTTATTTAAGACACTAGCTTCTTTTCATTTGACTATCAACAGGTTTTCCTCTACCACACTAGACCAAGGAACCTCTCCAGATCCCTACGAGGAAAGAGGATATGGCAACAAATCTACATATAGTGATCAATAGCATAGAGAGATCACACAACATGATGAGCAGTGGTGTGAAATGCTAAAGTAATGTGGATTCTTGGTGGAAAGGGACACCTTTTGCTGATATATTGAACCTCCAACAGGACACCCAAACAAAGTGGGCGGCACGGTGGCACAGTGGTTAGCACTGCTGCCTCACAGCGCCTGTAGACCCGGGTTCAATTCCCGACTCAGGCGACTGACTGTGTGGAGTTTGCACGTTCTCCCCGTGTCTGCGTGGGTTTCCTCCGGGTGCTCCGGTTTCCTCCCACAGTCCAAAGATGTGCGGGTCAGGTGAATTGGCCAAGCTAAAATTGCCCGTAGTGTTAGGTAAGGGGTAAATGTAGGGGTATGGGTGGGTTGCGCTTCGGCGGGTCGGTGTGGACTTGTTGGGCCGAAGGGCCTGTTTCCAAACTGTAAGTCTAATCTAATCTAAAGGCTGAAAAGCAGTATAACATTTGTACCCATGTTGAAAGACAACTGAGCTGGCCATCAGGCTTCTCAAGATAATATTCTAATGCCAATATTGGTCAACTGGTTCACTCCAATACTGTTCTGTGCAGGTCTTGATCATTATGGCAGTCTGCTGCACTCTTCAAAGCACAGTCTCCAGTGAGACGTGAATCTTGAGGACATTGATGGCCTGGAAGGGCACAACTTGCTTATACATGAATTAGTACAGGAGGTGAAAGAGTAGGATGAAATGGAGATGGAGCAAGATGCTAATGAATGGATATTCCCTTGCTGCATGAACAGTCACCTTCACCTGCCATCATTTGGAATGAGGATCTCCTTCCCTCCTACAATAGATCCAAGTCAGCATCAATAGAGTGTGAATCAGTCCTGCCCTGTCTCTTAGTCTTCCAGTTTTTCTGTGGCATCTCAATTCCCTCCTTTTGGCACAAGTTGTAGATCTGTCCTTCAGAGCAATCTGCAATGGGTTCCACATGACTGTTGCTGATCTAAATCAGTACAAAATTTCATCTGATGCACCTCCTTTCCCAGTTGTACTGGCTTTGAATTTTTTAAATTGGCTATTGAGATATGGGCATCATTGGCTAGGCCAGCATTTATTGCCAGTCCCTAATTGCCAAGTGAAATGTTAAGAACCAATGAGGTTGCTGTGAGTCTGGAATCACACGTCTGGCCAGAACATGGAAGGATAGCAGATTTCCTTCCCCAAAGTATATTATGTGTAGTGAACTAGAAGGATTTATACAACAATTGACAAAATAGTTGCTATTTGTCTAGATTTTTATTCCATTTGTACTGAATCCCAGTTTACCATTTCCCATGTTCCCAGAATACCAGTCTATCATTTTGGCTTAATAATTCAATGGTGTTACCACATTTCCATCATCTCCCTAAGGACAGGAAATCCATCTCCATATCAATTAAGGGGTCTCCCCCACAAAAACATGAAACTTGAATCAGTTTTCCACCAGAGGTAGAGATCAGACCCAAAAACGAATGTCACTCTATTTTACTTACCTTGTGCTGAAAATTCAGCTCATGCTATTTGTTCCTCACATGTGCTGTTGAATAGCTTCCTGTGCTCACTGCTTGGATTCAGCAATGAATAGTGTTTACTTCCTGTGTTTTTAAAACAGGTTATATCCTTCAGGTACAAATTATCTGTAGCAGAAAATTGAAAAATAACCACATTTGTGGCTGTGGTGGTACAGGATAACTTTCTTCAGCTTAGTTGGCTCCTCAGGACTTGATTCCATACCATTTAGAATGTTTTGAGATGGCTAATAAGTCCAATTCACAATGTGCCAACCTTTCCACATGTGAGGCAGGATTGGGAAGTTGAACTGTTAGGAGGTTGATGGTATCGTCTCTGGAAATGCCTGACAAAGTCTCTCAATGTCCTTATGATCTCCTCCAATGAACTTTCCCCATTTTGGTTGATCACAAACCACGTTTCTCCATGAGTTAGTGAGATATGTTTGACCTCTTCACAAATTTTTTGAGGGTATCTCTAATGTGTTTTGTGCGGCTTTCCTGGGAATTTGCTGACATGACTGAATTCTGAACAGAGTAAATACTGGTGTCAGGCAGAAGCAGAGGTGATTTTGAGTGATTGGTGCCTCACTGCTGGGAAGTAGACTTAGGAGAGGATACTGTTGTTGAAGCATCTTTATTGATACCAGATTTGGAGAAGGATACTCAACAAAAAGTAAAGGCACTAGAATGGCATGACACAGAAAACTGAACAATTCTCTGCTGTAATGTTCCATTAATGTACAAAAGTAAGGAGGCCTGTCAATCCAAATGAATAATTTATGTTCTGTTAATCATAAAACACATTCTGGAAATCATAGTCATTGGTAAGGCAAGAGGTTTTAATTTATGATCTTGTTGAGACCCTTTCAGGTGAGTGGCTCCTTTGACGAATGTCTTGAACTCAAGGCTCAGGCTTTACATGAGCTTATCACAGGCCTACAGTTAAAGCAACTTCAATCTAAAAAATTTACCTGACAGTCCAGTGTTCGAGAATGGGGTCTTTCATTGTTGTGGCAAGGATTCAGTTCTTAAACTTTCTGATACCTGGAATGTGTGAGTATACATGTCAAGAAATAATTGATAGCTTTTGGTCTTTTTCATGATGAGAAAATAATGTAAGGAGTGATGTTACAGAGATCTTTAAACATTTAAGTTTTTAAAAAAAATTTCTTTTGGGGAAAAAAGGAAAGCTCGAGGCCATCAACATAAGGTAGCACCAAAACAAAAATTCATAGGATTTCAGAAGCAACTTCCTTGTCCAAAATGTGGAACTAGCCACCACAGAGAATTGTTGTAGTGAAGAATATAAATGCATTAATGGGGAAGCATAGAAGAAGAGGAAATAATGATTGCATCGATTGATTTGGCTGAGGAAAGTGGCGGGAGATTCGAGTGGAATTGACCACCTGGCCTGTGTCTGTGTTGTATTGTATTCACCACTTCAGAGGTAAGTTTGAGTTTTGCTTGTAATATTTATAATTATGAGATTATTATGTTCCAAATATTATTTACATTAAATAATCTTCTGTAGAGTGAAGAAAACAATGTTGTAGTGAAATAGATTTTCAATAATTATGAATAATGTTTTCAGTAATTTTCCCTTCATTTTTAATTGGTAGCTTTTACTTGCTGCCAGCTATTGATCATATGGCTATATACATGATTAGTAGTTTCTGTTAGGAGTTATTGGATCTATTCTTCCCATTTTTGACTGGTGCATTATACGCTAATCTCCTAAATCCTGGCTCATATCCCACCTCTATATCTTTGTCCTATAACTGGTGATAATGTCTTCAGCTGCCTAGACCTCATGCTTTGAAATCTTATCTTTTATCTTGTCAAACTTGAACAGAATTAAGTAGAATCAACTCATTAGATCCAATCAGTAAATATTGGTGTATATAGATGCAATTAGCCCTCTCTGAGGTGGCAAGAATAATGGTGAGAGTGTCAATTGAATCTGACAAGAGTCGAATAATTGGATTCTCACCACAAAGAAAAACTGGTATGCTTGAACCCTCTCTCCTTAGCAACATAAAATTCCCACCACCCTACCTTCATATATTAACATCTCATTTGATACAGGAAACTTGGTGCTTCAAAATCCTAACTGAACAGATCCTTGTTAAGCTAGGTCCTCTGGTTCAATCATAGATGTATTAGCCATCTTCCTTCTGTTCACTTGAGATGAATGCAGCAGGTGCCTCCATGATCTTTAGCACAATGTTTCCCTGAACCCTACATCCTCACAATTGGATCATGACCATGTATCAGTCTCAGAATATCAGGTTCTTGTAATCTGACAGGCTCAGAGAGAAGGTGTTCCCTCACAAGTCTCTTTTCCATCAGGCTTGGGCAGCAGGTTCTGCTTCTGAAATGATGCTTATGCACAGACAGAAAGACAGCCAGCAGCTTCTGGTACAGGGGCAGAGCTATAGCACAGACGGGAAAGCAGGCAGATTCTGCCTCAGAGAAAGAAACCGAGCCCAGGAGGAATGTCAGTCAGCCTGTCGCTGTAGGATACAGTGAAGAGAGCAAGTAGCAATTGTGCTATAAGACACAGAGCTGTCTCAATGTCAAAGGTATCACCTTATATGCAAGCATACTGCAAATAACAATGTCAGTCAATGTTAGAATGTTAGAAAATGAATGGGGACTTATTTTATTGTGGTGACAGTGGAGTCCAGTCAATCATAATCAATCCAGGGGCTGGGGCATGGAGATTGCAACACAATAAGGAACATAAAGCATTGGAGGTAAACTTTAGATCACTGCTGGACCCTGCAAGTGACTCATTAGAACGCAAAATGGGTGGAGTCGGTAATGGTTTTCTTCAAATGCGGCAGAGGATAATGCTTGAATGTGAAGCCCACTATGGAGACCAAATGTCATCATAACTGTTCTGGTTAAATAATACTTTTCTTTCTCCTTCAAGTCAGAAATAATTTGGAAACCAACATTTGTCTGAGCATGCAATTTCGAAACACAGTCATGAAATAATCATTTGTACCTACTATTTGCTACCTTGTGATTTCTGAGGTTAACAAGACTAAATCATAGAAGCCCTACAGTATTGAAAGAAGCTATTCAGTCCATCAAGTCTGCATTGACCATCTGAAGCACGTCCCACCCAGACCTAGTCCCCTACCTTATCTGTGTAACGCACCATTTACCATGGCTAATCCATCTAAACTGCACATCCCTTGACACTACTGGACAATTTCGCATGGCTAATCCAGCTGATCTGCACATCTTTGGAACCCCCTGCAGGAACCCACGAAGACAGGGAGAATGTACAAGCAGACGGTACCCGAGGCTGGAATCGAATCCAAGTCCCTGAAGCTGTGAGGCAGCAGTGCTAACCACTGAGCCACTATGCCACCCAGATGGAACAAGCAGTTCCTTACTCTATTTGGTTAAGGATTGGAAGCCAAGTCATTAGAGCTTCCAATATCTGGAAATCTGTTAAGACATGCTTACAGAGCTGGCCGTGAATGTTGGGAGAGTGTCTTGGAGAAGAAGGGTTGCAAGTTGGAGACAGGCCTCCTGCATCTGCTTCATTTCACGGAAATACTGACACTTTGTTGGTTCGCCTTCTGTGAGAGAAGAATAAATTACTCAAAGAAACCTCCAGTGCAACAGTACAACACTGCCCATACTCCAAAGAAGGCTATGTTGGAATATAGCATAGGCCTCCTTAATCTGGTGGCATGCAGCACCACCCTGAGAGAGAGTGTTGCTTCACAGTGGTGTGCTGAGTCCTCCACAATCTGAGTCAGCAAAGTTAAAGTGTCTGGAAAAATGTGATCTCACCAAGGGTTCATGGTAAAACAGCTGGAATATTGCAAGCACTTGCACTTGGATGTTTGCTCTAAAATGGTCTTTGCGCCAAAGACATACAAGTCAGATCAGAAATTGTACCTGATGATGTTCCTTCTCAGTTTTTCTCCATCACTGTCCCTTCAATCCTACAGAATCCTGTTTAAAAGACTTCACTGTATCATTGCCACCCCTGAGCATCCTCTACAATACCGAAGTATCGGACAAAGGTCGGTGATTTGTGCATCTGTTTTCTCCAGAGAGTTACACAATAAGGGAAACTGAACATGTGGGTTGTCTATTGGCCATCTAAGAGCCTTAAATGTTAGTGTTCCTTTATGAAGCCCAATGCAGCACAAACCTTTGCCTTTGGAAATAAGACACAAAGCTTAACAAGAGGCAATCGGTCAAAATTTGCAAATTAATGGCACTTAGCATTACACATTCATAAATGATATAGCAACATTTGACAAGGGGCGTATACAGTTAGCTGTGAATAATGTTACTATCTGAATTGCACAGTGCCACTGTGTGTTTTATGATAACAAGTTTATGCTGTCTACCCCATCTGACATACCCATTTTGTGATACTGAATGTATGCTTTTACGTGGATACAAACAATCTCTGCCAGTTAGTCACAAACAGAGCAACTGTGCAACAGGAATGGAAGTATGAAACCTAGACTATTGACTGATGAAGGCATGGGGGTGGGAGGCAGGTGGGTGTGGGCGGGGGTGAAGGTGGTAGCATTATTAGAGGGGATGTGCTGCAAGGGTTACTAAAGGACCCTAACATTTTCTCCCAAGGGGTTAGCTAGGGAAAGGCATTGGAGGAGGTGGGCTGGACAAAATATGCAAGAGATAGGGTTGGGATGCATAATCTATTGGGCTGGTGGGAAAGATAATGGACGGGCCACCAGTCCTTCACGCAACTGATGCCCTTCAAGTGGTCAATTAATATATGACCTCTTTAGATAGCAGCTGGTAAACTCCTGCAGCCTAGCTGCTGGCTTGATGTGAATGTTATTGCAGCTGGTGTGTGTGTGTGTGTGTGTCCGCGCGTGCGTGTGCATGTGGGGTGGAGGGGGGGGATGGGGTACCTCTCGCTCGGGCACTGAATGGCCCATACAAAGATACGTACCTGCGAGTTAGTCTTCCAGCAATGCTGTCCTGGAGAATGACTGTACTTGCATCTTCCTCACAGTGCTGTTAGGTCAGCAGCTCTTTAAGGCAAGGTAACCTCTCTTGGGAGCGATCTGGAAGCCATGACCTCAATGAACTTCCTGAGTGGGGTTACCATCTCTACGTAAATGTCTGTCCTATGTTTCTTGCATTTGGAAGAATCTGTTAGTTCAAAAATGTGCTTGGATACTGCATGCTTCTGTCTGGCACCACGCATGTGCAAGCCTTGTAACAATATAAACAGGAAGAAAAACAACTAATCTCCATTTTCAGGAGAACAAATGACTCACTAACAAATCAAAAACAGACGTCATGTCTAAATAACACAGTACTGTACCAGATTGATTGCTTATCCTGTTGAGATTTCAGCAACATATAATGGCTCAGACTATCCAGAAAATTGTAAAACCATGTCACTGGCCTCATCAGAAATGAAAAGGCATGGTTCAGGATAATGTACACATTTCAGAATACTAGTAGACTGACAGCAGCAAATTACATTCATACAACAGCCTGAATTTGACCAAACGTCAGCTGGGTGTCAATATCTAGGGGGTTTCACAGGAGGTTTCTTTCCATAAGCTGCAGTGGGTATTCTCATATAATTCTCTGCCATTCACTTTATTACATATGCACCATGTATCTATGGTGCCACTTACCTGCTATTGTGCACTCACCACAGCTGCTGGGACCCACTGGGATCCATGTTGCCAGTGCCATATTTAAATGCCAGCTCTGCACCAGCCAGGTATAGCCCTTCACAGTTGGAGGGAAACTTATAAGAAAAGCTTCGGAGAGCACACAGGCGGTACAGGTGGCACTTCATTGCAAATAGAAATTCACATTCACAAGTATAATGCCACTTTACATCCTCAGCTGTCAGGTTGATTGTCATTGTAAATGTAGCTACAAGAATGAAGCTATGGAAGCTACCCATCCTTAGCACCATTCTATGCTCAAACTCTGTCTCAGGAAATGTTACACTTTCTCTCATGCCCAGCAATGCATAACATCTTGTTATTGTTGAATGTGGGAATATCACATGTTTTAAAGCCTTTCAACAGTTGGCAATGTTAACTTTTTTTAAACAACAGGAAAAGTGAAGAATCCATTTGCTGCATTTGCTTCTGGGACTGAACATGGTTCTTTTTTTACCAACAGCAAATTTACAATCAATGAATGATGACTTGGCCAACCTCAGATTTATGATTAAAACCTGCATAGCCTGTGCCCATTACAGCACTATTCTGTTATGGTGAAGATGATGTTCCTCCCACTCAATGTCCTTATCTTCTTCCTTGTTTCTTCATCACATCCTCTCTTTGCCTGCTCCAGTTATGCAAGACACAGCATTCAAAGATTCAATGAAGCACTCTTTGCCTGGAGTGGAAAGTAATGTTCCTGCCACATGCCTCACCAAATTGTTCCAAGCAGCTGAACCTTCAGGAGATCCATTATCTGCTCCACAACAGACCTGGTAAATTGAATTTACACTCTGCATCAGTAAGGGGGTTGCAGAATGGAGTCATCAGCCGCGGTTGTCAGGATGCACGGTTGCACGGTTGCACATTTCCTTGTCTCTTAGATTTTGAAATGATGCAGTAACTAGGAAGTTCTCAATGATACATTACCCTTCTGTTGTGACCTCTCCATGTGGAAACTGCTCAGCAACAGCAGGAAATGGCCACTGGATCTGGGCTTGCTGGTACATTTATTTCTCCTCAAATTCGACTTGTCTTTGATGTGCAACAGCAATGGTAACCTTACAGCGGCTGGATGAATTGCAGGCCGTTCCTGTGTGAGAAACATCAGAAAAGAAAGAGTAATGTGAGTGGTCAGCAGTTGCACCACATATAAATAATAATTTAGCACAGTCCTGGATATAATGGGACATAGAGAGCTCCAACAAGTAATGACATGAAATGCCTGCATGTGGAACTTTGACATAGTTGACCTTATTCTGATAATATGTTCACCAGCCATGCTGCACAAGCACTGCAGGAGATTGTGGGTATGGTAGAATTGCTGAAACCTTGTTCACCCATCTCCTCACGTCACCCAAGAAAGACAATATTGCATCGAAGAGCATTTTGGCAATACATCCAGCTCAGGATAAGAAGAACGCAGTTCTGTGGCCTTTGCAATGTAAAGATCTTGGATGGTCTTTGTGAATTATGGCCGGCACATGATACTTTCAAGTTCACTTGTAATTACTTCGGTCTCAGACAGATGACTATGGTCAATCCATCATGACCAATGACATGGTCAAGATTGTATGTGACCATGATTTTTATTCAACATTACTGGTTCACATGCAGAATGACTACAGTTGTCTTTAAAAATACAAACAGAAGTTGCTGGAGAAACTCAGCAGGTCTAGCAGAAACTATGGAGAGAAGCCAGAGTTGACGTTTTGAGTTCAGTGATCCTTCTTCAGAATTGATAGCAGTGAGGAACAGGCAGGATTTATGCTGATGACTTCGGATGGGGAAGAAGGGAGTGAGTAGATAGGTGGAGACAGAGTGTAGTGTGAGAGATAAAAAGGAATAGGCAAACAAGGGGATTGTTGATAGTAGGCCAGTGAAGAGGAAAAACTAGAGAGGAGATAATGGGGCCTGGCAGCAGTTGAAAATGGGTTGGCTGTGCTGAAAGTGACCTATTTCATGACAGAATCTAGATTTGTAGGGGTGGGTAAAAGACTTGGAAAAAGGCATTCATGTTCAGAATTTGTTAAACTCAATGTTGAGGTTAGTGAGTTTTGGAAAGATTTGTAGTTCAGGTTGAGGTTATGGATGTGAGTTTGCTCGCTCAACTGGAAAGTTTAGTTTCAGACGCTTCGTCACCATACTAGGTAACATCTCAGTGAGCCTCCGGTGAAGCACTGGTGTTATGTCCCACTTTATATTTTTGTATTTAGGTTTCCTTGTGTTGTGATGTCATTTCCAGTTCTTTTTCTTAGAGGATGGTAGATGGGGTCCAAATCAATGTGTTTGTTGATAGAATTCCAGTTGGAATGCTTTTAGGAATTCTTGTGCTTGTCTCTGTTTGGCTTGTCCTACAATAGTTGTGTTGCCCAGTCAAAGAGATGTCCTTCCTCATCTGTGTGTAAGGATACTGGTAATAATTGGTCATGCCTTTTGGGGATAATAGATGTTCATGTATCCTGGTGGCTAGTTTTCCAGCTGGTTGTCCAATGTAGTGTTTATTACAGTCTTGCAGAGCATTTTGTAAATTACATTCATTTTGCTTGTTGTCTGTATAGAGATTTTTAAGTTCATTTGCTACTGTTTAAGTGTGTTGATGGGTTTGTGGGCTACCATGATGCCAAGAGGTCTGAGTAGTCTGGCAGTCATTTCAGAGATGTCTTTGATGTAGGGTAAAATGGCGAGGGATTCTGGGCATGTTTTGTCTGTTTATTTGGGTTTGTTGCTGAGAAATCAGAGGACTGTGTTCATTGGGTACCCGTTCTTCTTGAATATACTGTATAAATGATTTTCTTCTGCACTTCATAGTTCCTCAGTGCTGCAGTGTGTGGTTACTCTTTGAAATAATGTCCTAATGCAGCTTTACTTGTGGGTGTTGGGTTGATTGCTTCTGTAGTTAAGTATTTGGTCCATATGTGCTGTTTTCCTGCAGACACTGGTTGAAGCTTCCCACTGACTGCTTGCTGTCCTGCAACATCTAGGAATGGCAATTTGTTATTGTTTTCCTCCTCTTAAGTGAACTTTATGACAGTGAGAATATTATTAATAGTCTTGAAGGTTTTGCTCTAATTTGTTTTGTTTATTGATGATAAAGATATCATCCATGGAGCGGACCCAAATTTTGGGTTGGATCGTTTGTAAATCTGTTTGTTCGAGTCTCTGCATCACTACTTCTGCTAGGAACCCTGATATCGGTGATGTCATGGGTGTTCCGTTGATTTGCTTGTAGGTCTTGTTACTGAAAGTGAAGTAGTTGGTGAGGCCTAGGTCCACTAGCTTGACAATGTTGTCGTTGTTGATGAAGTTAGCTGTGCTTAGTGTTTGTGTCTTTGGTTCTTCTAATAGTGTAGTCAGCACCGAGGAACTATGAAGAGCAGAGGAAAATCACCTATACAACGTATTCAAGAAGAATGGCTACCCAATAAACACTGTCCACCTATTTCTCATCAGCAAAACTCAAACAAGCAGACAAAACATTCTCCACAATGCTTTGTGGGTGGCACGGTGGTACAGTAGTTAGCACTGCTGCCTCACAGTGCCAGAGAGCCGGGTTCAATTCCCGCCTCAGGAAACTGTCTGTGTGGAATTTGCATATTCTCCCTGTGTCTGTGTGGGTTTCCTCCGGATGCTCCGGTTTCCTCCCACAGTCCAAAAATGTGCAGGTTAGGCCATGCTAGATTGCCCATAGTGTTAGGTGAAGGGGTAAATGTAGGGGACTGGGTCTGGGTGGATTGCGCTTCGGCAGTCGGTGTGGACTTGTCGGGCTGAAGGGCCTGTTTCCACACTGTAAGTAATCTAAAACATGCCTAGAAACCCCTGGCCACTTTCCCCTACATCAATGACATTTCTGAAATGACTGTCAGACTACTCAGACCTCTTGGCATCATGGTTGCCCACAAATCCACCAACACACTAAAACAGCTAATGAACTTAAAAGACCCTATATAGACAACAACCAAAATGAATGTCTTTTACAAAATACCTTGTATTTTGTAATAAATGTCACAATGTACAAATAGGCAGAAAACTAGCCACCACGATATATGAACACTTGACTGGGACAATACATCCATCCCAGGACTATCCAAACAGAAACACACATGAAAATTCCAAGAAGCTTCTCTTTCCAACCAGAACTCTATCAGTAAGCACATCGAATTGGACACCCTCTATCATCCTCTGAGAAAAGCAACATCACCAACCCAAAGAAACCTAAACATATAAATTGAGAGCAGGACATAACATCAGCACTTCATGAAGGCTCACTGATGATGTTACCTAGTATGGTGACGAAACGTCTGAAACCAAACCTATCAGCTCAGTGAGCAAATCACATTATTGTTGAGATCTGAAGGCTGCAAAGTGCCAAGTGGATGATCCATCTCAACCTCCTCCAGTGGTCCCCAGCATCATAAATAGCAGTCTTCAGCCAATTAGATTCACTCCACATGATATCAAGGAACAGTTGGAGGCACTGGATGCAGCAAAGGCTATGGGCCTTGATAACATGCTGACAATAGTTCTGAAGACCTATGCCACTACCTTAGCTAAGCTCTTCCAGTATAGTTACAATACTGACATCTACCCAATAATGTGGAAAATTGCCCAGACACAATCTGTGCACAAAAAGCAAGATAGATCCAACTCAACTAATTGCCATCCCATCAATATAGTCTTGATCATCAAAGTGATGGAAGGTGTTAACAACTTTGCTTTTAAGCAACACCTGTATAGCAGTAACCCTGGTCCTTGACACCCAATTTAGGTTCCGCCAGGGCTCCTGACACTACGCAGCCTTGGTGCAAACATGGACAAAAGAGCTGAATTTCAGACATGAGGTGAGGACAAGAGCTCCACCTCTTCAAGTTCCCTTCCAAGCCACTCACATCCAGACTTGGAAATATATTGGCATTCCTTTTCAGTCTCACCGGATCAAAATTCTGGATTTGCCTCCCTAATGGCATTGTGGGTCAACACATGGCAGGTGGACTGCAGCAGTTCAAGAAGCAAGCTCACCACCACCTTCTCAAGGGTAATTACAGATGGGCAATTAATGCTGGCCAGCCAGTACGAATAAGTAAAACAAAAAGATTTTGCTCAGATCACCCCTTAACCTTTTAAATTCTAGCAACAACAGGACTAATCTGTGGAATCTGTCTTCATAACTTCTGAAGTCCAGGTATCATTCTTGTAAATATATGTTGTACTCCCTCCAAGGCCAATATATTCTTCCTAAGGTGTGGTGCCCACATCTGATTACAGTATGCCAAGTAAGGTCAAACCATGTTTTGTACAAGTGCAGCATAACTTCTGCATCTTTGTACTCCAGTCTTTTAGATATAAAGTGCAGAATTCCATTAGTTTTCTTGATAATTTTCTGAAAGAACAATCTACCTGAACTCCCAAGTCTCTTTGGACATCCACTGTATTTAAATTCACACCATGCAAAAGGAACCCTAATATATCCTTTTTCCATCCAAAAGGTTTACATTGAACACAGTTTGTCTGTACACTTTGTCTGTTAATATCCCTTTGTAATTTTATGCGGTCATCTACACTATATAAAATGCAAACACATTTGGATATATGACTTTCTATGCTATTATCTAAGTAGTTAATAAACAATGTGAATAATTGAGGCCCTAACACAGATCCTTGTGGGATACCACTGGTCACACACTGCCAATGTGAGTACCTACCCATTATCCCTACAGTCTATCACCTGCCTCGCAACCAATTTCCCAATCATGTCAATGATCTTCTCTCAATTCCATGGGTTTCTATTTTATTTAAGAGTCACCTATATGGGACTTTATCAAATGCCTTGTGGGAGTCCATTATAAACAACATTCATTGACATTCCCATCCATTACTTCAGTCTCCTCTTCAAAAAAATCATTTAGATTTGTCAGGCCTGACCTGCCTGTCATAAACCTATATGGACTCTCCCAGATTAACTGAAAAATTTCAAGGTGTTCAGTTACTGCATGCTTGTTTATAAATGCCAATAATTTCTCCACTACAAATGTTTGGTTAACTGGTCTGTAATTCCCTGGATTTCCTCTTTCACTTCATAAAAGAAAACAGAGTGACGTGTGCAGTTCTACAATTCAGTGGAACACATCCTGTATCAAGAAAACTCTGAAACATTATAGGTTGGGTGTCTATAATGTGCTCCCAACTGCCTTTAATGCTGTCAGATGGAAATTATCAGATCCTGGGGATTTGTCACTCTTCAATTCCATTAATTTCCTCATACTAATGGTTTATTTACTTTAATTTTATTCAGTCCCTGTTCCCGATTAACTAATAAATTTCTTGGGACTTCCAATAAACTAGCCTCATTTTCTACTGTAAATACTGAGGCAAAGTAATTATTCAATACGTTTGCCATTTCTCCATAGTCATCGACATTTCTGCACTTTCAGTCTTTAGTGGACCACCATTGCTCCTGACCACACACTCTTCCTTTATGTCACTACAATTTTTTTTTATTGATTTTGGTGTCAATCAAGTAATCCCTTTCATAATCCCTTTTATTAGTTCTTAATAGCTGCTCTATGGCCCTTTGCTGCTCTTGCATCTTTTCCATTCAGCAGGATCTGTGCTGTTTATTGATTGGATTTTTAAGCTCTATCTTTTAGTTTTATGCTGTCCCTTATCTCTTTAGTCGCCCATGGCTGTTTTTTACTGTGAAGTGGAGTTTTTCTCTTTCAGGGGTATAAAGTAGTTTTGTAGTGTGTTAAAGTTTTCTTTAAACATCCTCCACTCTTCTTCTGTTGCTTTACCCATTAACAGATTTTCCCAGTTTACTGTGGACATTCGCTGTCTCATCTTGGTTAAAGTCGGTTTTACCTAAATCTAGAAATCTAGTAGCTGATTCATGTTAATCACTTTCAAATGCTACATTGAACTTGATCATGTTATGATCACTATTTGATGCATGTTCAATTAAGTTATTAATTAAATCTGGCTCATTACTCATTATAGAATTCAATATTGCTTGTCTCCTTGTTATAGCCCGGACATATTACTGCAGGAAAATATCCTGAACAAATTTCAAAAGTTCACTACCTTTCTGAGAGATGCCTCTCTGCCTCTCCCAATCTATGTTAAAGCTAAAATCCCTTATTAATACTGCTCTGCTACACACTTGCCTAATTTTTGCATTTATACAATTCATCACTTCAGAATTGCTATTGGCAGCCTGTACACAACACCTATTACAATTTGAAATTCATTACTGTTCCTCAGTTCCACGCCATATGATCTCCACTGAATGCTTTCCCCTCATAATATCCTCCCTCACCACTGAAACAATCTTGTTTCTTATCAATGGCTACTCCACCTCCTATGCCATTTTCCCTGTCTATTCCTGTAAAGTTTACAACTGGCACTTTTAGTTCCCAATCCCAACCATCCTGCAGCTATATCTCAGTAATGGCCACAAAAGCATTGTCTCGTGTTTGAATTTGTGTCAGCAGCTCTTGTAATTTATTTATTATGCTCCATGCATTCGTATATAGAACTCTTATGGGCGGCACGGTGGCACAGTGGTTAGCACTGCTGTCTCACAGCGCCCGAGACTCGGGTTCAATTCCCGACTCAGGCGACTGACTGTGTGGAGTTTGCACGTTCTCCCCGTGTCTGCGTGGGTTTCCTCCGGGTGCTCTGGTTTCCTCCCACAGTCCAAAGGTGTGCGGGTCAGGTGAATTGGCCATGCTAAATTGCCCGTAGTGTTAGGTAAGGGGTAAATGTAGGGGTATGGGTGGGTTGCGCTTCGGCGGGTTGGTGTGGACTTGTTGGGCCGAAGGGCCTGTTTCCACACTGTAAGTAATCTAATCTAATCTTATTCACACCATGCACTATAAATTGTCTCTCAGCACAAATGCTTTATTCACCTGTTAAATATTTCTCTTTTTTGGGTTAATCTATATACTTCTTATACTTGTTATTACTTGCTGTACCTGAATGAGGATTCCTGACTGTTTTTTTATTCTCTGTCTTGTTACTTGATTTTGAAGCTGTAGTTAATTCCCTTAAATCCTCCCCGCAATGCACCAGTTTAAAGTTCTTGTGACTACCCTATTGAGCCTTTTCACTCAGACATTAGATCCAAATCAGTTCAGCTGGAGCCCATCCCAACCGTACAGCTTTTCCTGTCCCATTACTGAGGCCAGTGCTTAATGTCCAGTGGTTGTGAAAGTTGTAATACAAAGGCAAAACTTCTTGCTTTACAAAATACCTAATTAGAAGTCTAGATAAATTTTCAACTGTTTTAGGACTATGATAACATAAGCATTATTCTACATGATGACATATAATAAAACAATATTTTTGAATAATTTTATGAGAATGGAAGATGTGATCTATATAGACTTCAGCAAAGCGTTTGACGAGGTTTCACATGGTAGGCTGGTTAGCACGGTTAGATCTCATGGAATACAGGGACAGCAAACCATTTGGATACAAAGTTGGTTCAAAAGTAGGAGACAGAGGGTGCTGGTGGTTGCTTTTCAGACTGGAGGCTAGTGATCAGTGGTATGTCTCATGGATCGGTGCTGGGTCCACTGCTTTTTGTCATTTATATAAATGATTTGGATGTGAACATAGGAGGTATAGTTAGTAAGTTGCAGATGACTCCAAAATTGGGAGAGTAGTGGACAGTGAAGAAGATTACCTTAGAGTATAATGGATCTTGATCAGATGGGCCAAGGAATAGCAGAAAGGAGTTTAATTTAGGAAAATGTGATGTGCTATATTTTGGAAAGGCAAATCACGGCAGGACTTATACACTTAATGTTAAGGTCCTAGGGAGTGTAGCTGAACAATGAGACCTTGGGGTGCAGGTCCATAGTTCCTTGGAGTCGCAAGTAGGCAGGGTAGTGAAGAAGGTAGTTGGTACATTTGTTTCTACTGGTCAGTACATTGAGTAGAGGAGTAGGGAGGTTGTGTTGAGGACATTGGTTAGGCCACTTTTGGAATACTGCATTAATTCTGGTTTCGCTGCTATGGGAAAGATGTTGTGAAACTTGAAAGGGTGCAGAAAATATTTATAAGGATGTTGCCAGGGTTGGTGGGTTTGAGCTATAGGGAGAGGCTAAATAGGCTGGGGCTATTTTTCTTGAGTGTCTGAGGCTGAGGGGTGACCTTATAGAGATTTATAAAATTATGAGGGGCATTGACAGGGTAAATAGACAAGGTCTTTTTCCCTCGGGTAGGGGAGTCCAAAACTAGCAGGAATAGGCTTAAGGTAAGAGGAGAAAGATTTGAAAGGAACCTAAGGGGCAGCTTTTTCACGCAGAGAGTGATGAGTGTATGGAATGAGCTGCCAGAGGTAGTTGTGGAGGATGGTACAATTATAACATTTAAAAGACCGCTGGATGGATACTTGAATAAGAAGGGTTGGAGGGATACGTGCCACATGCTGGCAAATGGGACTAGATTCATTTCTGATATCTGGTCGGCATGGAGGAGTTGGACCAAAGGGTCTGTTTCCATGCTGTGCATCTCTATGACTCTAAGACTCAAAGTATATAGAGTGCCTGAGGCCACAAAGTTTTGATAAATGCAAGGAAAGAAATAGAATATGGCTGTTGTGATTTTTCTTTTAAGCAAATATTCAAGGTGTCTGCTGTTTGGGTGCGTGTCATGTTGAGGCACCAAAATAATATTGGCATATATATGTAGAGTTTCGAGATGTGTTGTGCTGAATGCCTTACTGGTGAGACTGTTAGGAGTGTTTACCAAGGCATTTGGAAGGCTGCTGGAAATGCGCAGAGCAGAAGATTCTGACATTAATTAGCATACAATGCTGAGTCGTCGCCAGTGAAGTTATTTTGGATCTCTAGCCTTGAGCTAAGGCCCTTGCTTAACCTCACACAGCTGAATAAGCATTCTGCTCCAAGGAGGAATTCCCACCATAGGTTTGTTGCGGGTTGATTTCTTTTGGCTGTGACTTCAATACTATGAGCATTTGGTGTTTTTTCTTATCGTACAGGGCTAAAGTATGCAGGGTGTGGTGTGGCAGGTGTTCAAATTGTTATTGCTGGCTTAAAGGTTTCTGAATAAGTAGTTGTTCCTAGATTTATGTTCAGTAGTAATCATTCTCATTCGAACACAATGTGATTGAAAATAAGAACAAAAGCAACTGCGAAGGATCCATTGCTGAAAAAGGAAATGGGGTGGGAGGAATCAAAGAGATCATATGCACATTCAAACTGAATATCTGCAAGGAACAATAGATAGAATTTTACAGACCATTCTCTGCTCCACCAGCAGTGAGTGATCTACTAGCTGGGGAAAGGAGTGCAAAATGAAGTGACATGGAAAGAGGTTTCATCTATCCAGCTCCACTAGAATATAATGCTGAAAATGTGTTGCTGGAAAAGCGCAGCAGATCAGGCAGCATCCAAGGAACAGGAGAATCGACGTTTCAGGCATAAGCCCTTCTTCAGGAATGAAGGCCTACACATTTTCAGCTCTGATCTCCAGCATCTGTAGTCCGCACTTTCTCCTAGAATATATATATATATATATATCAACATGTTCAGAGATATTATCACTTCCCCCATGAGCAGGTGGTACTTGAACTCAGATCTCCTGCCTCAAGGGTAGGCACAATTTCACTGCACAACAAAAGCCCTTTCAATAGGATTTTAACCCAATACGATTGAGACTCTTAAATGGCCAATTAAGCGCCCCCCCCGACCCCTGAACGTTTTTCTCATAGCGTTATTGCCCTTGCCATATGGTTGCATGCTCACAGAGAGAGAGGTGGTGGGATTCCCCCATTCAAGTTCGCCATGCACAAAAGAGCCCCACAAGGGCTAATGATCATTCCCAGTGTGACCTTTCAGTTGCTGGATGAGGGGTCACCATGAGAAGTCGGTCTGTCCCACCAGGTTTACAAAAAGAGGTTGAACAGTGGGAGCATGAAGAGGAGAAGGAGGAAGAAAAGGAAGGGAAAGAAAACATTGATCTGTCTTTTCCTGCCGGGACTGACCGTGGATACTCTATCAGGTTAATAGCTCCAACACTAATTCCCTACTCACCAACTGTAATGGTAGAAGGCAGAAAGAGAGGGAGTCTATCATTTTTTTTTTAAATGGCATTATTGTGATAAATTGTTTATTTAAAAATGGAGTCTTGCTCGATTTTAAAAATGCCACTATTGAACCCAGAATGGACATGTTGGCTGCTTCTGGAACTGTTCAATAATCACTAGGACAAAAAGCAGATTCATCACTTCCTAGAAACTCACATTCCTTGCTTGTATAGACATTCCAGCCAAGCAACCCAGAGGGACCACACAACAGATATCTATGTCAGCCGGTTGGAAACAAAAGATGCCACTGAGACTCTTTTACACTTTTTTGGAGCTATTTGCTCCATGCTTATCTGCTGCAAAATGCAATAATTTTGACCAGGACATCAAAACCTAATTTGTTAACTGAGTGGCCAAGCCAGAAGCACCAATCAATGACTGAAAAGGTAGGTTCACTTGAATCACTTTTAAGTATCCCATATTTGATTTATTTCCTCAGTGTGTTTGCAACACTATAAAAGTAACCAGTTCCAGGCTTAGCTAACACCTGCTGTTGATCTTACCACTCTCAAAACTCTGATTTCTGGAAAGACCCTTGTATTTCATCTGTGACATGAGCCAATACCAGATTATAACTTATATATCTTCATCTGCAATTCAACTGCATGGAGCTACTATGCAGACACAACTGAAAAATATCTTCACTGGATATTGACTTACTCACTCTTTAATTCATGTGAACTAATTTTAATATCGTTGATCTTTACGTAATTTGGAATTTGTAATTCCATTCCTTTCCTTTCTTTTTTCCCTCTTTCTTGGACAACAGTGTGCGTGAATAAATGCTGAACCATTCTCCATGGTCTTGAATGCATTAATAAACCCTACTTTGCTTTAACACCAAATACTTGTCTGTGATCACATCTGGAGTACAGTTCGCTGCTTTGGTTTCCTTCTATCAGGAGGGATATTCTTGCCAGAGAGGGAGTGCAAAGGAGGTTCATCAGCCTTGTTCCCTGGACTGCAAGTCAGTCTTATGAAGAGAGGTTAGGGCAAATTGGGGCTGTGTTCTCTGGTATATTATTGAAGGAGAGGTGATTTCATTAAAACTCATGAAATATTTAAAAGGAATTGAAAGAGTAGATGCAGGTAAGATGTTTCCTGTCATGGGGAACCAGGGAGCACAATTTAAATGTAAGGCTGATGCCACTTAAGTCCTAGATGAGATTTTTTTTCTACTCTGATGGTTATGACCTCATAAATTCTCTACCATAGCTGGCTATGGAAGCTCACAGTCTGTATCAAAGATTTGAGTGTGGGGATTAAATGTCCAATTTTTGCAGATGACCCCAAACTAGTTAGAAGTGTGAGAAGTGAGGAGAATGCAAAGTCATATTGAGGAGATTTGATGAGGTTAAATGAGTGGGTAAAAATTTGGTAGATGAAATACAATATGGTGGGTTTAGAGGTGGGGTGTAAACATGGTATGTCTGGAACCAAGGAACATTGTTTCAGGATAAGGGGAAAATTATTTTGGGTTGAGATGAAACAATTTGCTCATGCAGAGGATGATGAATCATTGGAATTCCCCGCCCCATAGGGCTGTCGAGGATCAGCCACTGAGGACCAAGACTGAGAGTGATAGATTTCAAATATTAAAAATATCAAGGGACACAGACTAGGTCAGAAAAATGATGATCAGATCAAGGATTAGACATGATTTAATTGAATAGCAAAGTGGATTTGAAGCACTGAATGGCCTACTCAAGTTCCTATTTCTTATTTGTTTTGTCATATTATTGTGTTTTTCAGACACCTTTCAATGACAAAATCCAGCCTTGAGGATGCAACAGCAGAAAACCTGAAACACACTGCACAAATGGAAAACTATTCCAGTATAAATTCATTGGGCACCAGAGATGAGCCTGACAAAAGGCACGAGGAAATTTCTTCAGAAGCTTTGCTGAAATCAAAGGGAAGCCATCAATGAGGCTCTCTATAATGTGTTCAAGGGAGAACATGGACAGGGTTACCCAGGAGACTGAGTCTTAGTCAAGTGAGGATTATCCTCTCCTCAGAAGGTCAAAACAAATCATGTTCACAGAGAGCAGATGAATTCCCCAGCTCAACAAAAGACACAAAGGAGGAAACTATTGTCCTGGGGGATGTAATAGAATCAGTCCTGAAGACACCAATGGATCCACTGCGGAATACTCCAATGATCATGTCTGCTGAATGTGACACACTAGAGTGCTTGGAAATGGCTCTCAACCACCCCTCATCACATAACTGATATCATGGCCACTCTAAACACAAGCCAGATTGGGAGATCCAGCCAAATGACATCCATGATATCACAACAAAGAGTTAATCCCACCAACATGAGCAGGGATGGCATTCCAATATGGTGCAGTTCCCAGAGATAAAGAAATGGACAATGGTCGCTTGAGAAGCAAATACACACTCAGCCCAAACCCTATCTGTCCACCAGGAGGGCTGCAGACATCATCGGCAATTTATAGGTTTGCTGGGCAGGGGAGTGGGACACATGTTAATATATAGAAACATAGACAAATCGGGACACAAATTAATATGGGAAGAAGAAAACTGAACAATCAGGAACATAGTGAATATTTAGGGGAGATGTCATATAACAGAAGCAGCTATCAATAGGATAGCTAATGTCATCACTAGCAGGCCACGTGATATTTAGCATATAGAAGTCCTTAGTGTAAGATAGTCATGTAGGGATCACTCTCTGAAGCATATGTATTGTATATGAATATATTGGATATAGTTCAATGAATTGCTAGTGCATGACAACTACTGCATTGCATTCTAGGTTTCTGAATCATTCCATTAAACTTCTTGACTGTTTTCTGAACCTTCTCCTAATATCTTAATAACCTATAGATCTCCAAATCCCTTATCATTCCCACTTTTGAGAAAATGCTTTAGTCTTTTTATGTCCAAAGTAGATGGCCTTACATTTACCTTCACTGAAAGTAATGCGTCATATTTTTCCCCACTTAATTTATTATGATTGTCTGCAATTCTATGTTTCCAGTCACACAATGCCACCTACTTTTTGGAACTGTAAATTGGGTCACTTAGAATTAAAACAAATTTGATGTTTACTAATCTTCAAATTGTTACATTAATTGAATTTATGATACAACTTTCAAACTTGGTTTGGTTAATAATAAACTAATGCTTTAAATTTAATAGCAACAAATTAATTGAGCTGGAACTGTGACAAACCTTTCCTCCAGCCAAGAGGAAAAGGGAAGCGTACACTAGCCAAGAGGAAAAGGGAAGCGTACATAAGGTCCAGGCAGCTAAGAACAGATTGGACCTTGGAGGAATATTGGGAGAGTAGAACCAATCTTAAACAAGGTATCAAGCGGGCTAAAAGGGGTCATGAAATAACTTAGCGAGCAGAATTAAAGAGAATCCCAAGGCCTTTTATTATTATATAAGAAGCAAGAGGGTAACCAAAGAAAGGGTTGGACCACTAAAGAATAAGGAAGGAAGGTTGTGTGTCGAACCTGAGAAAATGGGTGACATTCTCAATGATTACTTTGCATCAGTGTTCACTGAGAAACAGGAGGTGATGAATGGTAATATTAGAGATAGAAGTTTGTTTGCTCTGGATCACATTGCCATAAGGAGGGTAGATATGTTGGGAAGGCTAGAGGATATTATGGTGAACAAAACCCCAGGACTGGATGGGATCTATCCCAGGTTGCTGAGCGAGGTAAGAGACAAAATAGCTGGGGCCCTGACAGATACCTTTGAGCATCCTTAAACACAGGTGAGGTACTGGAGGATTGGAGGGTTGCTTATGTTGTCCCCCATACAAGAAGGATAGTAGGGATATTCCAGGAAACTACAGACCCGTGAACCTGACATCAGTGGTGGAAAAGTTGCTGGAGATGGTACTGTGTGATAAAATCTACTTATATTTGGAAAAGAATGGGCTTATCAAGGATAGGCAACATAGATTTGTGCAGGGTAGATTGTGCCTTACCAACCTAATAGAGTTCTTTGAGGTAGTGACCAAGTTGATAGATGAAAGAAAGGCTGTAATATTACATACATGGACTTTAGTAAGGCATTTGATAAGGTTCCCCATGGTAAACTAATGGAGAAAGAGAAGTCACATGGTGTGCAGGGTGTTCTAGCTAGCTTGATAATGAACTGGTTGAGCAACAGGAGACAGTGAGTAGTAGTTGAAGGGATTTTCTCAAAATGGAGAAAGATGACTAGTGGTGTTCCACAGGGATTAGTGCTGGGGCTGCTGGTGTTTGTAATATACATTAATGATCTGGAAGAGGGTATTGGTGGTCTGATCAGTAAGTTTGCAGATGACATGAAGATTGGTGAAGCAGCAGAAAGCCTAGGAGACTGTCAAAGAATATTAGAGAATATAGACAAACTGGAGGGTTGGGTGGAGAAGTGACAGATGGAGTTCAATCCAGGCAAATGTGAGGTGATGCATTTGGGAAGTCTAATTCTGGAGCCAACTATACTGTAAGCAGAAGACCTTTGGGAAAAGTTGATGAGCAGAGAGATCTGGGAGTTCAGGTCAATTGTACCCTGAAGGTGGCTGCACAGGTGGATAGAATAGTCAAGAAGGCATATGGTATGCTTGCCTTCATTGGACGGGTATTGAGTACAAGAGCTGGCAAGTCATGTTAAAATTGTACAAGACTAGTTTGGCCACATTTAGAATACTGTGTATAGTTCTGGTTGCCCATTACCAAAGGATGTGGATACTTTGGAGAGGGTGCAGAGAAGGTTTACGAGAATATTGCCTGGTATAGAAGGTTCCGGCTATGAAGAGAGTTGAGTAGGTTAGGACTGTTTTCATTAGAGAAAAGGAGACTGAGGGGGGACCTGGTTGAAGTCTACAAAATCATGAAGGATATAGACAGGGAGATTGTAGATAAGCTTTTTCCCAGGGTGAAGGATTCAATTACAAGAGGTCATGCATTCAAGATAAGAGGTGAAATGTTTAAAGGGGATATATGTGGTAAGTACTTTACACAGAGGGTGGTAGGTGCCTGGAAAGCATTGCCAGGAGAGGTAGTTGAGGCAGGCACAGTAGATTCATTTAAAGTGCGTCTGGACAGATGCATGAGCAGGTGGGGAGCAGAGGGATACAAATGCTTAGGAATTGGGCGATAGGTTTAGACAGTGGATTTGGATCAGCTCAGGTTTGGAGGTCTGAAGGGCCTGTTCCTGAGCTGTAAATTTTCTTTGTTCTTTGTTCTAAAAAAGCTACTCCGTTATATTAATAATTTCTCATGTCAGTAAGTTATCATTATCAAAAACAAAAATAACAATTTAGACAAAAACTCAAGCTTTTTTTTCTTTTTTATTGTTAAATTGCACAGATTTAAGCAAGAACAATGCAAAATTTTATTATGATTAGCATCTGAGTAAAAATGTTTATGATTCATTACATTGCTTAAAGGATAAATGTCAATATTAGTCATATTTTTAACCCCTTCTGTGACAGTTCTTGGTTTTTGAAAACATGGTAAATATATTTCTTTACATTGAATAAATGTTAAATACTTACATATATATCAATAGCATTTGAAAGCATATTTAACTATAATGTGTTAGTACAAATTCTGTTAAGATCTGATACCGAAGGGGTTGAAGAGGCTGGCAAACAAGGCAAATAGTACCAACAATGGTACACGACCTAGCAAGAATAAAATAATGCAAAATTTCTATATTTTTAAAACAAAGGTAAAAGTAACATGCTTTTAAGAATCAAGAATAGGTACTGAGAACTTTTTTGATAACAAAGGTAAGCAGCAGAAATCTTTACATTACAAAAAAAATAGTGCTGTCATTAGAGAAGTTCTACATTCAGAAGGAATATATTGCTCTTAATCAATGGCACTTATAACCTCATTACATTTAACAGTGCAAATCATCACTTTATCACATTCTTTCTGCTATCACACATAGACCATGATCCCTCATGAGTCAGCTTTCTGCAGTTGACCATTGCTAAGAAGCTTGTTGGCTCAATACATGCTTTGCTTAGTAGCTGCTTAGCAAAAGAGAAGATTTCTCGATTGAGAAATTCAATATTTCATTTTACAGAAGTCTGTGGAAAACATGCTCTTATCTTGGCAAGCGGTTCTTCTTTGAAGCTTTTCGGTACAATGACAGGAAGGCATTGCAGCAAAACATTCAGACAGCTGAGGAAAGATGATGTTTCCTTGTGAACAAACGTGGCTATAATCCAAAATAAACTAATATAAAATATCTTTGCTCATCAATATGCAGATATTGCAAAGTTGCAAAACTACTGATATTTAGGAATGGGTGGAATGGTGGTAGGGGGAAGCTGTGGTAGAGGGATCTTGTGCATCCCTTAGAATTCCTTTGACAGAACTGAACTGTCTCTGCAAACAATAGTAATATGAACATAGTTGAAGCTGACCATGCTCTAATGCAATAAACAATCATTTGTACACAAATTACATTATGCTGACTCTTCCAAACATTTCCATTTTAACCCTAATGATCAACTTTTGTTACATGCATTTATACTTTTATAACAAAATAAGTCCATAAACAAGACTTGAGCTGCAATTTGCATATTGAACAAAAATAAATTCAACAGTATAAAATATTCAAATAAAAGCAATACTGTTACACAATTTGTCCAGGGCCTTACTCAAGGAATCATGAAATTAAATCAAGCAAGTAAATTTATTTAAACATCAACCAGTCATTACACCAAATGAATGTACATAACTTTTTCTTAGGATTTAGCTTTAAGTACCTGTATTGTAATTTCAAATAAATGGGTTGTCCGGTTTCATCTGCATTTTTGCTTTATGACATTTATTTAATATTATTATGAATGTGCTTCATACAATAGAAAAGGAGAAGTGATTATGAAATGGTATTCTCTGAGCAATGACTAATCAGAATGGGTGTTAAAATAATCAAAATTATATCTCGTTGTATTTCTAAGTAATAAAATTTCAATTTATCACCTAGGACACAAGGATTATTTTATTGGATTTTGTGAGAGGATTTATTGCTTCTTAGTTTTTTTTATTATAATGTCAAATCAGAGATTGGAAACCCATTGTGGATGATAATGTTCAAATGCAAAAGCTGGGAGATTTGTTCTCTCCATCATTGATAATTCACAGACAAGAGGAAATAATGTTAAAGAAGATTCCTTCAGTTATATTTGTGGAATGAACAAATCATTTTCTGATTGCATCCAAACTAAGTGTGATTTTTTTGGAGGAGAAAGAAAATAAAGTATTGTGCATATAATGTAAGTTTAGAAAATGCCACCCCTATCATTAATATTCCAACATGGTTAAAGACATCTTCATATTCTGTTCCCTACTTTACAAGCTATTTACATTAATTGGCAATATTCATAGCTGAACACAAAACATATAAAATGCCACCTAATGAAGCATTGACGTTCTTTATAATCAGTTATTATGGAATGAAAATACTGTAAGAGGCACTTTGAATTGAAGCAAGTTAATATAAACATAAAATAAAGTCATTCATATGAATGCCACATTTAGACTTTCACAATTCTACATTCAACACATCAATAAAACATTTTGAAGTCATATAATATCACTTAAGTGTTGAGGCTAAAGATTAATGTATTTATCTATAAAGCAAAACAGACTGTTTAAGAGAGAAAGCTGATTAATCTCCAATGAGGCACCAATTTACAAACCAATCCCAGGTGTTGGGGGCTTTTCAATACAATTGAACCAACAGATAAACCAAAGTGCTTAAAAAAAGATCTTTTATAGTTTAGCAAAATGAAAATGAACAATTCTTTCTCTGGAAGAGAGTGAAACATTAGCGATTATGGCGCTCAGGTGCTATTGTCATTTCACAATATCACAAGGATGATTTTGTAGTGCCATTAAATGTCGTCCAACAACATGGCAGTTAGAAGTAACAAATTAATCGGTATAACATTTAAGCTCAATTCTACTTTGCTTTTATCTTTACCAATCACTGGAATTATATTGAAAATAAGTCATCTCCCATCATTGAAGAAACACAAGAATAATTTCGTCAGTTAAGTTCAGGGGAGGATTTTATCACAAGTGAACTGTTTCATCAGATTTGGAAGGTCAGTTTTGTTTTTTATATTCAGTGGAATGATCACGATGGTCACTATGGCATCAATGCTGTGTGATATCAAAAATTCACAGAGACCAGTGTGCCACCAAAAATATTTAAATTAGTGGAAACATTTCAAAGTTGTGATTAAAAATTAACCCAAGATCCTAAATATTCAGCAAAAAATTTTCTAATTGAGGAAGAAAATAAGATTGTCACTTAATTTATCATCCTGCAGTTAGTACCAATGATAACAGTGATAAGGATCAGTTGTAAAATTATTTTCAAAGGATCAGTAATGGGATTAGGGTTAAGGTTAGGGTTGCAGGTGACAGTAAATCTTCTGAGAAAATCAACAGCATTTAAAGGACTAGAGTATTTCAAAGTCTGCGTAATTCAATTAGTTGGGTCATCAGACTGATTAATTCAAAAGAATTCAACTAGAGTTGGTGATACTTGGAAAAAGCCAAGAATCATGTCATGGTATCATGAAAAGAATTACATTACATTTTAAAATAATAAATGATAAATTAATATTTAAGCTGTGATGCATAGGATATGTACAAGGATTGTATCACAGCTTTCAGCAAGGATAATTAAAGCCTCCAAAATACAGACCATGAAATTGGAAATTGTTGCCTGGGCACTAGAGAAGTTTGTACTCTGAACTCAATAACTTTAAAAAATAAACACATAACATATACATCAGATATGTTAAACACATAGTCGATATGATCCTGACTCATTTGAAAATGTAAGTTATAACTTCACTCTCAGATTTAAAAAAATAAGTAAATTCAATTGTCATAACAAACAGCTAACATGAAATATTTCTTGAAAAAGCAATATGTTTTTTATTTACATAGGTGTGGTTGAATTACCATTTTCAATCATGGGAAATTTATTTAGTATCCAAAAATGATTTATTTCATAAAAGAGTTATGCATTAACAAGTCAAACCTGCAATGACTAATGATATTGGTAAAATAAATCAACAAATATTTAATGGATCAGCATAACTATTAATTTGTGGTAGATTCAACAGACTTCTCACAGTAACCTTGTGAGATTGATAACTGTGACATCATGCCATAGTAAGATCACCATTATCCTGCGATAAGGCAGAAAAAAAAGGCATGAACTTCAGCACAGTTCATCGATGCTAATTGTGCTATACGAATCATTGCCGCTCTCCAAGTTACAGAATAAAGCACTATTTTTAATGGAAGATGTGTTTTCTGCTGATATTTCATCAATTGCTGCTCAACCAAAGGCAACAACTTGTTATAGCTCCTTTAATTTTCTGTATGCTGCACATGAAACAAAGTTTCCAAATTTACTAGAATATACCAGCACTTCAAAGGTTTAAATAATGAGGAACGATTATACAAAATAGGCCTCTATTCCCTGGAATTCAGAAGGATAGACAAGAGGGATAGGGTAGATAAGATGGATACAATTTACACTGGTTGAGAAGTCTTATACTGGGTAAGCAGGGTTTAAGGACTGGAATCAAACATTTCAGAAGTTAAATTCAGAATCAGTTCTACACAGGAAGGCTAATTCGGAAGTTTGGAAAATTCTTCTTCCAATCAGTGCTCTCAGTTGTTAATTTTAAATCTGAAATCAATTGATCATTGTTAAACATATTGAAGGAAAAGGAATAAAGGTGAATGGAGTTAGATCACAAATAGCCATGGTCTTATTGAATGGCAGAACAGGCCCAAGGTGTCAAGATTCCTGATGAAGGGCTCCGGCCCAGAACGTCAATTTTCCTGATCCTTGGATGCTGCCTGACCTGCTGTGCTTTTCCAGCAACACACTCTCAACTCTGATCTCCAGTATCTGCAGACTGCACTGTCTCCAAGGTGTCAATGGCTTAATCCCATTCCTAATTTTTGGTCAAAGCAGCATGGTAGAGTCCTCACCAATGTAATATGTAATCAATATATAAATAAGTATAGGAACAAACTACTGCAGATTCTGAAATCTATACTGAAACCAACAAATGCTGGAGATCACAGTGGGTCAGGCAGCACCCATGGAGAGCAAGCTAAAATTTTGAGTGTGCATGACTCTTCATCAGACCTGAAGTGAGATGTATAGAGACAGCATTTATGGTATAGTTCAGGAGGGTGGTGGTGGAATAGTGAGTGTAGGATGCTAGTGGAGAAAGACGATCAGAATGTGGGAATAGCAAGACAATTGTGTGTCTCCTGCCAGACTTGAACATTGTAGGTGCCGTGCTGTTAGATATCAATATGGCATAGTCGAGAGTGGAGTACTGGAAAAGCACAGCATGTCATAAGCTTATGCCAGAACGTTGATTCTCCTGCTCCTCGGATGCTGCCTATCTTTGCTGTGCTTTTCCAGTACCACATTTTTCAACTCTGATCTCCAGCTTCTGCAGTCCTCACTTTCTCCTAGTTATATCCACATAGCATATGTCCACATTCTTACAGTTAACCACTCTATTCATACCATTTCATTTTTATTCCAAATTGTGCTTGGATCTATCTATGAAAATAGTTGTAAAATAAAACATTTCTGAGACCTTTTTCTTGAAAATAAAGGAGTTGCAAGGAAGAAATATTTTTCTTTAGAAAGCTAAAACATCCAATGATGGGCAGTTGTTCAGTCCATTTTAAAAATGTGAGTGGATATGGGTGTGATCCAATCAACTAAAAGTTAACAAGAGTAAACTAAAAATACAGCTTTTGGACCAAATAAGGACTCTGAATGAATGGAAATAATGAGAAAAATTTGCTAAGCTGAAGTTCCCATGATGATTAGTCAGAGTAGCCAACTCCTTGCCAGGATATTGTTCTGTGCAGCTGAGTATGAACCCTTCGACTGACCCATTAGTAAACACAGGGCGTCACTGGAGGTGGAGAGAATTTCCAAGAGTATTGGGAAACATTCATTGTCAATTTGTTGGGTCTATGACTGGCTTGTTGCTGTGAGTCCAGAAAGATCTTTCCTTATAATTTCATTAACTGTAATGGAAGAGAGAAAGGAAACCATATTAAAATGCTTGTATCAGTGATAGAATTGAAATTAAATATCAAATTCATTTGTTATAAGCATTCATAAGTACATTTCTCAATGGTCAGCTAAAAAGCAAATCAAACAATACAAGAAAGGAACAGCACTTTAAATCTCATGACAAATCACAAGGAGATAGGTCTCGAAACAGCAGCTGGGATAAAATCACCTAACCCAGACGCATCTCATTACCGACCCAACCCAGACACATCTCATTGCAGACCAGCCTTGCTATAGGTCTGAAGTTACATGTAGGCAAGACCAGGTAAGGATGGCAGTTTGTTTCCCTGAAGAACATTAGTGAGCCAGATGAGGTTTTCCTGACAATCAACAATGGTTTCATTGCTCCCTCTCCCCCCACTATCACCTCCAGCAGACAGGCAATGATGGAGGGAAAGGACTGACCATGATCCACTCCTGCAAGGGCACAGACCTTCTGCCTGGTAAGACCTTGACTGGACATCTGACAGTGGCCAATTCCCTGGTCTGGTATGGTAGGCTGCCCTTGACTTATTGTGCCAGCAACCTCCTGTTTGACAGATGCCTCCATGGATCTCAATGTGAACTACTCCCCTAAGACTTTGAGGCACAGCTGCCTGCTTGTTGCACATGTAAGCTGCTGACACATGGAGCAGGTGAGAGTTTGGCCTAGTATATAGCTGTACAGCAAGTCAAGCTGTCCAGTTGTGTGACTGTGCTAACTGACATGGCAAACCAATACAAGGCATGGATGATTCAAGAATACAGATCGGTTCTAAATGAGCGAGCGCGAAGAGTGCAAGCCCTGAGATATAGCCTGGTCCAGCCTACCTAGTGCCTATGCCTGGATGCAACGGTGGTAATCTTCTAACACTAGTTGTTCTGCACCTTTCAATGTAAATCTGTGCTGCCAGAAGACACTGCCAGTGTATTGGAGAGCTGGCAGGATGTTAATGAGGGGTTACCAGATGCTGCATGCCAATGTCCATGGAAGAAAGATGCATGCAACTGGTGCCAGTGGATTGTGCACTGGTCTACGATTTGTTCGTAGACAACATGGAGGTCACTCAGATCAAGCAGTGACCTGAATCCACCAAATGCCTGCTCTAGTTTTCATGTCAATGTTTCCAACCTTGAGTTTGGTTTTATTAGTTATCTGAACTGGGCTGTTAATAAGTCATTTAACAAATAATAATCCCAACAAATAGCAAATTGCCACAACCTGGTGAAAATCTCACCACACCACCTATAGAATAAAAGCCATTTCTGAGGTAATTGGTTATTGCATTTGTCGCCCGATTCTGCCACACATCTCACCATAACCCATGTCACTCAGACTCTGCCCAATAGTCCTTGCAATCTGACCAATAAACCATTTAATGTGTGCACTTATAGAGATCTTTAAATTCATAGTCGAAACTGCATTTGAAAAGCAAAGAAATATAGGATGGACATTCACTGCATGATAGCACTGCGTGATCACAGGAAAAAGCTTCTTTTTTTTCCATTGTGTCAACTATAGCTTTCAGCATGATTTTCTATAATTTCCTGTCTCTTACGCTAAAAAAGAAATGATAACTGTCTGGAAATGGAAAGTTTAGTTGCCCCCTCGTTCTATTAATATCTTGAAGGTGAAAAACGTGGGTGGTAGTCCTCAAATACCCAATTTCCTCATCTGCAATAGGTAAACAGACACAACCACAATGTGATTATCATGTCAACTGTAGAGTTTAGAAAATATTGTCATGTGCATAACTGTAACTGTTTTTGTAAACCTTCAAAAGTTTGATTGCATTTTACATGCTGAAGAGATTAAAAAGACCTTGTGGGCAGATGGAAGAACAATGTACCATAATGTGCTCACGAGAAAAAGACAGTTAACTGAATGACAGCAGGTGTAAAGTTTAGTGTATTAAAGAAACTACTTCCCACAGTTACTTAGAGTTTGAATTAATTATGACAGGATAATGCTGTAATTAGTACCAAAAGAAGAAAGCATTAAAATATTGCTTTATGAGAACAGTCACTATTATTCAACAATAAATTGTTGTTGAAAGCTCTTTGACATTTTTAACATGGGTACATGGTTATAGATTACAAATATTATTGTCATTTGATTATTGATCAAACTTAACTTTTCGAAAAACCAATAATATCTTGGTTCAAACATTGTTACTCCAAAGTCTGATTAGTGGGACAAGTTTAGCCTGCAGCAAATGCAGTTTCGAGCTTAAATTAGTATGTTCAAAGGGAGTAAACACAACAAAATGCCATAAACATTCAGCAGGTCAGACAGACTATATTGGGGAGACAGGCCGCCTACTTGCGGAACGTTACAGAGAACACCTCTGGGACACCCGGACCCAACCAACCCAACCACCCCGTGGCTCAACACTTCAACTCCCCCTCCCACTCCACCGAGGACATGCAGGTCCTTGGACTCCTCCATCGCCAGACCATAGCAACATAACGGCTGGAGGAAGAGCGCCTCATCTTCCGCCTAGGAACCCTCCAACCACAAGGGATGAACTCAGATTTCTCCAGTTTCCTCATTTCCCCTCCCCCCACCTTGTCTCAGTCCCAACCCTTGAACCTCCCTACCTTTTATCTTAGCCTGCTTGGCACACTTTGCTCATTCCTGAAGAAGGGCTCATGCCTGAAATGTCGATTCTCCTGCTCCTTGGATGCTGCCTGACCTGCTGCGCTTTTCCAGCAACACATTTTCAGACAGAATCTGTGCCAAGATATAGCATTAACATTTCAGATTGAGATGATCTTTCATCTGAACTCTGAGTGATGAAAAGTCACCTCAGCCTGAAATATGTTTCATTGCACAGATGTTACCTAACCAGCCAAATATATCTAACAATTTAAATTTCAGGTTTGCAGCATCAACAGTATTTTACTTGTTTTAATGCTGAAAGGTACAGTTTCTTATTTTAAATCTTTTTATTACTTTTTAAATAGCCTTTTAATACATACTTTAATTATATGAAGCATCATTAATTACCCCAACAGCACTTCATTAATCTGGTAAAATATCAGATGATCCCCTCCCTTCCCAGATTCCCTACATGAATAGACCCCTATCTTAGCTGCAATATTGCAAAATTCAGGTTCTTCCTGCCAAAAGGAAAATCATAAGATGAATTACTAGTACAATCTTTTTGTTGCTCATACTTATGAATGATCTGGCAGAGGTATTGCAAGTGCCTTAAAGTATCTTTTCTCTGCATAGGTTGCTCCAATAGTTTTGACTAATAAAATTTGCAGGTCCAGAAAATCCAATGTGTATTATCCCTACAGTAATAAAAGCCAATATGCAAATCTGGAAACAAGCAATGACTCAAATTTTAAAGGTCATGCCACTATCAATAGCAAAATCAACAGTTCTGATAATATTGTGCTCCACAAATACTAAGTTACTCTAATTATGAACAACCCTCTGTCAGCCAAAGTTCTGCATTTCACTTAACTGCAAAATGGCAAGAGAGAAAAGTTAGTGATAAAATCTGAAGCCATTTCTTAATGGCACTCGTTAGATGCGAGGGTATTGCAATTAACTGATGTTCCCTTTAATGACAATTTTCAATGTCGTTTAACTTTTATCAATGGAGCTAATTTTGTAAGAGCACAAACAGGTTTATAGCAACATCTGCCATGCCTGTGAATATGACTACAAGTCACCCTGTTGATCAGCCTGGTAATTTGCCTGACTGAAGCACTTACTTTTGAATTCTGAATTCAAGATTTTGAAATGCTAAATATTTTACTTCAACAACTGTTCTCAGGATGGAAGAATTGTACTAGTGAAAATCTTGCTTTGGCCATGTCCATACCTATACATTTAACATTATTGCTCCCTAAGTATAAAAGATGCAGAACAGTAATACAATAAGTTAAGCATATATTAAGTGTCATATATATTTTGGATAAGTACATAAACTTGGCTGATTGAAAATTTTATTCTAGATTGTTGGTGTATAATAATTAGTTTTTAGTGTGTAAAGAAGTATTTCGTGACTACTGCAGCATTTAGAGGAAAAACAGAAAAACATACAACACACAACAGCTCAGTAAATTGCATTTGTGGAAGAACAGATAGTTGGCATTTGAGGCCAGTGCTGCCTCAAGACATGTTCTGCATTATTTTATACCAGTCACATAGTATTACAAAATATTTACTGTCTAATCTGGATGAGTGCACCTTGAACAATGCTCGAGAAGCCTGACACCATCCAGGATAAAGCAGCCACTTGATTGTCACTGCATCCTCAAGCGTTCACTCCTTCCACCACTGACACCTGGGAGCAGCAATCTGTACTACTTACAAGATACAATGCAGAAATTCATCAAATATCCTTGCACAACACCTTCCAAACCCATGACCACTTCCATCTAGAAGAACTAGGGCAGCAGATACATGGGGACACCACCTCCTGCAAGTTCCCCTCCAAGCCACTCATCATCCTGATTTGGAAATATATTACCTTTCCTTCACTATCATTGAGTCAACATCCTAGAATTCCCTCCCTAATGGTAGTGTGGGTCTACCTACAACATAAGGAATGCAGTTATTTAAGAAAGCAGTTCACTACCACCTTCCCTAGGGCAACTAGGGATGAGCAATAAATGTTCTACATGTGAATAAAAAGATACAGTTCAGTTAGCCCAGATATTATAATATGCTCCTTTGGAAAGTCCTCCCAATCTTCTTCATTGGACCAGATTACTTGTTTCCCTGCAGTAGACTCCACACAGCCTGAATACAAGGTGGCTATTTATTTGTTTCCCAGGCTTTTCTGTCTTTTTTACTGAGTTTTACCATTCGTATTAACAATATTCTGCCTTGTACATGATGGTACTACCAGGAGCGGAGGAAGAATTTGCTGCCCTCTTTTTAACCTCTGCCACCACACCCTCCATCACCCCTACTACACACACACACACACACCCACCTTGGTTGACCATAATAAGCATTGTATAAACTTATTTTTTTGCCTGCAGGCACCACACTTCCATTAAAAAACAATTCACTAGAGAATGAAGGAGCTCATTACTAATGCTTTCTTGAGTGAAAAGGAACAGGAATTGCCTTACTTACTTAAAGCTGAGAAAGAGATAATGAAAATAATATCAGACACACATATAAACACAGGTAATAAGCTTCAAAGAAAAGTGTCTCATCCAGATAGAGGAAATAAAGGTTATGTAGTTAAATAGTGTTTAGAATATCTGCTGTTTTGGATTCTTAAGCTGATGCGATAATTGGCGATTGGTTGAATTGTATCCTCAACAGTAATAGAATCTTCAGAAACTTTTGACTTCTCAGTGAATGATTATTTTCCCAATTTGCATTTGTTAACCGTGATAATAAGATGATCTGAACTTACCTGAAGTTGGCCAGGCAAAGTGAACCAGTTGTTAAGAAGTTTATACGATCCTTATAAATCGAGACAGAGTATAAAAGCAAGGAAGTGATGCTATACCTCACAAATCAATGATCTATTTATTGTCACATATATCTAAGGAGATATCATAAAGCCGGTTCTGTTGCCATAATCCACTGCCATATTAAGATACAAGAAGAATAAAAGAAATTACTTAAGAAAAGTTCAGCTTCAGTGGCTGGGTCTCAAACATGGCTTCAGGACTTCTGCAAGGTCCCTACTCTAGACCTATCGCAGCCAGGAGACCCCGCTTTGGGCACAGGTACTGCCGCAGTCAAAAACCCGCTGCCACCAAGAGTCCATTCTTCAGACCTACTGCAGCCAGGATGTCTTGCTCTGCAATCACTGCAGCCATTCCAAGAATCCACACATCGGGCCTATGAAGCCAGGAGACCCCACTGACATCGCTCCAGTCTCCTCATGAGAAGATGAAGAAAAGAAAAAGCAAAAAAAAACATTAAGAGCAAGGAGAGAGAGAAAAAGAATGCATCCAGCCTGGAGTGGATGGGCTCAGCCTGAACATGCTTTGCTTGCTCAATAGGAGAGCTTGGCCAGAGATAGAGTTATTTACGGCACATCTTGGTATTGCTGCTGCTGGTGCTGGGGACCTCCTCCTTTATCCGCCACTCTCTTAGCCTTAAAGAAAACTAAGCAAAAGAAGAAAAGTGCAAACATAAAAAGAAGAAATGCAGAAAAAAAGAAAGCAGTCAAGAGTGGACTTATTGGTCAAATCACATTTGGAATATTTTGTTCAATTCTGGGCACCTTATTTAAGGAAAGATGTTAAATCTCAAGTGAGTTCAAAGGAGATTTACAAGAACAATACCAGAAAAGATTTAAAAATTTGGGATTATTTTCCTTGGAGGATTAAGGGGTCACCTTATTGAGGTGTTCAAAACCATGAATAATTTTGACAGGTCAAAGAAGGATATTCTGTTTCCACTAGTTGGTATGTCAGTAACAAGGTGTCACAATTTGAAAATTGTCAGTGAGAGTGCGAGTAGTGAAGTGAGGAGAAACTTCTTTACTCAGAGGGTTGTTAGGATTTGTAATGTGCTGCCTCAGAGAATAGTGGAGGTGGATACCATAGGTGGTTTCAAAAGAAAGCTGGATATGTATTTGAAAGTGATGAATTTAGAGGGCGACAGAGGAAGAGCAGTAGAATGGGATTAGCTTGGTAGCTTTTGTGTGAGCCAGTACAGACAAGATGAGTTGAATGGCTTTCTTCTCATTTGTAAAATTCTATGATTCTAAGTTAAAATGTCAGTGTGAGACTTCCTGAGTTATTGATTGTGGAAAAGGTTTTATCACTTCTCTGTCTGTTTATCTGACATGGAGAGACTGCCTCGACAAACAGGTTCAGTATCAATTAATGTCAAATTGTGATGCAAGCAAGCACAGTTCAAAATGAGACATTAGGTAAGGACTTTGCCTTCAATGTGATGGCTGATTGCTAAAATGTTTATGATTTAATTTTAAGAACTTTCTACTCCCATAACTACAGATCATTAGAACTGCACATAACTTACTGATAAATAGTTGGCTGCGAGATGGAGTCTGCTACACATTGCTTTTGACGGCAGCTTCCCTTCAGTGAGTGCTTTATAGGACAGAAGGAGACTGTTAATTCCAAGTGACTTTGTTCTAGCTCTCTATCACACGAACTAGTCAGCTTAACTCTCCTGCCATATCCCTGTGGTCCTGTGGATTTATTTCTGTAAGTGTCTATGCAATTTGCTCTTGAAACCATTGATAATCTTCATTTTCACCAACCTCATGGACAACAAGTTCCAGATTATTATTCTACACACCGTATAGAAATGTTCATTCCCACATGTTCCTGCATACCTTGCCCAAAATCTGAAATCTATGCCTCCCAGTCCTTGTTCCCAGTGGGGTCAGATTTTCCTTATCCAAATCTGTCATAAACTTGTATATCTCTATCATACACATTCCTGTCTTATAATGAGAACAACACCAGCTTCTCCTACTTACTCCCATCATTGGAACTATTCTGCGAAATCTCCTCTGCACCTTCACAAGGACCTACATATCTTACCTTCATATCGTACATAGTTGGCAGCCACAACTATGTACAAAGGATTGAACAGTAGGATATACTGATATAAGATTGATTAGTTGCAGTATTCTTTTCCTGAAAAACTTCAAGCTGAACTAAGTTTTTAAAATACATTCAAGAACGTGCACTCAAACCTATCACATGCTTGTGCTGTTACTTGTAGAAAATAACTAGAGCCCGATGTTAGTCATTTGCATAAGTATTAATATTATAATCATTACAATCCTGCAGAAATTACTTAGCAAAATATTTGTTAATCATAAAAAGACAAAAGACTTGCTTATTTGCATCACTGTTGAGGAATTTGAGTCTCCTTAGGAAGGATGTTCCTGAGAGGTAGTCCATTGAAGTTGTATGGGTGGAACTTAAAAATAAGAGGGCCTGATCACCTCATTGGGATTGTATTATAGGCTTCCCAGTAGTTAGTGAGAAGTTGAGAAACAAATATGTATGGAGATCTCAGGTATCTGTAAGAAAAATAGGGTTGTAATATTAGGGGATCTTGCCTTTCCAAACATAGACTGGAACTGCCACAGTGTTAACGGCTTGGATGCGGAAGAATTTGTTAAGTGTGTACAAGAAAACTTTCTTATTCAATATGTGGTTGTACCTACTAGAAAAGAAACAATACTTGACCTACTGTTGGGTAAATAAGGCAGGGCAACTGACTGAGGTGTCAATAGGGAGCGCTTTGAGGCAACTGATCATAATTTTATTAGTTTTAAAATAGTTGTGGAAAAGGATAGAACTGATCAAAAAGTTGAAGTTCTAACTTGGAGTGGGGCCAATTTTGACAGTCTTTGACAAAAACTTTCAAAAGTTATTTGGGGTGGCTGTTTGCGGGCAAAAGGATAGCTGGGAAATGTGAGGCCATTAAAAATAATATACCAAGAGTTCGGAGACAATATGCTCCTGGAAGTGTGTACGGTAAGGCTGGTAGGTATAGGCAACGCTGGACTACAAGAGAAATTCAGCCTCTGGTCAAAACAAAAAGAGGCATAAGACAGGTATAGACAGTTGGGATTGAGTAAATATCGAGAAGAGTATAAAGACTTAGGAATATACTTAAGAGGGAAATCAAGAGAGCAAAAAGGGGACATGAGATAGCTTTGATAAGTAGAGTTAAGGAGAATCCAAAGAGATTCTATAAATCCATTAATGGCAGAAGAGTAACCAGGAAGAGAATAGGGTCCCGTAAAGATCAGCGTGACCATTGGTGTGCGGAACCAGACGAGATGGGTGAGATATTAAACAAATATATTGTGTCAGTATTTACTAAGGAGAAAGATTTGGAAGCCAGGGAACCTGGGAAAATAAATATTGATGTCTTCAAAATTGTTTGTATTACTGAAGAGGAGGTGGATGGATGTATTATAACACAAAGTTAGATAAATCCCTGGGTCTTGATTACTTGTACCCTAGAACTTTATGAGAAGCTAGAAAATAGATTGCTGGGCCCCTTGCTAAGATAACTTTGAGTGAGGTGGCAGAAGATTGGAGGTTGGCTAATGTGGTGCCAACCTTATGTATAGAGAGTGTTGCTGAACAAAGAGACCAAGGAGTGCAAGTGCATGATTCCTTGAAAGTGGAGCCACAGGTCAGCAGGGTGGTGAAGAAGTGATTTGTCACGCTTGCCTTCACTGGTCAGAACATTGAGTTAGAAGTTGGAATCATGTTGTGGCTGTACAGGACATTGGTAAGGTCACTTTTAGAATACAGTGGACAATTCTGGTTGCCCTTCTATACGAAGGATTTTGTTAAACTTGAGAGGGTGCAGAAAAGATTTACAAGGATGTTGCCTTGTAGTCAAGGAATCAAAAATTAGAGACATAGGTTTAAGGTGAGAGGGGAAAGATTTAAAAAGGACCTGAGGGGTAGCTTTGTAACATATAGGGTGGTGGGTGTATGGAACAAGCTGCTAGAGGAAATGATGGACGTGGAGACAGTTTCAACATTTAAAATGCCTATGGATGAGTATATGAATCAGAATGGTTTAGAGGGATGTGAGCCAAATTTGGAAAATGGAATTAGATCAGAATGGGATGCCTGGTCAGTGTGAACGAGTTGGTCTGAAGGGTCTGTTTCCATGTGGAAATTCATAGGAATCAAGTTATTGGGAACTCTTTTTTTTGTTGAAAAGAGACCAAACTTCCAACATTTCCAATAATTTCAGACAGCAATAATCTGCTCAATTCATGTCTTTGCATCTCTGTGATGTGGGGGGAGGGGGGTTGGGACACAACCAAGTATCCAGTTTTACTTCTTGGTTAAGGCAAGAGTGTGAGAAACACAAAGGTCCAAAGAAAAATATGAACTAACCTAATAGGGCACTAAATGAATAGAATTTCTTGGTTTTGTTTTTGAGTACTGTGGCAGTGAAGGTTGTTTGAAAACAGACTCAATGGTTCAAGGACCAGTGGTTAATGTGGTGGTCATCATGTGTCAAAGCGTGAAACGAAAAGGGAAGTTAAAGACGAAAGGAGCGGTTTTCAATACTTGAGCCTCATTTCTATAGAGCTGGTGAACGGTGAGCACTGACCCATGCACATAGAGGCAGCTCACTGATTGGAAGCATGTGGGATACAAGATGAAAGTAAGTGGGGAGCATGGATGGTTTAGCAGCAGATTAACTAATTCTGGAGAAATGCAGGTGGAGTTACATTCCTCTTTACTGCCAAAGTATTTTACAAAGAATTCTTAGCATCCTTCAGCAATCTATTTAAGCTATTTTCTAATCAGTCTGTTCAGGATTATTATTACACTACATGTGGGACTTGAAGCCAGACCTCCTTGCTCAGATGAAGGGGTACTACCACGGTGCCACAACAGCCCTTATAATAAGGACAACAGGCATCTCTATCCTTTTGAAAGAAAAAAATTGATTGTGTAAAGCTTGAGGATAAACATTCCACAAGTGTGGGGCAACGAACTACCATACTGGAAAGGGGATTGAACCCCCCTTAATAACATTACTCTACACCATACTCCATTCAACTAGCCAACTGAGCTATCTAACAAATAATCCCTTTAAGTCTGTGTGTTGGCCATTTAAAGCATTGCACTAATAGACTGAAAATGTCCAGAGTTGTACACAAATAGTATTTTTTAAATATTGAAGTAAAACTCGACCCATTATGGGCAAAAGCATTTGCTGATGATTTCAAAGTCTGAAAAACTGCGCTGGGCAGGCCTTAAGCATGCAATGTGCATCTGATTTTCATTTTGAATGGTGCAGTCAGAAGCTGAAAATCACTCCTTCCCATTTTGTTAAAACAAATGAAATGGTTTGGAGTAGGGTATGATGGTGGAAATGCTGCTAGCAATTATAAAAGCCATCTCTATTTTTAACAAAAATGTAAGGATAATGGAATAGCCATTTTGTCCAGTTGTCCAAACTGGGTTTGCACAGTTAACCCAAGCATGAAGATATCTTTTCGATTCTACGATTAAATGGATAATGGGAGAAAAGTATGTTCTTGATATCAAAATATATTTAACAATTATCAAAATTCAAAAACTACTTCCTTAAAATGTTTCTTAAAACTATTTTCAGTAATGATTGTTTGCTTTTTATGATTAAGCCATCTAACTACATAAGCAAACCTATAACATATTGAACTCAAAGTAAAAAAGCACCATTCAAATAAGGCTGAATTTAGAACAATCGTGAATGGCTGGATGAGTAATTAAGTCGATAAAATACTTGCAGATGTCTTTGTGAGCTGTGCCAGATGTAATTTCTTATATATATATAAAATAGTGCATATGTGCACACACATGCGCACTTGTACTTTTTGGTTTGCTAAATTTAAACTACCACCCACAACTTGACTTATTTCTTAACTACAAATAAAACAAGTTACAACAAGCTCTCCAGCATGTTTCAAAAACAGCAATATCAGCCAGCAAGAAAAATTAAAACCACAAAGTGTTAATATGTCACATCGGAATATTTGAATTTTATGACAGTACAGTGGCAAACTGCCTGATTGGAGAGAAAGTCGGTCTTTTTTTCCTGAAATAACTTTCAGATGGACAGTAATGAGGGTCATATGACAACTTCTTGCCATTTATGCAGGCTTTTAGTCTCCACAGTAGACTCGGCCAAATTATGGTATTAGATTGCTTAGCAACATGACTAACAACCAGTACAGCCCCTGTTGCAATGTTTTTGTTTACTTTTTTTCAACTGAGTCTTAAAAGAGTTGCTGTTTGGAGTACAGCAGTGCAAAATTTTGTCCAGTGAAGTGACATTTCCTGGCCAAGGTACAGTTTGTATCCCCAGGTAGTGAATGTAGAGGAGACATCATCAAAAGGCCTTCCTCCTTCCTCGTCAATTTGTTTGAATCTGATCAATTGCAGTTGTTCATTCCGTGATTATTCCCATTTCAATCTTTTAGACATTGCTACCATCGGTGCTTGAAATAACATTGGGTGGGTGTTTCGCGTGTTCAGTTATGTTTTTTGTCAATTAAAATTCATGTTGGCTTGGCCACCTTAGCTTTCCATTTCTATCCTCAGCTCAAAGCAACTTTTCTCATGTAATCCTCCACTCTTTTCATCATTCACTGAACCATCCAGCTGTTGGGTGCCTTTCCTTCATAGTGCATAGGTTCTTCAGGACTCAGCCACTGGCTACCAGTCTCCATATTCTAAATTGTTTCTTAGTGCAGAGGCAGAGCCAGGCGTGGCTGGAGATGCACTGTGAGGACAATGCACTGTTCATACTGCTAGCACTATATTTAAAACCCAGCTGCACAGTACTTCAGTTTCTACAAGACAGGAACTGCCGGTTCCTGACTCTTATTACTGACAACATGGCTAGAAAGGAATCCTACACCTTGCTTCATGGACAGGAACTGGAGATGTTGGTGGAGAGGAGGGACATCCTTTCTCCTTGGATACAGATAGTTGCCCTGATTAGTGCTGTATTCTGACTGCATCTATCAGTGCTCCAGGAGTGTAAACACCACCATTTTCTGACTGTGACCTCATTCTCACAGGGTCACCATTCACTTTAACCCTACACATTCCTCTCACCAAGGACTCGAACTCTCACGACTGCTTACATCATGTCCACTCAACTGGTCTCACCGACATCATACTCCCAAACTAGTCACCTTTCCTGCCCTTTGCACTTCTTACTCACTCACCGGAAATGCCTCATCACCTGTCCTGTTTTTGCATCACAACTAATTACTCTTCCAACCATTTCCATCATGCAGAATCCTTCATCAATACCCTTGTTTCTGGTGGACTGATGTCTCAACAGCATCTTGACTGACCTATTTGTAATCCCCAGGCTGTTTGCTCTTGACCTGCAGGACTGACCATGGCTGAATGCCTGGTCTGAAACGACACAGCTTCGCAGACTCTGCGAGGACCAAGGGTCAGACTGACTTGCCAAACATCTGAACTGAAATTGAATATGCCCCTTGACTAGCTGTGGTTGTAGCTCCTGACTGTCTACAGTCTTCCTTCACTCCATTGCTCCCCATCGACTTTCAGACATGGCCATTTAATTGAAACACATGCAATTTGTTTGCCACATAAACTGCTGACACATACTGGAGTGTAGCATAGACACAGCCCAGTACTGCACAGTGACACATCCATCCACTTGACTGTGCAGTGTTTTGCACCATTTCAAGCTGCCAACCTCTCTTTTTGCACTGAAAAATAACTTAGAACACAGAGGCTTATATTTTTTTTCTTTACAGTGTGTAGGAGTGCTCAGTCACAGGCTGCCAAGCTGGCAACCTCCAACTAAGTGCAAAATGAGAGAGAAAGCAAGTTAAGAGCCATAAGATGCATCATGCACAGATGCATGAGATGTGTCTGTGTCCCTGTATGTAAAGCAACCTGGCAAAGCATGCAGGTTGTAGGTGTCCCTGAGCTCCAAAATAAAGCATTGAAGAGCGGAAGTGGTGCGTGAATATTCTGAGAGCAAGATGCTGATGTGGTGAGGTTGGTGGGTTGCAGCTGCTGACTTGTATGCATGAGAGATCGCAGAGGATGGTGTCCATGAAATATACAGGGACGGCGTACTGAATATACTGCTGAATAATGGCAGGATGCCTCGTAAGAGCTCTGACTTACATGTTGGTTATTTACACCATCTCATTTTTCAAGGAAGGAGAATTAGAAATGGCATATAAACAAGACAAGTTGACATGGATTTAAGGTGGCTACTAATCTATATGAGATTGCAAGTCACCATTTAATGCTTATGGGGCAAATCAGAAAAAAACCTTTACCCAATGTTGAGATTCAGATTGTTTATAAATTCCTGATGTATTTTCTTATCATTCTCACCACTACTCAAATCACTCCAGAGAGGGGACAATTCGATCCATTGTGACTGAATTTTTCTGTTTCAGGAAATCATGGTGTAGTGAAGCAATTGTAACTTTAAGGACAACTACTAAGCGTGTGCATACGGTGATGTCATATTGATATCAAATTGCATAGAACTGGAGTCTGGGTGTTTTGGACTCTAGATAAGATGTTGGGTAGAAAATTAGAGGCAAGCATGAGGTGTGGTGTGGGCTACTCACCTCCTCACCTTTGGTGAGCCAACTATTTTTGCTGTATTATCATCGGGCAGCGCTAACAGTCAGTGAAAGAAGCCCACCCCACAACCATAATGTGCTGTGAGTGGACTATATTGCCTAACATTTTGCAGAACTATGCACTTGGAAGCAAGTCCTGTCCTCAGGACCTGCCAGCTCCATCATTCATAAGTGCAGCAGAACATTGTACTGTAGTGGGACAGCTCAAAGGGGATTGTAGCTGATCTAGCAGGGTACATTCTGGAATTTTGCAGTAAGGGAAAGTCCTAGAATGGTGGTGGTGGGGGGGGGGGTAAATAGTGAGCATCCATATTCCTTTAGACAGATGGCATCTTAGAGAAGAGTTCCCTGATGCACATAGGGTACTCTTTCATTCTCATCTTGTTCATAAAGACCTTTAAAATTGGCCTCCTCAGTTCTGTCTGCCCAGACCATATCTTGCTACAAGCAGCATATTTTCTGGACGAAGTGAGCTATAAATAGTGGCATGTAAAATCCAACTTAGCCTTGTTTAACTAGCTCCCCTATATAGCAATGTTTCACAAAAGATCTTGTGTTAGAGCATAGATCTCATATGACTACTAAGAGTCTTGGCTATTCAGCTGAACTTTTGATTTAGCCTGTGTTGGAGATGAAGTGATTTAATTGGATAAACACCTACAACTGTATATAAAAAAAAGCCATTGTGCGGAAATTCCATACATTTTGTTATCAAAGAATGACTCTCAGTGGAGCGGTGAAATATCAGTTTGATTTCACAACAATATTGAGCTGTCAATGGCATCTGCACCACTATTGGTTGTCTATATGTAAGCCTTGTATTTCCAAGTGGGATAAAGGAATCACCATTGTACTGGCCTGACTGGGGAGAGTTGATAGTATTGACTAATGGAAGAAGCTCATGTATGCCATAAGGAGACCAGAAAGTGATTTGGGGATGTGTATGTAATAGAGGAGGAAGGGTGTGTGGACTGGGAGAAAACATAACTTGTCAAAAGAGCAGCACTATGAACTATCAGCAGAAAAATTCAAAGTCAACATCTCAAAGGACCAAAATGCAGCATTACATAAACTGTTGTCCATATTCACAATTAGAATCCCAGTCAGAGCATTGTTGCTTAACAATATTGCCAACCACTAACCGAAACATGGCACATAAAATGTATCAATGGAAAGATACTCCTGTGTATTACATGCTACCGGACTCAGAACCTGAGCACAGGCCTTGGTACTGACATTCTTTGAGCCACAGTTTATGGGATGGCTGGCAAGGCCATTGCTGAAATTCATTTGCAAAGAAAATCATGTTTTGAGCAAAAAAAAAGCATGTTTAATGAGACTTTTTCTTCGTAAAGAAATTTTTATTTGAGGTGTGCATAGCACCAGGAGTGAGCCATACTTCTTGTCTTGACGACCTGCTGATACCTAATAACAGCAATGTCTTTCAACTAGTGATCTATGCTGTTTGTACCCAGAATGGTGTTTCCCATAAGGTTGCATAAATAAAAGCATGCTTGATAGACACCAGTCAAGAGATATTTCACTGCAGCAGATTGGGTTTGTGGGATCCTAAACAACTTGTGCCTTTTATTTTGAAATATACAAAACATCAGCAAAGACTCAGTTAGAAGTTTGCGTGTTGAAGTCCCTCTCCAAGACTTAAGCACAAAAATCAAAGCTGACACCTCCAGTTGGGTGCTGCACTATTGGTGAAATCTTGCCCCTCCCATAAATACAAATTTAGCATTTTTTAAAGATGAAGGCATCTGGACTGAGGACTCTTCTGCCATCCTTACATCCTTATTTTGTTCCCTTGGGAGCTTCCAACAACAGTTGACAGAGACAGACTTCTGATGGTCTGTCATTTGAGAACATAGAGGTCCTTTGAGATCCATCTCGAGTACAAATAACACCATATATTAATTGTATGCATCTACTCTACAGGAGGTATGAAGGTCCTGGAGGCCACATTCAATTCTCAACTAATCCAAATGTAGTAAAGATGCAGCATGACAGATCAATAGACAAACCTCAGGTACCATCCCTAATGGGAGAGCAATCAAATGACCTCCAACAATCCTTGAAATTTGGAAACATCAAGGCTAGCCGGATGAGTAGAGTGTTGCCCTCTCTAAATGATTTAGATGATTGTTAGTTTGATTATTTCTCTGGAGACTGATCACATGATCCAGATTTATACTTCAGTGCAGTACTGAGGTGACTTTACATTGTTATATTTGCTGCCTTTTACATGAGATGCTAAACCAAAGCCCAGTCTAATATTTCAGATCATTGTGAAATATTTGGGGAAACACAGTGAAGGAAAGCAGTGTACTTAGTCCTGCTCCTCAGATGCTGCCTGACCTGCTGTGCTTTTCCAGCACCACTCTCTCGACTACTTTGTACTAGTACATGAGGACCACGGGAATGTGGGGGCAAAGTGTCAAAAAATAGATCAGATTGTTTACTGCCCACTGGAGCTAGACCAGCTGAAAGCACGTTTTCTTTCTTAGCAGTTACCAGAATTGTCTCTCTGAATTATATAACTCTTCACAGCAGAGAAGGCTCTGGCCCAAATACTTCCAGCATTGATATTGTTAAAAGGATTTAACAGGTGTGAATCTAGAAACAACGACAAGAAAAGGTATCAATGATAAAAATTAAATTATTAACTTGTAATAAAGTTTGGAATGGCCATTCAGTCCCTTGAGCCTGAATTATTATTTAAAGGCCCTCTTGTGATGCAGTGGTTGTCGTCTACTTCTGAACTTGGAGGCCAAGGTTTAAGTCCTGCCTGCCTTAGAGGTGTGTAATAACATCTCTGAACAGGTTAGTTCGGGAAAATTAGTTGAATTGCTATTTAGATTGATCATTGCAGAAACAGGAACTCAATTCCATCTTTGACCTGTCATCCCTCCCCACTTAATAAAAAAATACTGTTGTGTTGTGGAACTTTCAATTGGCCTATTGGGGGACTGAAAACCTGGATTTCCCAGCATGTGACAAGATTGTTTCCCAAGTTAACTACCAAACAACCTAATCTAATTTTAAAATTATTCTTCCACTGAGGAATATAGTTACAGTTTTCACACTATCAATTCCTTTGTCATCCCAAACATCTTAATTAAATCATAAACTATGTTTAAAAGAGAGAAAAAAATATTAAATGAGTAGCCAACTAGTTGCCATTTCAGTTCTTTGGGTTTCTCTGCTTGCCCCCAGCAGCTCACTCCTAACCCTGCCCCGGGAGAATGGGAATATCTATTACCATTCCCAGTTTATCATCCCTATTGTCAATCCTGAAGGTAGTCCTGAGGCACCGGCAATCTTCGCAACTCTGTTTTGGCCATTTTGTTCTGTTCAAACTGTTTTGCTTATTGTGCAAACAGCAAGATTTCTGCTCAGCCACAGTCAAATAATACTGAAGTTGAACATTACCTGATTATTTTACTGTTGTGGATTAATTGCTGACACATTATTCCTGAGAGCTTACAAACTTAATTAGGTAGCAGTTAAGTCTGGTGCTGATTTGCTGTGGGTTTGCTGGCACATTCCCACCTGCACCATAAGCAAAACTTTGAGCAAAACCACATGTCCAAAATTAATGTGGGGCAAAAGAATGCTTCAAGTACTGAAGTCAAGATCAGTTTAGCATGAGGTCTCACAGCTACATAAGAAACAAATAAAATTGAAAGAGGAATGGGATGATGGGTAAAAGCTGCTCCCATACCACTTACAATGGGAGCAATTTGTAAACCACAAAGAGGTGAAAAGGAAAATAACCACTGGAGCTTGACAGCTGACATTATTTACTAAAACTATCCACAGTTTCTTTTCTTCCTTTCTGAAGATTTTTTTATGAGCTTCTGCTTGCCTTAGTTATTAGAACACTTGGGGCAGTAGCAGGTTTGACAAAATGGTCAAGTGACCACCACATTCCTGTTTCGCCACCATCTTAATTTGGGCCTTTAGCTGTGCAGCCAGTGACACCTCAGAATCAAGTGTCATCCCCATTCATCAGGCAAACTGGGGCACCTACCAATGTACATGGGTATTTGGTGCAGTTTTGAGGGTCTACTTAGTAGAGTTTGTGCTTAGTAATATTTAAGTTCCCAGAAGAAATGGCCATAAAAAGATTGGCACATTGTTGAAACTTTTAGTCTTGCAGTCACAAATGAAAGAATGTGAAATTTCAAACAATAATGTTACTCTACAGGAGGAAACAAGGAGTACCAATGATTGGAAAGGTGACTCTGATTGGCTGATGCATTACCATGGAGAAAGCCATGGGGAACTATAGACTCCTCAGCTGTATGACTCAAGTGACGGTCAAGTGGGAATGTGCCTCTTTGCAATAATATGCAAATCTGATATTAGTTTTCTTGGGGCCGGGATTGGTACATGTGATGCTTCAGACTTCACAAGAATAATGTTGACTGCTGCTGCTAGTTTCTGCTTTTCTGCAATCTGTTCCCACCCACATTCCCACTTGACCGTCACTTGAGTCATACAGCTGGCTAGCAGTATGTTAGTGAAGCCCTGCCCTCAGAATGGACCGGCTCTTTGTTAGAAAGACTGGATAGCTAGCAAGAGGCTTCTTGATTGAAATCGTCAAGCATTTTTCTTTCAATTCATAAAACTGATGCAAATTTACTTAACTGTAATATTCTGTTGCTTGGCAATTCATAAACTGGTTTATTTATGGAAACAGTTTCTTAGCTTCTGAAGCTTAGAAAAATGTGTTGACATTAACTTGACCCCAACTGACAAAATTAAAGCATGCACAAACCAAATAATTTCAAATCATTAGAAGCAATATAAAAACGAACTGGCAACCTTGACAGCCATTGAATTCACAACATAATCACTTCTTACCTTGTGCTGAACAGAACAGATTGGTATTTGTGAAGAAATCTTCTGAGAGAATGCCTTCTGTTAGCAAAATATTTTTCAAACAAAATAAACATTCATTTGGTCAGAGGCACTGACTTGGCCAATGAGCAAAACTGCACCTTTCAAATCAGCTCACATTCAACCTGAAATCATTCTTTTCCACAATATCCAAACATCAAAGCAGCATTTGATTGTTTGTTAGGATTAATCCTGTTTCATTTCAGATAAAAGCTGCCAATGTATCTGGAATTAACAACAGCAATGATATATAGATTGGACAAGCCACATAAATGCTGTGGCTTCAAGAGCAGATCAGAAGCTGACAATTCTGCAATGCATGACTCAGCTTCTTACTCCCCAAAGCCTGTCCACCACCAGTAGGGCAGAATTTTGGAGTGTCATGGAATACTCTCCATTTGCCTGGCTGAATGCAGCTCCAACAGCATTCATGAAGTTTGAAACAATCTAGGAAAATGCCATCAGATTGGCACCCCATCTACCACCATAAACATCTGTTCCACCACCACGGGTTCACAGAGGTTATGCTATGTACCATCAATAAGACACAGAGCAGCAATTTTTTGGCAACACCTTCCACACCCATGATCTTTATCAACTAGAAGAATAAGGAGAACAGGCACACGAGAACAATCCTAATTGCAAGTTCTTTTCCATGGAGCACACTACTCTGACTTCAAACTAGATCACTGTTTCATAACAGTTGCTGAGTTGAAATTCTGCAAATCACTAAGTAGCGACATGGTGAGCAAACCTATACCACAAGGACAACAGCATTTCATGAAGGTTCAGCACCACTTCAACGGCATTTGGAAATGAGCAATTAACATTGGGTTTGGCAGTGATACACAAGTACCATTAAGGAATTAAAGGCTGACTTGTATTTTTATCATAAATCCAAAATAACAATGGTTCAAAGGCAAGATAAAAAATACCTTGGGAGTCAGCAAAGTGACAGGATTTATGGACTAAATTGGAAGAAAGTTCCATTTTGCAGAAGCAAAGCTGCCTAAGCACTCTGCCACTGGAAGTGGAGCAGAAAGGCAGGAAGTCAGAGTTAATAATTAAAAGAATGTGTAGGCATGTAGGATTAGAGGAAGTTGCAAATACATTGGCAAGGTCAGTGGGAGGAAGGTCATGGCTATGTAGCAACTTACAAAGGGATGTTTAAAGTCAGCATGTTGAGGTCCAAGGGAGTTTTTCAACACAGGATTCATAGTTAAACAAAACTTAGTTTGGATAGATGTGTTAGAGTTAGTAGTGAGTTGTCCACCTCATTATATGTCTCAAGTAATTGATGGCCTTGGCGGGAATGTTGATCCTTGTATTTGTGTTCTCTAGATATTCCAGCATAAGCAGCTGAAAAGTTTAACTTCAAAATATCCTGCAGTTATGTCATTGCATATACAAAGTTCTCAACTGACCAAAAAAAAAGACTTTATGTTTTATAAAGCGCTCTTACTTCTTAGAAATACAGGAAGTTTGTGAAAGGGCTCTTCTAAATCCAATGGATGTCTGAAAGTGCAGAATTCTCTATTCTTATTAGACGGCCTCCTTCAATTTGTAGTATAGTCTGATTTCTGAGCATGGAAGATTAGTTTGTTTGTAAAACTTTTTTTTTCCTCTTCTTAAATATCATTGAGGTGATTTCTGCCTATCACAATTTCTACCATGTTAAAATTGAATGTCAGACAAAGGAAATAGCTGTCTGAACAAATAGCCATGTATGGAGTTCAATTAGTGAGTAGGTACTTTTCATTTACTAATTTTTGGCTGGTAGTGTAATCTACTAGGGTTTGCACTTTGAATGTTCTAATAGTTTCATTCTCATATCTTCTTGCCTTTGTTAATGTGGCACAGGATTTGTGGTATAGGTGAGATTAGGTCTTTTGCAACCAAAACTGAACTGAACTACAACAATAAAATGAAGCGGGCACTTCATCCTTAATGCAAGTACGGCTTTATTCCATTCATTTGACAAGAGTTGCTTTATTATATTTTCTCTATTACTCTCTTTTTATGACACTATCACCTTATAACACTCGCCTAAATGCAATTCATTGCAGTATTATTTAACACACTCACCTCACTATGACAATTGATGCGTCATATTATCATTACTTGATCCCAATTACTTCATTACTTCACTCATACTGCTACACACTACTAAACTAATTTTATTTTAACACATTATTCTTTACTTTCATACAACTACTTGGTTTGAAATTAAGTTTAAAATAAATCTGAGTCCACAAAGAATTGTCCATGCATTAAAAACATCTTGTTATGTTTGAACTCAGTCTGGAAATACATCAGCTTTGAATAATATTCATAAACACAGGAACAAAAGCAACATTTTAAAATCATTATCAGGATGTGATTTTCTTTTTAGAGCAGAATGGTGATTAAGGTCTGTTTAGACGATTGACCTCAACTCAATTCTGCCCCCAATGAGTGGGAAAACAGGCATTTTGCAATGTTTAAGGCATTGCAATGGTTTCCTGAGCAAGGTATGAAACTGATACAGTTTGAGGTTGACAAAAAAGTACCCTGCTGAATGAAAAATTTCAATATGAATAATAATAGGTATTACACATTAAAAATCCCCTAAAATCAATACTGCATAGTAGACATGTGTATATAATTTGATACTCTTTTTAAACTCTTTTTATATACGAAGCTAATGCACATAAATCAAAGATTTAAACACAGATTGTCAGCACCCGAGGAATCTATTTGTCTGTGCACCTTAATCCAAAATATACTTACAAATATTGCAGTAACATCTTTTGGAGAGGTATAAAAAGTGTTTATTTAAGAAAAAAAACATTTAGGGATATAAATAAACAGAGATAATGAAAGGCTCAAAGACTGGAAGTAAGTGAGGACTGCAGAAGCTGGATGAAGTGCTTATGCCTGAAACATTGGATGCTGCCTGACCTGCTGTGCTTTTCCAGAGTCACACTTTTCAACTTTAAAGGTTCAAATACTTCAGGATAGGGAGTCCAAAATATATGGCATAGGTTTAAGGTGATAGGGGACCAAAGGGGTAACATTTGCATGCAGAAGGTGGTGCATGAATGGAATGAGCTGCCAGAGGAAGTGATGGAGGCTGGTACAATTACAGCATTTTAAAAGGCATCTGGGTGGGTTCATGAACAGGAAGGGTTTAGAGGGATATGGGCAAAATGCTGGTAAACGGAATTAAATTAATTAAGGATATCTGGTCAACATGGACAAGTGGGGTCGAAGGTTCCATGCTGTACAACTCTATGACTCTATAATTTACAGGTGCAAGTCAATAAAGCCACAAAAGGCCCGACAGCATTTGGGTTTTATAAAAAGAAACATAGGACACAAGGAAAAAGACAAAATACATTTGTATAAACTATGAGCTAAGTGTGCAGCTGAGGTCCAGCTATAGAAAGATCGTAAAGGTGTTTAAACAACATTGGCCAAGATGACGCCATGGATAAGAAACTAGTTATCACAGCAGACTTGAAGTACAGGAACTACTTCCATTGCAACAGGGAAGGTAAAGAGGATATTTACAATGTCTTCTGATTTGAGTGCCATTGATGAGGAGTAATCAAAGAGAGGAGAAAGATGAGGAGAAGTGCTTAGCCATAATGGGTGATTCAGATAGAGACCATTGCAATCTTTCAAAGAAAGTTGGATATTTAAGCAGTGGAAGATAAACGACAATGAAAAGAGAGCTGAGCAATGGGATTAGTTTTGGATTGATCTGCCAAAACGTTAACATAGAGACATGGAACAGGTGGACCTCTTTGGTGCTATAAACCACTACGTTTCTATGTCCTAAAACTATTAAGTTTACTCTATGCTTTCTTATCTCATCACCTTCATTCATAATAATTGACATTTTATAATTACTGCAGATTGCTAACAATTTAGGAATATGCATTATTTCTAACACAAATATACACTTCACATGAGCTGCACTGTGACAAAGTTCATCCCATTTACTACTATTTTGAATGTAACAATTAATAATAATATATAGAGGAAGATAATAATATAACAACTACATTCTCTAAATTGTTATTTACTTCATTTCATTTTCTGTCATTAGTAACACTATAAAATTCACAATACTATTAATTCAGTTAACTTCACTGTTAACAGTAATGTACCATACAGAATCTGATATGTCCTGGTGCTCGAATTTGCTGTACCAAAAAAAAGACTAATGACTCTTAAGTCATATTCACAAACCGTGATGCCCCCATGGTATGTATGATTCTAGCAAATTAGATAGTTATAATAAAAGAGAGGGTAAACATATTTAGACATAAAATTGTTTGTATTTTTAGGTTATGCAACATTGACATTTTCATATATGTAAAGAGCTTAATTGAAGTGAGGTTTCTGTGCAACTAATTTCTTTCAAAATACTGGGACGGCCAGAATAAATATGACATTACATTGCATAAGGGAATAAAGTGAAGCTGAGTGTATACTTATTTGCATTTAAAGATTGTTAAGTCTGAATTTGCTTAGCATGGGAATAAAGAACATAATATGTTCCGTAACAGATTATGAACACGTCTCCCCTGTATCAAAAATTCTATTAAAATACTGGCCTATTTTATTAGATATGTATTAATTATTTTAAATGTTAGGAGAGCATATTTATACTTCTCTATTGGATGGATATTAAGCTCTTATTATCAGCCTCTGTTTGCATCACTACCTTGGGAGGCGAAGTTTCTATTCTGAAATATAATCACATTTGCTGTGACCTATTGCACATTTACAATGCAAACACATCTGTTAAATGTGGAGGCTGTATCTCCAGCACCTTTCCTGAAATCTTTCATAGGAATTGCAGACATTTTGATCACAAATCCACATAATATTGTAAAAACTGCGCAACCTGTACAACTTCATACTCACACAATCGAATCTCATGTGCTGAAAATCCATTTTATGTCGATGTTACAGTGAATGAATGTTCGCATTGCAATTTTTTTTTTGCAGCAACATTAGCTTCCATCCTTGGCATTGTAGCATTTTTTTCCCATGAGCTAATCAAATAATATCCCAAATGATGATAATGTTGTCAGACTTTCATTCTACCCTGAATGGGTGGAAGAGAATTAAATTCCAAAAATTTGAAACCCATCTAACTGCAAGAATTGAGGTTTGAATGCAGCAACCTGTAAGAGTTTTGGGAACAGGAGGTGGCAAAGGGATTAAGGATGGTGGCCTGCAATTGGACAGTATGTGAAAACAGTTATCAAACATTGTATGTCTCCAATTTGCAACATGTTTAAAAGGTTGCCAGCTGGGGTTTCCAGGGTTTTCCTAAACATGGCAGCTGGCTGAAGCTCAAAGAAGCAAGAATGATTACTATCCCTTGCCTCATCCCTAACCTGAACCTAGCGCAAACCCCAACCTAACTAACTTGCTGAGATCAACACTCCCTCTGCATCATCAAGCAATCTCACTGCAATCCCTTGCACCACTCCTCACAGAAGGCCTGCTGACTGACTGACAAACACATCTCCTACCAGGATTTGCCCCTCTGTGATTATGTCTTCCTCTACCATCCCATGATGCCTCTGCCTCCCTTCGTCCTGCTGATTGGCTGTGACCTCCAGCACATGCTTCCCGCTTTAGCCAGGAAGCCTCAGAATCTGGAAGATTGACAGCAGGGAAATAGAAAGAGAAAAAGTCAAAAGAGGTCATGTCAGTAAATTTGTCAGGATATTATGGCACTGCATTTCTGGCATACCTGGTCACTGTAACACATCCAACTTCCATCCCAATTTCCTTCTTACAAATATCAAGGCCTACATAATGTAGCTTTGGCATTCCCCACCCTAAAAGCATCAAAAATGAGGGGTTTTTTTTGTGTTACCATTTGACTGTGAAACCATACAGCAATGTCAAACTTGTGGGTGGTGTTTGCATGCTTTCATTCTGTGACATTCGTTACTGTGCGTCAGTTGCTGTGGTTTGAAAACTTTCCAGCATGGGGCGAAACGCTGACAGTGCATTCATAACATTGACTGAATATCAGTTTTGCTATCACCAGCCCTACTGAACAGAATCCTTTCCTTTGAATGGAGTTTGCTGATTGCCACATAACCCCAGTTTAAAATGCAAAGATACGTTTCACCAATATTTTCCATCATTTCTGATCAGTGAAATCAGAGCAGACTGGGTTAAACGTTTCATCTGAAAACAGCTTCTATCTTTCCCTTCATACAGAACTTAGGTGTCAGTACTGATTCTGAATTCAAGTTCCTGGCGTGGGATTTGACTCACAACAAAAAGGTGAAAGTGCAACTTCTGAGGGAAGGCTCAAATTAGTTTCTCTGTCTCCTGCAGTTTCATTTACTGATTGCTTCAACAGGCCTTTACAGGGCTGTAACAAAACTGATGATTCCTGCGGTCCTGAATGAAAAGATCTCAGTAAACATTAGTAACTTGATGGAACAGTGAGGAAGATTTTCTCTGCAATGCATTTAAAGGCAGATTTACCAATTTCCAAGTAGAATCATGGAATGGCCCCCCCCTTCTGTGCTGTAACCTTTCAGCCTGTCGTGTATTTTCCAGCTCTCTGCAGAAAAGCTCACCTCGTCCCACCCCCTGCCTCTCCTGAACTCATGCTTTTTAAATTTTTCTAGTTAATGTCCAATTTTCTTTTAAAAGCCACAACTGGACCTTCCTCTATCACAGTCTCAGGCAATGCATTCCAGATCCTAACCTCTCAGCACACAAAAGCATTTGTCCTCACGTTGCTGTTGCTTCTTTTTCCACAATTGTTTAACAGTTCAGAGGAAATCTTTCTCTGTTCTTCACTTTAAACTGCTTCAGTATTCTGAGCTTCTGAATGGCTTCCAACAGAAAAGAAAATCACACATTTTAAAACTAAATAACTTAACATTTATGTACATTTTATACTAGATAATCTGAAAGACACCAGGAATCTCATTGTTAAAAGTTCAACCATTGTGGAGCTACTAGCTTCCGATTGTCTGCCTGTGGTAGGGCTGTCAGATCCAGCAGAGTTCGGCATAAGTGCTTACACATATGTGCAGAACATTCACATCCACCAGTTAAATATACTGAGCAAAACGCAACAGGACACACACCTTCTGAACATTTAAATAAACTCTGGTTGACATTACACAGAGAAATTTCCCTACGCAACTCTCCGAGCTTAAATAAATGTATTTAAGGGCTGCATGCAAGGAACTTGCATGTGTATTCCCCACTATTTTTCATCTATTCATTTTGATAAAAACTGTGGTGTCACACAACTTGATATGCCCACCTGGCAAAAGAGTCCCATGCCAGGAAAAGAACAAAATCTAGAAGAGGTCTCATTGTGTTCATCAAACCTTTTGCAAACGCGGCTTGTTATCACGATGGAGTCATCCTCCATGCCTTGTGAAAGCCATGAGTGAGACTGCCTTCTCTAGGTGACCTCACTATGTTTTCCAGTGCTGTCTGCCCAGATGCAGCCTTGGAGATATACTACAACATCACATCCTGACCGACAAACACATGACCCTCCAATAACTTCAAAAAAATGTCAATCTGGTTAATATAGTACATTTAGTTAAAAGATGCAATTTTACCAAAAAGGTAGGCACTTGTTGGCTTTTTAAGAATTATTTGTGCCCTGTTCCCAGGACATCCCTGCTGCACTGATGCAAATTTTCCATTTTCCATAACCCATCAAGGAAATGGCAATTTTTTTAACATTTAAAAAATTGCAAATTGGAAAATATTTGTAGTACAGAAAAGGGTCATGTTCCTCCTCTTACAGCACCTGAAATACAATCAGTAGTTTAATTTGTTTTTGCAGCTCTCCAAGCCAATGAGAGTTATCGTCATATAAAAACATTTCTGTCATTGTCAAACATTGACATCTGAGTAAGAATTCCGAAAACACACTTCCAGAACCAAGGGACGTTTTTACTTCATTCAGAATGTCACTGTACAAACAAACAAGATTAGATAAGCTTGTGACCTTTTGGACACACAAATTCCTGAGTAGTTTTTAGTGACTCATAGTGAAATGAGGAGCAAGGATGTGAGGCCTGTGGAATGTGGGTGGTATCAAGGAAAACATTCTATCACATGGCAACTCTGTACAATAACATTAACTTATCAGTCATGGAATGCAATACTAACAATAGACTGTGAACTAAATAGAGTTGCTATTTAATGTTTTCCCACTATTCTCAGCAAAGCCCTTCCCTCAACTGGACATACAACACAAGTATTAGCACTTACAAAACAGAAATCCCAGTATGGCTTTAATTAAAGAATAACACTCAAAAATTGCTGAATGTCAAAATCTGAGGGCTACCTGCAAATCAAACCCTCATTAGTTTTTCTTTAGTTGTTCCAGAGTTGAAGAAAATGATCAAAAGGTTTAAAGTTTGGCAGGTCAGTAAGTGAATGAGAAGTACAGTAGATAGCTGTGCACAGCAGTTTACAAGAGCTGCTTATAGAGGGGAAGCCTTATTAAGCAATACAACAATCTTCTGCAAAGTGGCCATGCGTGTTTAATTTTTCCAACAACTTTTGCCACTGTAAACGCTCTGTGTTTAGGAGATCAGACATTTTGGAGGCAAACAGCTGAAAATAGGAGGGGGTGGGGTGGGGTGGTGGTGGATCCTGCCAGATTGGCAAAGTTTCTCATGTGGAAAAGAATGCTCTCAAAGGTCCCCCTACAGAATAAGAGCAAGTCAAGCCAGCAAGCTCTGCCAGAAATAACAAACAAAACGGCTTTCCCCATCCTTCCCGAGCAGTCAGCACCAGAGTATTACAACGGTTGCCATAGAGCTTACTTTGCTATCATAACAAATTTGATATCTCCAGTTATAAAAGAGTGCACTGTATTTTGCAGACTCAAAAATTAAATTTGTGTTGTTTTGTCAGAACTCCAGCTTATTTCTGTCTGGGTGCTATAGACAGGGACTCCCCACGTTAAAGCTCCAGTTTCTTTTCTTTCAGCTCGCATAAGCTATTTTTGCATTCTTTTAAAATTTTCTCACACATAACTTACCCTGAATATAATCTGGTCTCCATTCAATGCTCACTTTTCTACATTATAAAAAGTATATCCCACTTGCTTTGCCTTTGTCGGCCATAATTCAAAGCTGTCAGGAATTAAATCTTCTCTACATACCTTATTAAAGTGTTCCAGCCTTTGGAAGAAGTCCCATGTAGTGTCTGTAAAAAAAACTCAGTTTCACTGGTGCAACTTAGTTTGGTAGGCCCTCAATTAAAAATGTAGTTGATTTCTATAATACTACAATAACTTTCTTTACTAACTACCCTGATAGCAATTTATCTATTATGACAAGGCTGGAATATCTAAAGGACAATAATTTTCCATCTGGCCCATCATGGACAATTAAAAAGGAGCTTTTTCTTTCGAATCTATCCATGATTGTAATGTACATACTCAAACTGGTATTAAACACACTACCATTTACAACTAGAACTATAAATTGGCATTGATTGATTTCTGTGCATGGACTACACAGGACTGATTTAAAAGAATGAATTAAATACACTTGGCTGGACTAAGTTCATTATTATGCATATTCTAGTTTAACATTTAGATATATAAATTGTTAAGTCAACAGGATAAACTATTTCTGAATTGAAGTAGATGAAAGCAATGATAAAAATTAAACAAGAAAAAAAATTACAAGGTTAGCAAAATCTAACAGCAATTACCATGACTATGGGATAAATGCTCTGTTGTTTCAATTTTAACAGCATTGCATCTTGATAACAGGAACAGCAAAGATCATTCATCCCTTCAAACCTGTCCTATACTTCATTAAAATCTTGGATATTCTATATGTGATCTCCATTCATATGTTTTTGCTTCATATCACTTAAAAATCATTAATCCTTATGAAAATATAATTTGAAGCAGAATTTATTACCTTTTAAGATAGAGTGTGCTGGAATTCCACTACACTGTGTCTGGAAAAGTATCTCTTGATTTCTCTCCTATGTAACCTTTCTCTATCTTAACAATGTGCGTAAGTATTTTGGATTCGCTCACCAGAAGAAATAACTTCACTGCATGGAACTGATTAAATTTTGTTTTCATTTTCATTATCTCATCAGTGTACTTCTGATATAATTCTGGGGGTGCAGTGCCTGAAACTGAAAGCTAAATTCCAGCTTAGTTTTACCGAGGTTCTTCACAATTGACACCATGTATTCTAATCTTCTTGGGATAAAGATCAATGTCCCACTTCTTCTTTTAAATCAATGTGTGTTTTTTCATGATTTGCATATTTGGATACCCAAATCCTTTTGCTTCTCCACAGCTCCAAGGCAATATCATTGAAAAAATTATTTCAATTCATATTGTTCCCATCAAAAATGAATTATTTCCTACTTTATATTCCTGAGCTCCAATTGTCACAATTTTGCCTGTTCACTTAATTTATATGTCTTTGCAGATTCCTGCTCTTATCCACACAGGTTATTGTACCTTCTAACTTAGGACCATATTTTCATAGAAGTAGGGAGACTCCATATATCTTTAAAAATAGTGGACAGTGCAGAGATCAACATCCCATTCCCAATTAATCCATTTTTTGCCCTAGGGGAAAGAAATGGAGCCTGACTCACACAGTATCGGGTATTGTAAACATAGCAGGGCCATTTGAATTCAAACAGAGCTCATTTTGGCTGTTCCAACAGTAGTAATCTGCAGTAGGAGAGTCTTGATTTGGTGGTGTAGGTGGAAATACACTGGAAAGGCAGATACAGTCTCTTTAAGTGTAATAATCTGAGAAATTTTAAAGACCCCTGTTTGTTAAACATAAAAATTGGCTAAAATGATCAATTAATGTTCAAAAACCACCATCTACTGGTCAGCCTTGATTGACAGGCCATCTGATGTAGGTTAGGAAAACATGACTACCTGCATTTCAATAGAGTTTTTTGAGATTTCCCATACTGCAATTTTACTATTGCTTGCTCATGCTCATTAATAGGGTAACATGACAATTTGGTATCCAGTCTTTGAATGAACACTGCCTCCAAACAGGCAGAGGTAGGTACTGCATGAAGGGCTTTTTCCCGAAATGTCGATTTTCCTGCTCCTCAGATGCTGCCTGACCTGCTGTGCTTTGCCAGCACCACTCTAATCTTGACTGGGACAATGGGCTGAGAAGTGGCAGATGGAGTTTAATTCAGATAAATGCGAGCTGCTGCATTTTGGGAAAGCAAATCTTAGCAGTACTTATACACTTAATGGTAAAGTCCTAGGTAGTGTTGCTGAACAAACAGACCTTGGAGTGCAGGTTCATAGATCTTTGAAAGTGAAGTCGCAGGTAGATAGGATAGCGAAGAAAGCGATTGGTATACTTTCTTTTATTGGTCAGAGTACTGAGTACAGGAGTTGGGAGGTCATGTTGTGGCTATACAAGACATTAGTTAGACCACTGTTGGAATATTGCGTGCAATTCTGGTCTCCTTCCTATTGGAAAGATGTTGTGAAACTTGAAAGGGTTCAGAAAAGGTTTACAAATATGTTGTCAGGGTTGGAGGATTTGAGCTATAGGGAGAGGCTGAACAGGCTAGGGCTATTTTCCCTGGAGCGTCGGAGGCTGAGGGGTGACCTTATAGAGGTTTACAAAATTATGATGAGCATGGATAGGGTAAATAGGCAAAGTCTTTTCCCTGGGGTCGGGGAGTCCAGAACTAAAGGGCATAGGTTTAGGGTGAGAGAGGAAAGATATAAAAGAGACCTAAGGGGCTACATCTTCTTGCAGAGGGTGGTACGTGTATGGAATGAGCTGCCAGAGGAAGTGGTGGAGGGTGGTACAATTGCAATATTTAGGAGGCATTTGGATGAGTATATGAATAGGAAGGGTTTGAAGGGATGTGGGCCGTGTGCTGGCAGGTGGGACTAGATTGGACTGGGATATCTGGTCGGCATAGAACGGTTGGACTGAAGGGTCTGTTTCCATACCGTACATCTCTATGACTCTATGACTGCCTCCAAACAGTTGATTCAGAATTAACAAGTTGTAACTGATGATTTCAAGGCCAATCTCAAGACATACTTATCTTTTACAATTCAGTTGCAGGTTTTAAGATGAAATTTGAAAAATATCAGAAAATGTTCCCAGGCAGCTTGTCAGGTCTTCACCAAAATGAGAAATCTGAAATTTCCCTGAAGATTTCATCTAAGAAAGATAAACTCTTCATGAACACAATATGGGCATTACGGAAAGAAATGAATTGATTCATTCTGGATACCTTGTAAAGGTTTCCTTCATCTGCAGGAAGAATTGGAGGAAGACAGGGGGGTCAGACATAACCACTCCACATATATGTGGAGAGGAAGCCAGTAGAGGGGGAGGTGGATTCCATTGTCCCCATGAGTACAGGAGATCTCTTCTTCTCAGAACCTCCAGTGCTACATCTGAAGACTTGCTCACTCTCTGTCTCAATTGCTGAGGCTCTCTGAAACCTGCCAATGTATTTCAGCCACTCTATAAGAGGGTATGTGAATCCTCCATATATATTTCTCTATGAAAATTGCTTCTAATCAGTAACTGAGTGCAAAATCCTTAGATGTTTGTTTTAGCACCTCCAGGCAAATCCAAAGTATGGTAATTGGCAACCTAATCATTGATTTAGTGTCTATTTTCACCTTTTCAGCAATACAACATTCAAACTACTCAATAGCTCTAAATGAAACCAAGCAAAAAGGACTACAGAATGACAGAAATGTAGAGATGTTACCAATGTTCAGTTTTTGTGAAGGTAATTGGTAAGAAGACACAAACCTATTCATTCCCCAGTGAGCCAGTTAGTTTGTCCATTCAGAGTCTGAGCTATACATTCCAGGTATGTCATAGGTTTGATCCCTAATCTGTGCTAATTTATTTTAAACTTTTAGGTACATATTGCAGCAAAAAAAAATCTCGGAGCACAACATACACTGAAGAATTCTGAAATGCAGTATCTGCTAATTTGTGGCAAACCTGATCGCTTGTCTTATCGTTGCTATAACCAGACTCAGGATTATTTACTTACAGAGAGGAAGTCAGCCAGGATATAATTTCTGATCATTAACCAATGGCCACCCTTCTGTGGATTATTAGGATTATTCTGATAACTAAAACTTCACTAGGAAACACTGCATCAGTGAAAACACATTAGTATTGAAAATGTGACAAAGTACAAACAACATCCTTAATATATCCTAGCCAATTCCTTCATGAGAATAGAACAGAAAGAAAGGGACCAAAATTGACAGATAAAATTAATTCTAAAGTATTCATGGAAGTTAGATATCATAATCAGAGCAAAATTGAGAACAGACACTATCATTATGAAATTATAAGTGAAGCAAATGATCGTCTATGGACCTAATGATAACCACTCAATGATAAAAAGAAAATTTAGAAGGAAATAGTGAAAGTGCTGGCCAGAAATATTTTTTAGCAGCTTAGAGACATAAAGCAGCTGACATAACATTGTTTAATAAAAAGGTTGACCCATAAAGTCTAGCTTTGGCTTCAGGGAATATGATGAAGATTCTTAAGAGATGTACAATTCAAAGACATTTGGAAAACAAATGGGAACACAATCAGCAAACATCAAAGTTTGAGGTAAATTAAGTCCAAAATATTGACAACATCAGGCTTCCAATCTAAGTGTCAACAAAAATGCAATATCATGACTGTTCAGATCTCCAACAGATCTGAGATGATATTTCAAAGGCAAATGATGAGAATTTTTTAAAAAGTTGTATAAATGGTTTAAAAGCTTTTTTTAAACCATGTTATTAATGGGAGGTATTCCAAAAAGAATTTAAAGATTGACATAGGACATGAGGAACAGTAATGAGTGTTCTACTCTTTTACACATGGTGTGACAGTCTGACTTTCACTATCTGCATATTATGCATTTGTGTGGGTTGCACAACAATGCCACGGACCATATCACAGCTGGTAATTCCTGTCACTCAGTGATCACAGTCAGGTTTGCCATGATGGTTCTACCTGTAAGTGACACAGCACTGCTGCAGAAATACAGGCATTGTGACAGCTGTTGGGATACTGACATTGACCTGCGTGATTCTATAGCTGTGGACCACACAAGAGCTGTGCATTGAAGAAGTGAAAGTCTTTTTGATTTCAGTACAGTCCAGAGGTGACATGCTGACCTTAGAAAGCAATGTGTGTGCTTTCAGCAATCTTAACCAGACATGCTTTGTCTGATTCTTCCAGGTAAGAAACCAGATGCATAAATGCTCTTACTAGTCACCTTCACAGCCAATGGCAACTTGTCTTTAATATTCATTTGTGGGATATGAGTGTTTCTGGCTAGGCTAGCATTTGTTTGTGAATCCTAACTGCCCTTGAAAAGATGACAGTTGTTGCAGTTGCTGTAGTTGTTGGGGTATAGGAATGTGCACATTACAATTAAGAAGGGAGTTCCAGGATTTTGCCTCAGTGACAGTGATGGAAAATTGATATAGTTCCAAATCAGGGTTGTTTGCGAGGTGGAGGGAAATTTACAGGTGGTGGCGTGGTCTGTCCCCACCTGTGAGGTGGTAGTTACAGCTGCAATAAGTGACGGATATCTGCAAAAACATCCTTACTGAAGTTCAGATATCTCACATGTTGTTCCTCACTGAGGATCAGGTAGGACTAATGCCCCTTTTACACCCTGAACAGATATAGTCTCCTACTAAGAATCCTTCTCCTCATCAGATTAGAATCCCTACTGTATGGAAACAGGCCCTTCAGCCCTTACCAACCCTCCAAAGAGTAACCCACCCAGACCCATTCCCTCACCCAATATTTACCCCTGACTAACACAACAACCACTATAGGTAATTTAGCATGGCCAAGTCACTTAACCTACACATCTTTGGATTGTGGGAGGAAACCCACATAGACACAATGTGCAAACTCCACACAGACAGTCACCCAAGGTGGGAATTGAACCCAGGTCCCTGGTGCTGTCAGGCAGCAATGCTAACCATTGACCAACCATGCCACTTCTTTAAGCAGCTTGTCCCACACTGTGTGGTCGCTATTCCTTCCGTCAGTTGTTTTTGTTTTAATCCAAGGGGAATGGCTATTAGTACACCAATATCTGTAAGTAATTGGTTTGTGCAAAAAGAGACAGCCAAAGCACTTGAGTACCTCCCACACCTTTTCTGAATACCTTTGCGACTTTATACAACCATAGAAAACAACAATCGCTTGCTACACTGTTACAATGACCAGAGGAAAATTAGCCATCAACAAACCTGAAGAGAGTTGATTAGTCTTTTTAAATCCTTTCTGCTGCATGAAGGTTCAACTGTGCAAGATTAAGAGACGGGTAGGTTTAAGGTTCAAAATTGCAACGTTGGCATCAAATCAGCACCTTACTGATATGATACCCTAATTCAAAGCAGATGCCATTTTGGTCTTACAAAAGTACCCAATGCACCCACCAGTTCAGATCCCAATGTTGAAAATTACACAGCCAAACTTGATAGAAAGTGAAATGTAAAGTAATTGGGAGTGATGTGTAACACATCATCTGACCTTGTTAGTGTAATGTTGCAACCAAGGCAGTAAACTGTGTGGTAAATGTAAGTACTTCAGAATAATTGCCCAAGTAAACAATGTTTACAATATCTTAATTGAAAAGGACAAATAGAAAAATAATTCAACAATAAGAAACCCTTTTATTTAAAATTCTGTGGGAAATTGGAAAATGATTGTCTCCAAGGAATGTCTTAACAGAAAATTGAAAGGATTTCGAGCCTTGGGGATTTTGCTTACACAAATATGTTGGAAGTACCAAGATCAAGGCATAACACCAAATTTTGAACAAGGTGGCATAGTAGCTCAGTGGTTAGCACTACTGCTTCACATCAGCATGGAGGTAGGTTCGCATCCTGTGTCCTCCTGTATCTGAGCAGTTTTTCTCATTATGATGGGTAAATAGGCAAAGTCTTTTCCCTTGGGTCGGGAAGTCCAGAACTAGAGGGCATAGATTTAGGGTGAGAGGGGAAAGGTATAAAAGAGACCTAAAGGGCAACTTTTTCACACAGTGGGTGGTACGGGTATGGAACGATCTGCCAGAGGAGGTGGCGGAGGCTGGTACAATTGCAACATTTAAGAGGCATTTGGATGCGTATACGAATAGGAAGGGTTTGGAGAGATACGGGCCGGATGCTGGCAGGTGGGACTAGATTGGGTTGGGATATCTGGTTATTATGGACGGGTTGGACCGAAGGGTCTGTTTCCATGCTGTACATCTCTATGACTCTAGACTCTATATGCAGGTTAGGTAGATTGGGCCATGCTAAATTTGCCCATAGTGTCCAGGGATGTGTAGACTAGGTGCATTAGCCATTGGAAATGCAGGGTTTCAGGGAGGGAGTGGGATGTCTTTGAACGACTAGTGTGAACTCAATGGGCCAAATTGCTTGCTTCCATTTTGTAGGGATTCTATGAAAATGCTGTTCACTGATGCCAGTAACTTGCAAAATGGAAGTAGAACTGAATAAGCTCTTTGAGTAGAAGATGTTACATAAATCAAGTTCACAAAGTTTGATGAAATAAAGGCTAAATGAAGGGCATCTTCTACAGGAGGTTACACAGAAATTGAATAAGTGCCTCTAATGCAATTACACTCATTTAAAAGTCCTTTCTGCAGCAAGATCAATTTGCCAATTATCAACATGGTGTAAGAAACAGAAGTAGAACTTTAGAACATAAGCTTTAATGAAACTATTTTAAAGAGAGTTAAAATAAGAAGGTAGTCTATAAAAATGACATCACCACCAGTCATCAGGGTTATATGCAATTGAACTTCATCTGCATTTCTCTATTCTTTTGCTTTCATTGTACCTATCACAGCTATTCAATTAAATGCTGCAGAAACCATGAACAAGAAAAATGTTAATGGGCGATTTTTTCTGAACAAAACAATTCCATGGCGCTCCTTATTTTAACTAATACATCGGAATATAATAATCTTTCACCAGGGCATTTCTGATTGGCTTTGCTACTCTCGGGTGTATTTAATAAATTATAAATACAACAGGCTGCTATATTTTGAGTTTTCTGTACCAGAAATAATTGAATTACATGGACACAAACTTCTAAAAATCTTTAAAAATGGTTGGCAAATTGCTGCATCCTTATATGAATGGTTATTTTGTTGGTTGCTTTTTCCTTGTGATTCAAATGAAAGTAAAAGGAACAATAAAATAATTCTTCTTAGTTAATTTTAGTTCGTGGAGATGTTTTGCTATTTACATTTCTGTAAGTGGGACTCCACAAAATGGCTTCAACTTTTTTTTTAACTCCTTGATGGGATTTGGGCATCATTGGCAAGGCCAGCATTGTTTCCTGCTTTTGAGAGGGTAATGGTGAATTGCTTTGTTGAATTACTCTGTTGCAGTTCTTATGTTCTTGACACATTAATAGAACGATTGGGGAGAGAGTTCTTGCATGTTGACTAATCAATGATGAAGAAGCAGTGAATTTATTTCTAAATCAGGATGACGTGCTACTTCAAGCTGAACTTGCTGGAAGTGTTGTTCCCATATGGCTACTGCCTTTTGCCTTCTAGGTGTGAGAGACCAAGTGTTTGGGAGGAAATCTTGTTAAAGAAGTCGTGGTAATTTGCTGCAGTGAATCTTGTAAGTATAACACACTACAGCCTCAGTGCACATTGTTTGATGACAACCGTATCACAAGCAGAACACATGTTGTAGTCCCAACTGCACTACAGCAAGGTAAATTTTTTTATCTTGCTCGTGAAGGATATAATAGCATTTCTAAGATGACACAATGATCCTATGAGCAGTCGAATATCCAGCTACAGATTGCTACAAAACTAGAAGCAATGTTGCTTATACAGTCACTGAGAAATCTGTTCAACCAGGTCCCACATAGCTACAAAAATTAACAAAACCATGACACAACTCCATGAAGATAATGTGGGAGAAGTGTAAGCAAATGCTGGCAAATACACAAAATGCTTCTCGTTCATTGAATTAGTGTCAGACATTGCTACAACCAATTCCACGATGGCCAATTTGACCACTGACGTTTTAGACAATAGAGCTTTCTGAAGGCTATCACTATAGCCAATGGGCTATCATTTATTTCTGGTCAGTGCATGGTGTTCATGGTAAGGAATGAAATTCACCACCATCTGACATCATCATTCAATTGAATGGTGACATTTAATAAGTAATAACTGGTAGACTGAGAGCGAGGAAGAGAGATTATATTCATAATCCATTCATGTGCTACTTCATAAATGTCAATCCATCCCACATTCTCTGATGGAAACAGTCTGGCCAAATTTATGATTGATTGCAATCTGCAATCTTCATTGCCGGGTGACTATTCTAACTCATCACCAATATCCAATGGGAATATCCGAGTGAAAGCAAAAGATAGTGCAAATTGGCTAGGTAAAGCAAAGATGTACTTCAACAAGTGAATGCAAGTAAAGAAACAATTATTTGAAATTGGAAATTGGGTTTGCAACAAATGGCCAAATTACAATCACAAGCTCATTATCATCTCGATCATTGGAACAAAGCAGATCAAGTATTTGTGCCATATTAACTCTTAACTGTTGGAGGATAACACAAAATGGAGTGAAATGTTTGATAGCTGGCAGGTGAGGATATTTTGAAGACAGTGGTTTTGAGGATATGATTCTTTTTCTTATACTTCCCTTCCTACAAATTAAACACCTTTCAAGGTTGACTCACAATGTTAAATTCATTTCTGGTGTAATGTTTGGCACTGTCTGGATTATTTGGTAAATTATGTTCAAAAGCAGAATCAGGTTTGTGCAGAACATTACATTTTGAGTTTTCAAACACCAGATGGTTAGTGTTTTCAAACATCAGTGCAATCAGTACACTGCTAGCTGCGAACAATCAAAGGGACATTATCTATTAGTCATTGAGACATATGGATCCAGCATCATACTTGCACTGAAATTCATATCCAATGTTACTCACTTGTGCAATATACGAAACTGCTTTGATTATAGTATCTTATTATGGGAGAATCCCACATATATTTCCCTGAAGAATAGTAGTGTGAGACAGGTAGTTTCAACTGTTGCTCAGATTTATGAATGGTTTTGGTATTCCTTGTCTTGTCATCAAGGTGACATAGTGAATGGAGGGCTAGTGGCTTATTCATAGGTTGCCAATAAGATTGGTTTTACAGCACATGGAACTGTTGGAATCCTAACATGATTATTAACCAGAGAACGCATCTGATGTGAGGTAAGTAGGCAACAAATATAAAAGACTAGTGGACCATATCAAAAACATATTCCTTTGGTTGTCTATCTTAATAGCAGGCATCATGCAAACTATGCTCACCCAGCTAGCTCTTGCAAATCTCAGAACATAGTGCCCAGCACCAGATGTGATTTTGCTACTGGACAACATTAACTAAATAATCCAGACTGCACTAAGAATTACACCAGAAACCGGTTTAAGATTACCAGTCAGGCTCAAAGTGCATTTCATCTGTGTGTGCAAGAAGCTACATACATTCATGCATTAGACTCTTCTAGTCGGCGTACAGTATTTACTTGCTGCTGTGAGGTTAATCAGCGAGATAGGATTGACAACTAACTGATCCAGCTAGATCTCCATGCCAACTAACCATGCAGCATAAACTGGTGATCCCTTTCAAAGTTTGATTGCTTGAATCACACTCTTGAAGAGTGTAAGACAAAAACAATAACTTTATGCTTTTTTTTAGCAATGTTTACATTAGTTAACTGTTTGGTGCTGTGTAGTAAGCCTGTGGGTGACATTACAGAGGAACTGAAAGCAAGTAGTATAAGAGAGCAAACATTTTAAAAGCATTAAAATAAATCTGTTCACACGTAGAATCTGGTGTGTCATTTATGAATATATCTCTGACACAATACAGCATCTTAATAAAACCTGGCAGATAAAATCCAACTTCCCAGGAAAGGCACATGGCAGTTTCAAGCCAGGTAACCATGACCACCTTAATCCAATGACCCTTCAGTTCAATGTTTATCAACCATATGCATGGAGGTTGAGGGTGACCAGACAGAATCCCATTTGAGTCTGACTTGACACCCACGTGTTAGAAGGCACCAAATACTGATTGCAAAAATGATTCCTGAATGATGTTTCTCCTGTTTGATCCATAAACACATCCACTAATCACTGTGTCCCCTCCATATCTTGCTAATCTGGCCAGTATTAGTTAATTCAGTAGTGATCAAAAATCAAATGATTAATTTTTTAAGGTCTTCATAGCTTAGGGCATCTATGGTGCATCTACAGTCGAGTCATGGAGGAGCCAAAACACACTCTTATTTTAAACAAAATACTCAATATATTTAAATATTTGTTCACAGATTAGATACCTATTTTGAAAAATAGCCAACATAAACCCACAAAATGGGAAGCTGCAGATTTTAATGTGCATGCTATTAAAATAAAACAGTGAGATTTAGCTTCTTCTGTACACATGCACTACCATCAAGTTCTATGAGATCATAAAACTGCAGGATCTACATAGTCAGCTTTACCACGAACGCTTTACTGGAATCATAATGAGCTGTATAAACCTCTTTGTACAGTGCCAGATACAATATCACTTTGATCGTTAATCCAAGGAGAGGTGAAAATGGCATTTTTAGTATCAATCTGTGATTAATAATTATGCGCAGAATATGCAAAAATATTCCAATTTCTTTTCAAAAAAATTCCCAGCCAAATTATAAAGTTATCAGATTAGCAATATCAAGCGGACAGTTTTCAAAAAGCATTTTGTATGCTGAAGTTATGAGGTTCCTGATTTGGAATCCACTGAAATTTCTTCATTAAAATGCACATATAAGTATGTAAGATGGAATATTATAAGGGTGAGCTACAGCGAGATGTGTGGCAAAATCGGCTGACATGTGTGGCAAGGCCCTTCTTAATGTTGGGAACAAACTTAGACCGTCTTTTATGTTTTTACAAGTGACGTAATGAGATTCTCGTTAGGCAATGGTGAGTTGCCAATTGTTGGTGATTATTGCTTGTTAAATGCCTTGTTAACAGCCCAACTCACCTCATTAATATTCAGCTTCCTATTTTATCAAACTCTCCAAACAAGCCTGATGTTAGGAAACGACAGCAAACATTAGGCAGATTCAGCTCAGCACTTGCTACGAATGACTATCGCATTGGCAACAGAGTCAGCAATATCTCAGGGCATGCTCCATGGGGATTAGGCACATGCATCCAATATCTGCCAGCCTCCAAGGATTCTCACTGCACATGTCTGATCCATTTATAGGATGTTTCTGCATTTCCATGCTGCATCTCAGGTTGCACTGGCAACTATCATTGCAATGCTGCAGCAAGGATGCTATGTACTCATAGACTGGACGGGACTGCAACTCCATCACAGTGAGTCAAGGGCAGCTCTGATAACATTCCAGGCCCTGTGGGGGTGGTCAGGATCAGGATCCTTTCCTTATAATTGGTGAAGAGGTGTCAGTCAGATAGCACACCACCCATATTGATTCTTTCTGCCCTGTTGTACCCTGTTTTCCTCCTGGAATGAGGGAAAGAGTAGTATGGCAGGAGATGAAGGTGGATGGCACAGATATTATTGTTAATGCAAGTGTGGAGTTGTCCCAAGTGAGAGAGTAGGCCGCTTAGAGGGCATGCAGGCTTAGTGGTGATGGGGTGAGTGACAGCAATTGGGGACGATATTGCAGATAATAGCAAGAATTGGAGAGCTTGAACCTTGGTGCGCGGTGTGTAGAGTAGCAGAGTGAGTGTGAACTGTCAGATAAAATGGTGGAACTTAGCCTAGTGGACTGGAGAAGTGCAGTGACCTTTACCTTATAATGCTGGGCATTCCTACAAATAGTTGAGACTGGTTTAACCTGAATGACAACCTCAGAGCAGGCTGGCATGGTCTCCACTGCTGGTCCTGGGGAAGCAGAAAGCCTTGTGTCAGCACCAATCCCTCCAGCAGGACTTCAAGGACCCTATTCTCAAAGCGAAGCACTAGTATCCCCAGTCTGCCATGTTGACAAATGTCAACAACTGTACAGGGTGGATTTGGACTGACAGTGCTTGTCCAAGTACATAACAGGCATTTAAAGATTGCACAGACACAGGTTATAGCATTAAATTCTGGGATATCTGCTGAGTGACGAACTGTTCCTGTAATTGTGCGTGATATGAAATTGGATGTGAGACACCATGGAAGCATGGTAGTTAATTAATGAAGGTTTAGTAAGATATAGTAATGACAAACCCTCCAAAAAATTCAATGTAACTTGCACCTAGCCAAAAAAAATCTTACAAGCCTATACACTTATCTTTCAAACTAAAATTTAGAAATAACACAGGATTTACAGTCTGAAGTAAGATGTTGAAATTTTTTGAGGCTTGATTTTCTCCTCAAGAGATAGATCTATTATATTTTGCAGGATAGCATACATTCTTTGTGTGGTTACAAAAAGAGGATGCAAGACTGCAGGATCTAAAGATTATCCCAATTCCCTCTCCTCCTCCCCAGTGCAAACTATTCCAAGCGCTTTTCTAACATCTGCAGTTATTCTGAGTAAACACTGGGAAAATTCAATATACTTTACAATGAGCTCCTTAATTCTCTTTCAAAATGCTATAAAAATCAACAGTACGTTTGAGACCAGAAGGAGCAATAAAATATAGAAATTGTAAAAATAAAAATTAACCAGCAGATTCCTGATACTGCGAAGTCAGGAAACTACAGAATTAATTTGTGTTTGGCTTTATACTAAATTTGAAAAGAAATATGGTACAATACAACTTTGAATTAAGTATTTTTGAACAATCTCCCATCTACATAAAGTTAAAAAAAAGCAGCTGTAACAAAAATAAAGATTCCACCACAGCATTGCTAATTCATTGTGCATGCCTCTGAAGTAGGGAAGGGATTACTCTAAATAAAATAGAAAGGTCATTTTCTTCACAGCACTAACTCAATACATCTAATTCTCTTTATATGCCAAAAATAGGATCAATAGCTAATTCAGGAGATAAAAAGGCATCTTCTGACTGGATAAAAGCTGTTTACTTGTCAAAGAGCTTTGAAGTTCCAAAGCATTATATCCAGAATTATTCTTAAATGTAATTCATCATTTTCTTTACAATTCCATTTTTTCACTCATTCACATGGCAGCAGTGGCTTCTCTAAATTATCATTGTAGATACACAGAAAAATGATGATGCTGATGGAGACCATTTGGCCCGACATTTCTGAGCTCTCTGAAAGTGGGCTGTCCTATGCAATCCCACTTCCAAGTTCCTGGTTGGTAGTTCTGAAAATTATGGGAATCTAAATGCACATCCCAGTGTCGAAAAAGGTGAATAAAGGTTTTTGGTTCTGTAATGCTCCCGGAAAATGAATCCCTGTGCTCTATAAAAAAAAATTCTCCAAAACCACTTTTAATCTTGTGAACTAAAATGCGACAAGACCAAGAGAAAAAAATTAAAATGAATGGAAGTTTATCATTAGAAATATTACGAAGTACAGTATTAGAAAAAAGTTTTATGCTGTCCTGTTAGGTAAAGCCCGAAAATCAAGGTTCAAAGTTATGTACTGCATCTATTCTGGTCTAAAAACACAGCCATCTAAATTAACATCTTCTTTGCTAAATCTTTTTCTGAATATCACAGTGATTAATTTCCAAGTTTTAATGCAAAAAATAATGTTAATCTTCATTTTGCAAGATGATGGTTTGCATTATGGTGACCACCTGTGTGAAGTTCACCTGGTGTGTCAGGACCCTATTCTGGCAGGACAGTCTCTGGCACATTTGCTGCAATGAATTAGGAAGATGCATGCTAGTGTCTCTTTTCTCTGGGCCCTCTTCTCAGCTAGGCACCTCTTCGAAAGTCCTTCCACACAAGAGGTCATTGCTGTCAGCAACATTCTCCCAGTTGTCAGTGACAATGTCTTCAATCTTGACATCCTGTAAGCAGGTCTCCTTGAAGTGGAGGAGTGCCCTGAGAAGTCTGGCTTTGTAAGCTCACAGTATGATAGTCATTGTCAGACTGCTGTTCTTCTATACTTTCTTATTCAGCTTGGTGGATTAGAGCTGCACATTGTCAATGTTGATGAATGGCAGTTTGGCAACATCCTGGATCATGATATGTGTCTTTCTGATGCTGAGGGTCAAAATATAAGTGAGGGAGTCTGTCCATTTGCAACCATTAGGTGTTCTTGAATATGTAATCTCAGTGCAGCGTAAAGCAACCCTTTCGTGAGGAGCTGTTGACCCTTGGATCACATGGAAGCAAAGCTGATCAACTTTTCTTTAGTTCTTGTATGCAATTACACACCTTTTTTAAATAAGCTGAAGGCACATGACAACAGCAAAAAGCCAGAAGACAAGCCTGTTTGACCCACTGCAGATCTCAAATGGTTCAGATGTTGCCCTGCCATATTGAGCTTACCAACCATGTTGCCACGGAAACAGGAGATCTCATTGAGCTCCCTCAGTGGGCAAACAATTTTCTCAGCTCATATGGTTGAATGCTTTGGGAAAACTGATGAAAGCCAATATAGAGTGGTCTTTTTTAAAATTATATTTTATGAGATATGGGTATTGCTCTGGCTAAGCTAAAATTTACTGCCAGTCCTTAACTGTCCTGGAGAAGACAGTGGTGAGTTGCCATCTTGGACTGCTGAAATCCTTGGGGTGTAGGGATACTCACAGTGCTGTTAGAAAGGCAGTTGCAGGGATTTGGAGAGATTTCTGTTGCAGCTGCCAGACTGATAACATCATGTAATTTCCAGATCTTCCAAGTTCCAGTTCTGAAAAAACACTGATTTGATTTGATTTATTGATTGCCACATGTATCTTGTTAGAAAATACAGTGAAAAGTGCTGTATGGTGCCATCACTCTCCAATGCCATCTTAAAACACGGAATAATAAATCAAAACATAGAATGTAGAGACAGAAAAATGAAGAAATAAAACAAGTGTCCAATTTCACAGTCGTTCTTGTTAAATGCTCGATCATTAGCCATGGGCCTGGTGGCCAGGCCTGAGTCCCCTTTGCTGTGCAACTGCCGCTGGAATGAGTCAACACTCTTCGGTGCCACATTTGGCCGGACTTCACCAATGCTGCCGGGTACTGTATCAGCCCAAACCTGACTCATCTGCCCACCTCACCAATGTAGCTGATGATGCCATACCAGGTCTCAAACAGGGCCCTAACTCACCATTGCCACCCTGTCTATGAATCTGAGCTAGACACAGATGCTGCTGGGAACCCAAACTCACCTCTGATGCTGACGCCATAAGTCCATGCTGCTGGGCCCACTTGTCGCCGCCAATGCCATCGCCTTGATCAAGCTCTTCACCAAGAGGTAAGTAAAACAAAATAGAAGAGAAAAAGAAACAAGAGGAGAGAGGAAGAAAATGAAAAGAAACTAAAACAAACGCAGTAGGCTTGGACGAGTCCCCTCATGCTCTAACGCCCTACTCCACCACCATCTTACTGGAATTCACTGTCACCGGGATTCAGGACAGCACTGGACAAAACTGCTTTCCAAAAACCCGTTAAAATCAATGTAGAATTTGACTTGTGCAATCAGTCTGCTAGTGATTTTTTCTCTCCATTCCTCAACTTTCATTAAAGTTTGCATTTCACTTAATGTGCTGTGTTTCAGACTTTGACCTGTCACAAAGGCTTCTCAATTAAAAAAGTAAAGTTACAAAGTGCGGTGGAAAAATGTTCACAAGATGAAGGGAACTAAGAATGACTAACTTTCTTAGCTTGATTATTGCAAAGTCAATTGTAATGGCTTTCTATGCTAATAATGCATTCCCCTTTCACTCAAAATTCCTATCCATCACAAGGAGGAATTACACATGCAGAGCAAAGGTCAGCAACAATAGTGTGTGCTCACAAAACCAGTACTCAATATAAATATCTTCAAAAAAAGTCTTATTAAGAACGTAGTTAAACTATAAACTATATTAAAATATATATTATCTCTTTCACACTCACTGAAGTCATAGCATCACATATACTGCAGATTTAAAGATGTCATTAACATTGGTAGGATTCGTATTAAGTCACAGAATTGTAGCAAATGGTACTCCTGAATAATAACTTGCCCACCATTATTTTTGATCACTACTGCTGCCAAGATATTATCCACAATTATAAAAATAACTCTCACATAACCAGTCAAATTTACAAATTGCAAACTCATGGGAAGTGACAACTTATCCCTCTCAAAGGATCACTTTTTTGAGACTTGATATTTTCTACTCAACGTGAATGGAGCTTCAACAAGTACTTGGGAGTGGTTCATTATAATAGAAGCTTTGTAGCAACAGAATGTGCTATAATGAGATTTGACTGTGGCATTATAATCCAACACATAAATAACAGGCTTACTGTTCACATAAGGTTTGTATTTTGATCAATTGCATACATGTGATCACCACACTGCTTGAATCCTTTTTATTTCACAAAAGTAATGTTATATTAAACATGAGCAATTGTAAACAAACTGGATATTATTCTGCATTTTTATGGTATTTAAATTTAGGTGATAGGTATTTGTTATGGGTATTAGGTTAATGTCATAATTATATACTTGACTATTTTCACTTGTTCCTGTTGTCTATTGGGACCAATGGCGTTTGTTTTAGATTGTTTCATGGCTAGTAAAATTAACAAACTTAATTCAGCTGCTTATGACAAAGTATGTTCTTTGAAGCTCTTTATAAGTTATCAGTTTCAGCGACAGCCATATTTTATACACAAACTATATCTGCTAAACGCGATGGTTTATCCTGATTTCACATTTACCTTTGACAGAATTGTCCACACCTCCTTCAACATCTCTCCTCCGCTGATCAGTTCAATGAAATTGTTCTCTAATTTTACCTCTCTGATTGTAGAGGAGAAAGTGAGGACTGCAGATGCTGGAGTATCAGAGCTGAAAATGTGTTGCTGGTAAAGCGCAGCAGGTCAGGCAGCATCCAAGGAACAGGAAATTCGACGTTTCGGGCATAAGCCCTTCATCAGGATGATGAAGGGCTTATGCCCGAAACGTCGAATTTCCTGTTCCTTGGATGCTGCCTGACCTGCTGCGCTTTTCCAGCAACACATTTTCACCTCTCTGATTGTACCCAAAGCATCCCTAGCAACGGCTTCTCTTCCAGACATGTATGAATGCAAACAAGATTCAGTAAAGATCTGACAACACCCACCTCCTCCTCTGTATCAACATATTGTCCAACAGTAACATAATTTTTCACCATGAGTTCAGATTCCATATATATGCTGTCCCCTTTGCTGCTTCGATCTGTGTTGTCAGATTTCTTATCTAACATCTGGTCTTCACTGAATTTTAATTTCCTCCAACTAAATATTGGAAAAACTGAAACCTTTGTCTTTGATCCCTTTCACAAATTTAGCACTATCTCCACTGACTCTAATAACTCCTAAATCCATGGCTAATCTTTTGTGATGGAATCATAGAGTATGCAAGCTCAGTATGTGTGTCAATCCTGAACTGAATTTCACAGCCATTTGTATCCATCACCAGGAATGACTTCTAATCTGTACAGTCACCCACACCTCCTGAGGGTTATCTATTTGAAACTATCATCTATGCTTTTGTCATTTCTAAGCTTAAACATTCCAAAGCTGAGAGAGACAATAATTTAGATTGATGTTTAACTCTTGCATATTTATTTTGAAGTGACAGTGAGGTCCTCTGAGAAATGATTTCTCCTCCTCTGTAGAAGCAAGTGCACATGTATAGCAGCATTAGGATTGCATTTAATAGTGTTTTAATTATCCCTGGATTAGATTAATTATACAGGACACAGAGGGTCCAATCTCAATTGCTGAATTATTTGATCTCGACACAAGCAGCTCTGCTGGCAAACCTTCTGGATTAGTGGTGCTGGAAAAGCACAGCAGTTCAGGCAGCATCTGAGGAGCTGTAAAATCAACGTTTCAGGCAAAAGCCCTTCATCAGGAATACAGGCAAAGTGCCTGAAGGTTGGAGAGATAAATGAGAGGAGGGTGGGGGTGGGGAGAAAGTCGATTTTCCTGCTCCTCGGATGCTGCCCGAACTGCTGTGCTTTTCCAGCACCACTAATCCAGGATCTGGTTTCCAGCATCTGCAGTCATTGTTTTTACCTGCTGGCAAAAGTGACAAGGGAGCAAAAGAAAATCAGTCGGAGTTGTCTCTCCTGATAACTGTCTACTGGTTTCTCCTAAAAGTGCGCCCATGCAGGCATTAAGTGGAAACATAGTAATGTAAAATAATGCCTCCATTATTCAAATCACTTGCTGACACTAAAGTTCACACCTAAATAATTAAAGCTTGATTTCAAAGGAGTCTTGGGGCTCGTGGAGACTCCAAAGATTCAAATTCTTCCCTAGTTGAAGGAATATGTGACTGATAGAAAAATTGAATGCAAAAAAAAGCTCCTCTAAATTTACAGAGAGTTCTCTGCTCTGACAAATCTAATGACCGGTATTAATAGGTCCAATTAAGCACAAGAGAAACCAGGAAAAATTACTGAACTACTCATGTATTTGTGTTTGTCTTTTGAGGCAAAATTATTCATCCTCTGGGGTGTTTGGCAATGTTCCAGCAGGTAACCAGGTAACTGCTCAGGTTGATGTGCACCTGAAAGATTTTGTTGCAGTAGAACAGAAGACCACAGACACCAACTGAGTTTTGGACAAATTGCTGACTCAGGATCTTCTGTTCTTGCATTTCCTGTTTGCCTTTGATATGTGCTTGCTTTCAAAGAAAGTCACATTTCTTAAAATTTCATTGCACCAGGTGCAGTGAAACTAACGTTAAAACTCCTAACGAACTTCAGACTGTCTTCCTTTGACTGCTATGAGAGCACACTCCAGATTCAATCACCCCATAAAACATTTGCTTTTGTAACCCCCTATTATAAGGCATTGTGGCCACATGACCAACCTAACTTGTGAGTAAGCAACATAAAGGTAAATGGCAAGTAAAGTGTCTCGATCTTGTTATATCAAATCAGCTAGACTTATTCACTATGTCTACAAATACAAGTCTTCTAATAGGAGCTGACTTTGCAAGTGAACACGCTGAAGTTCACTTGAGTGGAGGAGTTCAGCTATAAGGAACTGAAGTGATTCCAATCAGCAGCAATATCAATTTAGCATAGTTTTCACAACGAGATATGAATCTGGAACTTTGATTGATTTCTTGGATGAATGATCACATTACTCAACAAGACATGGCATTTAAAAAATATGGTTGCTGAATTGCTTCCAGAATCTAAGATGCAAACCCATATCTGTTATTCCTGACAGGTATGTTTATGCAGAATAAAGATATCTTATTGAAGCTATATGGGACATATTGTCCCATCTGTTCATAATTCAGGTCAAACTTTCATGGAGATTCACAGAGTATTTTGAAATTAGAAATTTTTAAAAAGTGAGTTCAACTTTATTCAAGTTTTAAACAGATTAAAATTGAGTAGAAGGTGCCTATGAACTGTTCAATCACTGCAGGCTTCAAAACCTGCCAATTCCTGTTAACATGTAAAAAAGTTAACCAGTTGTGATTGATTCATTTTGCAAATATGAACTAATGTAACTGACCTGTTATATATAAAAGCAATCTCAGCTACTCATTCTGGAGAGATCACAAATGTACCACATGGAATCTTTTAGAACTTCTAAGTCTTTCCAGCAGAATTTTGGACATGAACCAGATGTTTTTCATGCTACCTTTGAACTATGTTATAAGCGAACCTTCCAGCTTACACACGGCATGTTTTTAGATCTTTCTATATGAGCTTCATGTACCTAATAAAACTGCATGTGTTTATGTGTTTTCGAAGCTATCCTAAAAAAAAAATCTAAGCACAAATGTCCGCTAGAAATCTAATGCTCAAAGTGCTAGGTAACACATTGGTTAAGGACCCAGGCCCCAGATTCCACCCTGTGCCCAAGTACTTCCAGCAGAAGTACTACCTAATATTTACCCCTAAGTCAAAATTACCAATGGATTCTGAGTGAAAGGACTAGGCCAATATCAAATCACCTATTACTGAATCATACGCATATGCTTACAGCTACACTAAAATGAAGCTCGAAATGATTCTTCTGATAATGCTTTTCCAGTTAGGAAAACTAGTGGTTGAATGATTAATGAACCAACTGTTTACTTACCTTTCAGCTTTGTGTTACTCTTCTACAATTTTCCAAATTGGTTGTGGGCAAAATAAAGATAAATATGACATGACTCATTTAATTGACAGCCCTGTGATGGAACTGACTGATTTTGGGAGAAGGTGAGGACTGCAGATTCTGGAAATCATTTTCCAGCGCCACACTTTTTGACTATGATGAAATTGCACTAGTAATACAAAAGGTGAGCATTTAGCCCCATACACTTTAATTAAAATGATCATTGCTTGGAACCTAACTGAGTCAGATAAAATATTTTTCTGTTAAGTATTAATTTTAAAAAATGAATGAATTTATTCAGTCTGTTTCCTTACTAGTTGAATAAAAGTGCACAGAAAAATAAATTTAGGGATAATTATGTACCTGTATGGTATGGGAAATTAAATGTGACTGAACACTGTGGAGAATGCACTTTTCTGAAGTGAAGCCTCCAGTTATAAATTTAGAGATGCATACAGAGTATCTACAGTGCATTTAATCCTTTCATTTCACAGTTGGAAGAAATTATTGCTATAAATGATGAAAAGAAACAGAGGGGGAGCCACTTTCCTAGCCCTGGCATACTGTTACCTTTCAACTTTATGAGTACACAAGAGACATCCAAACGAGATTTTATTTTAAAAGGATGAGTCAAGGGACCAAAATGTTAGGTTTTTTTAAAATATCTGACTTATACTTTGAAAATATTCTTATATTTCAGTTGCACCAATAGATTTAATGAAGGAATTTAATCTTACCATCATCCAGATATGCTTGGTCAAGGTTCTGTGGTTCTTGCTTCACTGTGACTCCAGCAACTGTAGTTTCCTTCTCCTGTTGATCCAGTATCAGTGGGAGCTGAGATGGTGAAGCACCATTTTTTGAGACCTTCTGGATTGCATTGGATGTTTGCTGCTGTTGCTGAATCACGGCTGCATATTGATTTGGGCTATTTTTTTGCACGTGATGTTGTGGTGTAGTGGACCGCACAATGGGCACATGGGCATCACTCTCTGAATACACCTGGCATTGGTAGTCCTGCTGGGTGCTGTATCTCAACTGTTGGCTGGTTGGTGAATGGTGAATCATAGAAGATAGCTGCTGATGGGTTGGGGAGTGTTGGATCAGAGATGCTTGATGATTTGTTGGAGAATTGTGGATCATGGAAGAAGACTCATGATTGTTATGGGAATGATGAATTATGGTGGAAGACTGATTGGTTGGAGAGTGGTGTGTCATAGAAGACTGGACAGGTGACCCAGCATGCACCAATACTGATTTGTGAGCATCTTGAATTATGGGAATGGATGGCACCATCACAGCAGTTGGTTGATAGCCAAGATGATTAGGACTGCCACCTTTGGATCTTTGATAGACAACTCCTGTTGGATTCTGCTGCTGGTACTTTGAATCATGTGAAGAAAATCCAGTACGACAGGAAGCCAAGCTTCCTGCAAGGCAGGAAGTGGGATTAGTGACCATTACAGGGGTCATGACTTGTTGTGTAGAATAAAACTGAGACATGGTTCTATGATGTACAGTGCTGCAGAATATGGTGTCTTCACACTCATCTGTTGGCTCTGTTTTAATTATAGGCACTGAAATAAATTACATAAAAACATTTTACCCTCAGCTCTCATTAATATTTTTGAAAGCAAAATGTAGGCACAATCCAAATTGTATAATCTATTAAATATATAGAGTTTAAAAAGTTCAGGGTTTATAAATTAATTGGTGTTAGTTTTGTTGAAGTAAACTTAAGCAAAGGCAATCAGGCAGGAAAGTGTGTGTGGGGAGGGTGGGTGAATAGGAGCAAAGGACGCAAGTTAGACAAAGACATCAGTGACACTTGGTTTGAATGTGAAGCCAGAAAAATACTCACTCATCCTGCAGCTCCACATTTAAGTACTCCCCTTATCTAAACATTATGTTGGCAATTTGCAGCTGTTCCTCTAAAATTTAAGTTAGTTTGCATGTAGACCTTGATTTTCAGAGTGTAACTGGCCTAGGACTACATTTGTTCAGGGTGAGACATTTATGCATAGAGGACCTTAAACGGGTGTCTAGCCTCTTATTTGTAAATGCAAAGAGCCTAATGTCCTTTTCAAGGACAGAGGTGTCAACTTTTCTCTTGAATGGATCAATATGAGGCACAGCATACCTCTGTTTCATTATAAGCCTGTATTGTCTGCTGATTAAGCTGGAAATATCTATTTAGCATTAAAAAAAAACAGGTATGGTGTTATCACATTTCTAGGCTTACATGTTTCACAAAGGATTTTGATCTGATTATATCGCTTTTTTAAAAAATGTACTTGTGGTATGTGGGTGTCACTAGATGAGCTAGCATTTATTGCCTGTCCCTCGTTGTCCATGAGAAGATGGTGGTGAACTGCTTTCTTGAACCACAGCAATCCATGTGCTGTAAGTAGACCCACACGCTGTTTGGATAAGAATTCCAGGATTTTATTCTGGTGACACAAGGAATGCTGATATAGTTCTAAGTCAGTGGCTTGGAAGGGAATTTGAATGTAATGGTGTTCCTACTGCTCTTGATTTTTTTTCTCGGTGGAAGTGATCATGTGTTTGGAAGGTGCTGTCAAAGCATCCAGTGTCACATTATTTCATGTGAAATTATTCTTTTTTTTAAAGCAAGCATATCTTCAAATGCATTCTATGATTAGAATATGCAATGGTATTACATGTTTAGTCTCATACTGACCAATGCATACCATGCAATGAGACACCAGTCAGAGAGATTTTGCAAATTGAGACAGCATTTTAAAAGTGATTAAGGACTTTTTCTGTTCTTTTTGTTTAAATGTTTCAGCTTCTGAACTTCAGATCACTCTCTTAAGTGAAGCTTAGCTACTTTAAGTTTCTAGTGCAATTTCGCTGGCTCTGATAACTCAGTATTTCTCTGATAGCAACTCAGATTGGCAGAAAATTGCTTCAGGAATTAAACTCTTCCTGCGACTTCATAGACTGATCCTCATATCTCCAAAAAGCAGTTGCACATACCCATATTACAACTTGTCACAACTTGTAACAACAAAGTACCTTATTGGAAAATAGATGATCAGCAAACATTAAAACAAATGTTTTAATGCTTCTCAATTCAAAACCATAAAATGATCAGTTTTCAAATCAGGCTGGATATATGCAGTAGACCTCCCTAGCAATGCGAACTAAACTTAACCGAATCAACATCTCTCAAGATTGCAACCAATCCAAATCAATTTGACTCAAATCGCCTAAAATTACTGAACAAGCCCAGTTGATTAAATGCCCGAGTTGGTGAGGCTTTCTGGATTTTAACTTTCAGCTATATGCAAAACTAACCACCAGTCTTGCACATAAGTTACAAAATGTGCACAATGTGTATTTGTTTGAATGTGGCTTGGCTTTTGCCTTAAGCTTTAGGGAAGGCTAAAAAAAAATGCTTGCCAACATTTGTATTGAGTTAGCCTGGAGACATGATTCAGACTGCAGCTGGCTTTTTAATTCAATTCCTTGGGGCAGATTTTCCTCTCCCCCTATGCCCCAGTGTAAGTCAGATGGGCAACATGTTTCATCCAAATGCCAACTTGAACTTGGCTGAACCCAAACACCTTTCCGGGTTCAGCTGTATTAAATGTTTAGGACGAGAGGTGCATTGATGTCTCTCCAAGTCATTTACCTGCAGGGAGATACGTAAATCTCTGTGGTTGGCTCCTTTTCCTTTTTCCATTAACAACACAGAAGTTTACTTTAGCTGGTGTGCGGATATGTTGGTTCCGATAGCGTGGAATTTCAACAAAGAGAATATTCTAAATAGCAAAAAAGCAGAAGGTGAAAATATAGCAATTGTATGGCACCTTGTTCATTATTTTTGCCATACTATAAAACTCTGTAAAATAAAGCAATTGACTTATTTTAATCAGGATAAGCAGCAATTAGTTTAATGAGATATTCCTTCCCTAAATTTTAAAAATTGTGATTGTAGTGCTCTGTTTATAAACCTGAACAGTAATTCATCTGAAAATATATATGCTGAGTTCATTATTAACTTTTGCTGTTTAATTTGTTTGCAAACATTAAGGAGCTCTGTATCCAACATTTGCAGACATCACAGTGGGACAGTAGCTCACATCACATCTTCGCTGTTGCTGCACAACTGTCCTACCTTGGTCTATTTGGTAGCCAACAGTCAACTGTACAAAGTCAAGATTCTCATAGAAGTTTCCTTGCTCTAGATCTTTTCTGATCTATAATTTATTGCAGCTCTTAGAGAGCAGGATATATAATAGTTTCAACACACTGTCCTTTGTATGTGGTAGGCAAAACAGCACCAAGGACTGTAAAGTCAAAAAGGGCTGGTGTGATATTCTAATTATTTTCAAAAGGACACCAAAAAGGTTTTGAAACTGAACCGTGGAATGGTTAATGCCATTATGTCCTCGGGATTACTTGTATTGGGAATTTCAAACCATAGTCTGCACTCATTCTCTGAGTAGAAGCAGTATTTTTTTTCACTGAGGGAATGAGAAGTCAGAATAATTGACTTCAGTTATGGAGAGCCATTGATGGAGATCTTTGAAGAGGGTTACAAACCTGCCCTCTTAAGGAGGAGTAAATAGAGCACATGCTGCATTGTGAAAGGGTCCAAAAAGAAGGAGAAAAGTAACTCTTTTCTTTACAAAAATCTATAACAGTAAAAACCTGTAATCATGAAGCATTTAAGCGAGTTAATTGTGTGAACAATATATGATTAGATCAAAATATGTTCATATTTTCTGCTATGCAGCTGGAAACAAAAGCTCCTTTAATAAGATACAACAAAAGTAATTGCACCCCACGGTGAAAATAGTTACAATCATAGAATCACTACAATGTGGAAATAGGTCATTAGGCCCAACAAGTCCTCACTGACCCTCCGAAGAGTATCCCATCCAGACCTACTCTCTTACATTTACCCTTGACTAATGCAGCTAACCTACATATCCCTGAACACTATGGGCAATTTAGCATAACCAATTCGCCTAACTTGTACATCTTTAGACTGGAAACCCAGTACACCCAGAGGAAACCCACACAGACAGTCACCCAAGGCTGGAATTGAACCTGGTGAGGCAGCAGTGTTAACCACTGAGCTACCGTGTTGTCCCTATCATTCTATCATTACCGTCGTCTTTCGGTAACTTCACAGAACTTTATATTACTTCTAATTAGAGTTATGTACAGTAATATCATTTCATTATTGCTTAAAAACAAAAGAATTGTGATCTAATCACTCATTCTTAGCATTTAGATGCTCATCAATGCAATTTTATAAAAGTCTCAAATATTAGTGTTAAAGGATTCATGCAAATTCCATTGTTAAAAAAACTTCAATTTCTTCGAATTGGCTTTTCTATTTTTTGCCCAGTCTTCAGCTGACACAAATATTATCAATATTTAATGATGGATGCAGACAGCAGGAGTCATGGCTCACCCATCTCAGGAGAAAGTCCCAGCAGATGTGGGGTTTTATTTCTGGGTTGTTGGGGGCTTGATAATTCAGGTTGGGCCTATCACACTGTAAGAGTTTGGAGGAAAGCAAAGGGGCTGCCAGGAGTTAAAGTGAGCTGCTCAAAGGGCCTGTACCTGGAAGTTTGTCCTGATTGAAAAATGATATCAAAATGGAGAATAGCCCTCAAACCCTTGTCCTTCTTCACCTCCCATTCATTCCAATACTCCATCCATGTCAACACATGCCACCTCATCTACCCCACAGACCCATCTTGTCCCATCATAACCTTTGTTTTATATTCGCAGATGGGAGCCCGGAAATCCCATTAGCCTGTTGAAATGGCTATGCCCCAGGGAAAACAAATACCCAATTAACAATTAATTTCTTGTAATATATTCTGTCAATTCCACAAAGTTTATTCAAATTAAGAAGGTTTTAAATGTTTGCAGTTCCTGCTATTGGTATTTTAAGCAAAATGGATGATTAACACTTTCACTGGCTTTTAATCATCTTTAGGATAAAGAGAAAGTCACGAATGAATGACTTTTTTGTTAAAGGTTTTTCTCACGCATACTTTTGTTAACATAAGGTTCACTATTACTATACAGAGTACATGAGTTGGGGGATGGGGCAATGGGCATAGGAGAGACATAGTTTGTCATGGAGGGAATGATGAGCCAGGGGTGAGTGGAGTGTCTTATATTGACACAAAGGGAATGGATAAGGCCTTCTAAATGAACTTTTTATAAGTTTCATCCAGATTATGACTCATAACAGCTCCGAGGGACTGTGAAAGAAGAGTTGTTTAATGTGTTTTCGTGAAAATTACAGGGGACTAGGAAGTATCAATCCCTGCAATGGAACCGTACAACTCAGGAATGCTGGCTTGTGATCTGTACCAGTCAGCACCCTTAATCAGCACTGGGGCCACAAGGACGAGGAATCCAAGCCTCTTTTCATACAGTGTCTCCCATTCCAGGAAAATCAAGCCCTTGATCTTCCAAACTTCTGTTGCATTAAGCAGGACGGAGAATTCTAATCCTAATGTGCTGATAGATAGAGAACTAATATAGGTTGAGCGAGAACAATTAAATACCCCTGACTTCCACACCAAAATTCCTGCCAACTACATTCGGCCTTATATTTCAAACAAGGTGACTGACAGCATAAAGGTGGTAGCTGGAGGTATGGACGGTTCTATAGCAATAGAACTGGGTGCCATCTTTAAAAATGGAAACAGTGATGTAAACAGCCGATGATAATGACACCACACATTATTGTTTTAAACAAAATAATGGAAATTACACACAAGCTACAGACTAACTAATATTCAACATCATTACAATGGCTATTTAACTAGAAAAGAACATTTGTTTTAATCTGCCCAATAACAAGTTACTTCTTAAGTACAAATGTGAAGATTTTTGGTTAGTTCTGAATTATCTGTAATCCTAGCAATGCTGTATTAGTTAATGGCAGTTGGATAAAAAGATTTTTATGTAAAACCTAAACCTTATCAGCAATTTTAATCAGTTTCTGACAACTTTGTAATACTTACAAGGGTTAATAATATTTATTTAAATGAGCCAATATCTTCCTGTCATTAAACATTAATGGAAATCCTTTCCTCAACAGATTCTCGTCATTTGAGGGAGAATGCCCTTGAAGCTTCATACTTACAGGTTGGCTTTTATCTTTATCCACTGTTGCCTCAACTTCCCATATCTGCTGTCCATCTGAAAGAAATGTTTGAGCACAATTGAGATTGAATGATATAAAAGCATTATAATTTAATTATTTTAAAAATAGCAATGTTCAGTTTCAAACATAAATTCATGTCACTGGGTACATTTTAAGAGACGATGCTTGCGAAAAACGTCAACAACTGCATAACCAGATGATATTTCAGTCTAATACATGTGGAAGAGAAGGTGAGAAAAAAATAAAGGAAGAGGGGTGTAACATCTTGTTAGAAGTGATGCCCCACAACACACAAAGGACACCTCCTCAAAGAACATTCTCCTCCTTTCGTTTCACCTTCTAAATAATTGTGAATAAAAATGGTTTGCCCACTCCCACACATGTACCTATGCAATCCATAGTATAGCAAGGGTAATAGAGTATTCAAGTCAGTTAGCTTGGTTTCGACCTTAATAAAGTGCTAGTTATTCATTTAAAAACGGCAGAGCAGTTGCCAATTTCACGTCTGACCACCTATGATACTTTGTGGAACTTACTGGAATGAGCATTACATTGAGAAATATATTTTTGCTTTTTTTGCAATGCGAAAGAGATAATTCATAATCATGTTATAAAGAAGCTTTTAGGAAAACGTGGCCAGAATATGATAACATATTACATTAATTTTGAATGTGATGCAATTCAATCAGAAACTAAGGTATTAAATTTTAACAAAGAAAACATATAAGCTATGAGGCGCAAAATGGGCTTTTGGTGCATTGGGGAACTACATTAAAACTACACAGATAATATACATATTTTATAACAAAATATTTTCCGACAAGTTCTTTTAGGCACACAAAACAGTAAAGAAAACATTTCAATTGTGGCTAATAAATGAAATTATAGATTCTGTTAAATCAAAGAAAGAAGCCTTCAAGATTGCCAAAAAAAAAGGTAATCCCAAGAATTTGGAACATTTCATGATTCTGTAAAAGTGGGCTACAAGTCGCATTAATAATACTTACGGATTGTGTCTGACAGAACAGGGAGTTGTAGGTAAAAGCTTCCAATACAAAGAAATAACATACAAAAACCACAAGCTAAATTAATGTAAAATTAATGGCATTATGTCACAATTTATATCTGAAATCAATGGCATGAATATTACATGGAGAAAGTGAGGACTGCAGATGCTGGAGATCCTTGGATGTTGCCTGACCTGCTGTGCTTTTCCAGCAACACACGAATATTACATGCCCATGCTTGCTGTGTTTTGGGCAGGGTGCACATAACATAGATCTGAAACCTAGCCCACCACTTTCTCATGCTTACCCGAACTCACCTCCAAAATATAGAAGGTGGATGGGTGCCAAAATCAGCACTCATTTGCCATATGGAAATGAATAATTAAAGGTCCACTATAGACTCTTATTAATGAGATTGTTGACACTGCCAGCCAATCAGATTTAGTACTGCAAGGCTTGTGGACTGGTCACTTTAATTTCTGTCCCATTGTAATTTCCTCCATAGGAAAAAGGAGTAGGCCATTCAGCTCCTCAAGCCTGTTCCACAATTCAATGTGATCATAACTGATCTGCAGCCTAACTCCATATTTCTGTCCATATCCCTTAGTACCTTTGCTTAACAAAGATTTAACTAACTCATATTTAAAATAAACAATGAATCCAATATCTACTGTCATTTATGGAAGAGTGTTCCAAGCATCTACTACTCTTTGTGAATAGAAGTGCTTCCTAACATCTCTCCGAAATTGTCTGACCCTAATTCTTAGAATATACCCCATTGGTCTAGAAACCCCAACCAATAGAAATAGCTTTTATTTATTTAACCTTTTTCTCTCCTATAAATATCTTGGAGATTTCAATCAGATCAACCTTAACCTTTTAAATTTCTAGAAAAAACAGGCTTAATTTACATAATGTCTCAACATATTTAACCCCTGTAATTAACTCCATTGGAATTAGAATGAAAAGAGGTTTGGAAAATAATAGATGCATCTTTTCCCATTACACCAAGGCCTATGTGAAAATTTTGATCATTACAATAATTTAGACATGAGTCAGTACTGCCCATTCTGGTCACTGGCTGAAAGCTTGTTAGAGGGGGTGATGGGTGTATGGGGAGAGGAATCAAGGATCTTCGTTGCCACTCGAAAGCGACGAGCACCTCTTCAAGAGAAGGTGTAGGGAAGCTGAGGAAATTGAAAAAAACTACTTTGGAAGAGATCCAGGCAGATCATTGATTGGAAACCAAAGTTCATACAATAGACAGAGGGAAAGAGAACCTGCTGACCCTGAAGGCTAGAACCCTTCCAGATATTTCCTTCACCAATGAAACATGGCCAATATAGGAATTCAGTTCCTAGACGGTATATGCAATGCCAAAAGAAACTCAATATTTTTACCACAATAGTCAAGGTAACAATATTCTCTGCTTACACCCTCCATTCTCACAATAATGACTTCAATAACCTTCCTTCACATTTGGCTGAGGCAGGCACATTTTATTTAAGTGTCCTAAAACTTAGAAGTTTTAATTACAGTTTAACACCATCTGCTGCACCCTAAACAACTATGAAGAAGTCCTATTCAATATGATAGACAGCGTAGTTCTTACACCTTACACCTGTGAAACAGACATGACACCAATAAAATTTCCAGGAAATTGTTTAATGAAGCAAAATCACAATTTTTATTCATATTCCCACTGAAAACTGTTGCTGAAATGATTAAAGTTGACATTCCAAAAATCGACAATTATGTCAACTGAAACACTTCACAGAATTCAATTGATAACTTAATGCAATAACCTTGAAACTGGGCTTTTCAAATATTAGTTTCAGAGAATTAGCTCCAAGTGCTTGAGTGAAATTTCTTTTACTGCTGCTTTTAAAAAGAGAAACAAATTTGGAAAGATGAATTTCATATGAACTTGTTCAGCTTTTGCCCACTAATGGTTTTAATTTAGAGTTCTATTTATGTTGGATGCTGTTGTCCCTACACATTTTTTTTCTCCGTGGAGCAGGTGTTGTAATTTAGGGAAATCTCCCTGACTCACATTTATCAGAATTTTGCACTTTCAATTGACATAAACCACTACTTCATTGCAAAGAATATTCTAATTATTGGTTGAAATAAAAAACCCAAGAAGTTTTGAATGATGACATTAATCTATTATATTACATTGTACTGGAGCTGGTTCTAATTCTTTTCATGAAAAGTCCCATACAATGACTAATTTCTAATTATTCACCACATGCCATATATTTTAGGAAACTGTAATTATAGCTATATTTGATATATTTGGAAATGTGTAACATTTGATTTTCTTTCTGGTTAGAAGGATTCCTTTTAAATCAATACCAAACAGTAAGTGTAACTGTTCTGAGAAGCATGGTCTCACAACATAATTTTCAAACAAACTGTCTATTTTTATACTCATATTTGGGAAATTTTAAAGCAGAAGACTGATCTTGTGAGGCTCCTCCTGCAGCCTGGAACCATGTGGGAGGTTTCAGGTCCAATTCGCTGAGCACCACGTTTTGTGACACACAATTTTGTGGCACAGAGTGAGAGTGCACTACATGCAAGTGCAAGCCTCATTAACATTATCCTATGATTAAAACCAGATCCCCAAGTCAAATCCCATGATTTCAAGCAAGGCTGCATTCACAGCATATATCTCACCTACATGAAAATATTTGCAGCAGCACCATTGGGATCCAGTCTACTCAAATAAACTTCTTATGAGCTGACCGCAGTCGAATTGCTGGCCAGTACTTGCAATGCATTTTGTTCCATATACTAGTTGTTTTTTCCGTCTATTCTGTCATTTTTTTTGTGATATCCCCCCATCACTGTTATCTTTCTCATTATCCTCCAAGGCTGTTAGAACCAACTGAAGTGACAAAATGAGAGGTCCAGAAGATGTTACTACAAGTCATGTCACAGAATCATATGAAGTTGTATCTCTGAAGGAAGCTATTCAGCCCACTGTCTCTCTTTGTTAGCTCTTTGCTAGAACAATTCCCTTAATAGACAAGCAGGAGGCTGGAAGAACACAGCAAGCCAAGCGGCAACAGGTGGAGAAGTCTTCCCTTTCCTTGTCTGTTTCTCAGGTTGAAACATGTTTCTAACTTTCACTTAAAAAGACGACATCCTCTGCCTCAACCATTGCCTGTGGCTGAATGTGCCAACAACCCCCTACGTAAGTAAAATGCCCCACCTTTCTCCTCACTCCCCTAATAGCCCCCCCAATCGCTGATTCTTCAACCACAAGAGATATGTTTTACTTGTTTATTCTATGAAAAACTCTTCTATTTTGCATCACTATATTATACATCGCTTCTCACTTACAGATAAATATCCATTTCTTTCAGTCACTTTTGAACTCATGCCAAATGGTAATTTTGTGAAGACCTGAATCATACATCTGACAGCAGTGACATTTAGACTGTTCCATAAATGCACTGGAGTTTCCCATTTTGAGGCTAAATTATTTTTATGGAGTTTCAGGTGGTTGTCCTATCATGGCTTACAATGACTTTTCTCAATATCTTCCTCTCTATGCCTTATTAGTTATGCAACTAGCCTCACTGGCAACCTTCTTGTGTAATCATGTCACAGGAGTGCCAAAATTCCCACCTCTGCCACAATCTTCTAGTATACAAACCACTGGCATCTTTTCCAAATCCCATATGCACAGCACTTCAGATGCTGGAAGCCAGGAACCATCTTCCACACTGTTCTCAAAGGAAGTTGGAGTGTGTCAGAAAGGGAAGCTGGCAACCTGGTTTCTAAAGCTCCTAATGGATGGGGTGGTCAAGAAGAGGGTTATCCTTTACTCAAAAGACCATGAGAGGAGGCCAAGGCCAAATAACCTGGACACAGATAGTGGCTTGATTCAGTATTGTCTTTAACATCAGATGGAATGCACAGCAGTGCAGGAAAAAAAGTCAATGATCTTCTTGCTCCACAAAAGCAGATCCACTGTCTTCTCTCTAACTTTAACCCTACAGAACTCTACGCACAAACCTCACCAATGCACAAGGACTGCAAACCTCACTATTGCGTGCAGCATTTACACTCAACCATTCTCACACACTTCATCCTTCACAACTACTAATCCTTCCTTAGCCAAAAAGGTATCCCACAGGGACTTTTAGCTTCCAAGTGAACACAAAGTGAGTGAGCTCTAAGAAATTAAGCTAAATTAAACACAAAGGGACATTCCAGGAGCATAGTGCACAGGCAGACATACTCTATTGGAAAATACAGTATTTAAGTAACTTCTGTCCATGTGAACCATTTGCTTAATATTAAATGAATCTTACTCCATGGCAGTGGAAAGCTAATCTTTATTCACACCAGAAAAATGCTTCATTAAGTAAAACTTTATTTGGAGCTGCAGGTGTTGGATTGGGTGTACAAAGTTAAAACTCACACAACACTAGGTTATAGTCCAACAGGTTTATTTGGATATTAAAAATTACCTCAGTACAATTGCCTCAATAGGTAGGATTGTAGAGATGAATATCTGAATGGTGTGTTCAAGAGTGAATGAAAGTTTCATGATAAGAATGAAATGCATATAAACTGGATGTTAAAGCAGTCTTGTGACACAATGATAGTGTTCATCTCTCTGGGTCAGAAGGCTTGGGTTCAAGTCTCACTTGCTTTAGAGGTTATGTTCAAACAGTTTGATTTATATATCTATAAACAGAAAGTTATTAATAAAAATGAATAACTGAGGAATACAATGCAACTACTATCTTTTACACCAATCACCTCAATTTGATGAAATTAAACCATTTTTATAACCTCTTGAAAAAATCCAGCTATAATAACCTAATCCATTTAAATTATCTCTAATCACAAGAAAATTGTCAGTTTATCACAGAAATACAACAGGTATCAGTCAAAACTTATACTGGAGCAGTAAGGGTGATCTGAGTTTGGCTTATAGAATACCTCTGTAGAGGCACTGAGTCATAGAGATATCCAGCAAAGAATCAGACCCTTTGGTCCAACTTATCCATGCCAACCAGATATCCTAAATAAATCTAGTCCCATTTGCCAGCATTTGGCTCATATCCCTCTAAACCCTTCCTACTCTTATACCTATCCAGATGCCTTTTAAATGTTGCAATTGCACAGCCTCCACCACCCCATTTGGCAGCTCATTTCATACACGCACCACCCTATGTGTAAAGAAGTTGCCCCTTAGCTCCCTTTTAAATCATTCTCCTCACACCCTAAATCTATGCCCTCTAGTTTTGGACTCCTCCATCCCAGGGAAAAAAAACTCATCTATTTAGCCTATCCACGCCCGTCATGATTTTATAAACCTCCATAAGGTCAGCCCTCAGCCTCTGACACTCCAGAGAAAATAGTCTCAGTGTATTCGGCCTCTCCCGATAGCTCAAAGCCTCCAAACATGACAACATCCTTGTAAATATTTTCTGAACCCATTCAGGTTTCACAATGTCCTTCTTATAGGAAGGAGAACAAATTCGCGAGCAGAATTCCAAGAGTGGCCGAACCAATGTCGTGTACAGTCACATCATGACCTCCCAACGCCTGTACTCAATGCACTGACCAATAAATACCAAATGCTTTCTTCACTATCCTATCTACCTGTAGAACAAACAAACTGTTGTGCACAATCTAACCAAGCAGTACATAACAAACCTGAGATCTTTTGATGTAAATTGCCAGCACTAATTATCCCTGAAACTGAAGAATGCAAAGTAATAATTAAAAGATGATTGAGGAATTTATTACAAGTAACTGGATCATCAGAAAAATTTAATTTATGTTTCATAACAATATAATGTAAATAATGTCACTAGCACTGATTTCGAATCAAATCAAATCTTTGCCAAAACTTTGTTTGGCTGAGATCTTATAGTGAGCAGGAACAATCATTTAGCTGAATTAATTATACCCCTTTATCCAGTTTTGCTGCAAATCCAGGAATGGACTTCATTTAATGAATGAATGAATGGTTCTATTAATCTGAGTGGGAGCTAACAGCCCTAACAGTTAAAACAGTAATCATCAGCATATCCATTGTTGAAAGTCAAACCATGCCTCCTGCAATTTTTAAGGAGAGATTGGCTACCATCCAACCACAGCAAAGGCTTTACCAAATTAAAACCAGCACTAATTCAGGAATTCCCTTCAGTTTGAGTCACAACATCATGTGTGATGGCTTTCAATTCCCTGGACTACATAAGGAGGCACCCTTTTAGGTTTATTTCCACACCCTACCATTCTACAAAGATATCTGTCTTTTCAGAAATGCTTTTCAGTACATGAGATTCCATTCAAATGAATAATCTACTGGTCCAATGAACTCAAAATTGACACACCAGGGAGATATAGACTGAAATGTTAGTGCACTGAATCACACAATTTCTGGCCACGTTTTAACTATAATTCACTTTAACTTGCTATATTTTTATTGGACATTAGTTGAATGCACTCATTGCAGCTATGTGTGTTGCAGTGTTGTTGCCGGTGTGCTCAGTGATGGCTAAGAACAACATTCATGTGAAATACCTGCAAGAACTCCATCCCATTCTCCCAATTCCTCTGCCTCCGCACATCTGCTCAACTGTGGAGACATTCCACTTGTGAGCATCCCTGATGTCCACTGATTTTGAACAACCTGCTTTTACTCCCTCTGTCATCCAGACAGCCTTTGGCCGCATAACCTCTATTCCACCGCTCTAACCCCGCCCCCCCCCAATGCAATAAAGACACAGACCCCCCTTGTCCTCACCTACCACCCGACCAGTATCCGCATTCAACACATCATCCTTAAACACTTCTGCCAACTCCAACTAGACATCACCACCAAGAACATCTTCTCTTACCCACCCCTCTTTGCAATCCACAAGGACTGTTCCCTTCAACAGTTCTTGGTTTGTGCCACTGTCTCCACCAACCCCACTGAACTCCCAGGTACCTTTCCCTGCAACTGGAAAAGATGCAAAACCTGCCAGTACACCACCCCCTTTATGTCCATCCAGGGCCCCAAACAGTTCATCCAGGTGAGACAGATGTTCACTGGCCTCTCTTCCAACCTAATTCACTGCATCAAGTGCTCCCAATGTGGTCTTCTCTACATTGGGGAGATCGAACATAAACTTAGAGAACGGTTGACCGAGACTCGCAGACAGGCCCACACGTCCAGTCAGCCTCCCAGTTACCGCCCATTTCAATTCCCCTTCCCACTTCCTTTCCGACATGACCATCCTTGACCTGCTCCATTGCCACAACGAACCACACAGCAAATTGGAGGAACAACACCACATCTTCTTCCTGGTCCACCTACAGCATGGAGGATTCAACATTGAGTTCTCCATTTTCAAATAACCTCCCTCCCCATCCCCTGACTCCCTTCCCAGTCCCTCCCCATCCACTCCACTGCTCCCTGACACCAATTGGATTCATTCCTTCCATTGACCAACCAGGTCACACCCTCAACCTATCTTCACCTATCCCCACTTCACCACCCTGCCTCCACCACACCCTTTAGCTGCAGCTTCCCCGACACCTGTCCCCAGTCCTGAAGAAGGGTTACACCCAAAACTTTGACTTCTCCACCTCTAGATGCTGCCTGGCTTGCTGTGTTCTTGCAGCATCCTGCCTGTCTACTTTGGATTCCAGCGTCTGCAGTTTATTTTCCGAACCACAGATAAAGTTTAGGCTATTGATTTTAAATCCCAGAGTGTCTGTTCCTAATATATTCAAGATGGTGCTTTGAGTTGTGTGCACATGTGCAAATGCCTTCCATGTATGTCTCAATCAGGCTGTTCTTGTGAATTTATGATAGTGCCCTGTGCTCTAAGCCAGAACTGAGATGAATCTCTGCTCTTGGTTTAGATGCAGTGCTTTCTAGGTATACAGTCTTATGTTGTGCTGTTCTGTTATAACGATGCCCCATACCAATTAAATGTGTGTGTGTAACGTGGATAGATCCCTGCTTAACTCTAATGATTCTCCTGTGCCATTTTAAGTTGTGAAATGGGAAATGGATATGTCTTGTTGTCTTCCATTTTCTGGCAGGATACTACTTTAACATTTCCTTAATGGTTGCTCTGTTGCAGTTGTAAAGTCCCACAGTGGGAACTGAATAGTAAAACTGTTTTATATATACACTGGCTGTAGGTAGAATATTGTTAAGAGTCAAAGGTGAAGATTAATTTTTTGGGGAGTCACTGATATTAACACCTGGATTGATCTGAACAGAGGAGACAATTGAGTTCTTGTTGGTGTGATTTGATGTATAAGCCTGTAGTGCTCCAACTAGCAGTGGTAAAGGTCACAAATACAGCTCTGCATTTGAATGCATTTTTTTTTGCTATCTAAATTAGCACTTTTCAACTCTCATAGTGTCAAATCACTGACATTCTCTAAGCATCGATTTAACAAACTTACACTTCTTGCAATTTTTATATGTATCTCTTGGTTAATAACATGCTAAATGTAGCCATAAAATTTAAAGCTGGATAAAAGATATGGCAAAATGAAGTAATTATTTAAACAATTAAATGAAATGTTTATAAATAGGCTTTTATGGACTGCATTAATATGCTACAGCACATTTAAATGACTCCTGATCAATTGCCTTTCAGCTACCTAGCTCTAAGGAAATTAGGTAATCATACAGTCTGGTTCTATTGTCACAATTAAGTAGAGGAATTTGGAAATCCATTACGTAATAGTTTAGAGTTAGCTAACATTCTTGTGATAAAAGGTTCTCATCAAAGTGGCCAAGTGGGTTCCAAATTTATACTATCACTTTAGCAGATTTCAATTTTATTCAGGAACGCCCAACCTTTTAAAGCAGGGACTCGATATATTGAAACTACTAGGGGCTGAGCTGTGTACTGTATAGTTAAATCACAGAATTATGATTTATCACAAACTCTCACTGCCGCTTGTACTTTTCTCAAACTATTCTCACGTCTTTCACTCTACTTCTGTATCTCTACTCCCTCTGTTTCTCATTCCCTCTGTACCACGTCTGTTCTTGTATTTCTCTCATTTTATCACTTTTCCATTCCAGTCTATTTCTTTCTCTTTTCCATTAATATCTCTCTCTTCCTCCATTTTGACCACTCCACCTTTGTCATTATGAAAGAGGAAAACTGATGCATAAGGACACAGAGAAAGCAGATGGAATACAGGCTAAAGGATCAGTTATTTATATACATACACAGAGCTCAGCATTGCCTTGTGCTAGTGGTCAGTGAGGAAATGTATGACTGCTGGCATGTTCAGGATTTGCAATTTTGAATGAATCCTTTAAATGATCGTTTTGGGTTGCCCTAAAATTATTTTCACTGACTGAAACCCTTTCTCTTATTTCCAAGACTTTTGAGTGGTGTTGGCAGAAACCTCCAGAAAGACGAACAGACACAGACAATTGGCCTTCCAGTGGAGAATGAAAATAAAAGTCGTGCTTTGGTCTTCTTCAGCTGCAATATCGTGGGATTAATACTCCTCTGATTATAATCAACATCTTCACTCTGGATCAATCAGCTCCCAATCCAGATCAAGTTGCAGAACCGATGATACTGCAGATTTTGTTTAAAAATAACTCAGCAGTGCTACTGATAATGAAACACGGATGTCAGTTTGCTTCACTTTGACAGAGAGCTAACAACACAACTTATATCCCTCATTTCTTGCTATCAATCTGTTTGTGCTAGAATATTTTTCAGAGCAATGTTGCTTATTCTGAAATTGCTTTCAGCCCATTTGATGTGGTAATGCCAGCGAGTTTCAGCTGAGGATCTTTAGGTTATACCACGTAATTCTCAATTTATAGGCCTATTCATCTGAAGTATTGAAGCTGGCATAGCATTCTGTTGTCTTCCTTTGGTGAGTTAAGAAAGCAGAAAACAGCACTAAGTCCAAGCTCAGTCAAAGAGCTGCAGTTGTTAATGAAGCTCACAATGCAAATGGTGCGGCAAATCCACTCAGCTTTGAGCTAATGAGAAAATTAGCTGCAAGTGATTGTGGGCTGCTTTATAGTTAAGACAGGGGTAGCACAGTGGTTAGCACTACTGCCTCACAGCACCAGGAATCCTGGTTTGGTTCCAGCCTCAGGTGACTGGCTGTATAGAGTTTACCCATTCTCCCCATATTTGTGTGAATTTCCTCCCACAATCCAAAGATATGCAGGTTAGGTGAATTGGCTGTGCTTAATTGCCCATAGTGTTCAGGTTAGGTGCATGAGTCATGGGTAAATGTAGGGAAATGGGTTTGATAGTCCAGGAATTAGTGTACAAAGTTAAAAATCACACAACACCAGGTTATAGTCCAACAGGCTTATTTGGAAGCACCAGATTTCAGAGTGTTGCTCCTTCATCAGGTGGTTGAAGGAGTTATGCTTCCAAATAAACCTGTTGAACTATAACCTGGTGTTGTGTGATTTTTAACTTTGTACACCCCAGTCTAAAACCAGCACCTCCAAATCTGAAATTAGTGCTCTATGTGGTAAGTATTGGATAGGTAACCTTGTGGGTGTTTCATTCCTTGCCCCCGTCATGGAGAAAGTTGACTGGATCAGGCACCAATTGGGTACTTAAATGCTGTCCAGTGAGCTCTTCATCTAATTAGAAGACTTACTACTGAAACCCTGGCTGGCATGAGGTTACTAGCTAGTCACTGAGACTAGGCCGTGTATTACGTAGCCAATGAAGAACAAAGATTAGATTGCACTCAAGTACTGGAGGAGAATAAAAGCGTACAAAGTTACCAGTCTCTGGTGTTATCTGAGGTATAAAAACCTGAATTAAAAAAAAACAAAAATGAAAACAACGACCCAAGGAGAAAGGGGGAAGCATCCGGATCTAAAGGTCTTATCTCTGTAAAGAGCCATATAGAGAGCAGATAAGTCTGTCTTTTGGGTAGAGATAATAAAATTGAGGAGGGTAAACAAATTCAAGGCAAGAGAAGGCTTTCAACAGCCGTCCCCTTACCTCCTATCCCTGTCTTGATTGATGCCCAATGGGACAAATGCATGTCCCACCAGCTTGGTAGATATGTTACTTGGTTGGCTTCCTGCTGGGAAGGAAGCCAGTTAGAAAGTCAAGTAATGGGGTTGGTGGGGTTTGAGGCCCTTAAGTAGCTGTTAGTTGACCGAATCAGTGACTGGTTGAGAAGAAGCTTCTTGCACAGATGTTAATTGCTGAAGCAGCAGGAAAGGAACAAAAATCTTTCCAAACCACCCAATTAGCTGCCTTTCCCACCATCTTCCTTTTGCAGGGAGGGGATAGTCACATGCAAAGAGATGAATTGTCTCCTCAAGGTAATCCCACCAAACTTGGCACTGAGGCACATTTTCATCTTTGTCGATAGTCACAGAGCATTTTGTTGAGCAATCTTTCAACCCTTGATCAATTCTCAGCATATTTCTGGATTTGGTTCAAAAATAACAACTTCTATTTATACTATGGCTTTAAGATTAAAAAATGTCTCAAAACACTACAGATTGACAGAAAATAAATGGGAATTGAGCCAGGAAGAGAGAGGTTAGTAGACGTATCCAACGGTTTGATCAAACTGGTGGGTTTAAAAGAAGATTCAAAAATATGAAAGGGAATTGAAAAGCAGATAGATTAGTGGTTAGAATTCCAAAGAACAATATTCCTAATAACAGTGGCTAAATGCTGAATGATTGAACAAAAAGTGGGATGATGTACAAAGGGGCAGCATTTGAGGATTGAGGAAGGGAGTAAGTTAAAATTGAAGGCGATTGCAACAAATTGGGTGGAGTGATGATGAAGGTTTTAAATTGAATGCATCCAGGAAAAGGAATATGAAGATTACTGATGATGGAAGTGATCTACAAGTACAAGTTAGTAATGATCAGGAGTAATTTCTTGATTCAGGAAAGATTGAGAAAGAGAGGCCAGCATAGAGGATACTGAATTAACTTTGGATGTGACAGTTTGAGGCATGGATTTTGATTTCCATGTAATGCAGGCGACGTATACGTGGATGTCATAACGCTATACAACACGGAAACAGGCCCTTCGGCCCAACCAGTCCATGTCGAATATAATCCCAAACTAAACTAATCCCAATGATACAAAGCACAGCCTGAAACTAGAAACCTTAGTATCAAGAAAAGAGTTCAGACATTCATCAGTGAGATAAGAGAAGTGTCATTCTTACAAGAATTCCTCACTGTAGCATCAGCTGTTTCATTAAAAACCCTCCCTCTATCACTACCAACTGCATTCTATGATATTCCAATGAATTTTGTATTTTGAATTCTAACAATCTAATTTTTCAAGTCTTTATTTACATTTACACATCCTTTTACCAGACGGCATCCTAAGAATATTTTTGTACTTTGATGGCTACCCTATTTGTAGAACCCAATACTGCATCTAATACCCTTGGAGGTTTTGTGATTTTATCCAAGCGTATTGTTATCTTTTTTATATCCCATAAATAGATTGATAAAACTTGTAGTTCCATTAGCTTTTGTAAGAAAATAATCCAACAATTTCTTTGGACCTATTCCCAACTAACGTATTCCTCATTGTTCAAAAGTCTGAAATAATCTAGTTACATGTTCCAATGTTTGAACAGATTTTGTCCTTTTCTCTATGGACCTTAACTTTTTGATATTGTAGTTACTTCTTCCAAGGTACTGACCCATACTTAGGTTTTCTAACCTGAGTGCATTTTACTAATCACTGCTAGATCAAGCTGTATTGCCACATTAGTTAACTGTTTGAAAGTGTAGTAGGGTGAAAGATAATTAATATTATATGTGAGAAATGGATAGATAGGATTATAACCAGACTTGCATGCAGCAAACATCTTGAACACACATTTCTCTACACTGAAGAAAATAAAAGCACTTTCAAAAGAAATGTCATCAACTGGGTCAGCAATTTCCCACCAACAAAATCCCCAAATAGCAATTGTTCAAGTTCTAAAATGAAGTCACACCTTTTAAAAACATTTTTTAAATAAAAAGCAAACAATCTGGGTGGTCAATTCAAAACTGGCAAACTATATCTCTGAAGGAATCAGTGCACCTCATCTTAATGATGCTTTACTCCCTATTCATTATTATGAGTATCATTTGCAATTAAAAGACCGAAAGATCATATAGAGCTTCACCTCAGATTTAATTTTAAGCTTGTGATCCATGTTTTGTGGAGCTGAAATTAATAGTTTATTCAAGATAACCTATGCTGTACTGCAAATTGAAAATTTCAGATGGTTTTAATAGCACAAATCTTTTCTCAAGTTAATGGACTAGATTTTCCCATTGACTTTGGAACTTCAATATCAGGACCAAATGGAGGTCCCTAGCTGGCTACAGTTGGGCCTACTTCCCTCAGGATGGTGGGAGTTTCCAGGAGGCATGCCAATTAATTGACCATCTCTGTAATTACCATCTTGTAAAGCACAGTGGATGGGTCCACAATGCTGCTGGACCAGAGGGCTGTAACAATAGAATTTTGTCAGCATCAGTGGGAGGAAAAGATGGCTTGTGGTTTGGTTCCACTCTGAATACTGTTTAGCTCTCCCTTTTGGGTAACTTGGGACCTGTACTGAAATGGCAAGGATGACCTATGAATGATTTGTGTCAAATTCCAATATATTTCTTCAAAACTCCTTTACTTACATTATGGTACATGCTACACTTCTCAGTACATGCACTTGCCACTGTGACAGACTCTACTGTCTGTCTTCTCAGACTTTTGCAGATGATTGCTGATGTATGGTTACATCACTTTCTGCTACTATAACCATTAACCCATTGTTCTCTGATGGACACTATTAACAGCAGGCTAAGGACTGCAAGAGCAATTCAAAATGGAGGCACTTTATTGTAGAACAAACACATCCATACAAACACAGACATGAACAAACCCACACAAACAATCATATACCCTCCCCCTCCACCATACAGGATACTTTTAGTAGATAGATACCTGTTCACGACAGACTAATTGAAAGAAGAGTCCACAGTTAATGACCCAGAAATTTCTGGAAATTAAGCTTGCAGTCAATGAGTTAGAGTGATATGCTATGAGTTCTGATTAGTCACAAATTGCTGGACAATTTGATCCACTTCTCTATTAACCTTAACATTGAGTCATAGAATCAAAGAGCTGCACAACATGGAAACAGACCTTTCGGTCCAACTCATCTATGCTGATCAGATATCTTAAATTAATCTAATTCCATTTGCCAGCATTTGGCCCATATTCCTCTTAACCCTTCCCACTCATATACCCATCCATATGTTGTATACATTGTATTTGTACCAGCTTCCACTACTTCCTTTGGCAGTTCATTTCATACATGCACTACCCCTGCATGAAAACATTGCTCGTCAGGTCCCTCTCATCTTCAATCAATGCCCGCTAGTTTTGAATTCTCCTATCCTGCGGAAAAGACCTTGACTATTTACCCTATCCATGCCCCTCATGATTTTCTAAACCTCTATAAGGTCACCCCTCAGTTCTGATGCACCAGGGAAAATAGACCCAGCCTCCTTAGCCTCTCTGTATGGCTCAAACCGTCCAAACCTGGAAACATCCTTGTAAATCTTTTCTAAACTCTTTCAGGTTTCACAAAATCCTTCCTATACAAAGGACACCAGAATTGAATGCAGTATCCCAAAAGTGGCCTAACCAAAGTCCTGTACAAGTGCAACATGACCTCCCAACTCCTGTAATCAATAGGATCTCTCACATTGTGTGCCTCCATCATGAAATTGCTGCACTTATATCATTAATATAAATTAATCCCACTGCAGCCATTTAGAGTTGGAAATTCATGCCTGAAGGACCCTGATCCTAACATGATTTATTGTTGTGTCTCATATCTCTACTTGGTGATCCAAAAAGGAAATGATGAAATTGCATAATCTTATTTTCACAGCTAGCAAATTGTTTCTAGAGATTTCCATTTTAGAATTCTGCTTTCACTTTTCTGTCTTGTATTCTTTCTGCCTTGAGCACTCTTTCACTCAGTCTCAATTAACTTTAGGCAGAAGTGGGTGCTGCAGATACTGGAGATTAGAGTAAAATTTAGAGTGGTGCTGAAAAAGCACAGCAGTTCAGGCAGCACCTGAGGAGCAAGAAAATCAATGTTTTGGGCAAACGGCCTTCATCAGGAATGGTGAAACATTAATTTTCCTGCTGCTCAGATGCTACTTGATCTGCTGTGTTTTTCCCGCACCACTCTAACCTTGACTCTAATCTCCAGCATCTGCGGTACTCACTTCTGCCTGGTTGATTTTAACCTCACTGTGAATCCTCTTCCAAGAATGCCTACATTAAAGAAGTTCTCCTCCTCTCTCTACAAGGATCTCAGTGCGTCTCTCTCAGTGCGTCTCGTATCTCCTCTACCCTGAACCTCTTCAGCCATGTCCAGAAACAGACTAGCTACCACAGCCACATCTCTAAAGGTCTTTGATGAATTTCGGCATCTCTTAGATAGTACCACTGTATACTACTGAGCATTGATGATGGAGGGAGTTGGATGCATGTGGCTGTGATGTCAATCAAGTGGGCTGTTTTGTCCTAGATGGTGTTAAGCTTTTTGAGTGTTGATAGAATTGCACTAATCCAGGCAAGTGGGGAGTATTCCGTCAAACTCCTGACTTGTGTCTTGTAGCTTGTGGACAGGTTTAGAGGTAACAAAATCAGTTATTTGTCGCAGAATTCCTAGCCTCTGCCCTGCTGTTGTAGCCACTGCATTTATTTGGTGAGTCAAGTTGAGTTTCTGGTCAGTAATAACCCCTCGGCTGTTCCCTGAATACACCTGCAGGGATGTCCTGGAGCTGAGATTACTGGCCTCCAAAAACCACAATCATCTTCCCATGTACAAGGTATGACTCCAACCAGCTAGTCATGAGTCATTGTCACTTTCATATTTGTAGGGGCATTTCTGTGTGCAAATTGGCTGCCTTGTTTCCTACATTATGACAGTGACTAAATGTCAAAAAGCACGGTGGCACAGTGGTTAGCACTGCTGCCTCACAGCGCCAGAGACCTGGGTTCAATTCCCACCTCAGGCGACTGACTGTGTGGAGTTTGCACATTCTCCCCGTGTCTGCGTGGGTTTCCTCCGGGTGCTCCGGTTTCCTCCCACAGTCCAAAGATGTGCGGGTCAGGTGAATTGGCCATGCTAAAATTGCCCGTAGTGTTAGGTAAGGGGTAGATGTATGGGTGGGTTGCGCTTCGGTGGGTCGGTGTGGACTTGTTGGGCCGAAGGGCCTGTTTCCACACTGTAAGTAATCTAATCTAATCTATTTCATTGTTAGTAAAGATCTGAGCAATCAAAAATAAATCTGGAAAACTAGCAGTATTTGCGCTCAGTTTATGTTGGAAGGTTGATCTGCTTGTTGGCCAGTTTATGTTAAGTATTGTTTTGGAACTGTATATGAAACCCTTTGCAAATCTCCCATTTCCTTGAAATGCTGGTACAGTGGACAGTAAAGAAGGTTATGTAAAAGTACATCAAGATCTTGATCAGCTAAGCCAGTGGTTCGAGGAGTGGCAGATGGAGTTTAATTTGGATAAATGCACGGTGTTGCATTTTGGTAAGCAAAACCAGGGAAGGACTTACACTGTTAATGGTAAGGCCCCTTGGGAATTTTGTCGTACAGAGAGACCCTAGGGTTCAGATATAGAGTTCCTTCAAAGTGGCTTCATAGGTAGACAGGATGGTGAAAAAGGCATTTAGCACATTTGCCTTCATCAGAGCACTGAGTACGGGATTTGGGACATTAGAGCTGTACAAGACATTAATAAGGTTACTAAGGGACTGGAGGGATTGAGTTATAAGGACAAGCTGGATAGGTTGGGACTTTTTCCCCTGGAGTGTCGAAGGCTGAGTTGACCTTACAGAGGTGTTTAAAATCATGAGGGCCATCAATGAGGTGAAAAGCCAAAATCTTTTTTTCCCAGAGTGGAGGGGTTCAACACTAGAGAACATAGGTTTATGGTGAAAGGGGAAAGATTTAAAAATAGACCTTTTCATGCAGAAGGTGGTACATATGTGGAATGAGATGTCAGAGGAAGTGATAGAAGCGGGTACAATTAAAACATTTAAAATACATTTGGATGGGTACATGAATAGGAAAGGTTCAGAGGAATATGGGCCAAATGCAGAAAAATGGGACTAGTTCAGTTTAGGACACCTAGTCAGCATGGACATGTTGAACCAAATGATCTGTTTCCGAGCTGTTTGATTATATGACTCTTACAAATGTATCAATGAAAGATATAAGTCTATTAGGGAAGTGACTCCAGTTATTCATAACAACGAACAATGAATTGATAGTCAAGTCCGGGTAATAAACACAACTTTTGAAATCATAGAATTCAGGAGAAAACTGAAAGTCACAGCACCTTCGTGAATTTGCAGTAGTTAATTTAGTGCTTGTAAAAATGGTGGCAATTTAAAAATAAAAATTATTAGATCTAACTGGAAAGAAAATGACAGCAAAAAGAATTTGTGATTTTTAAGCTGGAATTAAAAAGGCTTACATAAAAATCATCAGTTGGAATCCATCTATCATAAGCTTGATTACATCAAGATTTCACTGCTCATTGCCAAATTGTGGAATCCCGACAGTGTGGAACCAGGCCATTTAATCTATCAAGTCTACATCCCAACCTTCTCCTGTAATCCTGCATTTCCCATTTCACCTAACCTGCACATCCTCGGACACAATGTGCAATTTAACATGGCCAATCCACCCAACCTGCAGATCTTTGGACTGTGGGAGAAGACCAGAGCACCCGAAGGAAGCCCGTACAGACACAGAGAGAATGTACCAACTCCACACAAACAGTTGCCTGAGGGTGAAATCAAACCTGGGTTCCTGCTGCTGTGAGGCAGCAATGCTAGCCATTGAGCCATCGTGTTACCCAATAAGAAATTCCAGAATTGTGCACCGGTTTTGGCTGGTCTTCACCTTTCCATTTATAAAGACGATCAGACTTTAACATCATTTTGTTTTATTTGTGTCAAAAAAACTCTATAAAAATCCAAAAGGGAGAACATTCTTCAAAGGTAAACTATAAACAGTGCCCCACTGCTATCACAGCAGCATACGAAGACAATGGCCAGTGAAAACCTGCCAGAAGTGGTTGTCCATATTAATTAAAAAGTTTAAAGGCTATAAAGCTCCAGATTGTTTTGGTTAGTGGGGGAACCATCCAACATTCCTCAGAATTCTGTGTTTCATTGAACTGTTTGTTTTTGGTGACTCATTTAACTCTATAGTGTTCAGAAAGTTATACTGAAAGGTAGGTTAAGCAAAATGTCCTAGCTCAATAATTTACACTGGAAATACTCCTCAACCAAAAATAAAACCTAGCCTGCAAAACTCAATGATGGAGAAGCAGTGTGAAAAATACTGAGTCAAGCATATACATGAGATTTGATAAATTAGATAATCAGGTGAGTGATTAATTGAAATTAATTTAGTTTCAAGAGCATGTAAGTAAATTAAGAGAAGAACCAGCCAAAGACTGTAACAGCATTTGATAGAATTTGTCCAATCTGTAGTAATGCCAACTGACCAACTATCTACAAATTTCAGTTTGGATTAATAATCTACATAGTAAATTTATCAACTAGAAAGAGGGTGAAAAGTAAGTAGACTTAAATGATTTCAGAATGTGAGTGCTTTTTATTTGTACAAAAAAGACAATGCTGTTCTAATTTGAGATCAATTAGCCTGGTAATAAGTTGAGACCTGACTGGACCAACAGGTTTCTATGTTCCAGGTACAATCAGTCCCAACATTTCAACAGTTTCTATTTTGCCTAACTAAAGCTTTCAGTGTTAGTATAGGGTAAACATGCCTCATTAGTTGAACTCTCTGCAGGTTATTAAATATTAGCAACGATATCTGAATGGAACAAGTGATTTTATAGACCAAACTATCTATCCAGTGTCTTACAGAGTAAACCAGCAGGTTACAAATGTATCATTTTCTGTTGAATACGATAAATGGGATGCAGAAATTCCATTTAAGGTGAAAGAAACCTTGAGACTAACAGGTAATACCTGACAATTAATAGGAAGTTATTACGTTAACAATCTGGACTGAAAACAGGACAAAGTGGACAGCGACAGAGAATAGGACCTAAGTGATAGTCTCAGAACATACGGCTAAAATGGCAACTATACTGTGTTACTGAATTAGATGAGATCCAATGTAAATAGAGAAATTTTATGCTTCAATGTTTAATTTTGGTTCCTGAGAGTCTAACTATGTTGGAAAGGTGAACCTCACAGAGCATAACATTTACTGGAATATAGGAAGCTGCACAGTTTTTGGTTTCCCACTGTAACTAAATGCCACTATGTCTAGGTGAGCCAATGAAGTGCTCTTTTTGCCTGGAGTAAGGGCTCATGTGGGGTTTTGTGTTGCACTGAACATTTTGAAAGATTTTCAACAAATGTGATATATTCAGAATAATCTCTAATCTCATCAGAAGCAATTGAACGTTTTCATTTTTATTTCCAACTGAGGTCCTGTTGGAGTATGTAAAGCTACAAATGACTTCTAATTTTTGAAATGTAAACTAGTTGGACAGGTTTCCAATGTGAGGTTAGGAACCCAATAGCCAAATGAGTATTGGGTCCTGACCCTTTCAACTCTTTTTAAATATACGTGGCTTACTTGGAGTGGGCTTGCTACTCAGTCAGAGGCACCATGCCCATCTGGCAAGAGTGCCAAAGGGAGGTGAAAGTGAGGTCTGCAGATGCTGGAGATAAGAGCTGAAAATGTGTTGCTGGAAAAGCGCAGCAGGTCAGGCAGCATCCAAGGAACAGGAGATTCGACGTTTCGGGCATAAGCCCAGAAGCTGTCACTAATCTGCCAATTAGAGTAAGAAGCTTCTTTAGGTACAATGGGGTAGAAGGTAATCGTGAGTAAGAAGGGCAGGAGCAGCTCTCTTGCCAGCATTAGTTGGCCATATTGAGTAGACTTAAAAGATAGTGGGAGAAATCTTTATAGGGGTCTGAATAATATGTGGTCTGAAATGTGGCAGAATCGTACAAGAAGTTGAATGAGGCCTCTCAACATTGGGAGCAGTTCCCTGTGTCTTTTAATTAAATTCCGTGTGTCAAGGTGAAGTTCTTGCTGGGCATTAGTGACTTGTCAATTAAGGATTATTACTTGTCAATGGTCTTATTAACAGCACATCTGACTTTTTTAATGTGCAGCTTTTTATCCTATCACTTGCTGCAAGCGAACTAGACAATGAGAAACCTCGACATTTGTTTCAAAGGCCATCCATATTGAACACCAGGCACAAACACTTTGGGCCATGCTCCAGCTACACACACCCAAGTTGACAGACATTGGCACCTGACATATTATAGCCTCTAAGAGCCTTCATAGCACATCCCCAATCCACTTACAGTAAGATCCTGCACTGCAATGCCTGGGTCCCAATGGCAACAACAGGGTAATGCAGCTGTAAGGAGATTTTGCATTCAGATACATGCTGCAGCTCTTAGACTGGAATAAGCTGCATCCCTATGCTGCTGTTCTGTTATCTTAACATTCTCTCACTTTGAGACTACATGGATGCTCACATAGAATCCCTATAGTGTGGAAACAGGCCATTTAACCCATTGAGTCCACACTGCCCCTCCATACAGCATTCCATCCAGACCCACTCCCTGCCCTATTCCTGCGTAATCCTCCTAGCCTCACGCCTATGGATTTAGCATGACCAATCCACATAGCCGGCACATCTTTGGACTGTGGGAGGAAACCAGAGCATCCAGAAGAGACCCACACAAACACAGGGAGAATGTGCAAACTCCACACAGAGTCACCTGAGGGTGGAATCAAACCCAGGTCCCTGGCGCTGTGAGACAGCAGTGTGAATCACTGAGACATTGTGCTACCTTCAGCTAGAGATACTAGGCTCATAGTATTGCTATATTGCCTTGGCATTGAGCACACACACAAGGCTAGGAGGTTTGTCATGACTATCAGCAGTCCTCAATAAAGTCAAAGAAGATAGCCTTCAGTGAGGAGGACTTGGCACAGTAATTCAAGGGCAGTATCTGATACCATTCCCAAGGATTGGAGATAGTTAGTCAGCCACTCGGGGCAGTCAGAGTCAGTGTTCTCTCCGTAAAACAGTGAAGCTGAAGGTTGGTAGTCCATCACCCGTCTTTCTGCCCTATTTTGGGTTGTTTTCCTCTCTTTCAATTAAAGAAGGACAGGTATTAAGGGAGATATAAGTGGGTGGCACAGCTTGTTATTTTTGGTACAGGTGGGGAGATGCTCCATGCAAGTTAGTAGGCAGCACAGAGGGCATGGAGGGAGTTGGTGGTGTTGGGGCTGTGGTGGGTGATGGTGAGTGAGAGATGTTGGAGGCAACATCACAAATGGTAGAGCATGAATCTTGGTGGGAGGTGGTATTATGTTCTCTACTGCTAATTCTAAGACAGCACACATTCTGCCTCTACACCACCTCATGCACAAAGATCTCCAAGTCCCTCTCTGCAGAGTGGGACACTAACTGTTCCTACTCTACCATTTTGAGGGCCAATATCGGGAGCCGTGCAGGGCAGTTTCAGAGTAGCAGAGCTTATCTGGGTATACAATGGCCTTTTAAAATGGCACCAGCACCAGGTAATGCTGGTCCATTCCATGATAACCTGGCATTGGCAAGTTCTTCCGGGTACAGCAATTTGTAGAATGAGGCTAGATTGGGCAAGAGGAGCAGAGTAGGGTAGTTAATGAGGTGAGTTTGATATGATGTGGCAAGAAAACCCACTAGACCTCGTGGAGAAACTATCCGTGAAACCCAATAAAACTGACACTTGGTTGAAAGTGTAGTGCTAGGAAAGCACAGCGCATCAGGCAGCATCCGAGGAATAGGAGAATAGATATTTCAGGCATAAGCCCTTCATCAGGACTTTCTCAAAACTGACACTTAGCCAAATAAAGGTGAAATTCAGCCCTACCAGGAAGTATTGGTGTTCTGATGTAACATCCAACACCAGTACCTGACCCTGTGATCTTTTTTGAAAACGTGGCCACACATCTTTACATGATAATAAATTATATTACCCTGCTGTATGTAGTGTGCAAATAAATCAGACCTTTAAAAAGGCACCGTTTCATCTTAAGAATTTGCTCTGCTATTAATCTGAAGAACCAGTTGGAAAGTTGTGCAGGTTCAATAGCAATTAAGAAACATTGCCTCACACTTGATGATCAGTTAACTAAGCATTCATTTTTAACTTCCTGTCTTCCTGTCAAGACCACATCAAAAGCAGCAACATCAGGAACTTCAGCATTGTTTGTGCAACAGCAGCAAACTACATTATAATTTAGCTCAAGGAAAATGCTAAACAAACTGAATGCTGTTTCAGAACACTATGGGCAACTTTCTAAAAATAATGAACTGAAATGATGAAGAAAAAGAACATCATACAATATTTAAAAACTAGACCTTGTCAGAAAATATTTTCTCTATTATTCCAGTAAGGAGTAGGTTTTCAATCTGCCATTCCCACTTGTATGTTGACAGTCAATGATGCAAGGTTTATTCTCTGAACTAAGGTATATCTGTATAATCAAATTACAATGGAAAAAAATTCTAAAAATACATCGATAACAATACTTGCATAATCTGCCTCAGAAAGTAAATGATTATTTTTTCAGCAATATAAGAAGTTCAATATTTAGAGAAGGGAATGATGATTCTCAGTGAGATAGATTTCAGGCAGTTCATTTTTACAGTTTCCAGCTTCTACTTTATTACCACTCATCCCAAAGTTAAGAACACCACTGTACAATCTGTGATAAACTCTCAGGGAGGAAGGAAGAGACTGTTAAGTTGGGTCGGTTAGATGAAAATCTTTGAGTAAAAAGTGAGGTCTGCAGATGCTGGAGATCAGAGCTGAAAATGTGTTGCTGGTTAAAGCGCAGCAGGTCAGGCAGCATCCAAGGAACAGGAAATTCGACGTTTCGGGCACAAGCCCTTCATCAGGAATCCTGTTCCTTGGATGCTGCCTGACCTGCTGCGCTTTAACCAGCAACACATTTTCAGCTCGGTTAGATGAAGTAAGGAAGAGAATCTTGTGGTGTATAGTCCACTTGGCCAATTGGTATGTAGAGTGCCTTAAAGTTTTTGTAATTCTATGCTGATAAAGAAGAATATCAATATTTAATGTACAAGTTTGCAACTGAACTGGGCAAAGGGCAGATTTTACAAACATAGCCTCATGATATACAGATTCTTTGAATGAACACATGTAGCAGAATGCAAAGTGCAGACGATATTGTGCTTGTCAGTGCCTGAGCATCAGTAAAACAGTTGTGTAGGTGCAGTGATGCTATGGACAGGCAAAATTAATGTTATGAATACATATTCCTTAAATTTATTCTGTAACAACATTTTCAATTCCGATTTCTTTTGAGAGATAATAACCAACGTTTGACCATGACACAGACTTTCTCCATTGCATTAAACATTGAAAGAATTCTGGAACAATCATAAATCCTGTCCTCAAATGTGATGTTTTGTAGGGCGAGAATTGAATAGCGATGCTTCGTGAATGACTGATTGGTGGGAACAGCTATCCATTAAATGATAAGTTGTCTTCAATTAAATCAGATTTGGGAATCTTGGCTGCATGGAACCAAGAATGCGCAAAACAGATTAGATCGGAACAGTGTGTCCGGTTGGAGAACTGAGCTCCCTTTTTTGATACGTCTCAGGGAATCTTAAGGGGATGTATAAGGTGCCCTTAGGTCAAAGTGCCCTTTTGGATAGTTAAAAGACAATAAGAATGTGCACAGCTCATTGAAAATGATTAAACTGGCAAATAGTCAAGAGATTTACCACAATCTGAGGAATTCTATTACTGAATTCTTGCTGCACAACTGATTTCTCAAGGATTTATTATTAGAGTGGGGTTCCTTTTATTCTGTTTGATTGATATCTGAAAGTGATTTTAGACGTTTTGATGTGAAACTGTCAATTTTGATGCCTCTTGCGCTAGAATGAAATGTTCATAATTAGATTAGATCAATTACAGCATGGAAACAGGCCCTTCAGCCCAACATGTCCACACCAACCCTCCAAAGAGCAACCCACCCAGACCCATTCCCATACATTTACCCCTTCACCTAACACTATGGGCAATTTACCATGGCCAATTCACCTAACCTAACATTTTTGGACCGTGGGAGGAAACTGGAGCAAACCCACGCAGACACAGGGAGAATGTGCAAACTCCACATAGACAGTTGCCTGAGGCGGGAATTGAACCCGGGTCTCTGGCGCTGTGAGGCAGTAGTCCTAACCACTGTGCCACTGTGCCGCCCATTTAATTCCACAAGACTTTATTGAATGAAGAAATTGAAATGCAGTAAGTCTTTTTTTGTGTGAATGAGAGTGTTATTCCTAATAGTGGTAAGTACAGTACATGCTTGGATTTTAATTTAATAGTACTTAATTATTTTTCCTCTATGCATGGATGCTGAACTCTGCCTATGATGGATACTAGGTGAGTTGGCATAGCATGTGAAACGTCAAAGAGCGGTGGGTTGGTGGCATAGAATGGTATACATTAGTCTTTGAGTGATACAGGACAGGGGATTAGCTACAGCGGCAGTGGTTAACATGGGGCTTTAAAGGACCAGAGTGGTGTGTAAAAGAGCATAGGTTTGCATTGGGGACATGAGAGACTACATGGATGGATAGGAGTGACACAGAGGATATGAGGTAGCATGGGCTGCCATACATGGAGTGTAGGATGTGTGTGGGGGTGGAGGATATAAGTGAGTAAGAGCTGAAGGGATGTTTTTTCTTTAATCTGCAGTACAGAGCATGCCCAACACACATCTACTCCCGTTCTGGGGTTACCTAGCCTGCCTCCAAGGAATGCCACCAGCCTGGAATGAAAACCCAACCCTCCAGATCAGTTTCTCCCAGGTCATGTTTGCAGAGCTGGCAGTTTCCCATCTCTATGTTCACAACCTGGGGATGAAAATCAAGCCCTTACGCAACATGGAATTCTATAACCTATACTTTCTGTAGGCTTCAATGTTATTGGTGAGGAATTGAATACTTAGTGCCTTCATCAACCAACATCACACTGAGTAACTTCTCATTTGGTAGAGCACAAACTTATGCAAAGTGAAGTTCCAATTACTCACAACCACTTAGTTTCAGTGCTACCTCAGAAGGACACTAGTTATGTGTGAATCTTTCCACTTCCCATATGAATCATTCAAGCAGTAAAGTTTATCAGTGCACACTGTGCAACAAAAATTAGAAACACATTTACAATTACTTTTGCCACATTGAGTATGATGTAAAGCTTCCCCCTTATACTCCATTCTAAATGAGAGTAACTCCAAATACATATTAATATGCAAATCAGGAGCATGACTAGGCCATTTAGCATTCCAAGTCGATAGCGTGGTACTGGAAAGGCACAGAGGGTGAGGTAGCATCTGAGGAGGAGGAGGAGAATTGACGTTTTGGGCATAAGCCCTTCATCAGGAAACATTCTGATGAAGGGCTTATGCCCGAAATGCCAATTCTCCTGCTCTTCGGAGCTGCCTGACCTTCTGTGCTTTCCCAGCACCACACACGACTCTGATCTCCAGCATCTGCAGTCCTCACTTTCTCCATTTAGCACTCCAAGCCTGCTCCAGCATTCAATAAGATCTTGGTTGATCTGCTTGTGTTTTGAATTCCATAGTCACATGTGCCACTGAAAACCTTTGATTTTCCAGCTGAACATAAAATTCAATCAAACAGATTTCCAAAGTTGCACAATTTCACAGCCCTCCTAAAAAATGCCCCTTGGTTCAGGATTCACCCACAAGATGAGACATCCTCTTTAAGTCCATCTTGTCAAGTCCATGCAGGATCGTATAAAATATCAATCAAATCAGCCTTCAGTCTTCTAAACTCATGTAAAAACAAACTCAGTCTGTCTAGTCTTTCCTCATAAAACAACCCGTTCTTTCCACATATCAATCTAGTAAACTCCCTCTGAACCACTCTAATGCATTTCCATCCTTCCTTAGATAAGGAGACCAGAACTGTGCACAGAGACATGATCTCACCAATAGCCCATACAGATCAAGCATAACTTTCTTACTTCTATTTTCAGATTGTTTTCAGATTTCACCAACAATACAATTCACTTCCAGTTTGTAATGGATTCCCAAAAGGACTACATGTCTTACCATGAGTCTTCTCTGTAAAAAGGACTTTTGACTCGGTCGTAAAGTTTTGACCAGTGAGAATCATCCGTTGTCCACCTGTAACGAAACAATTGTCCGTGCTCTGTTTTTCCACCATTGGCAATTCGTGTGCAGATCTCTGAGCTGGAGCAATGAAACAAAATTAACTCATTACAGAAAGACACTAATAATCATTTGAGAACTAAAAACTGAGTCTTACAGCAGCTATTTTTGTTCTTTGTACATAGCTTTAATTTAAATATCAAAGACCTTCAACCATTGTGCCTGTCTGAGTTGATAAATATCCCTTCATGTGTCAATGTTATACCTGACTGTGCAAATATATTCGGCTTACCCAGTTTCATAATGATGTACGGTTTTCAGCCTGAGGACCAGGCTCACCATGCAAGTGTAGTATTAATAGCACTAGTGCCCTCAAAGGTTGAAAAGGGTTTCCAGAAAATAGTGTTAATACAATTTGTTTGCTACTTCTATGTCAGAAGCAAAGAAGTACATTTATATAGTACCTTTTATATCCTTATAAAAACACAAAATGCTTCACAGCTCTTGAGGTAATATTGTAACATGCTCACTTTTAATACAAGAAATGCAGATTGAATGGTTACAAAAACAAAGTTTGCAAATCCTGTACATTTGTTTCTTGCTTGCAAGCACAATACTTCAGATGTGATACTTCAGGTCATATTGTCATCTTTCGTTGAAATATTTCAAAGACAAAAGATGCAATTCCTAGAATAATATTTCATCAATCTGTTAAAAACTTTAAATACACCATTTTCAAATAGTTTTCATGCTGAGGCTGATTTCATGGAATGAGCTGCCAGAGGAAGTGGTGGAGGCTGGTACAGTTACAACATTTAAAAGGTATCTGGATAGGTACACAAATTGGAAGGGTTTAGAGAGATATAGGCCAAATGCTGGCAAATGGGACTAGATTAATTTAGGGTATCTGGTTGGCATGGACGAGTTGGACTGAAGGGTCTGTTTCCATGCTGTATGACACTATGACTCTATAACTGATACTGGTCACAATTAGTTAAGTAATCTACAATTCACAAATATTTAAATTCTAACTTAGTAAAGCAAAACGTATGATTCAACAATTGTTTCTCTGTGCTTAGATGCACAATAAAAAAAAAGCATAGGTTGTGATTAAATTGTCTTTACACTTCAGTCAAGCTGAGGGACAAGGAACAGGTTCATCTCAACAATCAAAGTGGAGTTGTACAAATATTCAGTTGTTTTGGTAATCCATGTGGTCCTTCAGTCTTTTTTCTCTTTTAATCAATAAGTTTCCAGGAGCCTGTGTGCAATTTCACTTGATGAAGGATTCCATTAACAAATTCTGATCATCTTGTGCTACTTTCATTCTAATACAGCTCCTCACTTGCCAGTGCTAATGTACTTTCTGAATTCCACTCTACTCACTTAACATAATACATAATAGCAAACATATTTGCTTAACAAACAAAAATATCCAAATCAACTGAGTGAAGGATTTGCTTTGGATGAAAAGTACAAACAAAAAATTCAAACAGAAGACAGTTGACAGCTCTCTCTCAGGTGATTTTAGCACAAGACTTTTTCTATCAAAGACAGAGTTAGGAAAATTAAATTGAACATTCACTACTCATGTTACAGCTGAAATTAGGCAGGGTCTGTTCTATACTCTCTTGCAGGCTTTTCAATATTGTATTAGGCAGCTGGGTAAAGGAATTGTCTTCTGTGTTATATCACCACAGTAGTATTTGTTTTTGCACAAAGTTGTCTGGAGTTGAAATGAAACTGGGAGATTCATGCAGCTTGCACTACAGGATGGACCTCCTGTAAAACATCAGCATGAAAGGCAGTTCTGGGTTAGAAATTCCACAGAAGAGAAAGGTAAAGAGAGTTCAGGGGATAAGAATTACATTAGATTGGTTTTTGTTTTATTCATTCATGTAATGTAGACATCACTGGATTTTTTAAAAATCCATTCAAGGGATGAGGGTATTGCTGACAAGGCCATCATTTGTTGTCCGAGCCTAACTACCCCGAGGGCAGTTAGGAGTTAACCACATTACTGTGGTTCTGGAGACACATGTAGGCCAGACAAGACGAGGATGGCAGCTTTCTTCCCGAAAGGACATTATTGAACCAGAAGGGATTTTCTCGACAATCGACGATGGTTTCATTTGACCGTTAATTCCAGATTTTACAAAATTGAATTTAAATGCTGCCATGGCAGGATGCAAACCTGGATCCCCAGAACATTACCATGTCTCTGGAGTAATAATCTAGTGATAATACCACTAGGATATTGACTCCTCAAAGGATTCTGGGAGAATTCAATGTCCATTAAATAGCAATGTAACATATATCCTTGATGCATGTTTTTGGTTAAAAAAAAATGAGAAATGAAGAAAGCTAACACAGGCCTGGATGTATGCTATGATGGAGATCCTCTCTGACTTTGATAAGAGGCCAGATGTGTGTGAAAATAAGAAGTCCCATCCCACTAAACATGACATTTTCAGAGGTGGAAATGGGAATGTTTTGTGTATCATGGGTGTGCATTTAACTGGGACAGATGCCATAAAAATCAACAGTTGAACCACTCCTTTACAATTTGGTAAACTTGGCATCTGAAACACCAGATGTGCAGATTGAACCTCATCAGAGTTGATCTAAACCTTACATCGAAATTCAAGATACCATTTTGGAAAGATAAGGCATCACTCTGGACATGGTCCTCAGACACTCTTTTGGAGAGGTAAAGAGCCTTTGGAATTAAGAGAAGTCATGAATGTGTGTGAAAAGGGCATATGTGTAGTAAGTCTGACAGACATTCAAACTGTCAGGGACCTGTCAAAATCAACTATCACAAAACTTGAAAAAGCAACTGTCAAGAGGACCTGTCAACAGAGCCAACCAAATCTGTTAGGAATGTCAAGAGAAACGGTCAAAGTGAAAACAATCTGTCAAGGCATTGAAAAGGTCTGCAATATAAATCTTTGCAAAAATTGTCTGATGTATTTTTAAAAAGTCACTGCTTGCTATTTAACTCTGGTTACTAACAAAAGCATGAGGGTTACCATTGCCAAGGTTAGTGCACCGTGACTGATTTCACAACCATTCATTATCAAGGTAGGATGCCTGCTACTTTGCACTTTGCCTGACAGCTACAGGTGGTTAGAAACTTTTTGAAGTCGAACTATGAATCCGAATGGTTGTTATTGCACAGAGTTATGCACTTGAAGGAAATATGTGTTGCACTTGAAGGAATGTCAATTTAGCAACAGGAGTTTTGAAAATGAGACGTGCTTTTCAATATAATAGTTGAGGCAATTAACACAGACTATTTCAAGAGTACCCTAGATAAACATATGAGAGACAACAGGTTGGTGTATCATCAGGGTTAGATACTGGGAGAAGCCTAATGTCAAATATAAAATCTGGCAGAGATCAGATGGACTGAATGGCCTGTTTCTCTGCTGTAGCCTTTATGTGTAATAAGATTAGTGTTTCACAATATCAGGACCTCAGCTAGCTGCCATAATTGCATTTATTGTAAAAAAGCCATTTCTTTTTCATAACAAATCAAGACGCATCTTTCAGATTTGATATTTGATGTGACCCATTTGTTACTGTATAATCTGTTTTGTTTTTCAACATTGGTCGTGTCTGGCACTTTAGATTTAAAGTACTTTTCTATTTTAATGGAACCATATAAGTTGTGGTTGACAGTGTGTGCCTACACCTATATTTTACAATATAGAATGCTTGGAGGCACATTGGCCTTTCGACAAATGGGCATCATTACATAAACTTTCGACAAATATCAGTTCTCATTTTATTCTATTCTACTCAGTATCATGGCTGAGTTAGACCTTGAGAACAAGTGTGTGCGTGCATGTGTGTATTCTAAGGAACATACTGGTTCATGTAAATGATAAATTATAAGAACTGTTGGGTTTGTTAGAAGTCAGTAAAACATAGGCTATTATCATCACATCATAATCTCATAAGCCTCTGTGTAATGAATGGATTTAACTGGAAAAGAAAACTTACAGCATTCAATGGGATTTGAAGCAACCTGTAGCGACACTGTCCTGCCATTGGCTTGAGGAATGTGTACTCGAAATACAAGCCTCACTCTGGTGTTCTTCCGGCCAATGTCAGTCTCCCCTTTCCTCAGCTCGATGTCAGCATTTCGCAGCTTCAGTATCCCAGCACAGTCAATCCTATTAAAATAAAGCACATTGAGCTACATAACATAAAAATATAATTATTTTATTTGTCATAATAACCTTACCTTTCTGCAAGGCAGCAATTCACAGCACATCAGAGATTGATTGATTGGTAATCAGTTGACTAGATACTGGTCTGCATTTCACCTCTCCAAAAATAAACTATTTTGATGTTGCTCATTTATAATTAACAACAGGAATATGATGTTTCAACAAGTATTTAATGGCCTGCAGTATCAATTAAGTCACACCTTTTTTTTTCAGCAGAAATACCTTACTTGAGTGAAACAAGTGTATAAGATTGACGAAGTTCTGATGTAATATAACTAGTTTTGCAGATTGGTCGACATTCAAAAGACAATTTTCATGTTAACTCTTTCCAATGAAAGACACTATACAGATGAATTGATCTGTGTTCAGAAGAGAAATTGAAATGTAAGTTACAGCCCTTTGTTAAATGGGAAGGGCACAAGTTCCCAGCACTTCTCAAATACATGCTGGCAAACACTATTTGGTTGTCAAATGTCTCATAGGAAAATCCCTCAATTGGAGCACAGCGAGGGCAGGCTACTTAAAGGACACCTTACCCTTAGCTTTGATCCTCTGCCCCCATTTCTCACAACCACAATCCCAATCCCACCCTCACTCACCTTTGGCCTAGGGTCACTCAACAATCCTGGGGAAATCTGGTGGGTAGCAGCTATGACTGCTCTCATTGGTGCTGGCGAGGGTGGGGATCTGCTAACCTCTAACTGGCCATCTGCTCTCAGTGGGTGGGACTTTGGTTGCCAAAGTCCAGGCAAGACCCAACAGCAGCCAGTTGAGTACCTGAAAGGAAGGATCTGAGGAAAGGTCACTCTACCCGAAACGTGAACTCTGATTTTTTTCTCCAAAGATGCTGGGAGGCCTGCTGGGCCTTTCCAAAAATTTCTATTTTTGTTTCTGATTTACAGTATCCGCAGTTCTTTCGGTTTTTACTTTAAGATGTATTTAATGTAGTTTGGTTTCCCCCATGGAACTGATGTGGGTTCTCTCCCAGTGGGCAATACCTCAATCAGATCAATTAAATACTGGCCCATAAACCTGTTGGATCGTTGTAAAAACCCAACTAGTTCATCAATATTCTGTCAAGAAAATCTGTCATCTTTATCCAGTACGGTCTCATTTGCCCTCAGAAGAGCCATTGAGTCCTTGACTAGTGTTGGGCAATAAATACCAATCTTGATATTGAAACCCACATCACAAGAATGAAAAGCAGGCTGAATCAACATAAACTAGATGATTCATATTTGAACAGTTGAAAACATTATGGCAAAGGATTCAGTGAAAAAGATTAACAACTGTTCTGAATTTCAAAACTTATTTAGTGCATATTAGCATCACTAGGCAGTTGTAGCAACCACACACTGAATTGGCACCAGGCCAGACCTGTTCAGGCAGCAAAACTGCTTCTTGCAACAAGATCTGGTTCTTCTATAGGATTCTCTTCTCCTCATGAAAAGAAACAACAAACTGCACTTGAAAGCAATCCACAATTGATGAGTTTCAGAATTCTTGTGGCACTGGAAATTTCATAGTACTTCAAAATTCTTTGCATCTACTTAGAAAGCCAAAGATTCTGCTTTGAATTCAAACTGGTCCCAAGTGAGCCACTTCTTTTTTAACTTGAAAATAAGAATTGACTAAATTAATATTTAAAATGCTTAGCTAAATGGAGTACAAACTTAAAATTGTTTTGACAGGACATGTCTCAACTCTTTCTATCTAGAAAAAATCTTAACCAGCAAAGAGGAAATATTATTACCTAACCATTCTGCTAATTGGTGTGGCTGGTCATTCAAAAGGTTTTCAGCGCCATTTCATGGAATTATTTCTAATCAGAGGAAATGATCATTCTATCTCATCTGATCATTGACTGATCAATTTAATGAAAAAAATCACTTCCTGGAATGATTGACTCAATTAAAAGTTTGCCAAAATGTCAAGAGGATGTTAAAATAAATTAATGTCAAAATAAGCAGATTAACTAAATTCACACCTTAATTTTTTTGTGATTCATTTTGGTGGGAAAGCATTCCTTTTTAATTATACTTATACACACTGATAGCTCTGCGATTAATTATTTAGTCCCATGGCTCACAAATGGCAACAATTGTGTCTCACAATGCTTTTCACTCTCTCTCTGCCTTTAAGAAAGCACGTTTAGCCATCGAAGATCATTTTGCTGAAACCACTGCAAGTATGACAAAATATTTTACAACTACCATCTGAACAGTCCACCAGCAAAGCTGTACTGAACAATTGAAAAAAAACAATGTCACCCATGGAAATTAAAAACAGATATGATCAAAAGCCACAGAGTCTTCTGGAAAACATCCTGCCCCAGGTAAGTGAACCAGGGTCTGAAACATCACTCTGTAAACACAAGGGTCAGAATTTTTCATACAGGCAGTGAGTGATGGTTTTATAGAATCCCTACAGTGTGGAAACATTGAGCCCAACAAGTCCATATCGACTCTTTGAAAAGCATCCCACACACACTCACTCCATCCTTATAACCCTGCATTTGCCATGATTAATCCACCTAGCCTACACACCCCTGAATATTATGGGCAATGCAGCATTGACAATCCACCAAACCTGCATTTTTTGGACTGTGGGAGAAAACCAGAACACCTGGAGGGATCCCATGCAGACATGAGTAGGATGTGCAAATTCCACACAGCCAGTCACCTGAACCCAGACCTCACAAACGCTGTGAGGCAGCAGTGCTTACCATTGAGTCACTATGCCCACCCATGCTACCACAATAGCAGCAATGTATAGGTCAATTTTACAATCTGCATCCTACTATAAAAGCTCCAGCTGCTAGCTCACTCAGAATGGCTCCCCTGTGAAGCCAGCATCAGAAATGTGCATGCATCTTGCAGGTGCTATTTTGGAGGGGAAGTAGTGTATTCAGCTTGTTCACTTGATTAAGTTTTTAATGGCAGAAATACATGTGCATAGGACTTCTCTTTGGGATGGTGCAGCTGACCATCTGTAATCATATGGAGGCCAACTAATTAGATTTGCAGAGGGGAGATTGGCAGGAAGTCACCAGTCCCACAATTACCTTGTGGGATCAATGTCCAATTTAAATGTCACCCAGGCAGACTTCTACTCCTTGCAATCATGCAGAATCAGTCTGGCTATTTGTGAGGCCTAGATATGCAATAAAGGCACCTTCAGATCTGTCACCATTTTTTACCCTCCCTCAATCACCTTTGACATTCCCACTTTAATCTTTGACCCCCACTCCATCACCATTATCTTGACCCACCAACACTTAACCAACCGTCATTCACCTTAGAGTATCCCTTCCAATTCCATCAGTCGGACCCTGCCACACTGTTACTGCCCCCTCTCACACTCAACCTGTCAGTCGTTATCTTCAACTTTCTTCTTTCATTCTTGATCTGCCCTGTTTAACTTGATTCACAGGACCTCACAATTGAGATCAGATAATGTGCGACAAATAATTTCTCCCTCACTGAACCTGCATGATTCACAGCTGAGTCATGCCTTTACTGACTACCCATCTTTCCCACATAGCATTGAACCATCTAGCTTTGATTCACCATCGGTGCTAAACTTGCTGATCTTAACATGGCTAACACTTATAGTGCTACAATTAGCTTCAGTACCCCATTCTAGAGAAGGGTTCCTCATCACCATCCAATGCCCCTTGCTGCACTGCACACGTGCAAATATCAGATAAAGGCATAATTCCACTCAAGTGGGATATAATCACTGGTTGATGAGCCAGATTCATCCTGGTTCGTCATCCAGGATCATGTTTCAAGTCTGGTCACTTGGATGAATTTCCTGAAGTCTAGAAGTGTCATTGCAGGAAAGGAAGGCTTTAATAAAAGTTGTACTTGCATCAGAGCTTTGGCCTGAATTTTCACCATGATGGAGTGCGCGTTCCATTCAGCCAAAATGTTGCCTGAAGCTTTAGTCCTGTCCCTAAACCTGACACCTGACAATTCAGGGGTGGCGGTGTTGAGAAGCAAGAGTGGGTTGTAATTTGTACATCTGAAGGCAATGCACATACTAAAGTGCAGCTGTCTACAATCAGATCCAATGTCCAGAACATTACTTGTGTATTTTAGATCAAATCTGAGAATACATCGAGAGACCATCTCATAATGGGTACTGGATGTTAGACATGGTGAAAAAAGAGAAAAGGATGGTGCATTAGGAAAGGTAGGGTGACATACATTGATATAGAGTGTATGAGTGGTCATTGGTAGGTATAAGGATGCAACTTGACTTTGAAGGGCCGTATGGAATGGGTGGGGTTCAGGAGATGGCAAGCATTGCATAGAAGAGCCATGAGGTCTGTGTGAAGGCAGGGGGATGGAATTGAAGTCATTTTTTTTGTGTTACTCTTTGTTTTTAAACAGGCTGAGGAAAAACAAAAAGGTAGCCATCTGGGGAAGTTTCCCTAAGTTTGGCTTGTAAGGTCAGGAATTCTTCCCTCTCTCTCGGCTTTATTCTGTGTTTCGGAAGTAATGATCTATAAATGTGCCTTTATTTTCTAACTGCTTGCCAGACTGCTGAGGGAGGGGTGTGGTACAATGTTTAATGCCTCTAATAATAGTAACCATTACAAATGCAAACTTAGTCATATGGGAACATCTGCCTGCTGTAACAGATATTCTTTCACAGGGTTATGTCATTTATGTCTGCGAAGGTAGTAACTAATAACAAGCAAAGCAGATGTAGCGGCTGTAGATGAGGAGGGCATAGTAATTATAGCAACTGCAATTCAGGATAGTCTGAATAAACTTACCTTGTCCTTTTGAGTTAAAAGCTAAAATAGACATCAGTTTATGTGGGCTAATAATTATGCCACTTCACAAATCCAACCCCTTTAAATCCAACCGTTAAACATTACTCATAATATACAGAACTACTGAAGACCACACCAATACTTTCTCTTTCACTAACGGACCTCTGTGCTGCCAAAAATAACTTTCTTGTTAAAGAAACCTTTCTTTGTCAGGATTGATTTTTTTTCATTCAAAGTAAACCGAAAGTAACATACTAATGTAAAATAAATCAGAGGCATGCTATCAACTTCATTTAGTTTTTGACATAGTTGGTCTTACAATGGGATTCAGGTTTTGGCATCACTACTTTACACTTGAAAAACTTCTTTCACAAAATCAAAATGATATGGAGGAATTTTTCCAGAGAGATGCAATAATGATCTGATGAGATGTCGGAATATGACAAGATTTACTTCAAGCAACCTGCCATACCTTGCATCTGCTCTGCTGCTTTTAAATATCTGCAATGAACTAATAAAATCATTGGAACAAAGGTAAAGCCTGTAATACACAAAAGTAATGTTGGTATCTTGCAATTAGAGGTAAATGCAAGAAATTGGGCAATTGACCAGTGTTTCCATGCACTGAAAGCTTGCTAGAGTGAAAAGGCAAGTAACTCTGGGGTCACATCATTAGGTTGGATTATAACAAGTTGGCCTGTGTTATTTTTGATGAAAAACTAAAACACATTAGAATGCTATATTGATGCAGATTTGGCTATTAATATTAGGCAATGTGTTGAGATTTATAACAAAACCAACCTCAACACCTTCTGAACAATCCAAACTTCTCAAAGCCTCTCACAACTTTTCAGTTACATGGCATTACTTGCCTTATATTACAAAAGTGCAAAAGTACAATGTTAGTTATAATATGCTTGTGGGCATTCTGAAGTCATAAAAGGTGCTATATAAATATGGATTCTTTCATTCTCTCTTTCACTACTTGACTCTTGACTGCCAACCAAGACAAATGTCAGGGAAAATAATTCAGATACTTCAACTCATCAGTTTTATAAGAAAACAGTTGCAGGAATCCAACCTCGGATTTTACTGTGCGCCTGTCACATCCATTCAGGGGGAAAATTAACTCCAGGCATTTTAAACAGGAAATTCTCGACAACTGTCATTCACATTTCTAGTAGTGGGCAGCAAAATCTGGCTGTAAAACAAATAGTGAAGCCAAGACCTCCTTTATTTAATGAGGAGATTCTTTGCGACGCAGAAGTGCCTTCCATAAAAAGATGACATTATCGTTATTAATAATATTACTGTGGCTTCAAGCCAGAAGTTCTTTTTGTTCTAAATGCTTAATATTGCTTCATTATACTGATCCACGTTACAGTAAAAAGCAGAAATGTTCATAACAAAATAAGACATAACAGAAACAGAAGCCCCACCTTCAGTATTTTTGCTTTCCCCCAAAAGTATTTTTTAAAAAAACATAATTTTTTGACACGCTGTTAATAATTATTGGTTTCAGAATATTGTTTCTGCAGGAAAAACGTTGAAATTTTCAGTTTTTAACTAAGGACTTACAAAAGACAAGCAAGAGGAGAACACGCCAGGATTCAGAGTGCAACAGTCTGAGGCAACTAAATATGTATGTCAATTTAGCCCCTTCACATTGACACAGACACAGCAAGGCCTCTAGTTTGCTGAATGTGATCATCAAACCACACTGGTAACACAACTGTAATAAATCATAATTGATTCATGGGGAGAGAAAAGTTTCATGGTGAATTCTGTGTTTATGAGGTTTGTGGATCTCAACTTCTGCACCTCTGAGCAATGGAAGAGGAAAGAAGGTCAGGCAAATGTGTGTCTTCATGGACTTTACTGCAAATTAAATTAGAAGTTAACATAATGCAATTCACCCTCCTAAATAGCGTGCTGCCACTCAGGAAGCAATGTATGAAATCAATGGATGATGATAATATGACAGGAGAGTGTAATACCAGTATGCCATCCAATCACATGTGGTTCCTAAGAACCAGGGCTGGGAACCACCAGTGCTATATGAACCCTTTGGACTTAGAATCAAAACTCAATTTCCATATTTGTATATAATAAAAATTTCAGGGAAGTTAGAAGACAAGTCAATAATGAGGAGGACTAATTAGTGAAGGACATTAATAAACTTGCAGAATTGACAAATGAAGTTCAACACAGTTGCATGTGAGGTCATATATTTTGATAGGAAGAAGATGAAAGTCATTTATTGTTCAGAAAGTGCAGGACTTGGTAAGGGAGACAAACAAAGGGAAACTGCCGTATAAATATACTTACCTCTAAGCTGGACCACAGGTTAACAAGATCATAAATAAAAAGCGAACCAAGCCTTTATTTCTAGAGGAATTGAATTGAAAATTTCAAAAGTTATGCTAAAACTCAAAGTCTTTTAAAGCTGTATAAAATTTTGGCTACAGCTCAATTCGGCTTGGATTTTTGGGGACTCATGAAGATTCTGTGGAACTTTGAAAACACAGGTGGTATTTGCAAGTGCAAATCCTTTCTTGCTGGTAGAAAGAAATGAGGGGTGTGTAACTCACAAAAGGGAAACCTGAACTCAGCAGGTAAACTTCATTTTACTGTAACAAGGATATTAACCCACAACATGGGAATCATTTCTTTAAGACCTAAATGCTCCTGAAGGCAGAGATTTATAGAATTTTCATGAAGTGAAGTTAGTTAAACTCCACCCCATCTCTTAAAAAAATGTATTTAGAAAGAAAACAGACTATCTATGTTATTTCCACGATGTCAAATAAATTCTTGGCTTCCCTCAGCTATAATTATCTCTGCACTGGGGTCCACAAGTGCAAAGAAGTGTGAAAGCCAAAAGACCTAAAATGTAACAAATGAACTGGAGGGGGAGTCCCAGAAAACCATTTGACAGCCCCCATAATCACCAGGGGGTGGCAGGCCTCATTCTTGCCCAGTCCCAACTCTCTATCCTGGAACAAAGATCCCTTGCAACATTCCCTGGCTAGCAGCACCCACCTTAGGAGAGAAAATCCATGCTTTACAGGGGTGCCTGAAGGTCTAGATACTGTATCATAAATAGTGCACTTGGAGAAGGTGCAGAGGAAATTTCCAAAGATAGTACCAGTAATAGATGGGTATGCACATTAGGAAATGATTTGCCAAGTTGGACCACTTTTCTCTTGAAAAATAGCTGAGGAGGATCCAAAAGATATCTTTAAAATCATGAAAGATTTTGAGATTATGGATGGGAGAATACTGGAATAGACTATGTCTAAAGTATGGACCAATTAGCCAGCCTATCCACTGAGTTAGATTAAAATTAACCACATTTCTGTCTAGGTTAATCACTATGGCACGGTATTAGTGAACTGCTTAGGCCTGTAGAATCAAACCTCAGCGATAGCTAGCACCTGCAGAAGACATGGCAAGAAAGTAAAATAAAAAGTTCAAATCTAAAGTTTGATACAACCAGTTTATAGTCACTGTTTCCTATTGGTAAGTATGTTACTGAAAACTGTTATCAAATTTGCTATCTTATTATACGAACTTAAAATTTCACACATCAGCTAACTCGAGATAAGAATTAAAGCTGAAGATTTAATCAGATGGGTAGTCTCAGGATGTGTTTACTACATTGCAGCTTGTCTCTAGAGAGATATGCTTTGAAACTACTCACAGAAGGCAGTATCCCCCTAGTTTGGTTAACACCACACAGAGAATAACTCATGTGCAGTGTTAAACCACATTTGCAAACTGTCCAGCTCCCTTAGATCTCCTTGTTAGTTTTTATTCCTATCTGGAGTTAACTTAAATCAGTGGTATCTGCAAATATTACCACATAATCTGAGCATTTCCATTTTAACAAGCATAGTGCTCTTTCCTGGGGTACCTTAACTGGAGGTCCCATTAGTCATTATAAAAATGGCATTGTCAAATACATTAATAGCTTCAGACTAGCGTTGATCCAGAATCAGGTTGTACCCTTTGCCAGTTCAATCACCCCAAATTCAGTGTACAACCCTTTAAACCCAAGGCTTTCTACAGATATGTTCCAATCAACCTATTCAGAGAGGTTATTATACAATTCTACAGCTGGTGGAACTTAAACCCGACCTTCTAATCCAGAGGTAGGGACGTTGCCACTGTGCCACAGGTGTTCTTCAGGACTTTCTATATAAGTGTGTAAGGAAAGCATTCCAGTTCACTAATTAAGGAAAAATGATCACCAACTCTTCCAGTAAATGATCAGGTGTAATATCATGCGCCATTGTACCTACCTTGTCTTTTCAGTCCAAAACCAAAACCTAGTCATTATTTTCTGTCTGCTTTATTTAAATCAGCTTTCTTAATTTGAAGAACATGACCTTTGTTGATAGTTACAGAATACAAAATGACAGCAAAAACAATATTGTCTTTTCCAGCTATTGCTCTGATTGAAAACATTCTTCGTACAGCACTACTGTCAAATACAACCAAGTTCTATTCACAAACCAGAGATTTACCAATAGGAGAATGAAAAGAAAATCAGATTGTAAGGAATCTTGCTAATTCACTTCCTAAAAACAACTGTCCCTTTCACTCATACTAAAGGATATCTTTCTCATAAATATGACCCTAATTTGTTTCAATCTAGTTTTGAAATATGGGTGGTGCACTATTAATGGTCTCATCAGAGCAGTTTACACAATTATTCAAGGTCAGGTACTCTGGCTGATTAACTAGCATGTCTACTGTAAACAACAAGCTGTGATAGGAACAGGGTCAACTTGCTGGGCGGAATAGACTTGAAAATCCAGCTACCACCCATTCAAAGTGCCAACTATTGGGTTTTTAACATTAACAAGTTAACTTTCAGCATCCAAAACCAGCAATATCGTATTAAAAACAAGAAACTTAAAGAGGTATGGATTTTTCCGATGACAGACAGCCTCTCTTGTCATTGCAATATGGTGAAGAAGACTGAGAATTAGAAATCACACCTTTAAGCACAACACCCAGAATTTTTGTTGGGGGAAGTTACATTTTGCACATATGCATTTCACAGAGGTTACACAGCAGCTACCTCGACATGTATCTGCCTTTGGGTGATCCACGTGTGTAAAACGCACCATGTGCAAAATAGACTTGGAGCAACAGGTCCAATCAATGTAGATTTTTATGGATAGCCATAAAGGTATGTCTTTGAATATGATCCTGGGACAGTTTTCGGGAAGCCAAACTGCCCTCTGAGAGTAAAAAAAAGTGTCCTTTTGGAGAGATCAAGGCCGGAATTTGGTAACAAATGGAGAGATTCTCCATCATTACAAAGGTGATTAAGGAAGGTAAAAAGGCAGAAGTCCAGGCGAATATCACTTTTGGGGGCCAGGAATAGGGATGGATTTCACATCATGCATGTGCTTTATGCGGAGGAAGCCTGCCCATATAAATCAATAGTTGACTCCCATCATGTCTAATTTTGGTGACCTAAGTGTGTGCAACTTAATGTGTGTAGATTAGACCTGGTAGGAGCAAATCTAAACCTTGTGGAGTTCTTTGGTGTGGTGGGTGCCATTTTAGAGAGGCAAGGTACTCTTTTGTATATGGTCTCATGATCTATCTCGTGCTGCATGACAGATATCATAAACTTCTATTATTAGAAAGCCTACCGTTTCACAGTTTAGTTAATGGCTCCCTAGTGATTATAGACTTTTTGAAGTGGGACTATGAATTCCAAAGCTTGCTTTTACAAGAGATAGTGTGTTTGAATTGTTTGTCCTTGTAAGAGAATATGTAACTGAAGGGACATAAAGGTAGAGAATGGATTTTTATGAATCACAGATTCTTTCTTCTAAAAGTATGCAGTTAATGCTTAGATATTGGTTTTCTTTATCTCAGATCTTTGTCTGGGGTTTTCCCTGGTGGATAATGCTGATTTGGCATAGTGGGTGGAAGAACAAATGGTGGTATTGGAGGCAGAGGTTAGTATCAGGGTTATTGCGGGACCTTGGGTTCTGAGTGGAGGGGCATTGGTCAGTTTGGAGGGTATGAGACCATGGGTGGAGGCATGAATAGTAAGTGTCAAGCATAAGAACATGTGAAGTGTGAAGGGATATGAGGGGTGAGGGTTTAGATATGGTGCTGAAGACTAATTTTTTGGGTCACTTTCTCACACATCAGGTTTGCGACTCTGCGCTCCTAACTGGGAACAAAAATTCAAACCAGAATCTTTTCTCGATCAAGCCAACACTTGACATGTACAAAATTCCATCACTCAGATTTAACACCCTCTGCAATAACCAAACAGAATAGAGTTTCCTATTAGACCAAGAGGCAATGTGCATTCTGTCCTGGAAACCCAACAATAACTTGTGCCAAGAAATGGAAATGCATTTGTCAAAGCCATAGTTTCCAAACACTAATGAGTGAATGGATGTTTAATCAACTAAATTATAGTGCATAAAAGTAAACTGGTCAGCTTTTAACAGCTATCCAGTATTTCCCTCAATTCTACATATTTTTGATTAAGCTTTAGAACATCTCCATTAGTCATTCCAGAGTGGACCTGCCAAAGGACATAACTGAGTAGTGCAGGAAAGAATGTATCAGTATTCCTCAGTCAACTCCACAAAGCATCTTCTGTACTGTGGAGAACAGTTCAGTGCAGATTCTTTGACCCCAAGAGCTGAAGCTACTCCAAGTTGAGCACTCACAACTGGAAGTAGGCAGACAGGAAATGATAGACTACAACTACTGCGATACAGCATAAGATAAACGCAATTTGCATTACCTGCTTGATGGAAAAATTATGCTCTAATTTTATTAAAACTGTAACTTAAAGTGATTTCTTATAAATTGTTTTCTTAAGCTGTTATAAACTATGAACTGTTCCACAAAGGAGGCAGTCGTAAAACATTTTAAGCCACACATGTTGTTTTGCTCTTGTATTTTACTTATAATTTAAAAATCAGATAAAAGCAGCAGGAAAGATTTTGCATGTTAGCTGTTGATAGTACAGTTGACAAAATTAAAAAAGAGAAGCAATCTGGATGGAAAGTCTACATGACCTTTAATTATGATGAACAGTTAAGGACAGTGGTATTAATTAGCAATTTGCCCTTCTAACAGCAGTATTCTGGAGGATTTTTCATTTAGCAAGTACTTTGAGTGGGTGCATAAGTTATTTTTGAAGCATAAATTAATTCTAGCAAACTCTGGTAAAAAAAAAGTGCCTGTGACAAATCATGGTAAAGGCAAAGCTCAAACCATTTTCTACACAATTTAGAAGATAGAAATTCAAATAGCATCTCTGTACTTTCTCAGCAAAACAATTGGAGAAACCAAAACCAATTGCATTTTATACTGGACTTTTAACATAGACAAAATGTCGCAAAGCATTTCACATAGGTATTAAAACAAAAGTGACCAAAAGCTTGTTGAAATGAATAGGGTTTTTAGGATGGTCTTAAAGTTGAGTTTGAGGTGGAAGATCTGCATTAGTCAAGATCTCAGCAATGTGAAGTCATGGATCTTGGTTCCTCATTTCATGTTTTGGCAAATATCTTTGACAAAATAAATCTTGTTTTATTTTTATTTTAAATGACAATTTATATGGAGACCAAATTGGCCAAAAGACTCCAATCTCCTGATCTCACCAGTGCCACTCTATGAAGAGTTTCCAAGTAAGTCATTTCAGCATTACCCATTTACCAATGGCTTTAATGACTTTAATTATTTCCCTTAAAACTTTCATCAAATGTGTAGAGGCATGTTTCTGAAATCTTGACTTTAGTCACCTTAATGATTGTAACAAGGTCAGCCAGCTGGACATCAAAGAATATGAGATCTATGATCAGGGCTGTTAATCTGGTCCAATCAGGGAGTCCTGGCTGACAGATTTAAAAAAAACAGGAGTGACAGAGATACTGACACTCCGATAGCTAACACTGAATGAAGCAGTATTAAAGTCAAGGACAGTTCATGAGTAAATAGAGTGTGATATGGCGATGGGATACAGATCTCTAAGGAATTATTTCGCTGACCTTATTGTGTTCACTTTTCGGAATGAGAATGAATTAAAACAAAATTCAGCAGTTTGTTTTGGACCAACTTGACCAAACTCACCAAAATTAAACACGAGGAAGTTCCGTTTTAATATTTGTGCTACTCTTTCACTTTCAATTTACATATAAATATGCTGCACAAATGCAGCAGAGTGAAAATTCAGAAGAAGAGATACTTATAGTAGTCTAAAGAAGTCATTAGCAAAAAATTTGTTACAATTTATATTTTTGGTAAAGTCACATTCTTCAGGAAAAAATAAGTGATGAAGAATGGAATATTTTCCCTCTTTTAGCATTTGAGAACTTGCATTGAGCATTCCCAAGTCAGATATTGTCCTATTGATAACAATTATCTCGATTCTAATTTCAGAAATAAATCTCCTTACTGCATCAGAGTGAAATTTATTCTTTCCAATTTCCCATTAGTTGTGCAGCATGAAATTGCATTATTTTTAATAAATTGATTTATGTATTTGGATGAAACATGGTTATTAACTGATCAAACAACTCAGCAGCTATGTTAACTATACGAATTGGAACAATCACCCAAATGTGTGTACAAATTCATTTAAAATTTTGCAAAACAAAACTGTATCAAGACTGATCAGAAGGGCTCTTATAGTCAACAAGGTGGAAGTTTATATTTCATCAAGCACTGCTGTATTCATGTTAAAATATTCTATACGAGTATATATACTTGAAAACAAACAGATTTGTGAAATAATAATATTCTTACACTGCTTTCATGTTGTTCTCTGGAAGAAGTGGAATTTCTAAAACCTTTGTATTTCCACAGATTTTCTCGTAGCTGGTGGTTGAGACTGTCTTGCCAGTGATGCGGTGGACTTGATAGAAGGCATGTGGTCTTAGTAGCCGCTCATCTGCGGTTCCAATAAATATGTGCAGGCTTAAAGGCTTATTTTCCATGTAGCCATGGAGCTGGAAAAAGACAAGGTATCTTACATGTTGAACTCTCAAGATAAGGCTTATATTAAATCTTTTTAAGATGCTTCGCATGAAGGGAAAGATAGGCTACCCCAGCTTTCAATTATAGGTTAATAAACACTCCTGAGTTTGTTATTGCTTTTAAAACAACAGGGGCTTTTTTTTCAATTAGCTTATATAATCTTTATTTAAACACCAGCACAAACAGAATGTGCACACCATGTTCTTGAATGTCATAGCCTCCTTAAATTGCCAAAGTGGTGCATTTAACAAAATGCTCTTAAATGCTTCAGTACACATGTTTTATGAATACAGTCACTGCTAAACTTCACAGAATTTTTGAAAGCTGCCACTGCCTTCAGACTAAAGGCATTGAATATTATTATTGTCACTCTGAATTCCATTGGTGTCATATGTAAATTGCTTTCAGATAAATCCAAAAGCAGACAAAAATTCAGAATAATAGTACCATCAGTCAATGAAACAAACACTTGCAATATCCTTTAAGTTACAGCAAATGTGGGCAAATATTCTGATTTGTTTTTATATGTCATTGCAGTTTATTTAGGTAGCTCTTGGGCATGAGGCTCAGATTCAAATTTCAGGAATTCAGCTGCAATCCAGATGGTCAAATCATAATAGGTTATATTTCTGGAGCTACAAATTTTAATTTAGCAGACCTGAAGACATTGAGAAAATACAAAACCAATCTAAGGCTCACCTTCAGAGTACCTGCATTCTGCTGAAATGGACGTTAGGTCAACCTTGCTCATTTTGTGCGCCAGGGTTGGAGGATCGAGCTATAGGGAAAGGCTGAATAGGCTGGGGATATTTTCCCTGGAGCGTTGGAAGCTGAGGGATGACCTTATAGAAGTTTATAAAATCATGAGCGGCATGGATAGGATAAATAGACAAGGTCTTTTCCCTGGGGTGGGGGAGTCCAGAACTAGAGGGCATAGGCGTCTGGTGATAGAGGGACGATTTAAAAGGGACCTAAGGGGCAACATTTTCACACAGATGGTGGTGCGTGTATGGAATGAGCTGTCAAAGGAAGTGGTGGAGGCTGGTACAATTACAACACTTAAAAAGCATCTGGATGGGTACATAAATAGGAAGGGTTTAGAGGGATATTGGCCAAATACTAGCAAATGGGACTAGCTTAATTTAGGATATCTGGTCGGCATGGACAAGTTGGACTGAAGGATCTGTTTCCTTGCTGGGCATGTCTATGACTCTAAGAACATCACAAAGGTACAGGCCATTCTGCCCATCACAGTTGCATCAATGGATTGTTTCTCAAGAGCCACAACGATCAATCCATTCTGTCTCTTGTATACCATATCCTTGAAGCATTTAGTAAATTGTCTTTCAAAATAAATTAGCAACTTTGTTTAAACAACAATTTGTAGCAAATTCTAATTAATCTCTAAGCAGTCTCTTTTTCCAATTCACCTGTTCCTTTTTAACCTATTGTTATAACATCTAAAATACTCAGATTCTGCTATTTATTCAATAGTTGTTCTTTTAATCCTTTCTCATATCTAGGAATATAAAAACAAAGAAGAGCTAGAAGCTATTCAGCCCATTCAGCCTACTTCACTGTTCAATATGATCATGGCTGAACAAATACTTCAATGTCTTTTATTTACACTACCTCCATAATTCTTTACATTATTCATAATCAAAAATGAATTAATACCTGTATTAACTATACTAGAGCTGGAGGAGACCATAAAAGGACACAGTATTTCACAAGTGTTTTATTCAAGCTACCGTACAATTGAAGCAAAATTTCATGACTCCTGCAATAAAGGCTAAAATTTCCTTTGCATTTTAATAGCTTACTGCACTTCCATGTTAGCCTTTGGTGGCTTGTCCCTTTGCACATCTACAGTTTTCAAATCGTGCACATCTTTTCTGCCTACCAGTGTCGATAACATCACATTTTTCCACCTTATATTCAATCTGCCATGTTCTTGCACAATAACTAAAGCTGTTAAATCTTCCTGAAAATGTTTTACGACTTCCTCAGAACACATAAAGTCAATAGAGTCATTGAGCTGTACAGCATGGAAACAGGCCCTTTGGTCCAACTCATCATGCCAACCAGTTACCCTAAATACATCTAATCCCATTTGCCAGCATTTGGTCCATTTGCCTCTAAACACTGAGAACAAGAACTACTCGAGATCGCAGCACATCAGACAGCATCCATGGAGAGAGAGCAAGCTAACATTTCAAGTCTAGATGACTCTTCATCAGAGTTGAAGCGAAATGTGGCAGGGACAACATTTATGCTATAGTTGGGGTTAGGGTGTGAGGGTGGAGGGGTGTGGAGTGCTGGTGGAGAAAAGATGTTGATAGTTGAGATTAAGTGATCAGAATGTGAGAATGGCAGGAACATTAGCTTGCTCTCTCTCAATGGATGCTGACCCGCCATGATCTCCAGCATTTCTTGTTTTCAGTAAAGATGGCTGTAATTTGCTCCCTCTAAACTCTTCCTATCTGCATACTCATCCAGATCTAATTGTACCAGCCTCCACCACTTCCTCTGGTAGCTCATTCCATATGCACACCACCCTCTGTGTGAAAATGTTGCCCCTTAGGTCCCTTTTTATATCTTTCCCCTCTCACCTTAAGCCTATGCCCTCTAGTTCTGGACTCCCCAACCCCAGGGGAAAGACTTTGCCTATTAACCCTATCCATGCCTCATGATTCTATAAACCTCTATAAGATCACCCCTCAGTCTCCGTGCTCCAGGGATACCAATCCCAACCTATTCAACTTCTCCCTATAGCTCAAACCGTCCAACTCTGACAATATTCTTATAAATCTTTTCTGAACCCTTTCAAGTTTCACTACATCTTTCCCACAGCAGGGAGACCAGAATTGCACACAATATTCCAGAAGTGTCCTCACCAATGCCCTGTACAGCTGCAACATGACCTCCCAACTCCGATACTCAATGTGTTGACCAAATGCCTTCTTCACTGACCTGTTTACCTGGAATTCCACTTTAAAAGAGTTATGAACCTGCCTTCCAAGGTCTTTTTGTTCAGCAACACTCCCCAGGACCGTACCATTAAGGGTATTAATCCTGCCCTGATTTGCCTTTCGAAAATGCAGCACCTCACATTTATCTAAATTAAACTCCATCTGCCACTCCTCAGCCCATTGGCCCAGCTGATCAAGATCCAGTTGTACTCTGTAGTGACCTTTTTCTCTGTCCACCACACCTCCAATTTTGATGTCAGCTGCAAACTTACTAACTATACCTCCTAAGTTCACATCCAGCCATTTATACGAATGACAAAAAGTAATGAACCCAGCACCATCCTTGTGGCACAATTTGTACTTTATTTTTCCTTTTCTTATCAGTTTCTTTGTCCTCCAGCTTGTGCAGGTCGCACCTGCCCTAGACATGGTCCCAATGTTTCAAATATCTGATGTCATCACTCCTGCACCAATTCTCCAACCACATATTCAATCAACTCATCCTTTTGTTCTCATGTTGACTAGCAATGGCACAGGCAGCAATTCTGAGACTGCTACACTTGAGGTGCTGTTTTTAATTTCCTTTCGAATTCCTGAATTCCACTTTCTGAATGTCATCGATCTTCCTACTTATATCATTAGTATCAGTGCAGACCTTGACTTCTGACTCATCTCCCAAACCTTGAAGCCATCCAAGACACTCTTAAATCTCACACCAGGAAGGTAATTAATAATCCTGGAATCACATTTCATGCTATAGAAACATACGTCTGATTCTGGAATTGCCTATTACTTTTGCCTTTTCATTATTCTTCTATCTCCCATCGCTTCCCCTATATCTCATGTAGCTGAGATGGACCTGATGGTTATTACTGATAAGCTGATATGACACTGCCAATTCTAAGTTGCCCTGAGATTGCTGGGAATGGTGGGCTCTCAATATAGCAGTTGCAGTGGCTTGCTAGATCATGAAAGCAGGCATTTTAGATTCAATCACTTTGCTGAGTAAGTGAAGTCACATGTCAGCCAAACTTGATAAAGACAGCCAGGAAATCTTACAGCATACAACAGTAGTAGATAAAAATAAATGTGGCATCTTTGCAAATCATACACCGCACTGTTAAGTTATTCATGCAACACTCACATATTGCGACCAATATTCAGAAAAGCTACAGATGTAAAATTGGATTGGTATTGGTAAAATTGGATACATTAGTTGCTGGTTAAGGCTCAAAATGACACTCAATCCACATGTGTGCACTTCTGGTACAAATCAGATCAACCTGTTTCTGACATGGGTAAAGGATATCTCTTGTTTTCTCTTTGCTATAATGATATCTGGTACGATTCATAACAGAAGTGAGCACAAAAGCACAATGTGCCATTTTTGTTCTAATCAACATCTTTACTACTAAAACATTATACAGTATCAATCCTAATTTCATATCCATGACATCCTGAATGTTGGTAGCAAAATGTGAATGTTGCCCGAATAATCTAATGGCGTGGTTCAAACAATTTGCAAAAAAACCACATTTATTTGCGTGCTGTTCCTGCCAAATGAAGCCCAAGAAATTAGAAACAACAAATTTAAGATGTTTTTAAGAACTGGGTTAAAGTATCACATGCTGCTTGACTCTTGACTGATTACACTGGATCATAAGGAGTTCTGCAGGAATGTGCAAAGTGAAATGAAAGATGTAGTGTTTCTTGTTTTTTCAAGTTTAAAGTCTGAATAATGTGAATACTGTTATTTCCAATGATAGGAAAATAAAGTATAAATTTTCTAAATTTAGAAGATTAATGATCATGTCATATTAAAGTAAAATTCAATATTGTTGTTTATAATGTCGCATCAGACCATATAGTTCTTTTGTTAGCTCCTTTTTTCCAATCCTTCAATAGATCTTCAAATTTAACAAAGTTAATCATCTACTATTATTATCTACATTGGAGGTATTACTACAGGACAGAAATAATTGTGTTAGATAAATCTCTTGCAACTTTATAAAATATCTATCACAAGAGTTTCTGGGAGTTAACACAGCTAGAGGAGGGGGATGAAGAAATGGATATACTAGAATGACAAAACAACAAAAAATACTAACCACAAGAATATTGTGAAGCCGGCATCTGATCTGCAAAAGCCTACTGGATTGTCATTTGAGACTGGTACTGGTACAGTAATTCTTCAAAAAATTTCTGTTGTACAGTGACTACTAATATACTAAGCTTTCTTTGCTAAGTCATTATTTATCTAATAATGACAAGAAGTTTTAACCAAGAGTTGATATAAAACCCCCTTTTCATAACAGTCTCTTCAGCATGATTGGTTGTCATACATCTGTAGAAAGACAGTAAGGTAGCGTATTCTGTTCATAGTCTCTGGAAATCTAACAGTAGAATTTGTCCAACTGTAGCGTTAGGAATGAAATCCTTCTTATAATATGTACAACTGAATATTTCAATTTCCTTAGAATGCAGACATTGGTTGGCAAGTAAATTACAGCCGAGAAAGATATGTTTTTTCTGAAACAAAATTGGTGAACACTGACCTCATAATTTCCGTTGGAGGCAGGTTCTTATGATTATTCAGTTCTGAGGAGGGATCACTGGACGTGGAAGCATTAACTCCAATTTCTCTCCACAGAAGCTGCTAGACTGCTGAGATTTTCCAGAAATTTCTATTTTTGTTTAAGATTTTGTTTGTGATGGTAAATAGGCCCTAAGCTGTAACTCATTACTAGTGCCAATGTTTTTAGACATAAAAGACATCTCACATGATTCTCCCAGATTTCTCACCAAAGCCTACATGGGTCAGGGCCCTGTAAGGTTCCATTCATAGAACTGAAAGGGTAGGGCAAAATAATTTTAATTGTGGGTAACAGACATTAAAGCTTGCAACTGCATTGAAACTCTTAGTGAAATAGTTTTCTTGAAAGAATTTTAAAATTCATTTTTTCCATAAATGAAAACTCTCAAAAAACAGAAGTTGCAACAGTGAGACAGACAGCTAACATGGCTAGCAATTAAGAGCTCATCATAAATCCAAGCAATTTGTCTATTATCCCTCCAACCCCAAGATGAATAGAAGGTGCAAGGAGAAAGGAAAGCTAGTCGACAGGGATGAGAAGGGGCAGCTGCAAATACCCCTTGATGTCCTCCCCAGGCCAGAAAAGATGGTGTTGTGGATGGGAGGGATGTCCAAAGGCTGCAATGTCTGTGTTATTTCAAGGTGGACATCTACATGCAGGTTACTGGAAGCTGCAGACTAAATCCATGGGATGTACAGGGGTGTACAAGGTCAATGCAGAAAGAAGGATTCTGACCCAGCATACCATAGTCTGAGTTGTATCTCTGACTGCAGCTGTGAGATCATGCACAAAACTTTTGTTATTGCAGGGAAGGTAAACCAGATATTCTTGTTAAGAGAAAAAGTAACTCCTTATTGACCAAATGTTTCAAGTAAACTTCTAGCCACGGTGATATATACAGAAGCCATACAAATTCTTTTACTGGGGAAAGACGTCATATCCACCAGAAAATTTCATGAATGTCAAGGTTTTCTTGAATGATATTAGCAGCAAGTACACATCTGCACCATCCTGTTGTGTGACCTAATGTCTGGAATGGTAACTATTGAGGTTCTTATTAATTTACCTGTAGATGGAGTGACTTACTTCCTCAGACAGGAATTAAGATAAGAGCTTCTCCATGAGAAAGGCTAGTGACATCAAGGAGACAGAGCAAACATAGGAGAAGGTGTGAGGACATGTAATGACGCCAGCAATAACTAAACAAAGTCCATCATTGAAGGTCAAACTGACAGTACAAAGAGATATTTGGTTATTGAAGCTTACTTTGGGGATTTGTGATTTGGAGATGTTGGTGTTGGACTGGGGTGTACAATATTAAAAATCACACAACACCAGGTTATAGTCCAACAGATTTATTTGGAAGCACTAGCTTTTGGAGCACTGCTCCTTCATCAGGTGATTGTGGAGAATAAGATTGTAAGACACGGAATTTATAGCAAAAGTTTACAGTGTGATGTAACTGAAACTATATATTGAAAAAGACCCAGATTGTTTGTTAAGTCTCTCATCTTTTAGAATGACCATGTTGGTTTCAGTTCTTTCATATATAAATCGCAAAATCTTATTTAAAAGTTACATTCTCAAGTGCACGTTAACAATTGGTGTCATGTCAGTCCAGATATTGAAGATTCCCTGTGAAGCTGTCTGTGCCACAATGGTTTTGTGATTCAATCACCTGATGAAGGAGCAGTGCTCTAAAAACTAGTGTTTCCAAATAAACCTGTTGGACTACAACCTGGTATTGTATGATTTTTAACTTTGGGGAGTTTGAATAATCTGAAGAAACTGCTCAATGTGTTTTATCTGATAGAGTTTCAGTAAATTATTACAGAGTTAAGTAAATGATTCAGTTCAGGCTGAACTTGAAACTGAAGTAGTTCCAAGACATTAAATTACATGAAATTTTAAATAAGAAATAGGATTTTAACGAACAAACAGAGATCTCCTCACATACCAATGGACAAAGACTGGACAATAATTATCCCAATAGTGGTATTTTCGAAATCTTGTTAAGAAACATTAATTCCTATGGCAGGACATGTAGGACCCAGAAGATCCAAGAAGGTGTAAGTCAAACTGTGTACCGGCAAGATATTGCAAATTTGTAAAAGATGCCACACATGGCAGATGGTGAGAAAATTGGCATGATTAATTCCTGCACCTGTATTTGAGGAACAATTCACTGGATGTTAATAGGCAATGTGGGATCAATTACTAGAAACAAATGCGGGACAGTGGTATATAGTTACAATAAAATGACATAACCTTGAGGGTAACCACTGTCAAAATAATGGTGGAAAGGTTAACCCCATTCTTCACTCGACATCGATTACTGATAGAGACCTAGTCAGATCAAGGTTCAAATTTCACTGTCTATCAGTTTACTGATCCAAATAGGGTGGTCCAAAGAATGGGGAAGGTAAGTTATTTGATTGACATCCTAGATTTCCAGATAACAATTAGGCTGTGTTGTATCAATATTCCGAAGCATTATCACTGCCAGGAGAATAAACAAGCACAAGTATTTCAGCTAGTGAGGGCAGGTCAGGACAAATGGATAATGCAAATGAGGCAGAAGAAGCACTAGACAATTCCAAAATTGGACCATCTGCTATCCAGCAGTTACTCCTTAACTCTTAGGGAGGTTAGAGACCATGCTTTCATACTGTGATACAGAAGATTAAGAAGACATAACAAGGCTACTCTCAGAATTTAAAGGAGTCTGTAGAGTGTACAACTTCACCCAAATATCACACAATCACAGGATTGTTATGGTATATAAGGAGGCCATTCAGCCTATAATGGCTGCCGTGGTTCTATCCCCCATCGCCAATACCCTATCTTTTCCCCATTTACCTCTATGCCATTTCTATCCAAATAATCATGCAGTGTCCCTTTGAATGTCTCCTTTGAACCTGGCTTCACTACATTTCAAGCAAGTACATTCCATACTCTTTCTGTTCACTGAGTAAAATGTTTTTTTGTTCTGACATAATGAGAATGGGGGAGAATTCTTTGCTATGAAACAGCATCTTTATTGCTTAGGTCCAGAGAAACAGGCTCAGGTGAAAGCAAGAGTCAAAAGCATGTTGGAAAAGTAACTTATTGAACACAGTCAAAGCAGCTGAAGCAGTGCTAGCCCTACTAACTGTTTGGCTTACCTTGATAATATGCAAGCATACAGTGACACTTGGAAGGAGCACACTGAAATAATCAGAAACTGTGTTTCAAAATTTACAGGCAGCTCAAATCTCCCAAGAGTGACTTTTCAAAAGCACAGATAATCGAGGTTAAAAAATCACACAACACCAGGTTATAGTCCAGCAGGTTTATTTGGAAGCACCAGCTTTTGCAGCACTGTCCTTCATCCTTCATCCAACCACCTGTTGAAGGAGCGACGCTCCGAAAGCTCGTGCTTCCAAATAAACCTGTTGGATTATAACCTGGTGTTGTGTGATTTTTAACTTAGTACACCCCAGTCCAACACCAACATCTCCAAATCACAAATAATCTAATTAACATACACTGTAGGACAAGGAGCAGTGCTGTCAAAACAGCAGAAGTACATGTTTTAGGAATCTCATACCCCTAAACTGAACGAGAAACTTTAAGTTTTGGGGATTGCGGTTTCTATCATAAGTTTATATCAAACCTCGGTATTATAGCTGCTCCATTTTTTTTTTCAAAACAAAGCAAAGCAACAAAGTCAGGGGAGTGCAAAGCAGCTTTTGAGAAGCTGGAAACTAATTTCATCAGAGAAAGTACTCGCTGCCCCTAATTTTACTAAATTACTCAAAGTCGCATTTGATACTGGGGATAAGTTCAGTTTTGTTACACGAAGGTGACTCTGGCATAATGAAGGCCATGAGATACTTTTCTAAAAAGCTAACTCGGTACCAAAAGAGATACTCTACAGTGGAAAAAGATGCCCTAGGTGTGTGAATGCCTTGAGATATACTTAAACCATGCCTTCAGGTAACATTGACTTATCTTGGTCATAAGTCCTCAATCTTTTTGAAAAAGAATCTAAAACCAAAATGATAGGCAGCTCCATTGAAGTTTCCTATTAAAATTTAATCACTTGAAAGTTGTTCACATTGTGGGGAAAAGTAATGAAGGTGTCATTGCATACTTGTGTACATGCTTACAATGTTTACAATATATAAGAATGTAGCTTTATTTGAATTACCTAAATACTAAAAAGATAGCAGAGATAATTTTATATTTATAGGAAATAAATGAGAGTAGTGTAAACTTGTCCTAATTTTTAATTTTTTTTTGTCCTACTTTGAGGGACAACCCATTTAAAAATGACATTTTGTGTTGTGAAGACTGGGAATGTTGTGAGGTTGTTTAACAGTTTTATTTGTGTGTTTGTGTGTGAAGGATTGTGAACACCTAATTGCTTTTTTTTAACAGCAATTAATGAAAGAATACTAGAACTTTTTTTAACAAGGCATTGTTTGCTAGTCACGAGTTTGAGAATAACTGCATGTTTACTATTGAGCCCCTTCTTGTGTCTACAAGGATCACATTGCAGCTTATATTTTGGCGGTTGCTTGGATGTGTCCAGCCTGGGAAAAGAACTTCCCAGTTCAGCTGTCCTATTCCTGAAACAAAACTCTTACTGTGGGTGCAGTATGGTACCCACAGCCCTGGTCCAATCTGACTGCTGACTGCCCTTCTGAAATGTATTTGAAAAAACCTTGATACATTACTGTTTCCTGAACAGACTGCAGCAACAAAAGATCCAGAGATATCTGCCTGTGTTTGGTGACATCCATCTACATGTGCCAGAACACTAGACCATTAACTGTCTGAATATTTCGTACCCCATCAATTTTTGCCTTCAGGAACTATGAGTTATTGATCAGAGGGCAAAGGCTTAAGGTGAGGTAGAAAGATCTATAAGGGACCTAAGGCTCAACTTTTTTATGTAGAGGATGATGCGTGTATGAAATGAGCTGCTAGAGGAAGTGGTGGAGGCTGGTACAATCACAACATTTAAAAGATATCTGGATGAGTAGATGAATAGGAAGGGGTTAGAGGGATATGGGCTGAATGCTGGCAAGCGGGACTAGATTAATTTAGGATACCTGGCCAACCTGGACGAGTTAGACTGAAGGGTCTGTTTCTGTGCTCTAGGTTTTGGATATTTAGAGGGGTAAGCAGTTATACTTTCATATTGTGAACAAAGTACATTATCCAGTTTTGCATATTTATTGAATGGATTCTGTTTTTAAATAAATCAATAATTGTGTGTCTATTAAAAAAACCTGGCTAATACATTTTATTATTTTAAGCCTAACAAAAAACAAAATGATTGGTTACATCAGGAACCAAGTAAAACATGTAAATTGATATTGTGTACTGTAGTGAAATGAAAGTAGAGGCAGTCAGTGCATTCCTCCCATCTCAATCAACAATATAAATTGTTGGAAATTAATAGATCTCATTAATGTTTACCACTCAATGTCTAGTCAAAGTAACTGGGCCTTCTTTGGAATCTCTTTGGGTTTTCTTGCATTAAATGCTGAATATTTTACAGCTATCTCCATAATGCGGCATGGGGTGGAGGCAGGGGAGGGTTAACAAGTGATGTCATGCTTTTTCATTCTTGGTGGCCTTTTCTCATGAAAACCTAGTGTGGGTGGTTTTTGGATTACAAATCCAGCATTGGCATTAATATGTGCACAGCTTTAATGGGATCATTTACCCATGTCATATGTCAATATGGATCCTTTGAACAAATTAATTCTATGGAGCAAACATCTGAAGTTAATAAACGGTATGTTAGACCCACCTTTAGCACTGCGCCAAAAACAACTTCCGATCTTACTTCATAAACTCCAAGAATAATAGTTTCTATTTTCTTGTCTGACTCCAACATATCATGAAATAAGTTTAAAATATGAATGCATTTTCTTTTATTAAACTCTGTTAATAAAAGACTAATGTGAGACATTGGGAATATTGAGGTTTTACGACAATTGAATCTCATTGATCATGAATAAAACAAAACCAATTTTAAAAAAAATCTTCCTTAGTTGGATTTGTCACTGAAAATCTAACAAATGCTCAAGTCACTATTGATGATACAAGGAATCATCCAGAGGATGACTTCCTAATTGTAGCTTTGACCTTTCATACAGTTAAGAAATAACCCTGGAGAAGGATTCATCTTACATGGATCAGTCTTGCCTATCCCACAACTAGTAAGTTTCAATGATAGTTATTGATTGAGCTGTAAGTGCAAGTTATACATCCACTTTTTCTTTCACATTGAAAGGAATATGAAGGTCCAAGCAAAGTAAAAGTGGAAATTGCCTCACATAAGATCAAATATGAAAAGAAAACTTTTCTTCAGTGAAATAGTTGAAGAGGTGTGATTGCTCAGAAGAGTACAGTGATACCATTTCCATTACCATGGACTGTAAAATATTTCATGTTTCATTTCAGCAGGGCACTACTTTTGACTTATGCCAAGCTCCTGTTCCTCATTAACTGTGATGCCAGTAGGAAAATAAGCATGCATCAAGATTTAGTGACAGCATGGTTGGACTTGGCTTTCACAGCCAGACCCCTCCTTCTATGGAGAAATATCCTGTTGAAATTTGCTGTCTGGTTCATACAAGAGGAATGGCATTTCAGGCAAGCTACTGGAGGACTGCCAAATGAAGTCATAGGCTAGCATGAATCACCATCTTCAAGACAAAAGGGTACTAAATTGGGGACAGTGTGAAATTCGCACTGAAATTTTACTGATAATGTTTCGAGACGTTCGGCATGTGTGCATGTGTATGCAATACGGTTAGCAGGAATTTCAGTATCAAGAGGGTTAAAACACTTTGCATTTCTGAATATCAAGACTTAATGACAAAGATTTTCCACTTTCGAGGTAAATCTCATTTCCGACAAAATAATATTGGCATGACTGACATGACAAATTATTTAAAATCCAAAGAAACATCCATTTCACCATCACAGTTCCTCACTGTGGGCTGCAGCACTAAGTCATGTTCCAGAAATGATGGAATGAAAAGGATAAAAGTGGAAAATAGAAAGAACATGGCAAAGATCTAAGATTCTTTTAAATTCACGAGAGCTGTGATTTGCCAGGTCAGGCAAGAAGGTGCTACCATGGGATATAGTATTATTTTAGAAAACAATAACAAGGGAAGTCATACCATCAGTTAACCATGCCTCAATTAGAAATCACAAATACATTACAATTGTCCTAATGCAGTTGACAGTGATGGGTTCATCAAGAGACAATGAACATAATGACAAAATGTACACACACAGATGCAATACTTGCAATGTAATATCCAGCAATTTTACTAATGTTCAAAAATCAAAATTACAAGAAGCTCAAAGTATTTATGGCTGCCAGACATGAGTTGTGCCTGAATTTCAGTTGCTTTTTATTTCAAATTCAAAAATGTTTTTTGGTGCATTACTGATGAATTAGTTTTGTGGTTAAGTATAGCCAAATTTGAGCCAGTTTACTGGGCTGAGATATGAGTATTGGTAGCCTCTCATCAGCTGTTGATGTGTTAAGATGTCAGTGACAAGGATGGCACTACACAAGATGTCTATTTCTAACCTTGCCGACTTTACACTGAAGGATATTCCAGCAGAATACTGATTTCAGGGGAGGAAATAAACAGAAAAATGGACAACAGATATATAAATAAAACAAACTAGCCATAAAAGTTTTGAAAACGGACCTACACTACTGTAACTTTTTCTCACTGTTCTCTAGTGTGTGCATTAAAGGAATTGGTATGTACTATTGGTCAGAATCTTCTTTCATAGAATTATACAGTACAGAAGAGGCCCTTTGGCCCATTGTGTCTGTACTACAAAATGTATATTTACGCTATTTTTCCGCATTAGGTCCATAGCTTTGAACATTATGACACTTCAAGTGCTCATCTAAGTATTAGTAGGTTTTGAGAAGATTTGTAGCTCAGGTTGAGATACTGGATGTAAGTTTGCTCACTGAGCTGGAAGGTTCATTTTCAGACATTCCGTCACCATACTAGGTAACATCATCAGTGAGCCTCCAGTGAGGCACTGGTGGTATGGCTCATTTTTTATTTATGTGTTTAGGTTTCCTTGGGTTGGTGATGCCATTTCCTGTGGTGATGTCATTTCCTGTTCTTTTTCTCAGAAGGTGGTAAATGGGATTCAAGTCAATGCGTTTATTGATAGAGTTCTGGTTGGAGTGCCATGCTTCTAGGAATTCTCGCGAGTGTCTTTGTTTGGCTTGTCCTAGGATGGATGTATTGTCCCAGTCAAAGTGGTGTCCTTCCTCATCGGTATGTAAAGATACTAGTGAGAGTGGGTCATGTCTTTTTGTGGCTAGTTGATGTTCAGGTATCCTTGTGGCTAGTTTTCTGCCTGTTTGTCCAATTTGGTGTTTGTTACAGTTCTTGCAAGGTATTTTATAAAAGAGATTAGTTTTGCTTGTTGTCTGTATAGGGTCTTTCAAATTCATTAGCTGCTGTTTTAGTACGTAGATGAGTTTGTAGCTACCATGATGCTGCCAGACTATTCAGGCCCCTTGGCATCAGGGTAGCCCACAATCCCACTAACACACTAAAACAGCAGCTAATGAATTTGAAAGACCCTATACAGACAACAAGCCATTTACAAAATATCTTGCAATAACTGTAACAAACACTACATTGGACAAACAGGCAAAAAAACTGGCCACCAGGATACACGAACATCAGTTAGCCACAAAAAGATATGATCTACTCCCACTAGCATTTTTAAATGCAGATGAGGACTGGGACAACACATCTATCCTAGGACAAGCCAATTAGAGACTCACACGAGAATTCCTAGTAGCATGGCACTCCAATGAAACTCTATCAACAAACGCATTGACTTGGATCCCATTTACCACCCCATGAGAAAAGGAACAGGAAATAGCATCACCACAGGAAATGACATCATCAACCCAAGGAAACCTGAACACATAAATAAAAAGTGAGCCATACCACCAGTGCTTCACCAGAGGCTCACTAATGATGTCACCTAGTATGGTAACAAAACGTCTGAAAACAAACCTTCCAGCTCAGCAAGCAAACTTGTATTCATCTAAGTCTCTTTAAAGATTACGAGGTATTGCCTGAACCACAATTCCAGGAAGTGCATTCCAGACACCAGCACCCTCTAAGTGAAAATATTGTTCCTCAAAATCCCTCTAAATTGTCTGTTTTTCCCTTTAAAGTTATGCACTCTTGTTATTGACTCTTTAACTACTGGAACAGTTGCATTTTTATATACCTTGATCAGGGCCCCCTTCACTACTGCAAAGAAAACAACCTGAGGTTACCCAGCTTCTCTCCACAGCTGAAATGCTTCATCTGAGGCAACATTCTGGTGAATCCCCTTTTCATGTCCTCCAGTACAATCATACACAGTGTTCCATGTGTGGCTGAACCAAAGTTCTGTGCAGCTCCATCATGACCTCCTTGCTCTTCTACTTTATCCCACGATTAAGGAAGACAAATGTCCAAAATGCCTAATCAATCCTATTAACCTGTTTTGCCACCTTCAGGGATCTGTGGACAAGCAATGCAAGATCCCTCAGTTCCTCTGACCTTCCTCATGTCCTGCCATTCACTGAGTCTTGTTGCTTCTTCCCAAGTGTATCATCTCATATTTATCAGAGTTAAATTCCAACTACCACTGATCTGTTCATCCAACCAATCCACTTATATTGTCCTGTAACCTATACCTTCCTCCTCAACGTCAAAAACCCAGGCAATCTTTGCATCTGCTGTAAAGTGTCCATCATTATGAAATGGAAGAAGAAATAAACCTACTTTTCTATTTCTAAATTTGGTTTTGAGTGGCAACTGAGCCAAACTTCTAACAGTCTTGGCTTTGAGCCAGAACGTTATAGATTTCAATATGTCATAGGCTTATGCATATATTCCAGGTCACCTTCAACTCTTAAATTCACTCCTGAAACCTCACCACATCATCTCATTTCTGTTTTTCAAGGAGATCCTGGAAACAAATGTCTCTTACACACTTCTGGCAGCTTTCTTCATTAGGCTCAGTGTCTGGGTTTAGCTCATACTGCCTCTGTGACAAGCCTTAGGATGTTTTATTATGATAAAGCCCCATATCAATGTAGGTAGCTGTTACAATTGTTTCCTATAAAGAAATCTTAAATAGCACAGCTATTTAATATAAAGTTAGGGTTGTTCTCTATTATCAACTGAATTTTATAATGATAAGACCTGTTCTCTTTTTTTAACCCCACTAGCTGTTAAACAACTAACAAGGTCAAAGTTTGAAAGGGAGATATTTGTTATTTAAAGTTAAATGAATGTACTCCATTTATAAATCACTTTGCATATGTTTACATATACTTTGCTCCTGAACATACTTCCAATTTTGGTTCATTGCCCTTTCACAAATAACTTCCTCTATCATCATGTAGTTTTATCACCCCTCCCCCTCACGACTATGCGAAATAAATACAAGTGTCTGAGCCACACTAGCATTACTGTACCAGGAAATGTGACACACATTGACGCCCATTCATCATCTAAAACTAAATGGATGGATACTAAATCAATCCTGCTCTTCCTGAATCTTGCAATTCAATAATATTGATTCTCTGAGTACTAACTGTTGTGTTAAATAGTGCAAGGTGAGTGGAACAATTGTTTCTCAGTCCCTTAAAATGAATACTGGACCACTCAAGAGGATGTATGTTTGCAAATACAGCGACTTCAGGCCAGATCTATAAAATAGAGGAAGAAGCATCAAGAAGAAAAAAAACCACAGATCTCAGTCAAAGGATGTGAACCTAACTCAAGTTCAGCCCACATGCAAAAAAAAAGAGCAACCAAATACTATGCAAACATTAGTGGCATGGACACTAACGAACCTTTAGAATGTGGTGTTCTTGAGAGAATTTCATTTTAGATCATTCTATATTTAGGGATTAGTGAAAGTAGTAGAAGTCTCAACATGTGTTTGAACAATAATAAATACATTGGCAAAACAAATTGATTTAAATTAACAACTGAGTGTTTCATGGAAAGAGATTAAGGGGATTTTAGCTGCACGGCAGCTGCCTGACATGTGCAGTGGGAGGTGCAATTCATATTGAAGGCCAGATCTCATTATAATAAACCTAGTAAACCTCCTTCCCCAACAGGTCACCTCATTGCAGCTCCCGCCTAAATTAGATTAGATTCCCTCCAGTGTGGAAATAGCCCCTTCAGCCCAACCAGTCCACACCTACCCTCTGAAGAATAACTCACCTAGACCCATTTCCCTCTGACTAATGCACCTAACACTATGGGCAACTTAGCATGGCCAATTCACCTGCCCTGCACATCTTTGGACTGTGGGAGGAAACCGGAGCACCTGGAGGAAACCCACACAAGCTCCACACAGACAGTTGCCCAAGGCTGGAATCGAACCTGGGACCCTGATACTGTGAGGCAGCAGTGCTAACCACTGAGATATCATGCCATCCCCTGCAGTACAATCTAATTTGCAGATAAATCTCAGAAGCATGATAAAATCATGAGGGGCATGGATAGAATAAACAGCTCAGATCTTTTTCCTCGGGTGGGGTTTAATGTGAGAGGGGTATGACCTAAAGGGGACCTGAGGATCAGCTTTTTCATGCAGAAGGTAGTGCGTGTATGGAATGAGCTGTCAGAGGAAGTGGTCGAGGCAGGTACAATTACAACATTTATTAGGCATCTGGATGGGTATATGAATAAAGAAGCAGTAGAGGGATATGGGGAAAATACTGGCAAATGAGACTAGATCAGTTTAGGATATCTGGTCAGCATGGATGATTTGGACTGAAGGGTCTGTTTCCATGTGGTTTGACTCTGAGGAGATCATCCTGATGTCTAGTAAAATGATACTATTTCATTGCTATCCAAGAATCTATTGTAAGGGTTGCAGTTAAGCACTGTATTAAGAGGCTGTATACTGCATAAAACACTGAGAAGAGTGACACTGACAGACCACAATTCAGAGTGATAATTGGGTTCTCACTACATAGCACTGTCTTCCCTCTGTCAACTCTAGCCAGGATTCCAAAGTGAATATCAAAATCTAAGATCTGTTTGAGCCGATCAAGAATTTTAAAGGGTCAAGAAATATCAGAAGCAATTAAATCAATGTCTAACCCGAACTTCCCGAAAACTCTCAATAAGCGATTTTTAGAAAAATAATCATGGTAGAATTGTAGTTCACTGAAAAGCACCAAGATTTTTTCTAATCATCCCAATGCTTCATTTTTAACTTTTTCTGTAATGCCCTCAGTGAAATACCTGCATCAAAATTTACAAAAAACACACTGATATGGGCTTATGTTTGAAACATACTGCAAGGTAACTTGAGGGGATCAAAGCGTATTTTTATAATTCTGCCAAAGTTGATTATTAGTCAATGGTGTTGCTGCACTGATTCCTTGAACCCAGTGTCAGTATAATTCCAGGGAGTTGTCTTATGCTCAACATAATGGCTGAAAAAATATTCTGGCTCAAACAGATTTCTCAGCGTTTTCAAGAATGGTCCCTATAAGGACTGCTGGTAAGGCTGTTCAAATTACTTGGCACAAAAGAATGGAGTTTTTTTAAATAGGTTCTATAATTAATATTTCAGGTCAGCATAATCTGTAGCCATTTAAAAGTCCTGCTGTAAACTGTATGAAGTTTTTACAGTAGTGAAAATCTTGTATCTCCATCAATAATTAACTAATGTTTTTTAGCTGATGACAATGATCTAATTGACCTGAGTGAATCCCTTCCCTCTCTCTCATCTTTGAAGGTCTGCATTGCTGTCAATGGGTTTTACATGTAAACTAATCAATTGGAAAACACAGGTGATTGACTGGTGATGGTTAATGGCTAAAACATGATTCCATGGGTGATTTAGTGATGGGAGAAAAAGGTTCAGTTATGTGTAAGAGTGTTTCAGGATATAAATAACAGATAAATAGAACTAATGGAAAACCTGTCTATGTTTCAGGAATCAAAACACGTCTTAGATCAATGCATTACAGGAATTCTTTGACCAGAATAGAGTGCTAAACAATGAAAGGCTTTGCTGTGGACAGTTATAGGCAATTCATTGATCAAAATGTACTTTAAATGTTTTCTGGTGCTGCAGAAATATCAATATTGAGGAATGACAATTTTTTAAAAAGCACGCAAATTTTATTTTCTTAGATTTTGATTCTGCAAGTCTTATGCTTAGACAAGATAGTCTATGGTCCTAGTTGTAAGTGAAATCGTCTTTCATAATTGTTCATGTTACCTGGACTACAGGATGACCTCCATTAGGAGCTTTAACTGCGCCCCGGCTGCCTTCTGTTTCATAGTGTGCCCGATGGTGAGGCTTGGGCTGTATCTCAATCTTCAATTCATATGGTTCTGATGAACTCAGCAGCTGCCACTCCAAAGGAGGAAGAGAAGGGATGCTGTAGGAGAACAAAACAATGGGAACTCTTCTTTAGTTGCAATTTATCAAACAAATATATGTTCCAGTACTTAGAAAATACATATAATGTTCTGCTAATTTCTTCTTTGGTACAGCTTATTGATTTTATCCTGTCCTTTGGCAAAGAATTAAACTCATTTTGCTATGAAATGTATTTGCATTCTAATTTTCCTAACACCATCTAAAAGAAGAGTCTTGCCTTTTCTTCTCCAGGAGCTACAACCCAAGGAAGATGTATAGATCCCAGGACTGCAGTTCTTGGGAGCAAATATGGTACAGTACAGAGGAGTATTGTCTGGTTTTTACAGTTTGAAGCAACCAGCTATGCCGTTATTCTATGTTTTCTTGCTGAAATGAAAATGTAGCAATATAAACATAGAACCTAAAGGCTAGTAGGAAACCTATAAAAATTTACATGATGATTTTTATTTGAACTTGTATCCACAAGAACAGTCCATGTCCTTTGGTATAGCTTATAGCTTGGAAAATGTGGCATGATATGGCCAAGTCATCTGGGAATGTAGCAGGTATTGTGGGCAATGTGGGAGATAGAGGGGGATGAAGCAGAATTTTTACAAATACCTGATAGAGGTGAGATATTGTGGGATCAATTTCCTGTAAACTTGCAAGAAAATCCAGTGTCAACATTACTGGGAGGTCATAACCAGATTTTTGTTTGAATAAATTGAAATCAATATAAATTTGAACGTTATTAAATTTCCACTGAATGTTAAATCTTCACATTGCTTGATTTATAGTGAAATACCATGTAAAGAAACAACAACCTCACATCATTCCAAATATTTCATAGCCAATGAAGTGCTTTGAAATGTAGTCGCTGCCATAGTATGGGGAAACACAGCAAAGGAATTGTATAGAATGTGATTGACTAATACGTGATACCCAGGTAAATGACCCACTATACACACCAAATACAAGAGAAGCTATGAAATAAATACAGATTACTAAATCAAAGCTGTGAATCGAAATATGTTTTAAGCACTGTGTGTGAAATGTAATACCATTTCTCTGTTCAATTTTACATGTGAAACTCACGATATAAAGTAATAGCAAAAAATTATTAGAATGAACACAGAGATATTCTGAAACTCTAACAGGAATCATGTTACTGTCACAGGAACAGACTATCTCATGGGAAACTTCCAGGTGTTGAACTTCTGAAGTCAGAATAAGGCCATTATATGGGGATGATCACATTTTTAAAACATTGTTATTTTTTACATAAACAGTGTATATAGTCAATTTGCAAACCAAGGTTTAAATATTAAAAGTTTTTTTCATTAAACAGAATTACTATATAAGATTCATATAGGTGTATTGGTTGTGTTTGAGATTGCCAGATACTATATTGCAGAATGACACAATGTCAATCTGAAATAGGGCCTCACGCAGGAAGTTTCAGCGAGATGGCAAGTTGGAAAGGGCTGATATCAGGGTACACATGACACAAGAAAAATCATTTGCTGCTGTTTTACATATGAAGAACAGAACAAAACAGGAAATCAGAACAGGTTACCCATCTTCCCATTATCTAACTACATCGACATCCATAAGGAGTTAAAAAAAACGGGAGTTATGGAACTGACAGTTAAACAGTCAAATATCTAACCAAAACTACTTTTTTTTTAGGCAATACAATCTCAAAACCCAACAAATAATATATATGAGTAAAATACCATGGTTTCTATTTTGAATTTATACAGAATCATAATTGACAGATTATTTGAAAGACATTGTCAAGTACTGTAGCTAGGCTGTATCTAAAAATATATCATTCAGTTTATCACTGGATTAGATCATACTCTTCTCATCTCCCTTAGCAAAAAATGTGTATTTTGCGTTTAACCTATTTAGAGGAACTGTGATTTCACATTAAAATATCCCATGTCTTGTATGGATGATCGTGTTATCACATGCTACATTAAAACAATCTTTTTGGGTTGAATGCTTCCTGTTTTACATTCCGTCATTTCTCTTTTCAAATTCACTTCCCCATCTACTTCACCATTTGACTCAATAGCAAAAACATCTTGTGAGATTTTCTTCAACCAATAATAGGATCTGCTTTGAACAGGCAAAATTATCATCTTTAACAAAACCAGAAATTGCTGGAAAATCTCAGCAGATCTGGCACCATCTGTGAAGAGAAAGCAGAGTTAATGTTTTGAGTCCAGTGACCTTCTTCAGAATGGTGTACAATAGAGTCCTGAAAAACTGAAAATGTTAATTATGTTTTTTCTACATCAATACTGGCAGTTTATTGCAGGATCACTCACTCCAGCAATTTCTGTTTTTGTTTCAGATCTTCAGCATTTTTGTTTTGTAAAATTATCATCTTGTTAGATAATGTTTCCATTTCATGAATTATAAGCATCAGGATGTTAAACCCAGAGATCACATGATCTCTCTAACATTCAATTATTTCCCAGCCTCAGATTTTATTCTCATTACTTTTACATTAAATGCGGTTGTGCTTTAGAAATATGTTAACTTTTATTCTGTCTAATAAACAGAGGATAAATGCTGAACCTAATAGAATTGATTACTTTGGCCTCAGTGTGAAATGAATTCTGAACTTATTAAAGATCACCTGCAGTGAAAATACTATTGACCTAAAGTAGAAGAAAGTTTTGGTGCAAGTGTCTGTCCCTTGATACCAAAGATAAAGCACACTCATTCTCAGCAAGAATTTTATGTATTTTTGTGTCAAGATCCATGATACAAACTCAGAATTAATAGTTCAAGAAAATGTTTGGTATGTGTGTAAATGATGAACATAATCAGTTTGGTGTTAACTTTAAGGTTTAAAGTGGTGATACACCCTTGTGAGGAGATAGACATGGGATGTCTGTTAATATTTCCACACCTGTAGATGAACTTCATTCTTATTATTATGTGGAACTCAAAATTCTGAAATCCAAACACAAGCGATGTATTTGTCATTTTAAGTTTGCAATGACGGAATGAGATCACAACTTTAAGTTTTATGTAGCTTCCAAGGAAGAATGACTTGTATTTGTAGATTGCCTTTTATGGAGTCAGGACATCCCAAAATGCTTCATGTCCAATGGAATACTTTTGAGGCTGAAATAATTGTTGTAATCATCGAATCTTGATGATACAGAACAGAAACATCCCATGATGCCTGTGCTCGAACTATACAATTAGTTCCTCTCCCCTGCTCTTTTCCGTATTCCACCGAGTTCTGAAGAAGTCATACCAGCACCGAAACATTAACTGTGCTTCTTTGTTCACAGAGGCTGTCAGACCTGCTGAATTTTTCCAGTATTGTGTGTTTAATTTTATTTGCTTCCCATTAAAATACTTCACCAATTCTCTTTTGAAAGTTACCATTGAAACTGCTTCTGTCACTTTTTCAGGCAGCTCAATAATAACTGATTGCAGAAAATTCTTCTTCCCATGCCATCTTCTTTGCTAATCATCCTAAACCTACATCCTTTGATTACACATACTTTTGCCACTGGAAATCGTTTCTCTGTAACTTATTGCATCAAAGTCTCAAGTCTCCTTAATGCTTGCTACTCTAAGGAGAATAAGTTCACCTTTCCCAGTTTCTCCACATAGCTGAAGTCCCTTTTCCCATGGTAATGTCAGAATAAAGCTCCTTTCCCCCTCATTAGTGCCTTGATGTCCCTGTTAAAACATGGCATCCAAAACTGAACAGAATACTCTATCTGAGACCTAACCAGTACAGGAAAAGTAGGAAACACAGCAACTAGTTTATGCACTGAAAACTCCTACAAATAGCAATATATAAATGACAAGATAAAGTATTCAAGGTGCTCCTTGAATGAAAAACCTTGATCAGAATGATTTTCTTAATGTTTGACATTTTCTAGTCATCCTGTTCAGAGATATATCCAACTCTGGATCCACCTCAGATAGCAGACAGAACTTTGATTTAATGTCTCATCCAAAAGATGGTTCCTCCATTAACGCAGCACTCCCTCAGCCGAATTTAAGTGCTCAATTATCTGGTGTGGAACTTGAACCTATGACCTCCTGGTCCAAAAACAAGAGTGCAATCACTCAGCCATAGCTGACAAGCATTACAGCTCCAAAATTGCAATGTTTGCACCCCGTTTAACACTTCACATATATGGAAGCAGTCTTCAAACAAAATGCAGCACGTCTAATCAGCATGGTTTGTGCATGTTTCACTGAAGTTTACAACTATGTCACTCTTAACAATCTCATGAACTTTTTTGCATTCCAACAAGTTAAATAAATGAATACTAATGTAAATATTGCAAGTGCCACAATAGCTGTTTTTAATCTCCTTAATATAAGTGGGAGGGAAGAGTCTTGAATAAAAATGGATCTAATTTGAATACCAATGAATACCAATTTGTGGAAGACTTGCTGAACTGGAAAATTCAGAGATTTTTCTGAAATAAATGTTTAAATTTTGTGTTCGGGTTGGCCCCTGAAGGTGAAGGCTAACATGCTTCAGAACTGTATGTATCAAAGCATAATATATACGCAGAAGCAAGAGAAATACTGCCTAACACTTTGCTGCACAATACAAATATTTTCAAAATACCTTTGCTGTCTCTTTACACTATCCATTCCTCCCTCTCAGGAAATGCCTAAATGTTAAAGGCAGTATTTAATGAAAAACCAATAAAGCCTTGTATTCTTTTTGAATATTTAAACTCTTAAAAAGAAACAAATCTACAAATAAAAGCTCATTTGTAAGATTTACCTAATTGTGCAGTCTAAATACCGTGGTAACACAAAAATCTTCATTTATTTCTTGCTGAATATTTTGCCTGCCTTGAGCTCACCTTGAGCTCAACCCCATTCCTTTAATCTTATTCAAGTTAAAAGGCTGTTCATCTAATTTCACTCTAGGTCCCTACATTAGCTGGTCATTAAAACAACCTTTAATTACACCCATACATTTGCAAACTACTGCTCCATCTCCAAACTCTTGTTCCTTTACAATATCTTTAAATGTCTTGTTGGCTCCCAAATCCATTCCCATTTTTCTGTAGAATACCGTGTTTAAATCTCTCCAATTATGTTTTCACCCAGCCACAGTACCAAAACAGCTCTTACCAAGATCATAAATGACAATGTGTGACAAAGAGAAACCTTTCCTCTTCATCCTTCATGACAGGTCTGCAATCTATGATCACACCTTCATTTCCAATGGTTCTTATCCACTCGGGTGGATCGCACTTACCCAGTTCCTTTCTTATCTTTCTGATTGCAGCCAAAGAATCACTTGCAATGTTTTCTCTTCTTACTCATGCACTATTGCTTCTCGTGTCCCCTAACATCTACCTTTCCTCATTTCTTCACTTACACAATGTCCCTTGGCAACACCATCGAATGTTAGAATCTCACATGTGTGAAATCCAACTTTTAATCACGATCATTTCCCTCAAATCCACCATTGTTGCTAAATAATTACTCAGCATATCTGACATCCAGCACTGGATAAGCACAAATTTCTCCCAGTTAATTATTGAGAAGGCATTGTTTTTGATCTCCACTCCAAACTCCTTCCCTATTTACTCACGCCACATCTTTGGCAACAGTTTGAGAATCAGCCAGCATTTGTAATCTTGATGTTACATTAGATCCCAAAATTACATTCTGACTTCATACAAATTACAATTGCCCATGTCTTACTTTGCAGCAAACCCCAATCTAACATCACCATGTGCTCACTGACCTACATTGGCTTCTGCTCAAACAACTTCTTGACTTTAAAATTCTCATTCTTGTTTTCAAATCCCTTCACGACTATGCCCTTCTAACACTGTAATATCCTCCAATCCTTCAAATCTCCATTATCTATGCTCTTTTAATTCTCATATCTTGTACATTCCTGATTAATTCTCCAGAATTGATGGCTCTGCCTTCAATTCCCTTGGTGCCTCGGTCTGAAATTTCCTTCCTATATATCTAGTTCTCTACCTCACTTTCTTTATGGTGTTCCCTTAAGTAGACCTTTCTGGCCAAGCTTTTTGTCATCTGATCTAACATTTCCTCAGGGGCTCTATTTCATACTTAGTCTTATAATGCTACTGTGGAGCACCCTTAATTAAGTAACAGGACTATATAAATGTTGTTGAGTCTGTTGTAACTAACAAAAGCAAACAAAAGTTGTAACTAACTAAAGCAAAAAACTATCAGCAGAATTGGATACAAGTTAAATAGAATTATAGTCAGACAGCAAAAGGAAGTGGCTCTGGCAACCCGCATGTTGATCTGTCAACCTCAACCATTATTGCTGACTTTCCAAAGGACAGTGGAGATTGCAGGGAGGCAGACAGAATACTGAGCTTGCTCATTCCTTGTTGAGCATGTTGATTTCTTGGTGTTGAGCATCAAGAACCTTGTTAAGAGCTCAGCTTCGGACTTCTCAAGATAGCAGCAGACAGCTGCTAGGAGCTCCAGGAAATGGAACAGCTGGGATCAGAGACAGCAGCCCTTAAATAGTTTTATTTTATGAAAAAAATGTACATATTTGGACAAAAAAACAACCATGGACCAGCAATGAAATACTAATAACAAATATTTTCCTGCCTATCCCAGGTCCCAGCTCTCCATTTGTCACAGCCATTTTGAAGGTGCAGTACATCCACTCAGAGCAGATAGCTGCAGCAATGGCTGCCCATTCTGGTCAGAACATGGTCTGCCTTCCTGATGTCTCACCTTCATACCTGGCCCCATCAACCCTCCTCCCAACCCACAATCTCACCCAAACCACCCCCCCCCCCCCCCCCTCCCCATTCCCACTACTTGGACAGCAGTCTCATCATGAATGTCACAAAGACCCTGGCCCAGTGAATCTCTCATCACAGCAGACTGAAGACAGAGGTGGGAATATCATATGGGATTGCTCCCACCTCTTGATTTCTACTTCCATGGGAAAATTCCAGTCCATAATATTGTAGGTCAAGGACCTTCTGCCAGACTCAGAACTAAATCTGTTTTGCCCTTCACTGCTGCTGCCAAACCTGCTGAATATTTCCAACATTTTCTATTTTTCTTGCCAGTTAGTATTGTACTTGTTGTGGTGGAGTGCTGAATTCATGTCTGATCTTGAGATCTTAAATGACCCTTACTATGAGTTTATTCTTTAAGCACAGTACAGGCAATCCCTGGTATACTTGTAATGATTGGTTAGTTGAAGTATTAATTATTGAAGATCAAATTCTGTCCATGATTCCTTAATATGGTGACAATGGGATCAAAGATCATTTTATAAAACTAGAGACCCAGTCAAGGCAGTTGCTATAATATTCAGTTGAGAATTCCACTTTCTCATGATGTTCTATGTTAAATTAGATGTTTACTTTTATTAACTTTCCTTTTGCATAACTACCACAATTCCAGCACTGAGCTAAGAAAAGAAGTCAAAAAGGTAAAATATAATGATTATGCACCAGTAATCGTGGAATAACACTCCTGCTATTTTACCAAGGTTAGGATTTTCAAAGTTAAGTTTAACTGAATAAAGCTTCATATTAATGTCAACTAATGTGTTGCCACCACCTAGTAATTCAGAACGTGTTACTGTAGAATGACAGACAGAGCCAGTTCACTCTCACAGTAAAGAAATGGACGAGATCAGTTGATTACACCAAGTAAGTTAGTACATAGTATTGTATCTATTACTCACCACTGCGTATGAACGAGTGGTAATTATCCATATTTGATTGCCTCTAACCTCCATTTTTTTACTATGGGCTTTCTTCTTCAAATCATTGACATTCAAGAGCTACTATCAATTAAGAATATAATTTTTGTCACACTCACTATTTGAACTGGTGTGTGGACTTGAGAGGTTTCTGATTTAATTGAAATAGAAGATCAATAGAAATCATACACAGTTTTAAGGACATTCAGTAGAACCAAAATGAAAACACGTATTCAAGAGGGAGCTGGACATGGCCTTTGCAGCTAAGGGGATCAAGGGGTGTGAAGGGAAAGCAAGACTGAAATACTGGAATTGCATGATCAGCCATGTTCATATTGAATGGTGGTGCAGACTGGAAGGGCCAAATGGCCTACTCCTGCCCCTACTTTCTATGTTTCTATGTTCCTAATCCTTCTTTTTGATTTTTGAAGTCAGGATGGAATATAAAATAAACTTACCTGCAGGGAGGTTTGGGTTTTGTCCGATGTAATGGATGAGGGGGCATCAGGAAAAATGGATCAATACTGTAGATGTCTTTCTTCACATCCTGACACTGCCCTGAAAGCTCGGCAAAATTCAGTGTGGCAAAGCTAGCAAGTTTTTCATCTTTACACATGTCAGTTTTAAGGGAGGATGGTGGAGTAAGATCCATGATCCGAGCCTTTATTGGAAGTACTTCGCCTAAGTCGTGGTTGGAATCGGTGGTGAGAGTACTCATAGCGTCGGCCAGACTGGCAGAATTTGAAAATTGGTGTACATTGGATTCTTCAATTGCAATAACTCTTGGTGAAGCTTGAGGAGAAGGCGTTCTAGAGCGGTCACAGGAGTACCTCCTCTTCCCACAAGGTGATGATGACCTTGAAGAAGTTCGGGGGGTTGGGGACGGTGACCTTGCACCCTGCCAGTTTTCAATGTGAGTTGATGGTGAGTTGACAGGTGATGTTTGTGGAGAATGGTGAGCACCCTGGCCTTGATATTCTTCTGAGCCATTCTTTGGTGAGACACACGGGGATGTTAATGGAGATGTCTGAGGGGACATGCCATAATGGGAACAGCTTGACTCATGAGACACAAAGGAATGCCAACTTGTGGATGAACCACTACTGGCAGGACTGAGTGGGTCTCTATATACAATACTTTCTGAGCCTGGCACAGGTAAAGTAACTCTGGGAATCACAGTGGGAGAATGATATGTTTGCTCTCCACAACTGGCTGCATGTGGAGTTACATGGAACAGTCCAGGGGATGGTGTGATCTCAATTCTTGGACTTTCTACTCCAGACGAAACAGGGGGTTTTACAGCTTCTAGGTAGCATTTGAAATCTCTGTTTTCTGCTTGACTGTATTCACTCATATGTTCTCCACTTAATACTGCAGATGCCATTGAGCTACATGAATGAGATCCATAGTGGGAGACATCAATGGTTGGATAACCAATTCCAGAAGGATGAACAATGCCTTTGTGAGAAGCAGGAACATTTTCTGCCTCTGAAACAAAAAGGAGCACCAAGTTATTATTATGCAGCTCATAAATTTGTCAATGGCTTCTGAGTAGTGGTATTCATATTTTGTTAACTGTTAAACAGCACTCTTATACTGTAAGGCCTGAATTAACAACTTGATGATGTAAACAAAACTTAATCTGAAAACACACCTATTCAGGACTCTGAAAATATAAGTAAAGCTGAAAGAAAAGTTCATAACGAAGTGTGTTACTGACCCTCATATTAATATAAACTGTTAGTCTTCACCATTAGAATAAAACTGGAACTGACTGTGACAATACATGAAGAGTTAAAAGGGGGAAATGAGACATTTCTGTCAGCGATTATTTGATCTTCCACAGACTACAAGCTCCAGAAGTCACTCAACTGATGAAAACATCACCTTCCTCATTTCCAAATACTAGACAGGGTTATGTTTTATTATATAAGTGTTACTGTGTGTTTAACAGTATAATGTCATCACTACCAATGAGATCATGGGGCAGGTGACACCTACACCATGGAGATCATGTTGGCAAGTGAAATCTACACCATGGAGATCAAGGGGGCAAGTGAAATCTACACTATGGAGATCATGGGGACAAGTGAAATCTACACCACAAGATCATGTGGGCATGTGAAACCTTCACAATGTAGATCATAGGAGCAGGTGAAAGCTACACAATGGAGACCACCAGGCAAGGGAAACCTACACCAGAGAGATCATGGGGGCAGGTGAAATCTACACTATGGAGATCATCAGGGAAGTGAAAGCTACACAATGGAGACCATCGGGCAAGTGAAATCTATACCAAAGAGATCATCGGGGGCAGGTGAAATCTATACCATGGAGATCACGGGGGCAAGTGAAATCTACACCAAAGAGATCAGTGAGCAGGTGAAATCTACACCAAAGAGATTATCGGGGCAGGTGAAATCTACACACAAGATCATGGGGGCAGGTGAAATCTATACCACAAGGTCATCGGGGCAAGTGAAATCTACACCAAAGAGACCATGGGGGCAAGTGAAATCTGCACCACAAAAAGAGATCATGGAGATCAGTGAAATCTACACCATGGAGAGCATGGGGGCAAATGAAATCTACACTATGGAGATCATGGGGGTAAGTGAAATCTACACCACGGAGATCATGTCAGTGAAACTATTAATGCTTCATTGCTGATTCTAAATTTGAGCCTCCATATTTTAGCCTTTGAACCACTGAGGTAACATACTCTACAAAGATGAGTTTTTTAAAAATCTAGTAGACCAGGGCTAGAGAGGGAGGAAACCTGCATCTGATCTCTATGTATGTTCTCCGGTTTAAAAAAGAATGGCCAGGTGTAAACGAGTGTGAAACTGAGATGAATAAAATCTAGAGAAGTTCTAGTTTCAATCATCTACATTGAAAGAGTTAACCTTGGTTTTCCTGAAGGCAGATAGGAAGGAAATTATAGTATGTCTCACATGGGCCTTGCATGCATATTTATTGATTTATTTGTTGTCATTTGTACTGAAGTACAAGCAGTACAGGCAGATCATAGTGAGCAGGAATGTACAGAACAAAAGATTTAGATGGTGGTATACAGGTAAGATTGCATGTACGGATATGGTGATCTTCTTAAAGCTGATGGGGACTACAGCTTGTAGGGGGGAGAGGTGGATGATGTCGGTGAATACCTCTGTTAGTTGGTCCACACAGGATCTGAGCACTCGACTGGGGACACCGTCCAAGCCTGTCACTTTCCTTGGGTTGACTCCCAAGAATTGGAGTTAGGTAAGATTGAGCTGCAATGCTCCTAAATTCTAACATACTGCTGTTACTCAAATCAATTAGCTCAGGCATGAACAATGTTCACTTAGAGTTTATATGACTATCACTCAGGGATTATAACTCCTAATGAGTCAGTGTTGCGAACACGAGGTATTAGAGGGCAAGAGAAACACATTTTTTCAAATTATATTACTGAGATATTCACATCATTCTGTTAAAATGCTACCAGGCATCATAATAAACAAATGTTTGATCTTCCATATATTTATAATTCATTCCATTGGTTTTTAAAGCTGGCATTTTTGTCATGTTGACGAGTGTACTTCTGATGTTATAATTTCAACAAAGTTACAAAAAGAAAATCAGCTTGCAGTAGAGTCAATGTAATATCTGAGCATGTAATTTTGTTTCTATCAGAAAATGTAGTTCAAAGTCACATTTGAATGGAAATCAATCCTGCTCTTCAAGTTCTTAAAGTTGAATACAGGGGTTCAGATGTAGGATTTCCGATTTACATTACACGAGTCAGCAAGTATTGATTTTTATTTTAAGCTTCACTCTCCCATATTTCTAAGAATGTGTTACATCTCATTAATACTTTCCATGGCTCTGCTTCATTCTGACACTTGCTTGTAGGAAAGCTATGTGCCATTGCAAGGGTGAAGCAGTATTGGAAGAGCAGACTTCACTATCAACCTGCAACCTGCTTAGTACAAAGTTAATGGTATAAAGTATATGTACAGACAGTACATGACATCCTCTATGAAATGGTCATACATTTACTTTCATCGACTTAATCTCCTGAGGGAAATAAATAACCTTCTTAAAAAAAAATCACTCATCCTTAGGCAGATGTTAACAAAACAAGACTCTACAATGTGAAACTAATATTCTTCAAATCTGAACAATTCTATTCCAAAAATAACTAAAACTGTTCAATTGACCAAGTTTATTTTTCAGGTTGGGTTCTGCTCAGACAGCCAATGAAATAAAGAAACTGAAGAGATACTAACATCATGCAAACTTTATTCCCAAACTTCAGACTTTAACTAAACTGTTCCCAGAAGTAAAAACCAATACTACTGACCATTATGAAACTGAGCCACCATTCTGGTACAGCCTGTGCCCACCAGTGAGGAACTGTGCTAATCAAGACAGCACATTTTGAAAGAAATGTTGCATCAAAAAATTTACATCTGACTGCCTTAGTGAATTGTAAAAACAGCACATTCTAGCAGCATTTAGCCTGAATTAATCTATTTTATCTGAGAGCCAAACTTGATTTAAATGTAATCACATACACTCTGGATGAGTTGAATTTCTTTGTGTAATTAAATTCAATAACCTAATTACAGTTAATAAAAGTCTACTCTCTAAAATGGAAAGATATCCAATTTTTAGATGACTGATATTCTAAAGTCCTTCTCAAACAAACAGATCAAATTCATGTTTCTTGCCTTGTCTTCTCATATTAGGCACTGCAAAATTTAATTTTCAAAGGTGATGGCTTTTAATACCAAAAAATTTAAATCTTATGATAAAAAATTTAAAATAATTTTTAAAAATTACAAACCTCTCGTAGCAAAGTCTTCATCATGGCTGTTATCAAAAAGTGCAGAAAAATCAAATTCTTCTGAATCGACCTGCTGGTCTGGTTCATTGTAAATGAAGCTCATACCACTTGTGGGGCTTTTACAACCTGAATTTTCAACACAGAGGTTTCACACAGCAAAAGTATTTCAACTGGCACTGTATTCTTTTCTTCCCACTCAAGAAAATGAATTGGGCGCCTTTTCAAATCATCAGATTTTGTTGCCAAAATACGGGCTCCACAGCCAATAAAGAACTAGTTAGCTATGAAGCCAAAACAATAAAAGCTACTACTGCAAGTGCTTGGCTGATCTCAGCTACAAGTCTTTCCCCGGGTTGCTCAATGATAGCACTCTCAAATTGACAAGTTCGACAATAGCTGCTTCCTGTTATAGCTACAACGTACAGAAAACAGGCGTGTCCTTTGAACTCAAGCACCCAACTCACTCAGTCTGTCTCGGTGGAATACGTTTCTTCATGACAGACAGCAGCAGAGCCTCAACTTAAAAATAAACAGTGGTGACACTAGTTATGTGAGAATGAGTTTCCGCACTTGAACTTGGAAGTTGCATTGTGTAAATATTTTTATGTTGGGAAAGGAACACATAATAAATAGGTATAAAAATGAAGTTATTATCATTAGTATCATACAGGTGAAACTGTAATAAAATGCTGTGTTTTCAGCAACCACTTTAAGCCATTAACACCATCTAAATATAGCTTAGTGAGTTCCTGTTAAGACTGTTCTTTTTTCCTGTTTGCTACACATATGTATTGATGATTTGTTCAATGCTATGATATGCAATTACAGTTGTTGTATTGATGTGTAAAGCACTGTGATATTGTATCTAATGCCCTAACATTTGATTTGTCAAATGTGTTGTTTTGCAGTAAAGAAAATAATTTCCAACCAGAAGAAAGTAAAACACGACATAATTGTGATGAACTACACTTTGAGATTTAGGTATTTTTCCAGACGACTACTTATGGTAGTTTGTGGTATGCACAATCTCTACTGATGTGTGACACTAGATAAAGGTTGTTTGAAGTAGTTCATTGCTATGAGTCCTATTTTGCCTTTGCTTCATTTTGGGCCTATCTAGCAATTAATGGTAGACAATACACCACTGTAGAGTGTCTGCTGAAGAGGCATATTCTTAAATAATAAGGTTATTGCTTGATTGTAGTCAGTATAATTATATTTGATCTTTAATTAAGAACTTGTTGGGGTTGCGGTGGGAGGATGGATACAAACACAAAGGTGAGATCACAGCAAGACTGAGTCTTCTCAGCACTTTTTGTTTCTGCTTCAGATTTCCAGCATCTACAGTATTTTATTTTTAATCAGATAGATATATCCACACCCTCTGAAAGCGTAAGTAGAACTCTTTGTCTCCACCCACACACTGTTGTTGATATTAGTAAAGTGGCGAGAGCCCAAGTAATATTAATATTAACCCCTTCGGAACTATTATCTTATATGACAGAGATATAGGTACAAAATGTATTCCCCTTCATAAAAATTCACCCGCCGGGATTCAGTTTTTTTAAAATTGGATTTAAATTAATATTTAGTTTTCAGTCATACTCATAGAACCATAGCTTAAAGACCAAAGGGGGACACTTTTCCTGAATTACTTGAAGAACCAAAGAGCCTCCAATATGGACAAAAATAGGGTTTAGTGCTGCAAAAGCCAATGTAGCCTACATTTGGCTCCAGGCACATCCAGTTAATGTTTTTTTTTATTTAACCTATCTTTCTCACCAACCTGTTCAGAGATGTTATTATATGTCTCTGGAACAGGCAGAATTTCAATCCGCATCTCTTAAGTCTAGAGCAGGGACACCGCCACTGCCACCAAAAGAGCCCCAAACTCAACTCTGGTGAGTCTTGAACTAAAAACCTTGGAAAGACTTAATTTGTTTAGTCTTTAGAGGTTCAACACATTCACCATTTTGTCATAGGGTTATAGTTAATGGAGTTGAAAGACAAACTAGGATAGGCCATCAGCTGTGAAGCAACAAACAGCATTTTGATGGTTAGAACTTGATTTAATGCCCTCCCCTCAGAGCAAACAGCCAAAATAAAAATAAGCAAATTATTTCTGAAGACTCTGAGTCATGTAAAGCAATGCTGAACTCTCACTGTCCACTTGCTGCTGGTTTAAATCACATGGGTGCCATTCTGGGACAGTTTGTGAAGACTTCACTAACACTCTGTCAACATATATTCTGAGAAATCAATTAAGTAAATTAAAGAGGGTTTAAGCTATAGGGAGAGGCTGAATAGGCTGGGGCTATTTTCCCTGGAATGTCGGAGACTGACAGATGACCAGATAGAAGTTTACAAAATTATGAGGGGCATAGATAGGATAAATAGTCAAGGTATTTTTCCTAGGGTGGTGGAGTGCAAAACTAAAGGACATAGGTTTAAAGTGAGATAGAAAAGATTTAAAGGACCTGAGGGATAACCTTTTCACCCAGAGGGTGGTGCATGTATGGAATAAGCTGCTAGAGGAAGTGGTGGTAGTGGGTATAATTACAGCATTTAAAAGGAATCTGCATTGCTATATGAATAGAAAGGGTTTAGAGGGATATGATTCCTGATGAAGGGCTTTTGCCTGAAACATCGGTTTTCCTGCTCCTCAGATGCTGCCTGACCTGCTGTGATTTTCCAGCACCACTCTGATCTAAACTCTGGTTCCCAGCATCTGCAGTCCTCACTTTTGCCTTAGAGAGATATGGGTCAAGTGCTAGGAAATGTTAGATCAGATTGGGATGTCTTGTCAGCACAGATGAGTTGGACTTAAGGGTCTATTTCCGTGCTATATGAGTCTATGCCTCTAAGTAGTATGGTCTTTTGCTATTCTACCTTATAAGAGTCTCCAGGAGAAAGACAGTGCTTCATCGCAGACATTTCTCTTGGCTCCTCCTAATAACATGGGAAATAGTGCAGTACTGGTCCTTCAGCCCTTGATGTTGCACAGACCTGTAGAACCAATCTGAAGCCTCTAATCTACACTATTCCATTCTCATCCATATGCCTAACCAATGACCATTTAAATGCCCTTAAAGTTGGTGAGACTATTACAGGCAGTGTGTTCCACGCCTTTCCTACTCCCTGAGTAAAGAAACTACCTCTGACATCTGCTGTATATTTATCACCCCTCAATTTAAAGCTATGTCCCCTCATGCTAGCCATTGCCATCCCAGGAAAAAAAGGCTCTCACTGTCCACCCTATCTGACCCTCTGATTATCTTATATGTCTCAATTAAGTTACCTTAAAAACTTCTTCTCTCTAAAGTGCCTCAGCCTTTCCTCATAAGACCTTCCCTCCATACTAGTCAACATCCTAGTAAATCTCCTCTGAACTCTTTCCAAAGCTTCCACATCTTTCCTATAATGCAGTGACCAGAACTGCACACAATACTCCAAATGTGGCCATGCCAGAGTTTCATGTAGCTGCAGCATGATCTCATGGTTCCAAAACTCAATCCCACTACCAATAAAAGCTAACACACTGTATGCCTTCTTAACAACCCTATCAAACTAGATGGCAACTTTCAAGGATCTATGTATATGGACACCAAGATCTCTCTGCTCATCTACACTACCAAGAATTTTACCACTAGCCCAGTACTTGGTATTCCTGATACTCCTCCAAAAGTCAATCACTTCACACATTAAACTCCATTTGCCACCTCTCAGCCCAGCTCTGCAGCTTATCTATGCCCCACTGTAACCTACAACATCCTTCAGCACTATCGACAACTCTACCAACTTTAGTGTCATCTGCAAATTTACTAATCCATCCTTCTATGCCCTCATCCAGGTCATTTACATAAATGACAAACAACAGTGGACCCAAAACAGATCCTTGCAGTACCCCACTAGTAACTGAACTCCAGGATGAATATTTCCTATCAACCACCACCCTCTGTCTTCTTTCAGCTAGCCAATTTTTGATCCAAATTGCTAAATCACCCTGAAATCCATGTATTTTGTGCAATAGCCTACCATAGGGAACCTTATCAAATGCTTTACTGAAATCCATATACACAATATCAACCGCTTTACCCCCATCCACCTGTATGGTCACCTTCTCAAAGAACTCAATAAGGTTTGTGAGGCACAACTGACCCTTCACAAAACCGTGTTGACTATCCCTAATCAATTTATTCCTCTCCAGATGATTACAAATCCTATCTCTTATAATCCTTTCCAACACTTTACCCATGACTGAAGTAAGGTTCCCAGGTCTATAATTTCCAGGGTTGTCTCTACTCCCTGTCTTGAACAAGAGAACAACATTTGCTACTCTCCAGTCTTCCTTGTTTGGGAAAGTAACTGGAGCAGGACATGGGATAAGGTTGAAGAACAACAACATCTACAACAAGAGGGGCAGGAGGGCAAAGTGGAGGCCATCCATAATGTTGGTATGGAACTTACACCCCGCTCCTTGACCTCCTTAACTAGCATCTCCAGGTCCACTCTCTGAGCCCTAAATTATGCTGAAATATGTCGAGTTGTGTCAGCCAATGCATTCTAAATCTTCAGTGATCGGTGGTGTGAGGAACCATGTATGGTGCTCCGCAAAAATTGCTTCCAGCCCACCACTTTGACTGGTAAAGCTGTAAATGTTTTCTTTAGTTCCTCCAAGCAAGTTCAAATTGTGCTAATCAGCCATTAAGATCAAAAGTTTGCTTAAAAAAGCATGTCTTATCAGCATAGCGACCACTTTGCGCCTGTTTTCACCCTTTTACCAAAAGTGTGTCTAATAACTTCCTGACTATCTACCAGCTATTTATCAGCACTAGAGTCTTTCAATTCACTGCTGTAAATGACATAAAATCCTGTCAATAATTAATGCTTCTGTCTGTACTAGCTCTGGTGCCTCAGCCTCATGGTAAGTTTGCTTGGCTTTGTAATCCTCTATATTGTGAGTTCTAGTTTACACAATCCACTCAAGGAATGGCCAGCTGATAACTCACAGAGACAGAAGGAACAAGAGGACAAATCTGACTCAGCCTTGCAGCTCAATTGATTGTTGGGTGTAAAAGAAGAGGTGAATAGAGTGGAAAACATGATAGCCACAAAATCTGGCTCCACTATGGAAACCAGAAAGCCTCAAAACTGGAGAAGTGCTTCTGGCCACTTCACAGCCTGCCCAGAGTTCCATATTGGGAAGGTACTAATACGCGACATGTTGTATGTAGATCAGAGGTTTTGACAACCAATAGATTGTGATGGTGAAACATTCTCTTAGGCTGATTTGACACACATGCTACAAACTTGCATCATGCACTTTCAGCCGAGCCCCTTTCCTAATCAATCACGATTGAAACCTATGTTGAGTACACAAGTGGTGCCCCAACTAGCATTATTTAAAAGGTCAGACATTCAATCTTCTAGTGAAGTAGTTAAGCTTATTTTATAACTTTAGTAAAGTTTATAGGTGTACTGTGGCATGCTATTGGAGGTGTTTTGATAACTTTGTTGGATTTTGAAATGAATGCTGCTGCCTATTGAAAGGGAGGTCAGAGGAGTTAGTGATCTGTCCACAGAAATCTGTGACAGTCATGGCTTAGGTTTTAGTTTGCAACACCACAGAGTGATGGAGCTAAAGTTACAGAGGAGGGAAGCTGTACACTGTGGGTAGGAGGAAGTGGAGGGGCCAAGGAGAAACTGTTCACAGCCTCTTCATTCTAGATGGACTGTCCACCCTTTGAGGATTAGATGACGTATATCACAGAAACAAACCATTTGGTCTAAGTGGCTCTTTCTGTAAGTTATCCTCTCAACATAATTGTTTCATAATTTCCCATCTTTCATCCATCAACTATATCCCATCAACATGTCTCCTCAACCATAATCCTGGAATAAAACTCACCTTTGAGGGACTGGCTTCAAATTGCGTAGAGTTAAAGTGATAAAGCTGAAAATGTGTATTGCATGTACACTTATGTTAAGTTGACTAATGTAATGTAAACTGCATGGTTAATATATATTTCAATATCATTTATTTATGTGTTTGGATTTTTGAATTTGAACTAGCAGCATATGGGTTTTCTGTAGACTGAAAAGCAATAATCCTTAATAATGGTGTTTTTGTAATCATGGTGATTTACTTAAAAAAAACACTGACAGATAACTTTGGAGGCTAATGGGTATATCTTTACAATGGGAGAATTTTGGAATGAACCAAGTAATCAGGGCTATGCATTTTCCTTTCTGATAGAAGATTTGGGAATTTGCTTTTTGGTATTTGTGGATAATTCTCCTAGGTTTGGAAATGAAAAGCCTTTTTCTAATTTCAGTTTAGGAAGTTCTACGTGGTTCTTAGCTGGAGCTGGGTGTTGATCCTGAAAAAGGGCGAAGGTACTTTAGGATAGCTAAAAATAATTATGAGCAACACTTCAGTGTAAGAAGTTTAATTTAAGTTCAAGACCAGGAATATTTGGCTAAACACTGATAAAGTGATGTAAATCAAAAGAAAGGTTTAGGTTTAGGCATATGATGAAAAAGGAAGAAGGTACCAGATTCTGACTACCAGGAATTGAAACCAAAGCGAAGTCAAACCCTGTGCAGGATAGAGAAGGGCACTCTCGCCAGTGGCTGAGTGCTGTAGTGGGATTCTATTGGGGTTAATGGTGATACATTTTTATAGTGTGTTTCACAATCTTTAAACATGTGACCAGTAAATAGTTTAATTTATTTTATATTACCTTCATTTCCTTTGCAGAATTAACTCCTGCTTTATTGTTAAATCCAAATCTGCAACTTTATGTGCTTATGTTTCAGTGAGAGACCATTTTATTTGAACCAAAATAAAAACAAAACATGATCAAGTCAGATTTCAGTTTGGAATCTGACTTATCCAGTAATAACATGAGCTGGGATCAAACACGAAGTGAAAACCTCTTACTGCATATTGAGTTAAGAGACCAGATTCAAGTATATTGTAAGTGAGAATGTAGCATGGTTTATCAGAGTTCTGCTTCCAATTGTATTACCTAAAGAGACTAACATCCATACTGTGGGGATATGATCAGCCAAGAATCTCCATTTTACATAAAACAATAAAATAATATCCTAATTAAAGCAGTTTAGAATTTCTGAATAAACAGGACTCTTCACTAAACTCAAAATAAAAACCTGAACAATATCTAATTAAATTCTGAATATTTTGTAAGCAGTTTTCATTTCTTTCTTTCTGCTTTTGTTTGCTACACCTTCACACCAGCTACTCACATCCACATAGAGTAGTAGCAATAGTGAAGGAATTGAGATTGTGTCTGTTACTTTGCATGTTCACCTACCTTCTGTAAAATAAAACAGCTTACATCGTTCTTTCTCTCACTAAAGGGACTTCCAGTCTGTCAATCAGAACAGTGCAGGTGAACATACAGTTCGAGAGATAGAATCAACTTAAGATCTCAAAATTGTTATACCATGGTTCCATGAAACAGACACCATCCTAAATTTGGTGCATGGTGGTTATATGGGAAGGCTTGGCACTGGTGAACCCAGAAGAGCCTTTAAGCCAGATACAAAATGTTCAGCAATTGGTCAGAAGCCATCAGTGCATGCACAGTATTAAGATTCGTTGTGTCATTTTACCTTTTATGTCAGAGGATAAATGTTAGTTTCATCAGAGTTCTGATGTTATAATGAATTCAATTTAAGACTAACTGATGAATGAAATATGGGAAATAAGCTTACTTTCAGTCTGGTTTCAGTGTTATTTGTTATTTGCTGCATAGAATTCCCCATAATTTTGCAGACATCATAATGTTGAAAAAATATTTTTCTACTAATCTTCATAATTAGAGGAAATTCACTGTATTGCTCATGAGGGACATCTTTGAGGTTTATTGGTTAGATAAAGTTTTTAGTTGATTTTGACAATGTGTGTGCAAAACCTCTGAAAACTACCCTCAAATTTCATTTAAATGTTCCGGGTGTTTTTCTCTCATGTGCACCATATATTGAAGTAAGATTAAGACTAATTTATAGATGATGACAAATATTCCTGAAATTACTGATCAGTAAGGTACTTTGTGTTTTTTTTAGTACTTATCTGGTACAGATGTGTACATATTTATCTATATAACAACAGTTACCACACTCAGAGTTAAATTTTAATGAACTAAGCTTTGCATTTATACAATTATTAGTTATTCATCAATTATAAAAGACCGCATGTACAGATTGAAGAGAAATGCTGGATGTTAACAAGACATTCTCACTGCATTTCTAGAATTCTAGTTCAAATCTCCACACAACCCACACCTCAAACAACAGAAAAAAAATTAATTGATCATTTCTGAATTATGATCATTTGAAAAGCCTATCAACTGTACAGCACCTACTGGATATCATGGAAAGGTTCAATTCAGTGCTTCTGCTTACATCGTGAATTGTTACACTATCATTCAAATAGTTTAATTTTTTTCAAATCATAAGATTACCATATTACTCTTTTTCAAAATTTGACGTCAGGAATGGCAATTAGTTGTGGGTTTACTTTGGTGTCAACAGCATCTGTCATTTCAGCGTACCTTGTCATCCTGCGTAAATAATCTCAATATTAAATGAAGCTTGTCAAACAAATAACAGATTACTATTGGCCACCATCACGTGTAAGTGTGAAACAATACATAGGGTGGAATTGTCCGTTTCTTTGAATGGTGTGGACAATGGCAAAAAATTGGGAAAATACAGCAGCAATGAAAAAAATCAAACTCTTGCTTTTGAAAACAAAATTTCCAATTTTTACCTTAAGGTTTAAAGGGCAAGTTTTGAATTTTACTAATGAGAGGTGACTTCTTTATTTCCATGTTTTGCATGTGATTATAGACTGATCTCACCTCATTTCTGTTAGCTACCCTCCTTCTCTGATGTCATGAATTAGTGCTTGAAAGTCAAACAGTTTCCTGGCTGCAGCAGCTCACCGTTTGCTTCTCCGGCCTTCATCCAGTTTTTCCCAGCACATACCATCGACACTAAGTTTTTCCACCCTTCAACTATACAAGCGGCTGTCACTATCCTACCACATCATCATGGCTGCTTCACATCAACTCCCACACCCCTTCAGCTCTTTGCAACTTCACTTTGACACACAGAGTTATTTATGCTTTGCGTACTTTTGCCTATTGCCTTGGTCACAGAGATTCATGTGCATCTTATAGCTTTTATCTTAACAGTTTTAGCATTTGCTCACATGGTGCTTACTTGGAAGTTGCCAGCCTCAGGCGCTCATATAGTTTTTTTAAGCACATAGCTTTTACTTAGGACTGAAGAGTTACCAGCCTCTGTGACTTGCATTGCTGCTTAGTGGCAGAGCGACAGACACGCAGCTTGTCACTGTCCAGAGCACTAAAGGGGGTGCACATATTGCTGTATAGCATTGGGCTACATTGATAATATATCTGCAACAACTGCATGTGCTTCGACCAAATCATCATGTCCTTTGTGAGAAAAAGGAGGGCTGTGGCCATTCAAGAGATGCCACAGTCAAGGAACTCATCTGATTACAATCCATGATGTTGCCTACAATCAGTCAGGTGCTTGGTCCAACCACATTCTGGGGATCAGTGTCTTGCAGCTCTGAAACTGGGCCATGATCAGTCCTGGAGGTCAAGTGCAACTAGTCCAGAGATCACAGTTATATCAGTCAGGGTACCTTGAAGACACCAGTCTGGAGGCTGGGCCATCCTCATTCAGGGCTGCCACTCCTCAGTCAGTCCAGCGAGTGGACCATGGTCAGGTGTAGTGGTTCCGGTATTAAAATCCAGGACTTTCATGAAGGAATCTATAAAGTCCTGGGAAAAATCGGAAGCTGAAGTCTGACGTTGGGGTTCGTTGGATTGTAACACTTCAAGAGTGATAATAGTGAAAAGCAGTTATTTGGTGTAGAAGGCTGGGTTTTCAGAGTGCATAGGGTGTACAGAAAGCTGCAGGAGAAGGGTTTATGAAGTAACAATCACTCTGGTGTCAACAACACATCTACACACACCTACACCCACACAAGCACACACCCTTATCTCATTGTCTCATCAGAGAGTAGCTTTTCGGAAGGACCGTGGTGATTGTACAATTACCAAAATGCCATGTCATCATATAAGGTGAAAAGTTGCCTGGTATGGAAGGTTTAAGTTGTAAAGAAAGGCTAGATAGGCTGGACTTTTTATCACTGGAGCACTGCAGAGGCGACCTGATAGAAATTTATAAAATAATGAGAGAATAAATAGAGTTGATGGTAGTTATCTTTTCCCTAAGATAGGGAATTTCAAGACTGGGAGTGGGGGAGGGGTCACATTTTTAAAGTGGGAGGAGAGAGATTTTAAAAAGACAATGCATTTTTTTTTACAGAGGGTGGTTCACATATGGAATGAACTTCCTGCGGAAGTGGTGGATGTGGGTACAATTGCAATGTTTAAAAGACATTTGGATAGATACTTGAACAGGAAAGCTTTGGAGGGATATAGGGCATGAGCAGGCAGGTGAGACTAGTTTAGTTGGGGATTATGTTTGGCATGGATCGGTTGGACCGAAAGTTTCTGTGCTGCTTGACTCTATGAAAAGAACGTTGGGCCAACAAGGACATGGCAACTCTCAATGCAGTGGGCTCAGTAGGTTTATGGGGAGCTTGAACTGTTATACAATGAGTCTGAATAAAAATGGGGAAGCCTTAAAGGTCATCAGGAATGCAGGGACAGGAGCACAAAAGGAAATATGGTGGATGGGGGGTATTATCCTTCTCGTCAACAGAGGTGAAAATCACTCACAAGAGTACAAAGTTGAAAACTGGTCATCTTCTGACCAAACCCCAAATGTAACAACGGAGACAAAGTCCTATGGTGTATCCACTAGAGAAGGTGCAAAACTTGACCTACTCTTGGGAAATAAGGCAGGGCAGGTGACTGAGGTGTCAGTGGGGGAGCATTTTGGGGCCAGCGACCATAATTCTATTAGATTTAAAATAGTGATGGGAAAGGATAGGCCAGATCTAAAAGTTGAAGTTCTAAATTAGAGAAAGGCCAATTTTGATGGTATCAGGCAAGAACTTTCAAAAGCTGACTGGGGGCAGATGTTCGTAGGTAAACAGATGGCTGGAATTTGGGAAGTCTTCAGAAATTAGATAACGAGAGTCCAAAGACAGTATATTCCTGATAGGTTGAAAGGAAAAGGTTGGTAGGTATAAGGAATGCTGGATGATTAAAGAAATTGAGGGTTTCGTTAAGAAAAAGGAAGCATATGTAAGGTATAGACAGGATAGATCGAGTGAATCCTTAGAAGAGTATAAAGGCAGTAGGAGTATACTTAAGAGGGAAATCAGAAGGGCAAAAAGGGGACATGAGATAGCTTTGGCAAATAGAGTTAAGGAGAATCCAATGCATTTTTACATATACATTAAGGACAAAAGGGTAACTAGGGAGAGAATAGGGCCCCTCAAAGATCAGCAAGGTAGCCTTTGCGTGCAGCCGCAAGAGATGGGGGAGATACTAAATGAGTATTTTCCATCAGTGTTTACTGTGGAAAAGGACATAGAAGATATAGAATGTAGGGAAATAGATGGTGACATCTTGAAAAATGCCCATATTACAGAGGAAGAAATACTGGATGTCTTGAAACACATAAAAGTGCATAAATCCCCAGGACCTGATCAAGTGTACCCTAGAACTTTGTGGGAAGCTAGAGAAGTGATTGATGCACCTCTTATTGAGATATTTGTATCATCAGTAGTCACAGGTGAGGTGCCGGAACACTCGAGGTTGGCTAACGTGGTGCCACTGTTTAAGAAGGGTGGTAAGGACAAGCCAGGGAACTATAGATCAGTGAGCCGGACATCGGTGGTGGGCAAGTTGTTGCAGGGAATCCTGAGGGACAGGATGTACATGTATTTGGAAAGGCAAGGATTGATTGGGGTAGTCAGCATGGCTTTGTGCATGGGAAACCGTGTCTCACAAATTGATTGAGTTTTTTGAAGAAGTCACAAAGAGGATTGAATGGGCAGGGTGGCAGATCTGATCTATATGGACTTCAGTAAGGCATTCAACAAGGTTCCCAGTGGGAGACTGGTTAGCAAGATTATATCTCATGGAATACAGGGAGAACTGCCATTTGGCTACAGAACTGGCTCAAAGGTAGAAGACAGTGTGTGGTGGTAGAGAATTGTTTTTCAGACTGGAGGCCTGTGACCAGTAGAGTGCCACAAGGATTGGTGCTGGTCCACTACCTTTTTTTCATGGATATAAATGATTTGGATGTGAGCATCAGAGGAAATTGGAGATGTAGTAGACAGCGAAGAAGGTTACCTCAGATAACAATGGGATCTTGATCAGATGGGCCAATGGGCTGAGAAGTGGTAGATGGGGTTAAATTTAGATAAATGCAAAGTGCTGCATTTTGGGAAAGCAATTCCTCGCAGGACTTATACTCTTAATGGTAAGGTCCAGGGAAGTGTTGCTGAACAAAAAGACCTGGGAGTGCAGGTTCATAGCTCCTTGAAAGTGGAGTCACAGATAGATGGGATAGTGAAGAAGGCGTTTGGTATGCCTTCCTTTATTGGTCAGAGTATTGAGTACAGGAGTTGGGAGGTCATGTTGCGGCTGTACATGACATTGGTTCGGCCACTGTTGGAATATTGCGTGCAATTCTGGTCTCCTTCCTATCGGAAAGATGTTGTAGAACTTGAAAGGGTTCAGAAAAGATGTACAAGGATGTTACCAGGGTTGGAGAATTTGGGCTGTAGGGAGAGGTTGAATACACTAGGTTTGTTTTCTCTGGAGCATTGCAGGCTGAGGGGTGACCTTATAGAGGTTTATAAAATCATGAGGGGCATGGATAGGATAAATACACAAAGTCTTTACCCTGGGATGGGGGAGTCCAGAACTAGAGGGCATAGGTTTAGAGTAAGAGGGGAAAGATATAAAAGAGAGTTAAGAGGAAAGTTTTTCACTCAGAGGGTGGTACGTGTATGGAATGAACTACCAGAGGAAGTGGAGGCTAGTACAATTGCAACATTTAAAAGGCATTTGGATCGGTATATGAGTAGAGAGGGTTTGGAGGGATATGGGCTGGGTGCTGGCAGGTGGGACTGGATTGGGTTGGAATATCTGGCCGGCAAGGATTAGTTGGACCGAAAGGTCTGTTTCCATATTGTACATCTCTATGACTCTGTGACTCTAAATGCAAAATGGGCAGAGCAATTTCCTATCTTTCACTTTGGGGTAGAGTATAATACTTTATATAAAACTCTACTAGGGTCAATTGTCATTAACCTTGCATCCACTGATACTGCAATAGTATCCATCTGCTACCAAATTGAATTTCATGGAAAGGTAATTTTCTTGATATCTTTTAACATTAAAAATTAGGCAATCATTTCCATTACACACTTTGCGTCCATTGACTCCCTGCCGTGACAGATACACAAAGCTACGCAGACGCAAACTTAAATGTCTCACCTGACTTTGCCAGTTGTGCACTATTTTTCAAACCAGACATTAGGATCCAATGTTTCAAAGCTACCACATTCCCATACATAACTGGAAGTAAGAAATGAATGGACTGTGATGTTCCAGGATGGCTTCTGTTTTGGGAGAGAGGGAAATTGTGGTGAACAAGTGTCTGAATTTCTCTCTCCCAATGTGCATTAGCACTTTTCATTAGCACCATACACTTGGATAAGGTTATGCAGCTCAGAAATCCATAATAGTACAATATCATTGGCCTCTTTGCGAACCCTCCAAGTAACACTGTGTAAAAGCACAACATGCCACTTCCTAATGTTTCATGTGAGGGATCAGGAGTGTCACTAATATGCTGCTCTATTTCCAAAATGCTCCACAGACAACGGCCCATGATTGTAAAATTCCATGCGGCTTTGGTGAACATACAATGACCGCATTGAAGAAGATATCAATTACAACACTGTCACCAATCTCTGCCAGAACAAAATCTCCAGAGGCTGCTGCACAGCCTCCAGAGGGAGAAGCAGCAGATAAAATCCACCAGAACGCAGAGGACAATGACAAGACCCTGCATCTGGTAGCCTAGCTGTCATAATCTGCAGCTCTTGGAAACAGAATGCAGACCATGGATGACCCAGGCCATCATCTCCAAACTGTATCATTGGCTGGAAGAGGAACTATTCACTGACAGGCCATCTCATCCCAGTGCCAATCATGTTCACAACTGCTGGCTGTTTATTCCAAGGAGTAGTTGAGGTCCTGTGCATTATCTCCCAATCCTCAGCCCATAAATGCTGTGGAATACAGGTTTGATTACAGAGTCACAAATAGTGGGCAAACACAATCGTGATGTATGGTGTCAAAAAGATTACATTGAAAAGAGGTCTAGGGATTTTAGCAAGCTTGGCATTCGATATCCTCACTGGGGAATAATCATTAACTAAGCAAATAAAATGCTGAACTGCATTGCCAAAACAGTAGGGCATGAATCAGTGAAATTCAGGCTCAAACTGTTTAATGTATTAGTCATACCGACTACTTTGACTACAATGTCCAGTTGTGATTGCTGAGACACAAGTGAAACATTCAAACTCTGAAGCAGTTCAGGGAACTGTCATTAGGCTGAACCTTGACATTAAAGCAGTGAAATAAAAAATGCTTGAGTCAGTTAAAAATCAACAGGAATGGATATATGAACCTAAATGGGCGAAATGACCTTCCTTTTTTCGCATTCACCTTATGATTTTCTAACACCCGGTATGTGATCGTGAAGCAATCTCAACTTTGAACTGCCTTGCTTACATCCCAACATGAAGAATATTCACTAGATGTCACCAGACACATAGGCGTTAGAAGAGAAAAAAATTATCATAACTAACTGTACAACTTCATCTTTCGCTCTTAATAAATATAAAGCAGATAATATAATTTCCCATTATTATATTGGCATTCCTATGAAATAGGGTACTGACAGATACTTACAGCTGGATTTACAAATGGGGTTTGGGAACACAAAACCCTACATCCCACATCACAACTGTCGTGCTTATGCACCGCTTTTTGAAATGTAAGGGTAAAGGCCATCTCAGCATCCAATCAACAGTGCCAAACGGTTCTAAAAGGAGAGAGTTGTGTGATGGGTCAAAGGTAGGTGGCAGTTATAATGGAGCTTCCTTGTTGCTGAAGATATCCAGAAGGCCAGCAGCACATATGCTCAAATAAGCATTCATATGGTCAAATGAGAGCTAATGTGCTCTTAGCAGGACTTATACACTTAATGGTAAGGTCCTAGGGAATGTTGCTGAACAAAGAGACCTTGGAGTACAGGTTCATAGCTCCTTGAAAGTGGAGTCGCGGTAAGATAGAATAGTGAAGAAGGTGTTTGGTATGCTTTCCTTTATTGGTCAGAGTATTGAGTACAGGAATTGGGAGATCATATTGCAGCTGTACAGGACATTGATTCGGCCATCATTGGAATATTGCGTGCAATTCTGGTCTCCTTCCTATCGGAAAGATGTTGTGAAACTTGAAAGGATTCAGAAAAGATTTACAAGGATGTTGCCAGGGTCGGAGGATTTGAGATATAGGGAGAGGCTGAACAGGCTGGGGCTGTTTTCCCTGGAGCGTTGAAGGCTGAGGGGTGACCTTATAGAGGTTTACAAATTATGAGAGGCATGGATAGGATAAATAGACAGCCTTTTCCCTGGGGTGGGCAAGTCCAGAACTAGAGGGCATAGGTTTCGGCTGAGAGGGGAAAGATGTAAAAGAGAGATAAGGGGAAACATTTTCACACAGAGGATGGTACGTGTATGGAATGAGCTGCCAGAGGAAATGGTGGAGACTGGTACAATTGTAACATTTAAAAGACACTTGGATGGGTATATGAATAGGAAGGAATATGAACTGGGTGCTGGCAGGTGGGACTAGATTGGGTTGGGATATCTGGTTGACATGGACAGGTTGGACTGAAGGGTCTGTTTCCATGCTGTGCATCTCTACAGCTCTATGACTTGTTTCAAATGTATGCTGATGTCGTATTTCTAACTTCTAATCTAACTTTTTTTTGACTTATGATACAATATTCCATCAGCTTATCAGGAGGCTGGAGATATTAGAATCTCTACCAAGAACTACCAGGAAGGGTGACAAACACTTTCTCACCCTACTTGTGTGGCAGCCAGTTAAAGCAACAGCAAAAGTTTTTCTTGAAGTATACTTAAAACTTTCCAATATTTTCTTTCTGCTATTTTTTCCATTATTATAAAAAGGATGCTGAGGGTTAATTGAGGGAATGGTATATAAAAAAGTAAAATTAGTAATTGAAACATTACTTTGATTGGAGTACAAAGTAACAAAACAACAAATTGATGTTGCAGGAAAACAATGGAGTACAACAAAATTATACATCAATGTACAACCTCTACCAGTTGGGCAATTTCCAAATTATCAAAAGAGAATAATGAATCCAATTGGCTGCAATCATAAAGTGACAATAGCCCAAAAATTACAGTCTCTCATATTCGCATACAAAGCCATAGGTTACTGGGGTGTTTAAAAATAGTAGAGTAATCTCATAGTCTTGCACGATATTTGAACCACAAGCAATTTCTATGTAAATATTATCAACGCTTTCATCATTTCTTTGCAAAAGCAGAAGAAAGTGGTTATATATTTGATCCCAAAGAAATGATACAGTTGTGTTACAGATGTAGTCATAACAAATGAGTTCCCATTATTTGTAATTATTCCAGAGAAGAGAATGATTGGAGTTTAGCGAATGATAATCCTTGCTTTGTATTTCACATTGTATTTCGAGGTTTGTTTGTTTTTCATCCAATTGCAGACAGATATATTATTGAGCATTGCTCTTGTGATGCAGTGGTAGTGTCCCTACCTTTGGACAGGAAGCCTAGGTTGAAATTCCACTTGCCCCAGAAGTGTTTAAAACATTTTATAGAAGTAATGAGCTGATTGGGCACTTCCTCTGATATCTAACCTGGTGTTGAAAATATGAAGTGGGCTTCACTTTAAAGCCCCACTATTTAGATTTATGGAGTAGGAATTGAAAAGTAGATACAAGGTGTCAGATGTTATATTTATCTGTCTGAATAAAGAAAGTCAGAGTGATTAAGGTTGTCATTATTGGCCAACTGATAGAAAGGAATTTAAACTGAGGAGGTTTAAATCACAATCCCCATCCACATTGCAAGGCTTTTGTCAGCAATATTTACTTTATCAGAATGATGTAATTTTAAGCATCTTTCACTGGGTAAAGTTTACAATTTTCAAGTGATTATTTAAATAAGGTACTAGATGATATGTACAAAGGCAAAACATTGCAGAAATAAAAACAGAAAATGTTGGAAATATGCAACCAATCTGGGATTACCTGTGGAGACAGAAATAAATGTAATATTTCATATTGATGGCTTTCTTCAAAACTAGATAAAGTTAAAGATATAACAGGTTTAAAAGGTTTAAGTCTCATCCGTTATAGGGAAGGAGCTTTTTTTAGGTTACACACTAATAAACTTACATGTGAAGGGTTGGAAGTATAGCACTAGTCATCTTGCTTTGAGGTAATTTGTTTAAAAAGACACATACATCACAGACTTTGTTTACACATATATAATGGATGTTGTACATCCTATGGGATTCTTGATATATGCAAACTCTGTAAACATCCTGCACTCGATTACAGAATTAGACCTCAAAGTTAACAATGGTCTGGAGTAAGTCATGGATATTTCAACATTTCACAGGAGAGTGTGCAGCAGTATACGATTAGTTTATTTTATAACCAACTACCCAACAAATACATTACAATACGCAGATTTAAAAAGCATTGGCCAAAGAACTGTGGGAGATGAGGGAAAATGTTTTTACATAGTGAGTTATGAGGATGTCCTGCCACACATCTGCCAAAAATAGAAACAGGCAGCTTATAGAAGCTCCAAACTGTGAATGTAGGAGAATCAGGATCGGTGAAATGGAATCCAAATTGAGTGCCAGGGTATGCTATAAACAAATGACTGTGTCTATATTAATTACGGTGAGATGCAGTGGCAATTTCTATGTCATTTTGTACAAAATGTTGTGACATACTTTTTTTAATTTCTGAAATAAATCTGGTTAGTTCATTCACAACCTGAGTCCATTAAGTGCATCACATTGTTAATCCCATTTTCTGGAGTGCTAGAGAGAATTAATGTGCTTGCAAACTTTCTGCAGGGGTAGAAAACACAATGCCGCTCCTTTAGCTTCATAGGAAATGTGAAACCCATTCAAAGGAAGTGGAGTAAGATCATTGCAATAGATTGTAGCTCATTATAATAACTGAAATCCAATCAGATTGTTGGGTAATGTGTTGTGGATTGAAGAGTGAGGCTTTAGCTCAGGAGTCTTTGACAAGAAGGTTGAGTGAAGTGATTATGCCACAGTGGAAGAGGGTGAAGACATGACTGCCCAGCTGGTTCAGTGTGCAATGTGCTTGATGTGGGAGGTCAACGACTCTGGTGTGTCTGGCTCGTATAAGTGTGGAAAGTGTGTGCACGTTCAGCTACTGACAGAGCATATTGTAGCGCTGATGAAAGAACTCGAGGGCCTTAGGCTCATCAAAGAGAACGAGATCTTTCTGAACAAGACCTTCAGCGAGGTTATTATACCGACCATACCAGAAGAGAGCAGAAGAGAGCAGACGATGAGGAAGGCAGGGAGGAGACAGGTGCAAGAGATGCCGTGGGAAGTACCTGTCAGGAACAAGTTGAATCTTTTGGAAACAGTAGAGACTGATGACACTGCCAGTCTGCAAGGCGGCCAGACCTGTCAATCAAAAGTTGGCATGGAGGCAGAGCGGAAGAGTCGGACATCGCACAGAGCCGTGGTAATAGGGATCTCCATAGTGAGAGGAACTAACCAGCATTTTTGTGGCAGCAGGTGGGACTTAAGGATGGTGTGTTGTCTTCCTGGTGCCAGGGTTAAAGACATCACAGAGTGCAGGACATCCTCAAGGACGAAGGTGAAGAGCCAGAGGTGGTGGTACATGTCGGCACAAATGATGTCGGGAAGAAGAGGAGGAACATATTACAGCGGGACCTCGGAGAACTAGGAAGAAGGCTGAAAAGCAGGATGTCCAGGGTGGTTATCTCCGGTTTGCTTCCAATTCCTCGGGCTGGTGAGGCCAGAAACAGGGAGATAATGGACTTGAACGTGTGGTTGGGGAACTGGTGCAGGAAGCAAAGATTTAAATTCTCGGATCACTGGGGTATGTTTTGTGGTAAGCATAAATTATATAAGAGAGACGGTTTGCACCTTAATAGGTTAGGGAACAGCATTCTGGCAGGCAGGTTTGCTACTGCAACACAGCTACGTTTAAACTAAGTAGCCGGGGGGGACGAGACAAACTGGATGTTTAAAAAGGAAATTGAAGGGAAAGTTAGAATAAGGGAAGTCAAGAAAGACAACTGTATCAATGAGGCAGAAAACTCAAAAAGGGATCATGCTGTAAGGCTGTGTGAAATAGGAGTTGATGGGAAGGGTGAGGGCAGTAACAAATTAAAAATACTATACATGAATGCACAAAGCATTAGAAATAAGAAGGATGAACTTGAGGCTCTTTTGGAAATTGGCAGATACGATATTGTGGGGATAACTGAGACGTGGCTTCAAGTGGACAGGGCCTGGGAAATGAATATTCAAGGCTACACATGCTTTCATAAGGACAGACTGATGGGCAGAGGAGGTGGGGTGGCCATGTTGATAAAGGATGATATTCAGTCCCTTGCACGGGGAGACCTAGAATCAGGGGATGTAGAGTCAGTGTGGATAGAGCTGAGAAATTCTAAGGGTAAAAAGACCCTCTAGGGAGTTATCTACAGGCCCCCATACAGTAGTCTGGATGTCGGATGTAATCAGGAGCTGAAATTGGCCTGTTGCAAAGATGTTACTACAGTTGTTATGGGGATTTCGACATGCAGGTAGACTGGGAGAATCAGGATGGTATTGGACCTCAAGAAAGAGACTTTGTGGAGTGCCTCCGAGATGGATTCTTAGAACAGCTGATGCTGGAGCCTACCAGGGAGAAGGCAATTCTGGATCTGGTATTGTGTAACGAAACAGAATTGATCAGGGACCAGAAGTGAAGGAGCCATTGGGAAGTAGTGACTATAATACAATAAGCTTCAATCTGTAATTTGAGAGGGAGAGGTACAATCGGAAGTGACAATATTTCTGTTGAATAAAGGGAACTATGGAGCTATGAGGGACGAGCTGGCCAAAGTTCAATGGTGCAGGGATGACAGTGGAGGAACAATGGCGGATATTTCTGTGTATAATGCAGAAGATGCAGGATCAGTTCATTCCAAAAAGGAAGAAAGATCCTAGGAGGAAGCATGGGATGCCGTGGCTGATGAGGGAAGTTAAGAAAAATATAAAGTTAAAAGAGAAAAAGTATAACATAGCAAAGATAAGTGGGAAAACTGAGGACTGGGAAGCTTTTAAAGAACAACAGAGGATTACTGAGAAGGAAATACACAGAGAAAAATGAGGTACGAAGATAAACTGTCCAAAAATGTAAAGGAGGATAGTAAAAGCTTTTTTAGGTATGTGAAAGGCAAAAAAATGGTTAAGACTAAAATTGGGCCCTTGAAGACAGAAACAGGGGAATATATTACGGGGAACAAAGAAATGGCAGAAGAATTGAATTGTTACTTCAGATCTGTGTTCACTGGGGAAGACACAAGCAATCTCCCTGAGGTAACAGTGGCTGAAGGACCTGCACTTAAGGGAATTTATATTTGCCAGGAATTGGTGTTGGAGAGACTGTTAGGTCTGAAGGTTGATAAGTCCCCGGGGCCTGATGGTCTACATCCCAGGGTACTGAAGGAGGTGGCTCGAGATATCGTGGATGTGTTGGTGATTATTTTCCAGAGTTCAATAGATTCAGGATCAGTTCCTGTGGATTGGAGGGTGACTAATGTTATACCACTTTTTAAGAAAGGTGGGAGAGAGAAAGCAGGAAATTATAGACCAGTTAGTCTGACCTCAGTGGTGGGAAAGATGCTGGAGTCTATTATAAAGGATGAAATTACGACACATCTGGATCGTAGTAACAGGATAGGTTAGACTCAGCATGGATTTATGAAGGGGAAATCATGCTTGACTAATCTGCTGGAATTTTTTGAGGATTTAACTCTGAAGATGGACGAAGGAGATCCAGGACTTTCAGAAAGCTTTTGATGAAGTCCCACATAGGAGGTTAGTGAGCAAAATTAGGGTGCATGGTATTAGGGGCAAAGTACTAACTTGGATTGAAAGTTGGTTGGCTGATAGGAAACAAAGAGAAGTGATAAACGGCTCCATTTCAGAATGGCAGGCAGTGACCAGTGGGGTACCGCAGGGATCAGTACTGGGGCCGCAGCTTTTTACAATATATGTTAATGATATAGAAGATGGTATTAGTAATAACATTAGCAAATTTGCTGATGATACTAAGCTGGGTGGCAGGGTGAAATGTGATGAGGATGTTAGGAGATTACAGGGTGACCTGAACAGGTTAGGTGAGTGGTCAGATGCATGGCAGATGCAGTTTAATGTGGATAAATGTATGGTTATCCACTTTGGTGGCAAGAACAGGAAGGCAGATTACTACTAAATTGATTCCATTTAGGTAAAGGGGCAGTACAGAGAGATCTGGGTGTTCTTGTACATCAGTCAATGAAGGTAAGCATGCAGGTACAGCAGGTAGTGAAGAAGGCTAATAGCATGCTGGCCTTCATAACAAGAGGGATTGAGTATAGAAGCAAAGAGGTTCTTCTGCAGCTGTACAGGGCCCTGGTGAGACCACACCTGGAGTACTGTGTGCAGTTCTGGTCTCCAAATTTGAGGAAAGACATTCTGGCTATTGAGGGAGTGCAGCGTAGGTTCACAAGGTCAATTCCTGGAATGGCGGGACTACCTTACGCCGAAAGACTGGAGTGACTGGGCTTGTTTACCCTTGAGTTTCGAAGACTGAGAGGGGATCTGATTGAGACATATAAGATTATTAAAGGATTGGACACACTGGAGGCAGGAAACATGTTTCTGCTGATGGGTGAGTGCTGAACCAGAAGACACAGCTTAAAAATATGGGGTAGACCATTTAGGACAGAGATGAGGAGAAACTTCTTCACCCAGAGAGTGGTGGCTGTGTGGAATGCTCTGCCCCAGAGGGCAGTGGAGGCCCAGACTCTGGATTCATTTAAGAAAGGGTTGGATAGAGCTCTCATGGATAGTGGAATCAAGGGTTATGAAGATAAGGCAGGAACAGGATATTGATTAAGGATGATCAGCCATGATCATATTGAATGGTGGTGCAGGCTCGAAGGGCAGAATGGCCTACTCCTGCACCTATTATCTATTGTTGTGAGAGACACATGCATCATCTTACACTCAAATGCCAATGACGTATGTTTTATTGCCTGTCTATTTGATTAGAAACAATGTGGATGTATGGAGCCATTTGCAGACTCTCTGGAAGTGTCATGGCTCCTTAGGTTTAGAGTTTAATATATATATGGCCTGAAATTTTCAAAATGTCCTGACAGTGGTTATTCCAGTGTGAGTTGTGCATGGAGCCTTGTCAAATCGCCATCTGAGCACACTTCAAATGATTGAATTTTCCACTGGCCAATTCCTCTATGCCTGGAACCCTCTGAAATTCTCCAGTTAAATTGGAGATTTCGGAGGGTTCGGATGTGATTAAGCCAAATAGTTACTCAGGAAAAAGTCAGACTATTACTTACATAGTTTAACACTTCAGTAACTAGTCAACTGATCCCAGACTTACCTCACACATCCCCAATTATATTTCTCCTGGACTTAATCCCCAAAACTCCGAGCTGACATCTAAACAGGAAACAACAACTGCTCCATCGGAACCTTGTTCCCCTTTGCCCTTACCAACCATGCCCCACCTCCAATCCCAATACCATTCTCCCTCCTGCTGGTCCCTTTCCAGCCCTCCCTGATGTCAACAGGTCCAATTTCTCTCACCCACCCTGACCTCCACAAAACACTGCATCACATACATTACCACATTGAGCCCTGGCACATGACAAACTTGCCTATCCTCTACCCACTTGACATTCTATACACTAAGCATAGTAACCCCTATTCTGCCAGGGAAAGCACCCTTCCCCAGTTGGCACCCAACTTATCTAGCATCTATCCCAGTACTCATCTGGCTTCCTATCCCTGGTACATTCTCTTTACTCATGTGGAATCCTATCCATGGCACCATACTGTTTCTCAGCTTGCACCATAACCAGTTGACACCCTACATACCTGGCACGCTATTCAACGAGTATGCCATTCCGTCAACATCGATCATCCTACTCCTGGTACATTATCCTCTTCACAAGTAGAACTTATTTAGCTGGCACCTCTCCCACCTGTCACCCTGTTCCCCCTACCCTTCAATCAACCTTTCAACATACTTACATTACTTAATTATGGCTTGAAAGCATCTGTCAAAATGACTGCCTGGACATTCAAATTTCAGATTGCAGCAATTCAGAATTTCTGCTGTGGAAAAAGGGGCCTGGTTTACTTTCATCAGATGACTTTACATTATGAGAAAACTGTCTGAATGGAAGTATGGCTCTGCACTTTAGAGGGAGACCTGAACAGAAATGCCTCTCAGAATTGCAGAGCTCGCTTCTTTCATAATGAAGGGACAGAGTGGCAATCTGTGCAAGATCTTCTCTCCTCAGAAAATCCATCCCATCATTTTGAACATAAACTAATTTATTGAGCAATTTTCAGCTTTAGTTTTGCCCTATTTTATTCCGTCTCTTCCCCCCTTGGCAGGAGGGTGCACTTGGTATGAATATCCCAGTGTCGACTCACAGACCTGAGGTCAGGAACCAGGAATCAACATGAAATATCCAAAAGCAACTTCACTTAAACTTTCCTTCTACAAAGAGATGCTCAAAGTTTCCCAAAACCCCACTCAGTGGCTCAGATTGAGAGCTGAGCAAAAGAGGAATCCAATATCTTCACTGCCACCCTGACTCCCCTTGCAGACTTCTGTTGTCACTGAAATGTTGCTCTAATTAGAAACCCTTTGCCATTAGTCTGTCCTTCTCTGAATGAATTAATCCCATTAGGGTGAAGGATTGGGAGGGAGAGCAAGAATTAGTGTAACACACCAGGCCAGGGGAAGGTTAAAACTGGCCAATTTTTCTTTTCTAACTGTTAGTCACTAATACTTGCTGGAAAGTATCTGAATTGAAGTTTCCTCAATTATGCTGCCAATGTTCTGGCTGTAATTGGGACATGCAAGTGCATAGTCTCACTAAAGCCCTTCTTGTTTAACAACCATCCAGTATTACTTCCAGTGGGTGCTGTATTTTAATAAGTCTGCAATAATGAAATTTGATTACCTCTGCCATCATGACCCTTTTAGTAAAGCTGAGCATGAGAAAAGGGTGGTTACTACAAAATATCACAGGATTGACTTAAAAGAGAAAAAGCTCCTTCCTCTCTATCCTATCCATGCCCTTCAAGTTTTATGTATCTTAATCTTGTCCCTCCTCTGTTCCAAGGAAAACAACCTAATTCTCCAGCCCAGGTAACATCCTGATAAATCTCTGAATCCTCTCCAGTGCAATCACTTCCCTCCTATAATGTAGTTTCCAGAAATGCACTTACACTCTAGCTGTAGCTTAATCAACCTTTTATATAGTTCCAGCATCATCTCCTTGCTCTTAAACTCTATGCCTCAACAATAAAGGAACGTATCCAATTAACAATGTATGATTGTAAATGGGGTGCCAGTCAAGCTGGCTACTTCATCATGGATGGTGTCAAGCTTCTCGAATATTATTGGAACTGCACCCATCCAGATAGTCGGACAGTATCCATCACACTTCTGACTTGTGAATGATGGATAGGGTTTTGGGAGTCAGGAGGTGAATTACTCTTTGCAGAATTCCAAGACGGATAAAAAGCATAATCCGAAGGATGTTGGAAATCTGAAATAAAAACATAAAATGTTGGACAAACTCAAACATCTGCCAGCATCTGAGGAGAAACAGAGTTAATATTTTGAGTCATATCAGACTTAAAATGTTAACTCTGTTTCTCTCTCCACAAAGTGTTGCCAGACCTGCTGAGTTTCTCCAGTATTTTGCTTGCATTCCGAACCTCTCACCTGCTCTTGCAGCACTGTATTTATATGGATAGTCCGGTTCATTTTCTCGGAGAAAGTGAGGACTGCAGATGCTGGAGATTAGAGTCCAGGGTGTGGTGCTGGAAAAGCACAACAAGTCAGACGGCATCCGAGGAGCAGGAAAATTGACATTTCAGGCAAAAGCCCTTCATCAGGAATGAGGCTGGGAGCCTCGGGAGTGGAGACATAAAATTGGGGTGGGGGTAGGGCTGGTGGGGGAAGGTAACTGAGTGTGCGATAGGTGGACGGTGGTGGGGATAATGGTGATAGGTCCGAGGGGACGGTGGAGTGGATTGGTGGGAAGGGTGATGGACGGGTAGGATGGGTCATGAGGGCGGTGCTGAGCTGGGAGGTTGGAACTGGGATAAGATCGGGGGAGGGAAAATGGGGAAACTGGTGAAATCCACATTGATGCCATGGGGTTGGGGGTTCCCGACACGAAGGATGAGGTGTTCTTTTTCCATGCGTTGAGTGGTGAGGGAGTGGCGGTGGAGGAGGCCCAGGACCTGCATGTTTTCAGCAGAGTAGGAGGGGAAGCTGAAATGTTCGGTCACAGGGCGGTGGGGTTGGTTGGTGTGGGTGTCCCGGAGATGTTCCCTGAAGTGCTCTGCGAGGAAGCGTCCTGTTTCCCCAGTGTAGAGGAGACCGCATTGGGAGAAACGGGTATAGTAAATGACATGTGTGGAGGTGCAGGTGAAACTTTGATGGATGTGGAAAGCTCCTTTGTAGCCTTGGACGGAGGTGAGGGGGGAGATGTGGGTGCAGGTTTTGGAATTCCTGCGGTGGAAGGGGAAGGTGCTAGGAGGGGAGGGTGGGTTGTTGGAGGAGTGTGGATCTAATGAGGTACTCGTAGAGGGAACGGTCTTTACAGAAAGCGGATAGTGGTAAGGAGGGAAAAATATCCCCGGTAGTGGGGTCCATTTGTAGGTGGTGGAAATAGTGGAGAATGATGTGATGTATCCAGAGGTTGGTGGGATGGAAGGGTGAAAGTTCATTTTCCGGTCAATGGTAACTCCAAAATGCTAATAATGGGGGATGCAGAATTGGTAAAGTTATTGAATGTCAAGTAGTGATGGTTAATTTTATGTTTTGCAGATCAATGTTACCTGACACTTGTGTGACATGCATGATACTTGCCAGTTCTCAGCCCAAAAATGATGTTGCCGCATTTAGATAAAGACTGCTTCAGTTACTGAGGAGTTACAAGTGGTGCTGAACATTGTACTTTCATCAGTGAACATCCCTACTTCTAACCTTAAAATGGAGAGGGAAAGTTATTGACCAATTAAAGATAGCTAGCCCTACAACACGTCCCTGAGGAACTCTTCCAGAGTTGCCCTGAATCTGAGATGACTGGCTTCCAACAATCATCTTCCTTTGTGCCATGATGGAGGGGAAAATGGTATGATTTCAAACAGAAGAACATTTCACCCTAATTCCTATTGACTCAGGTTTTGCTCGAGCTTCTTGATGCCACACTCTTTTAAATATAATGGGAGTAACTCTCACCTCACCTCTCAAATTCAGCTCTGTCATCCATATATGAACCATGGCTGTTATGGGGTCAGGAGCTGAGATACCTTGGTGGAACCCAAACTGCCAGTGAGCAGGTTATAGCTAAGCAGATGCTGCTCAACAGCACTGCTGATAATCCCTTTGATCTCTTTACTGCTGATCAACAATAGACTGATGGTATGATTATTGGCGGAGTTGGATTCTTCCTGGTTTTTGTGTATAGGACATTCCTGGGCAACTGTTCACATGGTCGGGTGGATACTAGTTTTGTAGCTGCACTGGAACAGCTTGGCTAGGGGTGTGGCAGGATCTACAACATATGTCTTCAGCTCTATTATGTTCAGGCCCCATAGCCTTTGCAGATCCAGTACCCACAGCCATTCTTTGATATTACCAGATGTGAATCGAATTTGCTGAAGACTGGCATCTGTCTGGGCCAGATACTGATGGCAGGATCCTCTGAAGGAGGCTGGGATGGATATTTCAGTGCATCTGGAAGATGCATTGATGCAAGATCAGGCATTGTGTGATGGTGCTGAATGCTAACATTCACTATCTGGGATTACACAAGAATAACCACTTGGCATTCTATTGCAAACCTATTGTTCCACAAGTTTGGAATCTCAGAAATGGTGAAGACAGAAACACATGGAAGAAAATTACTATTACCTTGTTGGACTAATAGTTGCTAAAAACGAAAAGTGCATATATTACTTTAATAATCACACTTTTATTTCAATTACATTGGTAACTATCAGGTAACAAATAACTTAAAATACATATTTTAAAAAAAATTTATAGCAGAAGTACATTGGTTAAATAGCTACAATAGTGTCTTTATGTTGATGAATCACCAACATCTCCATTCTCTCCACCTCCTATTCTAAATAGTCAAAACTCAAAGTAGAAACAGTATTAGCATACTTATTGGAGTTTATATATCCCAAAAAATGTGATAGATTATTTTCAACATGTAATTTCAGTTGTTTTTTGAAGACCCATGCAGAAATCAAAAAGAAACTTTAAAGGTGCAAATGATGCTGCAAAAATATGCCAAAGATGGAATGGTAACAGAATGTAAAGGGTTAAACCATTGTTGGGGAGGGGAAATGTAGAGATGACCAAAGTTGGGAAAAAAAATGGCGGGGGAGCCAGAGAAAGTTTGAGAAGAAGAAAGTGTGTGTGAGACTCAGAGGAAGAAAGACTGAGTCAGAGTCTGAGTGCAAGTCAAAGTGAGATTGGGAGAGAAGGACAAAGAGGCTGTGTGCAAGTCAAGTTATGAGAAATAGGGAGCTTGAGAAAGTATGAGTCAGAATGAGAGAGAAAGACACTGTGATAAAGTTTTAGAATCATTGAGAGGCAAAATCAGAGAAAGTGTGAGAATCTAATGACAGACTGAGGGGCAGCAAGAATGTGAGTGGAGTGAGTGAGAGCATCCAGAGTGCATGTGTGTGAAAGTCACTGGGGCAGACTTGAGCGTGCATCCTTGTAGGGTTTTGTCAGAGAGAGAAATTGAGAATATATGTGTATAGAGTGAGAAACTCAAAGTCAGATTATGTGTCTCAGAGACAGATAGAAGGGGTTAAAACATGGCCATCATAGTGAGCGAGACAGAGGGAGAGAGCAGGGGACAGGCAGATATTGTGTATGAGTTAGTGAGAGAGACTAAAAGACAGAGAGCAAGGGTTAAAGTTGGATAAACTGAAACAGAGAAAGAGATGGGTACAGCAAGAGAGACAGAAAGGGTTGGAGTGAGTCAGGGTGAGTGCTGGGTGGGGGTGGAGAATAAGAGAGACATGGAGAATGAAAGACTGAAACCAAAAGGAGTTGGGATTGGATGAGGCAAAAGTTATGGTAACTACCACCCACCACGATGAAAAGGTTGAATAAGTGAATGTGTGTGCAGGCAACAGGGAGCTGTAGTATAACTGAGGGGAAATGTGAGACTGTCTTACTCACCCAGCCACATAGAACTCTATCCCAAATAAAACTAATCCCAAAATACACCCTGATAAAAAAAACATTGGAGACTGCGCGTGGAAACTTTGCTCCTGAGTCACCACTGTAGAAACCGCGGAGTCATGGAAACAGCTAACACTATTCGTTACGGACACCCATGTGTTTTGTTTGCAATGTTGTGATGCAGTTTATATTTATTTACTCAATTTCACGAAAGCTGCTGCCTTTAGCTCTCTTTTTATGCGGTTTTAGCTGGAGGGGAGCCGTCTGCAGCAAGGAGCCTCGCGTCAGCACCACTGGCGGGGGCTGCACATCTGGAACTCCTTACAGATGTTTCCAAAAATGTCCAGATGCATCATTAAAGTGACAATTATTAAGATATTAGCGAGAATTCCTCCTGCTGTACTTTGTATAGTTTGCTAGCACAAAAATAAGTTTTAAAAGTGCAACATACGTTTTATTTTCAATTCTAGAACACAGTGCCTCAAATTGTTTAAGAAATTCGGTGTGTCGAAAACTCTCACCCTGTTCGGTATTTCATCGCCACTCAAAGCAATAAGACACATCATTGTTTTTAGACACCCCCCACCCGTAATTTCTCTCAGTAACATCATTAATACATTGCAGTATTAAAATCACTAGAAAGTCTACGCTTCAACACGTTGTGAATAGCAAAGAGTTCCAGAAGTAAATCCATACCTTGATCCATAGACCTCATGATGTGATAAGGCACCACTCTGCAAGCAGCTCCTCTGAACATTTGCAGGCAGACCGGTTAACATCAGTATTCTAAACTGGAATTTCAATGCACATCGCAGGGTTGCGGATTCAGACTCTGTGTTGTGGGGAAGGCAGGATAGGAGCGATCTGACTGTGCAGCCAGAGTCCGAGCTTCCCATGCGCTGCACTGACTTTCTCCTGTCCCAGTTCTTACTCACTACAGAGGGAAAACGCCACTTCCTTCCCAAGGATCAGAGTGTTTATAGTTTCGCTCCAGTAAAATAACGGGATTCCCTTTATGTTTCCTCCTGTTTAGTCCGTTGCCTTGACCACCTTGGCAGCTATCCCGAGCCGAACTAAGGGGTTTCCTGCAAACTCGTAACTCTGGAATCCATGACGTCGCCACAGATAAATGCCAAAGAATTTTTTGTGGGTTTCTTATTCAGAAATACAAGTGCTTCATTGTCAAATGTACTTCTCAAATCTGAAAGACAAAGAAATTCGGCAGCCCTGTTAAAAAAGAACAGATACTTTTTACAGGCTCAGTACTCCTATAGAAATATTGAAAAAGTCGCTCTCCTTTCGATTCTCAATCAAATCATTTTTATTTTTATTACGTCAAAGCACCCTCTCCTCACCATCAAACATTTTACTTTAGTTTTTATTATGTTATTGCAACTCAGCCTAAATTACTTCTTAGCACACCTTCAGAACTTCCTCTGCAGTTTAGACAGGTCATTGACATTTTCGGGTTATTCAGAAAAGGTACTGAGTACAGAGATGATTTGGAATTTTCAGTTCTAAGGGAAATTCAGAACGTAGTTTATTTGTTAATTAAAGTGTGAGGAATCATGATCCAACTTTTCTGAATGCTGAAAAGATTATCCAGATGCATGAATTGGGCTTAAAGTACAGGCCCAATGACAATGAATGTAAAATGTAAAGTTCTATAATACTTGAGTTTTGTTTTTAATTCTGCAGATGAATGTACCCAATGTTTCAAAAAACAGTTGTGACTTTCGTACTTAGCTGAACTACAAGCGGGAGAGAAACTTTCATACTTGCCCATCCAATTGTCAGAAATGCAATTATTCTACTTTCAAACGTTGGCAAAGAACAGTGTAAATGACATTTTCATCACACTTTTAATGTGGTCAAATATTCAAAGGTGCATCACATGAGCATTTTAATGCAAAGCATGACACCACTTAAGGAGATATCAAGGCAAATAAGCCAAAGCTTGGTTATTGGGGCAGGTTTTAAGGAGTGTCTTAAAAGAGGAAAGTAAAGAGATGTAGAGATAGAATTTCACATTTTAGGCAACTGAACACATTATCACCAGTGTTAGAGCAAAAAACCTGGATTACACATTAAGCCATAAATAGAGGAACACAAATCCATGAGGATTGTGGGAAGCAGATTCATGGGATTGCCATCAGCTGCAAGATCCCCTCAAGCCACTCACCATCCTGAATTGGAAACATATTGCTGTTCCTCCAGTATTGCTGGGTCAAAATCCTGAATTCCCTCCCTAAGGACATTGATGGTTTACCTGCAGCACATGGACTTCAACAGTTCAATCAGGCAGCTCAACCATACCTTCTAAAGGCAACTAGAGATGGGCAATAAAGGGTGGGTTAAATATTAGAAGTTACCACTGTCTTGATTTTCCACAGTTAGCTAAGAGTTGACAACACATTTCCTAGACAGTTAGGTCAATAACTTCAAATCTACCATTGGTCTCTCATGTTTCCCTGGATTGGAGAGACAAAGGACTTGTTGCTGCTTTTTGCTAATAAGTAATCCCCATTGGAAAATATTCACAGGGAGATGATCAAGAGCAGCTGTCTTACACTCCCACCCAGTTACATAACATGTTGATCTCACTTACTAAAATGACATATAAAAGACACCCATCTGAGAAAGCTAGTGGAGCTATTGCTACTTTGGACTGTATCCCAATCTGATCGGATAGGAGGACGTAGAGGGCAAGGGGATGATTGCTGCTAGGTGTGGGAAGGAGGTCTCCACAATTTGGTGGGCACATAAAAGAACTTTTCAATGAAAGGAATTCATCTGTGTGTTGACTAATATCGCTGAAAATGATCAAAGTGAAATAAGGATGAAAAGCGAGTAAGTGAAATAAAATGAAGAGAGACAATGGTGAAAAACAAAGTCCTGACGTGCATATATTCCATGAATGTCATGCCAACCAAAGCAAGACTCAGGTAATCGATTATATTATATTAAGAAAGATAAATAGACATATTCAGCTTTTGTTCATTTCACCTTTGTAATTTTCTCTCATGGCATTCCAAACAACTTTCCTTAAAAGACCAACTAGTTGGAAAGAGTCCAATTAGAATTTACATTGATTTGTGGAAGGAACAGAACTGAAGTATCCTTTCTCATTCAGAGCCTTGTGTTCTTATGTTTGCTTATTTCATTGAAGAGAACAAAAAGAACTGATATTTGCATTTAAAAGAAATAGCTTAAAAATACGTTCAGGCAATTTCTGTTCTTATTTCTTTGCTGCTGATTTTCACATCATAAGACTAGTGTTAATAAAGCAAGCCTTTATAAAGCATAGCTTTTCTGTTGAACAAGCTTCAAGTAAAAGATGGGTTGCCTGCACTTTTCAATTTTCTTTTCTCCTTGACAAATGAAAGTAAACTCGCAACAAGATATATAATCCTGATATGTTCATGCCTACCATTGAAGACTTGAAGGTCTATAAACTACAAATCAAAAACAGAAGTAGAAAATCCTGGAAACAACCAGCAGGGGAATTTGTGGAAATATGTCATTTTAACATCTCAGAGGTAGACTCCTCACATGAGGCAAGGACCTTGTCAAACCAAAACCATGACCACCAATAGCCATATCCATTCATAAAAGTTTTCATTTCATTCAAGAAGAAAGTTAAAGATGTTACTTCCATGCCCTCAACAAGAGCAGCACATTGGCTCAGTGGTTAATACTGCTGCCTCACAAGTCAGGGATCCGGGTTCCATTCTAGTCTTGGGGTGACTGTCAGTGTAGAGTTTGCACATGCTCTCCATGGGTTTCCGCCAAGTGCTCTGGTTTCCCCTCACAGTCCAATGATGTGCCGATTAGTTGGATTAAACATGCTGAATTGCCCATAGTGCCTGGAATATGCAGGGCTAGGTGGATTAGTGATGGGTCTGGGTGGGGTGTGCTTTGCATGGGTTGATGTGAGCTTGATGAGCAGAATGGCCTCCTTCCACACAGTAGGAATTCTATGATTTAACCAACATTCAATTTTATCATAACAAATTAACTGACTATTTATCTCATTTTGTGCTTTGGATCTTGCACTATATAAAGCAGCTGCCATATCTGGGGTACGGGAGTCCAGAACTAGAGGGTAAAGGTTTAGGGTGAGAGGGGAAAGATTTACAAGAGATCTAAGTGACAATGTTTTCACACAGAGGGTGCTGCGCGTATGGAATCAGTTGCCAGAGGAAGTGGTGGAGGCTGATACAATTACAACATTTAAAAGACATCTGGATGGGTAGATGAATAGGAAGGGGTTAGATTGATATGGGCCAAGTGCTGGCAAATGGAGCTAGATTAATATAAGATGTCTGGTTGATATGGACAAGTTGGAGTGAAGAGTCTGTTTCTGTGCTGTATATCTCTATGACTCGATCTGTCTTAATGGCAGCCAACATGTAAAAATAAATGATTAGCCACGAGGTACGTTAAAGCATGAAATGTGTTACATAAACTAAATTAATTCCTTCAGCTCCTGGCAATGTGGATCATGTTAAAATTGAAGATATGACATAAAAAAATTGTATTTAAGTGCGAATGACAAATTTGGCGTTTTGGAGTAATATAAAACATTATCCGAGGGACTATGGCAACTTTGGTCAACAGTACCCTTTACAACATCAAGAAATATTGTTTGCCATATCGCTCAGTGCATTATAGCGTCCAAACTGCTGCTGGAAAACAATCGTAATTCTATTCGCATCAGAAAATACCAAATACATTACGCAGTTGATGATCAATCAATCTTGTTTTCACTCTGGTTTTTCCATTAAAATGGCAACTGTGATAATGCTTGCTTAATAATTAGTTTTGGAGGTATTGAAGAAGAAGAGTGGTTTACTTTTATTTAATGAGAAGCTTTCTTTCAAACTTATCCTCTTTTTAAATCTTCATTTGTGCTTCCAACATCTCATTGAAATTATAATGGCAAGATTACAGTGTAAGGGTGTCAGATGGCTGCAACATTGAACTCTGGGGCATTTTTATACTTTAGCCTGTTATGTACATTGTTAGTTTCAGGCATGTTGTATGCTAAAGCTGTGAGGCATTTGTATTTTGTTTCCACTCAGATCATTGCATACATCTGCTCACTATTCAAGTCCTATCTTTCAGGTACTGAAGTCCTTTTCCCTGAAATTACCTCCTTAAGCCTCTCCACCTCCCATTCCTTCAGGCGTTTTTTGAATCTTACCTGTGACCAATCCTTTTGTCATCTCTTCTAACAAATCCTTCTTAATCTGATTATGCTCTTGAAAACATTAAAACATTATAAATAGAATCAAGAGTTGTCTACATGACACCTAGAACATGCTTCATCAATGGACACGACATGGGCAATCTTCAACCTCATTGCCAGTCTTTCATCCAATCCCCAAAACCTTGATTAATTCAAAATCTAAACATCTATCCAAAAACATGCTGGGATATTAAACGACACTAAGGACACAATGTAAATGCAAGTTGCTATTCTACAACTGGCTAAGAACTCTGGGTTGCAAAGTTGGGGTGGTGGGGTGGGGAATATCAAAAGTCACTGTTGGAAAAGACAGTATTAGGTTCTGCTGTGATGCGTCCATGGTAACTGGTCTGCTGACAGCTACAGTCTAGGCCACGGTTGCAAATTTAATGCTTCCCAGTGAGACTATAATATGAAATCTGGATTACTGTCAGTGCACCTGTACTTCTGACAGACCATTCCAAGCAGGACATTATCATTGCCAACACCAATACAAGACATTTTCTCCAGTGATTGCACTCCCTTTGCGTGGCTGTTACTGCCTTTAGGGAGCTTGAAGCCATATGAATATTTATGGGAGATCCCTGATTGGAAAGTTTGAAAATCATTGGTCTAGCCTCACACGGGTGAGGTAGAGAAAGATTGCCAATGCTGGTGGAATAATACTCTAGCATGAGTCACTGCCTTCAAGAGCGATGGGAGAAAGTTGGAATTGAAAAATAAAGCATGTGGGGGATTTTTATTGCAGATTTCACTGTCCAAGTTAGTTGATTATGAGATGGTGAAGTTTCCCTTTCCCGGTGTGGATCAGGCTATCCTGTCAAATGTATTATTCATGATGCACAGTACAAGTTGCCCAATCTAATTTAATGAACATCTGTTTAATGATTAGTTGCAAAGCCTTGATATAAATAAATCTTGATCAAGTTCAAATGTGTTCTTGATCCAGTTTTGGAATAAGCATTTGTTTTAAAATAGCTCCTTTATTCTGACAGAAGGAACAAGATTCCACTGTCCTTAAGGCATGGAGACTTTTGCATTGCTGTCAGCAGATGTCTTTGCCAGATTTGTGAATTTTACTGTATTTAACAACACATAGAGACATAGGAGCTATTAGTCACTTGGACCTCAGCACAGGAGATCCCAACAGTGTGTCCACATTGGCAGATAGTGCTTTTGCCCAAAAAGAGTGAAACCACTGCTATTTCAATCGTAGCCTGTGTCCATACATTGTACAGGACTTTTAAAATAAGTTGTCTACTTTTAAAAAAAAAGGTTCGGATCAACATTTGCTTTGAAAAAAAATCTTGGCTCCTTAGTTAACAGCATAAATTTGGAATATGCTATTAATCTCATCCCAATTTGTTCCCTCCAAACACACTTTTCTCGTTACCAATGGAATCATTTAAAAAGCTGGAACGGGCGAAGCCTGGAAATCGCAGTATGAGTTTTGAACACAGAAAACCGCTGATTGTGTGCGCCAAGTGGTGGAGACTGGAAATATGTTAAACTAATGTTTGTAACCACGTGGAGACTTCCAAAACAATAACAGTTGTTTTGCGTCCTCTTTGTGCCGCCTTTGTTTGCACAGAGATCGATTAAACATGTCCTTGAGGAAAACACATGCCATAAATAACATCCACCTACAGAGGAGGAGCCTCTTAATGTTGGAAACAGAGTGTGCAGGCGGGGGAGAATCCACAACAAACAAATTATTTCCCCCCCAAATTTTGATCCGATGTCCAATTAGCCAAGTGTTCAAAAGCCAACCACATGTGGGATATTAAACCCTGTCCTGCCCTATGGTATGCAGTTCCCCCCACCACTGGTCTCTGCATTTTCCTTAAGAACCCGGCGAGAGAGTTTGATCATTGGCGTTTTGCAAATGGATGATTAACTCTGATGATGTCTAACATTGAAGCTACAATTAAGAACCAAAACAGAAGTTGCAGGTCTGGCAGCATCTGTGTAGAGAAATCAGAGTTAATGTTTCCGGTCCGGTGACCCTTCCTCAGAACTGGTACGATTATTGACTACAGAATTGAATTACAATTAAGACTTAGGCTTCTGATAGCATTTTGTAAAGGAGAAATAGTATCGGTACTTTTCACAAAACCTTGCGCCAGCCCAGGTGAAGTTGGCTGAGGGGATTAGTCAGGAGTGGATTTTATGCAGGGATTTCTTTTCAAGTGAAAGTGTCTAGAAGCGTTTTGTGGAGGTTATTTCATTGGGGTCTCAGCAACTAAAACACAGCCGTCAAGCGATGCAAAAGTCAAGGAAAGAACGGCATTCATATATCACCTTGTAGATTCATAGGGTCTCCCTTGGCACTTTACATCCAATAAGGTGCTTTTGAAATGGTGTCATTGTTGTAATGTGGGGACTGCGGTAGTTAATTGGCATACAGCAAGTTCCCACAAACAGCAATGTGAGGGTATAGTGGTAGTATCCCTTCCTCTGATCCAGGAGATTTGGGTTCAAATGTCACCTGCTCAAGGGGTGTGTAATAAATTAGATAATTAGATGATAATAAAATAGATTAGAGAAAGTGAACAGCACTGTGTTAATGAGCAGATCATCCATTTTGTGGTGTTGTTCTTCAAAACATTGTTACGGAATCTTCTTCACCCAAGAGGATAGACAGGGCCTCAACTTAAAGTCAATTTCAATACAGTGGGTTTAGTGGGGATGAAGAAATTATACTCGTGTCTGAAGAATTGAATTTGGAAGAGGAGGAACAAAGGTTAGAAAGACTTTGTTGGAATTGACGGTGGGGTGGTGTTAGCAGTGGGGAGGCCGTACTGAGATATTAACATGAAGATGATAACTTTAAACATGAGCTACCGAGGGAACAGCTACAAACAGAATTATCACAGAACCCCTTACAGTGGAAACAGGCCATTTGGCCCAAGAAGGCCACACTGACCCTCCAAAGCATATCCCACCCTGACCCATTCCCCAACCTATTATTCTACATTTCCCTTGACTAATGCATTTAACCTACACATCCCTGAACACTACAGGCAATTCAGTTTGGCCAATTCACCTAACTTAATCTTTGGACTGTGGGAGGAAACCCACACAGACACGGGGAGAATATGCAAACTCTACACAGACAGTCGCCCGAGGCCGGAATCAAACCCCAGTTCCTGGCACCTGGCATGGTGCTAACCACTGAGCCACCATGCTACCCCAAATTAGCAACATGGTAAACACGAATGGCCACAATTTATTTCAATCTGTATTGATGTTTGTTTTCTCCTGAAAGTAAGAGTGCAGTTTACAAGTACAGGTTATCTCCGAACCTCTGCCCTTCTGGACATGGAGGGAACACCTTTTCTCTTCTTTCGATTTCATTGCAGTAAAATCAGCTGGAGTATATTTGGAAAGGACTCAATTTGGCTGTATCTGAATCTGAAACCCAGCGATTGATATTAATTATGCATGAGACAGAATTACAGACTATGAATATCTGCAGTGGGAAAGGACCCTCACCACTTCTGAAGCCCCACCAGAGCATACACAGTGGGTCCTGGTTGCTGTCAGAAACAGGATGAAAATGCCCCTCAACTTCAATGTTCTTTGTTCGCTGGCTGAAATAAATTCCTGCTTCTGTAAATCCAAAGAGAAAGCCCACAGATTTTGGAAGGTCAGTCACATCGCATAAGGAGCTGCCAACACTTGCTTCTGAAACAAACAATCTCCCTGTTAGGATGTTAGTCTCAGTCCTGACATGGGATAACCTGTTCACTTGTACAGGTTCCATCTATCCCAGAATTTGCCACAATGCTCAGACATCAAAAGGACTTCTGCAGTCCCCACTTTTAGCTTCTCATTATTCCTATATTCACATTGTTGTTGTCAATGTGGACTACAACCTCTGGATATTCACCTTCCCCAAAACAATATTCTGCAGCTTGTTCTATGACACCCTGGACCCTGACACCAAGGAGGCAGTGTACTGTCCAAGATTCACATCGATGGCCCAGAAATACATGCCTGTTCCACTGACTATCCAATTGTATATTGTTATCGCCCTTCCACACTCCTACTCTCATCCCCTCTGTGCTATTCATAGAATCCTTACAGTGTCAATAGAAGCCATTGGGCCCTTCAAGCCTGCTCTGACCCTCTGAAAAGCATTCCACCCAGACCCAACCCTTCACTCTCTCTCTATAATCCTGTACTTATCATGGCAAATCCATCTAGCCTCACATCCTGTCACACTATGGGGCGAACTAGCATGGCCAATCCATGCCATTGATTGAGTGTTGCTGTACCATAAGCCTGGATGTTACTACATTTTTCTGATGATAACCCTACCAGATTCCAAAATGGGAAATAAGATAGTAAATGAGATAGATTCAGCAGATTCCTGTGTGGTCTTTCTAGACTACCCAACAGTTACTCTTTCTCGGTTCTTCTCGGTCTTAATCTAGTGGGGCCACTTCTTTAAACAAACCAACCGTATCATTCTCAGCTTTGCTGATGCATCGCAGTGACTGCAGCCATCACATAAGTTCCAAAATCCAAAGCTCAATTAGCATTAGTGCTCCATGATTGTAAGGTATCCATAGTCATTTGGGCGAACTCCTGAAAGCAAGAAATATATGGTAGAAAATAGAAGAGAGAAAACAAAAACAGAGTATGCTGTAAATAATCAGCAAGGTACTCAGATAGCATCTGTGGTGACCAACAGAATTAATATTTCAGCATATGGTGTGTGTCTAACTGGCATCCACTAACCCATCTTAAAGCAAAGCCAAGCCTTACCCCTAACTCCCCGCTCAATCTCAAAAAGCAGCAAATTAGTTAATCCCCATATTTTATAGAATAACTATTCCTCAATCAAGTTCACAAAAATATATTACCTAGTTGTTATCACATTACTGATTGTGGGAGCTTGCTGTGCACATTGGCCACCTCATTTGCTGCTGACTAAACTTTAAAAGTACTTATTGGTTGTATGATAGTTTAAGATGTCCAGTTGTTGTGAAAGATGCTATACAAATGCATGTTTTTCTCTTTCTTTCTTCCCTGATGCAGCATGACAACTTTATCGAGGCAATTTCTGTTATAAATGTGCACTTAGAAATTTAGGCTGAAAATAAGAACAGATATGTATGATTTTAAAATAGAGATAGAATTATGTTTTTACACATTGATCCAATCGCCCCTACCCTCTAACCTTATCTGTAGATACACTTTAGTTACTGTGTGCAGCTCCTCGGGAAGTTGACTGATACATATTTTTGAAAGAAGTGTAACCAATCAAGGCAGGCCCCTTGCTATCTGTTGGTTTGCCCCACTCTGTAAAAAAACCTATCCATCCTCACATCGAGGAATGCTTGATTTTGAGACTTGTAATTTAGCATTAAGAAACAGGACAACATTCTAATTTGTGTGGCTTCATTTAATAAGCATTGGCCAGAAAGTAAGACAGTTAAGTTTTTAAAAATGTTTTGTTTCTTTGCATTTTTATATACACGTGGATGTAAATCAGTTCAGGTCCCATTGTTTCGGATGCCTTCAGTATGGCATTTTTATTTACTTTCCCCTGTTAATAGTTTGTTTCATTATTCATGTTGTTTTGATTGCTTTGATGTCCAAGAATAAGATGGAAATGTATACTCCTTCGCGAATCTGAATGTGATGTGTAATTCAATTAAAGAAATAGATTCATGAAAGACCACTAATTGCAGGTGCAGTGACTCTGAGGTATTTGGCCACCAGCTTCATTTCCTCAGAGCATGCATCTGGAGAAATCAAAAGAGTTATATCTTCAACTTCTCAAGGCAGGCTATACAGAATTGCGCCATTTGTTGCCTAAAGACATTGCCACATTCGTTTAATTTACCTCAGGAAATATCTGTCACATCAAAAACAGCTGCAGTATCAAAGATGAGACAGTTACTGGATTTGTCAAAGTGCTTTGTTAAATGGGATTCATGACACCTGGTCCACCACAGCTTGCAGTAATTTTCCTCATGCCATCTTCTGCTCTCCACCTCATCAGTTATGTAACTGAGCCTCCCTTTCAGGGAATTGTGCAACTGGAGAGGTGAGATCTTTGGGCATTCATGCCACCAGCGCCATATTTAGATGTAACTTACGCACCAATTCAAACAAGATATTGGCCCCTGTGGTGCTTAAGTCATAGTATTCAAGACAAAATCCAGAGGAGATTTCATGGGTTTAAATCACAGCCTGAGATAGTACTGTATCCTGGATGAGGCAGGAGGCTGAGCAGTGCAGGGTGAAGTGCACACTGCATGGATAAGTGCTTCTCTCTTCTATCTCACACTCAGAGGGTCATCATTCACTCAACACATTCATCGGGGTTCCACAAACTGGCCCCTGATAAGCCCCATAATCATTAATGATTCAGCACTGACCATGAACTCCGACATCCTCTAACTATAGAACACTCTTGGGACTGATGTCTCCTTAAAATTCCAACTGACCTACTTGACCTTCAGGACTGACCACATCACAGTCCATGTACTGCAAGGACACAGATGTCCAATAGGACCAATTTCCTGGTCAACCCCCGGACTGAAATCACATGAGCCGTTTTACTGATCGTGCTAGTAAGCATTCTGTGACTATATTCCCAATAAACAAATACTCATCCTTTCTGAGTTTCACACATGACCATTTGGCTGGAGCACAGGCAGTGTATTGCATAAGCTGCTCCCACATGCTACAGGTTTTATACTGAAGCAGCACAGTACAACTTCAAGTATGCAGAGGCTAGCACCCGTCAAGTAAAATGAATGAGCGCTAAACAAGCAAGTAAGTTAGTTTCCACAAGATGCAACCTTTGCATACGTAGGAGATGCCTTTGTCCCCCAGCTGGCAAAATGACCAGATAGAAACATGCAAGTTGTAGGTGACCCTGCACTCAAGTGACATTTCAAAAGACTTTAATATACAGTCATTTTCTTCTCAAGATGGTCACTTTGTAAACTGGGTTCACTCTTCTGGAGAGACAGAGGGAAAACATAGACAACTAAAAACATCTGTATCAGTACAGCACTGTCTCTATCTGTTTTCTCCAGCTTCACCTTACCAGTTGTATGTTCAGAGGAAGTTAATTTCCTCATCTCTACTGCAGTTATTGATTCAGGACAGGTTTTGAACTTTGTCTCATCTCAGATTTCATAGATCTCAGTGTGCTCTGAATAGTCAGGAGATAGGGTCTTTCTCCCCCGGAAGCTTATCTTCTAACTTCATTCCAATTTTGTGGGATGCAAAATTGTATTTTGTATCTATTTGGGCTTTACTCTATCTGTATTGGGTTCCTGTGTGAACTCTAGCCATGAAAATGTTTTAAATTGTGTCTTCAAAAATTACATCCTCATGTAATCAGGTTTTATTTTATCTATATTTAAAGCTAAATCTTCCTGAGAAGAAACGATTTGCGTGCAATTAAAATTTAGGTTGTTTCAGATGACTGGGTATCAACACATGTTAGGGGGCATTGTTTAAACAGCAGTCTGAGTACATTTACTGGAAGGCAGATTCACTGTGGCAATATTATAGGAGCAAGATAAACACTGAGTGAATGACTCTTAAAAGAACTATCGTCTACACATTGATTAAAATTATATAATTAACAGAAGTAAATGGTTTGCATATAAATAGGAAACTCAAAGAAGGTGATTGCTTACTTAGAATTGACGTGTGTAGTCAGTTACTTTAAATAACTCACCTTTCAACAACTTTGCATTACTTAGTGTCTGTCATGGATTCATTTTAAAAATAGAAGTTGTTGCAAACATTGTAGCCTAAATATTCAGAGGCTGTCTATCTGTGTTTTCTAATTAAATTAGAAAAGTAAACATAACCTGTTTAGGCTCCTCTTCGTACTGCCAATTTGTTGGAAAAATCTTACACAATCCTGTCTTTTATTTGACATCTCCCTTTCAAATTTAACAGCACTGTGGAATAATCAGGTTTTTTTTTACTGTGTAGGGTTCTGTGCCTGGTTTCCTGATGTGCAAAATGTATTACTGATTTAGCAAAATTCTGGTCCATCAGATTGGGCATTCATCTGAAAACAAAATTACAAATCTATTTCGATGGCAGGCAGGAGTTACCACTGAAATAGACTTGTGGTACTTTTTGAGGTTTTAAGCCACCAGGCTGTGGCAGTTGTATTGGATCCTGGCCAAAGGAGCAGGGACCAGTACAAACATACAAAGCATTGGGAACCTTACAAACAGTTTGGAATCTTTTGATATGTTTCTACTATGGCAGTAAATGCCATATATTCTTTTAGTTTAGTTTAGTAAAAGCAATTTGACTCAAGATCCAGGAGGTGTTTTTACAGGTGTCACAAGTTTCCCTGTTCGATTAGAAAATGACCTATGTAAATTCCTCACAAATCTGACTATCCACAATGAAAAAGGGAACAGTGTGAATGGAACACTTTCCCATTTATTGCCACTATTTCTTCAAATCCACAGGCAATTCTTTTGCAAAACTATGAAAATTAATTAAGATCAAAAATGTCTGCTCATCTTTGTGCACTTATAAATTATAATTATCAGACTCATGGCTCACACTTCTATTTCATTAAACCATAACTCAATTTTGTTAAGTATTAAGTACTCACACAATAAACAAAAAAAACTGCACCATTGCAATAAAGAGCGACATACAAAACTATATGCACAGCTCTTTACCAGCTATAAAACAAACAACCTACATATTTAAACGTAGCATTCTAAACTTGTAAATCTATTCAGCAGGACCCTGCACTACAAATGAAAAAGAATTAGCAGCTATGGGGACTGATGGAAATTTACTTTTTGTTTGAACTTTTATCCTTTGCCAATTGAGATGAGTTGAGATTTCATCACTGTTTTATTTGATCAATATAACCATTTCCAGTGAGGCATGGTTATAACATCTGTAAAATTGTAACCAATGTAAAAGTCCATGGGATGAACCTATCCATTTTCAGTTCATGAGTGTTTTGGTGAATGAGATTTGTGATGCACAGTCCATCGTGTCTAGGAGTGACTTTTCTCATAATCTTCTGCTCTTCACCTTGTTGATTATTCAACCAAGTTCTTCAGCAACCTTCTTGTGGAAATGGGTGGCATGAGAGACAGAAGTGCTGCCCACTGCTGGGACTTCTCCGCTACACACCCCTTCAGATGCTTCAAGCGAAAAACACTACAATCCTGACAGTGTGATCCTGCACCTTTGGTCTTGAGGAAATCACCCACAGAGGCTTCACAGACAGAGAGCTGGAGGTCTGATGGAGGAAATGGAGAGCCAGGCCTTCCCACAACATCAGCACCAGCCAACCTGGACACAAATTTTGGCCCAGAAAACACTGTAGTGTGTGAAGATGGCTCATGATCTTCTGTGCTCTGCAAGGGTAAATGCCACCATCTTCACTCTGCTATATCAGCACTTACCACTGCACAGACATCTCACCAAGGCCCATGAACTACCACGCTCGCTACTACATGCAATCATGTTCACTCAACAGCTCTCACCCACCCTATCATCCCAAACTTCAAATCATCCCTGCCTCTGTGCTTCCTATTCATTCACTGGAGTCTTGTTCCATCCACTTTCATCATAGTTGGTCCTTCCCTTTGTTTTCCTGCAGGAAATATTGCCCAAAACCAGACCAAGACCGGTGGGCAGAGGCAGATGTCAGGATCTTTATTCCTGTTTAGGAGAAAATCCTCAATCTGGCCAAAGAAAGCACAAATACTCATAAAGTGATAGAGAGCTTTCAGTGACAAAGCAGATCAGTGAGATCTATTCTGGTGTGTGGTGCTGCCCTCCCATTACTAACAGCTCGAGCTCATTCTTAACCTGCACGAGCTTTTATTCCCCCGGTCAAGACAACTCCCTCTCTTCTCTAAGGCAGGCGCTAGCAGTGCACAATGAACCTCCCCAAGATGTCAGAGTCGGACATCTTCAGCTTCACTTCTACCTCTGAGGAAGAGACCATTCAATTCTCTGAGGATGGAACAGCAAAGTTTCAGCTGCCCCCTCCACCAGCACTGAGAATTTCACCTCGGTAGGTATTTTATTGAAATTAGACTTAGGAGCACAATCCGATGTGTATGTCACTGACACTACAGCTGGTCAAGGAAGAAAGATGACTTTCTCAGTCCCAGGTGGAAGACAGTCTTATAATTTGGATAATTTGATGATTAATGATGTTGTCAAACTGTATAGATAACACAGCACCATCAGGCAACTTTGTCAGACACAGTCAGTCGGTCAACTGGACCAAAGGATGACAGGCTCCACAAATGCTATCAGTGCCATGCTGCTTCCAGGATGCATGTGTCAGGGTGCCTCCATGCACAGGTTTGTGATCACCTTGGAGAGTCAGCTCCAGTACACTCAGACGTGTGCGTGGACCCGAAGCCCATTGCTGAGCATCCATTGTCAGGGCAAAACGAAGTGATCTGATTATTGTGGCCTCAAATCAATGTGCCCCTTCCTCTTAGGTAGATGATGGAGCCAACAGATACTCAGACAGAGAGCTCTCCCCCTGCACCTTCCCCATTCTGTGATAGCAAAAGCTTACAGAAATCCAATATGGGGTGCGGGTTCGAGTGGAGAGAATGGGGGCGTGGGGAACGTGTATCTGGGCAAGATGCCCCAAGCAACGTTAGACCTGTAGACTCAAATGCCCCAGAGACAACTGCCCAAGTCTCCCAATTACAGATCATATTTCTCCACACTGGATCCAGAGGTTATGACTGCACATTGAAATTATAGGAGTGAAAGGAAGAAAAGCTTCATCTTGCCTCGTGTACAGCATGTGCAATGTAACCTGAATGCCTCTGTCTTTTCACTGTGCTTAAGTATATGTGACAACAAATAAGTCATTTGAAATCAACAACAAATACTCCAGGCATAAAGGTAACATAACTGTAAAAAGCCTTCTGCTTTTGTAAATATATTCTCATTAGCACACTTAAAATATATGCTCTTATGTCATTTTCACTGACAGACCTTGCTAGATTGCACTCATTTCAGACGTTAATCACTTCTTTATCCCAAAGATAAAGGATGTTATATTTACCAAACATTACTCAGTTCCCACACGGAACCAATTCCTGGACAGCAGATAGCATCAGTATGTTGAGGACTGCAACCGTGCTGTTGCACTTTAATGTGGTCACTAATGAGACCAAGGACTGCATGTAAGCTTTACGCAATGCACAATGTGCAGGGAATGTGTTTGGGTCTGGCCTGCACATATCATTCCACACTGATACACATCATTCCATACTACACACAGGGATGGGGATAGAAATCTTGGTCCTTCAGTGCTGTACATTGCCCAGGCCCAAGCCTGATCCAAGCACACCCACAGTGTGTTTCTTAGGACTCTTCTCAAGTTGTTGGCTATCATGAGAGATTTCATGGCACTGCACAGCACTTGGATATGATTCCTGACAGTTTTAACACCTGTCTAACCTTAGCCCCACCTGATGGTAATGCACTGTCTCATGGACTGCTGCTTTTTACGAACGCTGGATTGAAAATATCATGTTTAAGTATTTAAAAGTTGAGTAATGCAAACATATCAGACATGCACTTAAATGGATAAGTAGATATTTATTCAATCAACAGAAAATGTCAAGGACTGCAAAAGTAACCGAGGCCATATTTCTTTTGAACTAAACATGGGCTATTGCTATATAATCAACAGAATCTTAATGACTAAAGGATAAATCCAATTCATTCATCCTGGAATCTCATTTGCACATTTCCAAAGTTCCCTGTCTGATGTATTTGTGACCTCAGACTGGTTGCACTTAATCTGCAGGACTGACTGAGTTCAATTCCTGCACTGCAAAGGCACAATTCCCTCGGCTGTCATAAAACGAAGCACTTGATTGATGTTGGCCAACCTCTGGATTGCAATACTGAATAAGCCGCTTGATCGAGTGCAACCATACTCTATAACTGACTAGAGACACCAGTGACCTCTCAAAGGACTGATCTGCTTTGACTTCCATTTGCTTGAAACACATGCAGTGTGTTTGCTACGTATAGCAATCACACATGCTGGATGTGTGATGTTGATACGGCTCAGTGCCATACAGCAACCTGTCAAACCCTCTGACTGCTCAGTGCTCCCCACCATGACAGAGTGCTTGACTCCCCCGTGGTTCTAAAGGAAAGTCAGGCCATTGAGGATATGCCACGCAGCTTAGCACTAAAGAGTAAAACCACGAAAACACCTTGCAAATGACAGAGGCTGGAACCCTCCAAATAAATACAAAGTGAATAAGCATTCAGAAAATGAACTTTGAATGTAAAAACCATGCCTTTTCATTCTCTTCTATTTTTAATCTTGGAATGAAATAGAAAATCTGGTAAACTTTTCAGTCTGTTAAATTGATTCGATACAAATCTTGAGACCTAAGCAAAGATTGCATATTCAAAAACCAGTGCTGGAACTTGTAGGAATATGTACTATTTCCATTCAAGAAGGTTTAACATCAAGAGGACTCTGAGGTGTGGTCATAATCCACTTCTTTGGAGAAGCAGGAAATGTAAGAAAAAGTAGGCCACAAATTCTGACTACAGCTGCTGGGTTACTTGGGAAATGGAATCAGATGTTGTATATTTTACCACATGGCTGCTTGAAAACAAGAAGAAACAGACTGTGCTTAGACAAGCTGCCACATCCAACAAGCATGAGTCAATCTTCCTTGTCATAAAAACCCTAAAGGCCTAATGTGCACAGCATTTATGCAGCTTCTGCCAATAGTTTCTCAAAGCTAGAAAGTTTGTCCAATCTAGAAAGGCTTCTCTCTTGAAGAGTTCCACTCAACCAGTTTATTTTCAATATGAAATGAGTGTTGCTTGGAAGAATTGCTGCGAATAATACGGATGTAATAAGGAACTTTATACCCTTTAATACATTTTCATAGCTTTGCTGCCAGATGAAGTCTGTCTGGCCTGATCTTTTAAGACTACAAAATACAATTGGTGTAAATAAGCATGCCCTGAGATTCATTTCTGATAATCATTGGATTTCTTGCTCTACTTTTATTAAGGTGAAATCAGCTGGTCTTTCGCATTATCAGAACAGAGTACAAAATAGCGGGCTGACTATTATTGTGGTGTTCGGAAACTGATCTTCCAGACATGGCCACTGGTATTTTTAAAAGTTCAGCCAAACACCAGGGAGTTTACTCACAATCCAATTTAGAATGGCGAGGTTGAAGAGCCAAAGTAAGGCCCGCCAAGACTCACAGATTAATAAGGAGAAAGTGAGCACTGCAGATGCTGGAGATCAGAGTTGAAAAGTGTGGCACTGGAAAAACACATTCCTGATGAAGGGCTTATGCCTGAAATGTCAATTATCCTGCTCCTTGGATGCTGCCTGACCTGCTGTGTTTTTCCAGTGCCACACTTTTCATCACAGATTAATAACCCCAGTGATTGGGAGATGTCAATCTGAAGCCCAGGCAACTTTTAAAACATATTTTTAATGTAGCTGCAATCCTGGAGGATTGACTGTTTGTCTGACCACAGTCCTGGAGGGAAAAACCTAGAAACAACTGAATATGAAATTGAGGGTAGAAACAGTACAAGAAGAAGAAAAATTAGACGAGTGAATAAGACTGAAACAGGACTGAAGAAAGCCAGAGAAGCAGTAAGATGATGTGGGGCTTACTAAAACAATAGTGACAAAGAACAAACAAAATTTTCTCACTCCCCACTTGTGGGCAACTTCACTATTCTGACTTTGATCTTGAAAAATGGCTTGGGATCAAGATCATGGCACAATGGCCAATCGCACAGAATTAGTGGCTGGCCCTCTCCAATCCTAACCCTGACATTTTTTTTTACAAATGGGGTACAAATGTAATGGAATACGCCCCAAGACCTCTTTATGTACAAAGGTTAAGACATTTTAAAAAGGGCGAATTAAGAACTATTACAGACTCCAGCCCCCTTATTCTATGCTAATAACACGTCATTTACCTGGTGTAAGTCTCAACAACCGCACCATGTACTGTATTATGTTTTATGAGAAGATGGTTTTACTGCTTGAGAGAATTTACATATGCTGTGTAAAGCAGTTCCTCACTATAGCGCAATACATCATTGTTTCTGATATAATGTTCATTCCTCTTGAGCCAGGAATGCTATAAAACATCAAATAAGATTTTATTTGTACAATGCGTACCCACACTAACAATCTAGTCAAACACACTGAATTTGGTCTGAATCACTGCATCAATATAAAATAGATTTATGCAGCTCTTTTAAACTGTTAAACCGCTTTCAAACTGGGTTCTGTCTGAACTCAGCCATGGTGTTGCACACACTGTATCCATGAGTAGCAAACCATTCCTTCATTCTCAACACTCAACAACAGGAAGTCATGAATCCCAAAGCTACTCCTTGTTCTTTTCAACAATAAAATACCAACACAATTAATTTGCTTTTACAGGCAGGCTGTCACTAGTCATAATATTCAACATAAATTTCATTTGGTATGCTAGTAATATTTTACGTCTCTGCAGACAGGCCAAGGTGCACCTTCCTTCACTAACAACATAGCAATTAGAACTTAATTCTACTTTGCATTTTTAGTCTGAAAAGGTTGCCCCATGAAAAGACATTGTTTTTCATATATCCTCTTCTCTGTGCTGTGGAATGCAGAGAGATTATTTGACAGATGTTGTAACTCAGTACACTATTCCCCACCCCCCCCCCAACAAAAAGCTATAACACCACCCACATGTTCTATTCATTCTCCAAATGTGACCCCTCCTCTCCATGTAATCGGTTCCACTGGGAATAGTATAGAACGAGTTTAAACACCAATTATACATTTGTCAGTCAGTCATCAACAAATGTGGATTGTTCAGTTCCTGAAGATACTATCTGATCAACAGTGGATTTCTAAGTTTATTTTAGTCAGGGCCTTTTTCCAACATTCAGACTGTGCCTTTTGCAGCTTTCCCAGGGAGGGCTCTGTGCCAGCTGCAAACTGGATGAGTCACCTACAGATAAGGCTCCTCCCATATCTCTCAGAACCAGTCACTGGGTGGAGCACTGGAGTGTGGCAGCATTGATTCGCTCCCGATCTAGTCTTTACTCCCACCTGCACAGGAATGTAGCTAAAATTAGAAACTCAGAAATGCAAGAAGATCCATCTGCTCCATTGTTAGTTGTTCATTATTCAACTGGGCAATAACAAATTGAATTTAACTAGGCAGGCTAAACATTGTCCTAGCAAAAGGTATCACTAACATCTCCATCAGTGAATCATCAGTTATACATGCACTGCTTCAGTTATTACTCACAAGGTAGTATTTTTAATGTATGGACCTGCTCGCAGTGGGGAAGTCCAGCAGTGGGCTGGATTTTGCTGTGTTGTTTTTTTTTATTCAGACACTGCACTACTATGTTGCTTCTGTGTTTCCTGGCCAAAAGCAGTGCATGAGCTTGTCACAATCCACATCTGGCTTCAATATTAAAGGCAGCCTTAACTAGAGTCAGAATCAATCCTTACCATAACTGTCAGAACACAGTAATAGAAATGATGGCATCTCAATGTGCAAAGCCTGGTTCCTGATCCACCTGGTTCTCTGAAGCATCCCAGAAAGGTCTTACTTCAGATTATACCCTTCACAATGGATGTGAGGAAGAGACCATCTACTGAAAGAGAGATAGTGCCTTGAAGTGGAGGCGAGGACCCACAGATGCACTCATGAATTCAGAGCCAAAAGTGATTCAATGACCTCACCATGGCAGGGAAGATGCCAACCATATTGAAGTGCCATAACGTCTCTCCTTGACTTTGCAATTTTCCACTACCAAACACTCCTCAGGTCAACAAAACTTGTTCTCCATCCATTTATCTCACAAGGTACTTACTTATATCCACTTATGAGCATGTCATCTTTTGCCATCTCATGTCCATCCTTCACAGATACCTTTTTTTTATATTGTTTATTGAAAAGATTTTTATTCTTTCCAAAATCATAAAATTGCAAAAAAAAACAATCTGAGAGTATAAGAACAATTACAATAAACTAACTACTACTCTACTCCACGAAGCAAATAATAATTAAAAAACTACCCATATTAAAATTCAATAAATAATTGAACAAACTAAATTATATTAAATTGAATTACTCCACTTAGTGTAAACCCCCAAAGCTCCCCATCATCGGGAGCATCGTTTAGCATACCTGTATTTATTTGGGATTCTTCCTCTCAGGGCATCTGGCTCATCAGACTGGGTCTTGTGGCTCACAGTTACTTTCTAATACATTGTCTCTTCATCATAATTTATTTCTCACTTTCACAGTTCTCTGCTTTCCTTCCATACAGGAGAGGAGAACACAGAGCTGCAGAGAGGATCAAAGGATACAAGGTGACCCTCCAGTGATGGTCTCCCTAGCTGCAGTGGAGGATGAGGCATTCCTGATGAAGGGCTAATGCCTGAAACGTCGATTCTCCTGCTCCTCATGCTGCCTGACCTGCTGTGCTTTCCCAGCAACACACTCTTGACATTAGAAATCAACAGACCACCAGAGTGTCAGGTCATTGGAGATTAAGAGATATTTGTCTGTGAGATCCAGGGTCTCAGACTTATATATCACATAACCAAATAGCTCACTGAAATAATTCTTATTGAAGTGGTGTCACCTGTAACTGCAATAGGACCGTGTGTACAATGATGATTTAGAACGGACAAAGTAAAATGGTTCAAATTTGGGTTTTCCATCTCCCACAGGTCTTAACATTAGATAAAGTGCTGCAAGAGTTTGACCGCCTCTCAGGTAAATATATATTCTATGGAAGCAAAGTCTCATCTCTCCTATACAACCTCCAGCTGTTCAGATATACACACCAGTTGAGGCTGCAAGGTAGGCACATGGGGACACTCACAACACGGGAATAGGAACAGGTACCGGAGATAGGTGCTAACATTATTCCTGTTGGACCACACAAGACAATCCAAGCATTGCTCAGTAGGACATAGAGACCGAGATTCAGGGCTCACAATTAAGACAAATATTCTGGCGCCACAATAAAAAAAATGATATCCTGTGAGCATTTCTAGAGGGCTTGTGGAATATTGGTGTGAGATTGGAAGAGTCAATGTATGATGTCAGGACTCAGTACTTTGTGCTGATGTTCACCTCCAGGGAATGTATAATTACCTAAATGCAAGCTAGCATGGAGCACTAGACATGGCAGACAACCGAGTCCATGTTTTCCTGACCAAAGGCCTGTACACTGAATCTGCCACTTTGAAAAGAATGGAGGAAAGCCTTGCCTTGGCTCATCAAAGTGCTCTCCAACCCTTTGCAAGTAGGAAAGTGCCAATCGGCCAATGAGAGGAAAGATGGAGGAAGGGGACATTGAAGTGGGGACTGCTTGACGTGTTTCCACTTCTTTGCCTCACCCCAGTTAGATATCCACATGCTGTCTCCTGTCCCAATGCTTGAGAGTCTCTGTTTCAAGAAGGCAGCTCACCACCTTCTCAAAGGCAACTGGGGATAGGTAATAAATGCTGGCTCAGGCAGTGATGTTCATATCTGAAGAATGAATGAATAAATAAAAATTGGTACGGGTAAGGTCATGGAAAAATTTGAAAACAAGAATAAGAATTTTAAAATTGAAACTTAACTGGACCAGAAACTGATGTAGGTCAGTGAATGTAGGCATGATATATGAATGCAGTTGCTTTGAGTTAAGACATGGGCAGCAAAGTTTTGGATGATGTCAAGTCTATGCAGTTTGGAGGCAGATATCCTAGGAGTCCTCACATATGTCTCCAGATTCCTCAAAGTCTCATGACGTTGGGTCGAACAGGGGCAAGGAAACCCCCTGCTGATCACCACATATTGCACACACACCTCACCTGATGCATTGCCACTTCTCCATGTTGAACACCATTTGGAGGAAACACTAAGGATCCTTGTGGAGGCAAAGTGCAAAGTCCAATCTTAACATTGAGAATATGTTCCATTGTGTTATGGGGCACTATCAGCATGCTGAACAGAACAGTTCTTAAGTTTGGATTTGGGTGGCACAGTGGCTCAGTGGTTAACACTGCTGCCTCACAGCACCACAGTCCCAGGTTCAATTCCAGCCTCAGGCGACTGTCTGTGTGGAGTTTGCACATTCTTCCCATATCTGCATGGATTTCCTCCGGGTACTCTGGTTTCCTCCTACAGTCAAGATGTGCAGATCAGGTGAATTGGCCATGCTAAATTGCCCATTGTGTTAGGTGCATTAGTCAGAGGGAAATGGGTTGCTGTGGACTTGTTGGGCCGAAGGGCCTGTTTCGACACTGTAGGGAATCTATCCTCCGAGCCCAGTATATACCTAACTCTACCATGACTATCAGGGCTGGCAATCAACCCTTGTTCAATGACGAATGCAGGAGGGCATGCTAGCACCAGGTATATTAAAAATGAACCTGGAGAAGCTACAAAGACGTTGTATGTCAAACAATATAAGCAGCAAGTGACAGATGGAGCTTCGTGACTTCACAGTCAATGGATCAGATCTAAGCTCTGTAGTCCTGTCACATTTAATCTTGGATAGTGGTGGACAATTAAAAAACTCACTGGAGGATGTGACTTTGAAAACATCCCTACCCTCAATAATGGGGATATCAGTACAAAAATATAATGCTGAAGAATTTGGAACATGACTTCAGCGAGAAGTGCTGTGTGGATGATCCATCTCAGCCTCCTCCAAAAGTCTATAGCCTGACATATGCCAGTCTTCAGCCAATTTGATTGATTCCGTATGATATGAAGAAACAATTGGAGGTATTGGATGCTGCAAAGGCCACGGGCCTTGACAACATTCTAGTAAAAGCACTAAAAAAATTGTGATCTAGAAATAGCATGTCCTTAGCCAAGCTGTTCCAGTGCAGCGACAACACTGGCATCTATCTGATCATGTGGAAATTGCCCAGGATTAATACATACATAAAGACCAGGACAAATCCAACCTATCCAATTACAAATGCGTAATTCTACTCGAGCATCAGTAAAGGGATGGAAAGTGTCTTCAACACTTGCTTAGCAATAATCTGTTCACTGAGGCTCATGTTGGGTTTTTAAAGGAAGACTCAGCTCCTGACCTCATTACACCTTGACCTAAATGTGGACAAAAGAGCTGAATTCCAGATATGTGGAGAGAATGAATCTCCTTGATATCAAGACCATATTTAACTGAGTGTGGCATTGAGGAGTTGTAGTAGAATTGTAATGAATGGGAATCAGGAGTGAAACTCTCCGCTAGTTGATATCATACCTGGCAAACAAGAAGATAATCATGGTTGTTGGAGGCCAGTCAACTCAGCTCCAGGACATTTCTGTAACAATTCCTTAGGGTAGTGTCCTCAGCCCAACTATCTTCAGCTGCTTCATCAATGACCTTCCATAAGGTCAGAAATGGGTGTGTTCGCTGATGATTGCACAACATTCAATACAATTCACAACTTCTCAGATATTGAAGCAGTTAGTCAAACGCAACAAAATCTGGACAATACCCAGACTTGCCCTGACAAATTTCAAGTAACATGACACAATTGCCAGTCAATGACCATCACCAATATGGAACAATGTAAATATCGCTCTTTGATATTCAATAGGGTTGCCATCACTGAATTCCCCCATGATCAACATCCTTGGGGTTACCGTTGACCAGAAACTCAATTGGACTTGCCACATAAATAAAATGGCTTAAAGAGCAGATCAGAGCCTAGGAATACTGCAGCAAGTAACTTACCTAATTCTAGTTACTCTCTAATGGAAGAAAGCTGTACTCCAGTTCAAACAAGGCAATACTGAAGAACACTTCTTTTTATGGGCTCTATTTCAAAGGCTTCTCAAAATGGATCAAACCAGTTGTCTAATAAACTAGCTTCAACTGAGTATCTGTAAATTCCTGTTGTAAAGCTGCAACTAAACTGCAAGCAATCAAATGAGCAACTTTTAGTTAACTGCTAAATTAAATAACAGACTAGATTTTTGATTGAAATTAACCCTTAAATTTAGTTATTCCTTAAGACTTATTGCTGAAGACTCCCTGTTTCACCAAACTCCATTAACACACCAATGCAACAAAGCAGCATGCCAGTGCAGCATGGAATGCATCAGCTCCCACTGCAAATTCACAGCTGAAGAGTTGTTCAAAATATTCTTTCCAACATTAATGGATAAAATTGTTAACAGAAATACTATCCTATGAAAAAAAATTTTATTCTATTTGATCTTGTTCTATTGATATTTTCAGTGTTTTCAAAAACAGTTTTGCCTACCATCATGGTCAGCATTTGTTTACCATCATTTAAGACTCCTCAGATACTGAAGCAACACATTTTCAAATGCAGCAAAAGCTGGACAATATTGAGGTTTGGGCTGACAATTCAAATTTAACATTCATACCAAGTGTGAATAGACTGGGGCTAGTTCCCTGGATGTTGGAGGCTGAGGGATGACATTATTGAGGTTTATAAAATCATGACAGGCATGGATAAGGTGAATAGACAATGTCTTTTTCCCAGGTAGGGGAATCGAAAACTAGAGGGATACGTTTAGGTGACAGATGTAAAAGAGACCTAAAGGGCAACTTCTTCACACAAACGGTGGTAGGTGTATGGAATGAACTGCCAGAGGAAGTGGTGGATGCTGGTACAATTATAACATTTAGAAGACGTCAGGATGGGTGTATGAATAGGAAGGCTTTAGAGGGAAATGTGCTAAATGCTGGCAAATGGGACTAGGTTTATTTAGGATATCTGGTTGGCAAGGACAAGTTGGACTGAAGGGTCTATTTCTGTGCTGTATATCTCTCTGACTCTACCTGTGACTAAACGTGCCAGTACCAGGCAATGGATATTTCCAAAAAAGGGAGAAAGTAATCATCTCCTCTTAACATTCATTACTAACACTGAACTCTCATTATCAACATCCTGGTGGTTACCCTTAACTAGAGACTGAACTGGACTGCCATTAAAACAACCTACTGCAAGAGCAGATCAGAGATTAGGAATACTGTAGCAGTAACTCACCTCCTGACTCTAAACAGGTTGCCTACCATCTACAAGGCACAAGTCAGAAACAGGAGAAAGTGAGGACTGCAGATGTTGGAGATCAGAGCTGAAAATGTGTTGCTGGTAAACACATTCCAGAAGGGCTTTCCAGCCCTTCTTCAGGAAGGGCTCATGCCTGAAACGTTGATTCTCCTGCTCTTTGGATGCTACCTGACCTGCTGTGCTTTTCCAGCAACACATTTTCAGACAAGTCAGAAATATGATGGAATCTTTCCCACTCAACTAAATGATTACAACTCAACAACACTTGAGAAGCTTGATGAGATCTAAGAGAAAGTAGCTTTCATGTTTGGCACCACATCCACAATATCTTCAGAGGGTGGTGTGGATTAGAGACGCTGACTGGCCTGCTCCCGCACTGTAGGGATTCAATGATTTTATAAAGAGTACCAAGTACATCGGAACCTGCAAGATTCCGTCCCAGCCACACATCACACAGACTTACAAATTATCACTGTTCTTTCAGTGCTACTGGGTTAAAGTGTGAGAGCTCCCTCAGTAATGGTGTTATGGCTGTTCTACTCCAAATACACTTCAGTGGTTCAAGAGATCATCAATTGGGCTAATAGGAATGGTCAATAAATGCTGGCCCAGTCAGTGAAACCTACATCCAATTAACATATAAAATATATAGGTTGAGTTTATCATACAGACAGCATCTGACACAATGATGCTAACTGTTTACTTTTGTGGAATGAAATCCATACACTGTTATTCTGTGACAATTTATAACATTCATGAAGTAAGAATAATAAAGTTAATGCCGCAATGTAACAATAATCCTCTAATCTGTGAGATATCAAGAAAAACCATGAAGTTCATTTGTGGCAAACTCTTGCGACTATGTTCATATCCAGCGTGGTTACACCACAGACACTGCACATAAATAGTGAATCGCTATTGAAAGTAATTGAGCAAGTCAGCAAATTAAAGACATTGGCATCAAAGTATGGGATGACATCAAGTCTATGCAGTATAGATGAGGATTTTAGCTCGGGTATATTGTTATCTCTAGATTTAACTACATTCCAAAGGCATGAATGGGACTTTCAGCAGCAGATGTGCTGATTAAGAACAAGTTCTCCAAGCGGAAGCTTTTCACTTGGGAAAAGAGACAAACGTCCTGGATTAGAACAGCGAATTCTCTGAAATGGGTTTTCTGTCTTTTAGCACCATCTACTGGGAAATAGTGCAATAAATGTGCATATTAGGGATCCACCTCACTCATTAATATCTAGAAAAATTGCAATCCCCATCACAAAAAGACAACTGTATTGAGTAATTTGAAAGTGTTTACCACTTTTACTGAACCTGGAGTATTAATCTATTCATTAGCCACTTTATGAAAAAGTGCTTTCTCTTTGCAGTCTTTATATGGATTTGTACCTATGGCCCTTGGTATTTGATTATAGTTGAGTACAGTGGCCCTGATATCAATATTTAAAGTTTCTTAATATTCAAGCTTCTGAGATGGAGTTGGGCAGACGTGAGTAAATCCCTGAAATAATGACTACAAGTCAGTTTCTGCAATATATTTTGATTTCTAGGTTTCATGACTCCACTTTGCGTGGAGGGTGTGATGCACACTCAGATGACACAAATAACAAGTCCCCTTATTAAAAGGCTATTGCGGAAATTTAATTGGAAGGAGGCAGTTGGGCCTTAGGATGGATGCACATAGAGTTTTAGGCCTTCACTCAGGGTCAGGGGTGCACTACAGGCTTAATCCTGAATACAATCAGGGTCAGGCCAGACAGACATTACCTCAGGAATCAGAGGCCAAAACCAACCAAGAATGTGAACTGAGCAACTAGAGAGTTGTGCAGTACTTTTGGATATAGTACAGGAAGTGACTTAATTACCTAACTAGGTCATGAAAAGTGAGAAAGATTAGCTGATTGATCCATTTTCCATGGTACAATATCACACGCTCCTTTCACTCTGTCTTGCCAAGAATACTTCACGTTATCACTCGTTCAGTATGTCTGCACTTCCTCGCTATCCTGGCCACTGCTGCTCCATATGCTGTTGTCAATCACTTGTTTATAGGATTGATTATACATTAATGAACTGGATGAAGAAACTATGTGCATTTTGGCTAAGTTTGCAGATGGTACAAAGACGGGTCGAGGAACAGGTGGTACTGAGGAGGTGGGGAGACTGCAGAAGGATTTAGACAGGTTAGCAGAGTGGGAAAAGAAGTGGCAGATGGAATATAACATGGAAAATTGTGAGGTCATGCACTTTGGTAGGAAGAATAGAGGCATGGACAATTTTCTAAATGGGGAGAAATTTTAGAAATCCGAAGTGCAAAGGGACTTGGGTGTCCCAGTCCAGGTCAGGTTAAGTTGGTCGTTAGGAAAGCAAATACAATGTTGTCATTCATCTCGAGAGGACTAGGATATAAAAGCAGGGATGTACTTCTGGGGCTTTATAAAGCTCTGGTCAGACTACATTTAGAGTATTGTGAGCTACTTTGGGCTCAATACTCAGGAAGGAAGTACTGGCCTTGGAGTGGGTCCAGGGGAGGTTTATGAGAATGATCTCAGGAATGAAAGTCTTAACATATGAAGAATATTCCAGGACTCTGGGACTAGAGTCAAGAGTGTTTAGAAGGATGAGGGGGTCTTATTGAAACTTAAAAATAATGAACAGCCTGGGCAGAGTAGATGTTGGGAAGATGGGAAGTAGGAGAGACTAGGGCTCAAGGGCACAGCCTTAGAGTAAAGGAAAGACCCTTTAGAATGGAGATAAGGAGAAACTTCTTCAGTCAGAGAGTGGCGAATTTGTGGAATTCATTGCCACAGAAGGCTGTGGAGGCCAGGTCATTGAGTGTATTTGAAACACAGAAAGATAAGTTCTTGCTTGTCAAGGGGATCAAAGGTTACATATAGAAAGTGGGAGAATGGGGTTGAAAAACTTATCAGCCATGTTTGAATGGTGGTGCAGACTCAATGGGCTGAATGGTCTAATTTCTGCTCCTATGTCTTATGGTTTTATGATTATTGAAAAGACTGTTAATGATGGTGGTTGGAGACATGAAGGGAGGATTTTGTAAAATACAGCAATTATTGGTGGCTTTCTTGGCTTCTCCTGAGCTATCTAGATGCCTGTAGGACAACGTCAGCATTTAGGTGGTTTGTTCTAGAGCAAGCTGATGCTCATGTGGCTTTTGTTGCAATGAAAGCTTTTGAGTTTCATCGATGAGGTTTCTCACATGTGTCATGATCTATGTTTTAAGACAGATTGTTCTAGCAGACTACCACATATGTGCAATTGAGGATATCCCTGTGACTGTGGGAAGTCAGCCAGAGAAACAGATACAAGTGTTTATTTACTCCAGCCATTGTCATCATAGAGGTTATTTGTGTAACCCTCAATTCTGGCCAAATAAATATCCATCCATCAGTTACCACATGCATTTTTGCAAATTAATTTTGCAGGTTAACAGACTATTGATATGGCTCTGGTAGTACATCATAGCAAGACCTTCAAAACCATAAGAAACGACCACCGTCAACTAAGCAACATCAATCTTTTCTCTGACAGACAATATACCTTGGCCTGAAGTCTCTCAAACCCTTCTGACTGACATAAGAGTAAATCAGCACCTGTTTCTGACCTTGCCATTCTGCGACTGACTTCTCTATCTGCCAAGCAAAGTCACCACTTGAATAAAACCTATTGTGTATTGGTTGTGACACAGCTATGTGTCCCTAATTAGGCCGCACTGCCGACACATTCAAACCAAGTTTGTTAAATTTTGATTCAGGAACTCAACTGGGGTCAGAAGCTGGAATGAAAACAAAAAAAAATGTTGGAAATCACAGCGGGTCAGAGCAGCATCCATAGAAAGACAGCGAGCTAACATTTTGAGTCCAGATGACTCTACATCAGAGCTGACACTTATGTCAGACACTTATGTCAGCTCTGATGAAGAGTCATCTAGTCCCAAAAAGCTAGCTTGCTGTCTTTCCGTGGATGCTGCCTGAGCCGCTGTGATTTCCAGCAATTATTTGTTTTCAGTACAGATTCCAGCATTTGCAGTAACTTGTTCCTACTCAAGAGCTGAAATGTTGGGGTGCAGACCTCTGGGGGCAATATTGGCCATTGTGGAATTCTGGCTGAGCTATAACAACTGTACTCCCATTTGAACAGGCTTATGATCTCGCAGTTCCATAGTTTTATCTTCTTCATTCACACAGTTCTCATTGAGCGGCTATGACAAATTTCAAGCCTCAACATGGGTTCATAATGGGAAAAGGTTTGTGAAACACTGCATTAAAAAGGGAAACCATTCAAACACTGGGTGTGTACAGTGCTGGGTTCTACATTGTAACTTCTCATCATCTTAAAAATATTGCGAAGACATTGAAAGAGAAATGATAAAGAGTAATATAGTTAAAAGGAGTGATTGCTAGAAAAATCAGTAAATAGCTGAAAATGACATTTAGGATAACCCTGGTGAAAAGAAGACCACGTAAAAATCAAGCAAGTGGAAAATAATTTTGCCAGCATGAATCTCAGTAAGAGCTAAAGTATCGAATCATTGCATTCCTTGACAATGTGTTGTGGTCAATAAGAGACTGATTGGTAAAAAAAGTAAACATTTCAAAGGCTTATATACCATTAAAAAGAAAGAAGACTGGGAGGTAGAATGAAGAAGAATAGACAGAAAAGGCAATGCGTGGTCAATATTTCTATGATTAAAACTAGTGTTACCTAAATTGAAACAAAGGAAGACAGCAAGTCTATAATCAGGGAGACACATTAAACAAGGATGACATGGGAAAAATCTTTTAGTGAAGAAATAACAGATGGCTTTAAGGTATGTTCTGCAGAGCAAGATAATTGGGGAAAGGGATAGATGTGACAATGAAACATAGAAACAAATTTGAAAAGGGGGTAAGTTCAAGTCCAGGATATTTAGATGTTCAGTAGAGAACATACAAATTGGAACATTTAGCAATAATGATGGAAAAGAAATTGGTAACAAGCATTCAGAATAAAGCAAATTGGATAGTGTGGGTGTGATGATCAAGGGAAGGTGAAAAATTCTTGGGAGAATCAGGTCTGGGCTTGGATCTTGCCTCTCTGAATTATAAGGTTTTGAGGTCAAATCTCATTTCAGGCTTCAGCATAAAATCAAGATTGACCTTCTATTGAAGGAGTGCTACACTGTCAGAGTTGCAGCATTTTGGACAAGATGTTAAGCCAGGACATCATCTGCTTGTTAGGTAGATATAAAAAAAGACCCCATAGACTATTTTGAAGATGAATGAGAAAGTTTTTCCCAATTTCCTTCAAAATCTAACATTCAAAAACTGATGAGGAAAATATCACATTGGTGTTTGGGAGCTTGTTGTGCACAAAATGGCTGCCACATTTCCACCATTACAACACTGACTATATTTCAAAAGTACTTAATTGTCAGTGAAACACAATAAGACTTCTGGGGGATGTGTAAGAATCTATATCAATGCAAGTATGTTATTTTTAAATTTGAACAGGAAATCCAAGGAAATGAAGTCTTTTGACAAATTGAGATAAATTAAGAATCAGATCTTGAGGAAATTGTGTCACCTGATCCTCCACCACACTTAAGTTTACAGTTTATAAATATATTGTAAACAAGGGTAGTGTGTGTAACATCACAGTCACATCTGTCTGGCGCATTTAATTCAGTTCTACTTCAAAACCCTCCCGTACATTTTCAGAGTATAATGTACATGCAGACAAAACAGTGAAGTGCATGTAATACATGTAAGTTACTTGCCTGAACTAAATCAATTATCTTCCAATTTGCCATCTTTTTTGACAGGTCCTCTGTAGCCATAATCCATCTGTGAATTTACACAATATGTCATCAGTCCACTCAACCACAGAAGTATCATTTCCAAATCTAGCCTGACTGTGGCTACTCTATGCACTAACCAGCAACTATTACTAGATAAAGATCAGCAGTTGATTTTTTTTTACACTTAGCTAATCCTTTGCTGAAGCAAATAGGAATGCTCACATTAAATTTCTGATATGGTCCAAGTTAGTGTGGATCAAGTATGGAAGTTGGAATCTTCCTAGTCTATGAGTCAGTCCCATAGCATTATTTCAGCAGTGAGGTGACTTGTAATGCAAGTGAACTGTATTAATATCAATATCCCAGTTCCAATCTCATTTTAGTAATGTACAGTAATGTAGATGCTGTCCTTAAAAGAGGATTTTTAAAAAGGACCATATCCTCAGAAGTGTTGGACTTTCAGAAAAGAAAGTAAATTGGAAATGGAAGACTTTAGAGAAGGTTTGATTGTCTCACACTCTCAAAAGACTCTTGTAACTTTAACCAGTTTTAAAAATTTATGCTTTCATGCAGAGAGCTACACTAAGGGAGATTCAGTAATAATGTATGTACACATCTTCCAACTTGGTGTTACAACACAGAGACACACAGCCAAAAGAAATCAGCCTTTCTACCTCTGCATTCAGAACACAGTAAACTTAAACCCCTGAATACCTTCAATGGTTACTCCAATGGTTCCTACACATACATTTGAAAACAGGTCGAAGACTTTGTCAATAATTAATTTTGGATACTAGTTTTGTATCTTAAACAACACACTTAATAATTTTTAAAATATATAATAATTTTAACAGAGAAGATAAATTAATTAAACAACAAGGTAATCTAATTGCAATTTTGCTTTAAACCTGAATAATTTGTTTTCAGCTCCCTTTCACATAAGAGTGAGAGACAGACGGACAAACACAGGTAAAGGATAAATAAAAGAAAATAGCAAAACTGTTCAGAATACTTAAATGGTTTACATGAAGCATTGTTTCATAGGCATAGATGGTGACTCCTTGATTGCTTTTCTGGAGATGTTAACTGAACCACCTTTTTAGTTCACTCAGGCAAAAGGTATTAATAGTTCATCTCAGCTTTCTGCTTTTATACCAAAAGCTGGCAGGGGAGATTAGGCAGGGAGCTTCAAATCTTCACACCAACAGCCAAACATTTCTCTCCAGAAAATACAGTTTAAAAACAGGTCAACTCTGGTTCCTCTCTGCAAGACTGACCTTTTGTTTTTCTGAGGCCTCAATTACCATTCAGCATCTGCCCCCAGCTGCTTGAATATAGGGCTCTTCCAGACTTACTGGAACCAATTCTCAGGTCCATCTTCATTTATAGCACAACATTTGCTATCTGTTTAAGCATAATGCTCTTCCAGGGATTGCTAATCAAGAATCAACTCACAATTAACCTCCATGCCTGGCCTTAAACAAACAAAAGCATGTTTGGTCTTCCTTTTCATTTTAGTACAAGCTGTCTCCTAAAATCCCAAAGTCCTCTTCAGCCCACAAATTCCCAGTTCACAGCTTCAAACCAAATTTGATAAAGAAATAAACATAACAAAAAAATCAGCAAGTGTTCCAACATCTGTCATATCACATTTATCATGCCATAGTAGGAGGTATGATCAGTAAGTTCACAGATGATATGAAACTTGGTGATGTGTTAATAATGAGGGGGAAAGCCTTAGATTACAGAATGTTATAGATGAACTGGTCAGGTAGGCTGATAAGTGGCAAATGGAATTAATCCTGAAAAGTATGAGGTGATGTATTTTAAGAAAACTAACAAGGCAAGGAGTACGCATTGAATGGTAGGACCCTAGGAAGTACAGAAGATTATAGAAATCCTGGTGTGTGTGACTATAGATCCTTGAAAGCAATAGAATATGTGGATAAGGTCATTAAGACAACCTATGGGACACTTGCCTTTATTGGTCAAAGCATTGAACACACGAGCAAGGAGGTTATGATGTTAACCAGGCCACAGCTGGAGTACTGTGTGCAGTTCTAGTTGCCACATTATAGGAAGGAATTGAGTGTTTCTGCCTCCACCACCAAACTAAGCAGCAAATGTTAAATACCTACCATCTATCTGGGTGAAAATATTTCTCTTCAAGTTTTTACTGATCACCATATATCTGTGGCTCCTGGTAATGGACTTCTCCACCAGGGAGTACAACTCTTTCCCATCCACCTTACCTATGCCCCCTCATCATTTGTACATCACAATTAAATCACCCCTCAACCTCCATTGTTCTAAGGTGAGCAATGCCAGCTTATCCAATCTTTCCCCATAATTGCAATTTTCAAACCTAACAACATTCCTGTAAATCTCCTCTTTATTATCTTGTGTGAAATTACGTCCTTCTTATAATGCAGGGATGAGAACTCTCCACCAAATTCCAGCTGTGACCTAATCATCAGTTTATACAGTTCCAGCATTTTGTATTCGATACCCCATTCAATAAAGAAAATTTTCCACCTTATCTACTTCCAATATTCCTTTCACACTATGCTCAGTGGTTAGCACTGCTACCTCACAGCGCTAGGGACCTGGGTTCCAGCTTCGGGCGACAGTTTGCATGTTCTCCCCATGTTTGCTTGGTGTTCCTCTGGAGTGCTTCAGTTTCTTCCACTATCCGAACATGTGCTGGTTAGGTGGATTTACCTTGCTAAATTGCTCATAGTGTCTTGAGATGTGATGGTTAGGTGGATTAGTCTTGGGAAATGCAGAGTTACAGGGATAGGGTAGGCGAGTGGGCCTGGATAGAATGTTCTTCGGAGCGTCGGTATGGATGGATAGGCCGAATGACCTGCTTTCATGCTGTTGGGATTCTATGATTCTATGATCTAATATTTTACTTGCCTCCTCAAAGGGTAGAATACTTGCATCAATCGTCTCCTTTGCAAAGGCAGAGAAATCAATGTATCAAGAATAACCATACCCAGATCTTTAGCATTCATACATAAGTTATCTTGTACATCTGATAAACCATGCTCTTAATGTGACAAGGTTACATTATCTTAGAATTTTCTTGATTTCACAGACCAGTTTTGTGTATGAAAACTGGTACACATCAGCCACATCAGGTATGGCTTTCTCATTTTATTTCTCCCCTGTACTTCTGTTTTCCTCTAGGCTTTCTAAAGTAGTGAGTCCTTTGTGCTTTAGCTTTCCCTTTTTGCTTTATCTTACCCTGTAGACTTCTGGATATGAGAGGACCCTAGATTGAGGGCCAACCTTTTTCCTTTGTGAAGATGTGACCAGTCTCAGAATGCCTTCTGCTGATTTTACACTAATTTTCGTTCAAGCAACTGTATCCAGCCCACTTTCACTCGATTCTTTCTCAGCTTTTCCCTAACTGAGAACTTTTACTGTTGTTATATCTTTGTTCTTTCCCATAATGATGCTAAATCTAACAGTGCTATGATAATAATCTCCAAAACAGTCACACATTGCTATTGCATCCACTTACATTCAAAGACCAAATCCAGAAATATGCTCCTTCTCATTGGCCTGGCTATGTGATGGCTAATAATGTTTTCTTGTCTGTTTTAAGATTGTTTTACCCTCCCTGCCTTTCACACAATTCATGTTCAAGTTGACATTTGAAGAGTTGAAGACTCCCAAATATGACTGATGTGGGAACCCCCAGCATGGCAACATCTCAGCCAGCATGGCGGTCTCCCAGCGTGGCAATGTCTCAGTTAGCATGGCGGTCTCCCAGCGTGGTGTGGTATCTAAGAAGGAGGACTTCCGATGGTACATGGTGGTCTCTCAGCCTGTCATGGCCTTTGCATGGACTTCTGGTCTCGAGGTGATTTCAGAGTGATCTCCCAGCCTTCTGAGGTTCAAAGTGAAGCCTCGTGCGGTCTGCAGCCAAGCCACAGTGGGCGCTGGAGATTAAGTGCCACCAAGGTCTGGATTGGAAGACCATTGTTCTGAACTTTTTTGTGCAATGCCAGTTTTTTTATTTCTCTACTTTTATAAGATCTTGTAAGTGAAGAAACTATGCTGAAAAATGTGTTGCTGGAAAAGTGCAGCAGGTCAGGCAGCATCAAAGGAGCAGGAGAATCGACGTTTTGGGCATAAGTCCTTCTTCAGGAATCCCTTCTTCAGATTCCTGAAGAAGGGCTTCTGCCTGAAACGTCGATTCTCCTGCTCCTTTGATGCTGCCTGACCTGCTGCGCTTTTCCAGCAACACATTTTTCAGCTCTGATCTCCAGCATCTGGAGTCCTCACTTCCTCCTAGTGAAGAAACTATCCCTAGGTACCTTTGAACCTAAGATGGTGATGTAAGTGATGAATTGTGAACTTTTCACTGTACTCATTTGAGTCCATATGACAATAAAAGGCTAATTCTAATTCATTGTTTCTGGAGTCAGAAATTTGCCTCCATAACTATTCTTCTGTTTCCCTCTCACTAACTTGAGGGGTTTGTAGTACACTTCTAGCAGCACAGCTGCTACTTTTTCTTCTGTCATTCAGAATCACTTGGCAATTTTCTGTTTCCTGTTCCTTGGTCTGAAGTTGTTCTACCTGAATCTGCCTTTAGGTTCTCATGCCCCTGCCAATCCTGTTTAAACCTTCCCTGACTGCATGAGCACTGTTGCTGGAATTTCCCTAGAGTTTTTGTGTTGCTGATGCATAGGCCACATCTTGCTCAGTCATAGGAGTGTGGTAACAACAACTGCTCTATGCATAGGGACTTTTGCTGATACACAGAAGTCTTTGTTGTCAAACATTGACTGTTGTAGTTTGTTCAAGGCTGAGCTGGTGCAGCTGATTTCTTCTTATTGCTTCTCCAAATCTTTAGTTGTTTAGTGCTTTCCATAACTGGTTCAAATTGCAAAATTGTGCAGTAAGTAGAATTGACATTGCCATTGCCATTCTCTGTAAGGACATCCCTCTGCCCAACTTTCTGGGGAGTGGTAGCTGAAGGAACAAGCAGAAGATAGACAACCTACATTAAAGAAAAGGCTGGTAATGGCCTTTTTTTCTCATGTTCATAACTCAAGGGGGCACATTTCCAACATTGATGATGATCCCCTCATGAATTCTCCCACAGGATACTGGATATAACTTGGACACTCTTAGTTAAAATTGTGATGAGGGGTACTCAAATGTTCTTTCTAGCCATTCTCATGTGAAGAGCTATTGTAGCCATCCTGAATAGGACTGCGAATGCATGACCAGTGTCCCCAATAAGTGGAAGGTTCATGAAACTTTTCCATAGAGCCTTTCAATGGATACAGTATGTCAGTTTCATCAGCATTAATGCCGTGATTCCAGATTCCAGTGAAGGACTTAAGTGAATGTGCTATTCTGATCTCAATGAGTTTGACAAAAAAAAATCCATAATTCTGGGATTACACGTTTCCCAGAACAAAAACAAACAGACTTCATTGCCATGCAGGTAAACTGAAAGTTACAAATCAAGGTGGCAGCATTCTGACAGCTCAAGGTCAAAGATCAAAGATAAATCTAGAAGATGAAAGGGTGTGATGGGAAGAGAAAGACCAAGAGATCTAACAATACTGATCATCATGGCAGGCAACGCTTTTTTTGAGACCATAAGGAGCATGTGTAAAACAAGATCAAGTAGACAAAATCTCCTTTGTTCATAGGATAGTATTTCTGTTAGCAATGGAAATAACATCTTTAACAATGCTTCAACTTTGAATCTATGGTGTTAGCTGGTGCATTCCATGCTGCATTGGAGTACTGCTTTGATGCATCAGAGTATAATTGAAATTTGGTGAAACAGAGGAAGTTGCAAGTGGTAGGTTTTAAGAAATAATTTAATTTGAGGGATAATTTCAAGACAAAATCTAGTCTGTTCTTTAGTTCAGCAATTAATGAAAAGTTGCTCCATTGACTATATGCAATTTATTTGCAGTTTTATAACAGGAATTTACAGGTTCTCATCTGAAGTTAGTTAATTAGAAAATTTGTTTAAACCAGTTCCAGAGGCTTTTGAATTAGGGACCATAAAAGAAGGGTTTCTTCAGTCCTGCCTTGCTGCACTGGAATACAACAGTGTTGCATTAGAGTGTAACGAGAATTTGGAAAAACAGGTTGAAATCAATTCCTACTTTTCCCTCTTTTCTCTCATAGGTGAGTACTTCTGCTTGTTCATATCCTAGTAAGACCTTAGGAAATTTAGAGCATAACAGGAAAGAGGAACCACTGGGGGAAAGACTGAGAAGTAAATAGAAATGAGGCTCAAGCGCTGCACATTTACCTGGAGCCCAGAGAGAGTGAGAGGAGCCAACAGAGGGAGGTAACTTGGGGATCAGAAAGTGGGGGGGGGGGGTGAGGAGAGCACATGATATCACATCACAACTTAAAGGCCTGTTTTGAATTCATTTTTAGATTAAAAGTAAATTAGAACAATATTTTATACATTAAAGACAAGAAGGAAATTTAGAAATACAACTTAAAAACTAAATACTTTAGAGATGTGGGGCCAAGCAAAATGTTGCACCTACCTAATGTAGGAACTATTGGATCCATTTGTGGTTTGGACAGACTACATCTGGAACAAGCGATGGTTGCTCAAGGAACTGCAGCTCAGATAAGCTGTAGTCTGAGCTTCTGACACTATGACACATCAGTGAGGGGGAGAATTATCTGCATGCTGTGTTTCAGGAGGCAGTCACAACTTGTAGATTTAATACGTCAAGTGGTCAGAGACAGGAGGGTGTGACTACAAGTGAGGCAGGTAGAGAGATCCTGAATTTAGCCTTGGGGGAGTCTCAGCTATGTCTACCAGGTCTGAGGAACATGTTCCCTATGTGCATGAGGAAAAGGATAGTGGGAAAATAGGGTAACCAACCACTGCACTGTGGTACAGGATGTCATTCAAGCAGGATTTGTTTGCAAAAAGAAAAGTGATAGTAGTGGGGGATTTTATACTTAGGGACACAACTGGCATCCATTGTATGCAGGATCAGGAGGTGAGGTGTTGGTCTAGTGGTACTATTGCTGGACTATTCATCTAGAAACTTGGTTAATGTTCTGAGGACCCAGATTCCAACTTCTGCCACAGCAGATTATGAAATTTGGATTCAATAAAAGACAAGTAGAATTAATAATCTGGTTGTCAATTGTCAGGAATAACGTCTGGATCATAATGTCCCTCAGGGAAGGCAATCTGCCATCCTCACCTGCTCTAATCTACATGTGACCTCAGACCTACAGCAATGTGGCTGACCTTCAACTGCCCTCAGAAATGGCCAAGTATGCTGGTCATTATATCAATTGCTATGAGGTCTCAGCAAAGAAACTGAACAGATCACCTGGCATTCACCTAGGCATGAGAAAAGACAATGGCAAAAACAGCCCTCTTGAAACTGCAAAGTCCTCCTTAAGAATATCTGGGGGCAAGTGACAAAATTGGGAGAGCTGTCTCACATAGTAGTCAAGCAACAGCCTGAAATTGTCTGTAAGATATGATTCTAGGAATATGACTAATGTTCTAGCAACTTAAGACTGGGCATCCATGAGGTGCTGTGGTCCATCACAACAACAGAATTGTACACCTGCATATTCTGCAGCCTCCTGATCTAGAATATCCCCAACTCAATCATTAGCATCAAGCCAGAGGATCCACCCATCTCCCAATAGAGAGTGTAGGAGAGCATGCCAGGAGCAGCACCAGGCATACCTAAAAATAAGGTGTCAATCTAGTGAAGCTACCAAACAGGACTGCTTACATTGTCAAATAGTGTATGCAGCAAGTGATAGACAGAGCTAAGCAATTCCATACCGACAGGTCAGATCTAAGCTTTGCAGTCCTGCCAAAACTAGCCGTGAACAGTGGTGTAGAATTAAACGACTTAGTGGAGTCCACAAATATTACCATCCTCAATGATGGAAGAGCCCAATACATCAGTGCAAAAGATAAGGCTGAAGCATTTGCAACAATCTTTAGCCAGAACTGCCAAGTGGATGATCCATCTGAGTGTCTTACAGTGGTCCCCAGCATTACAGATACCAGTTTTCATCCACTTCATGTGATTAGATTAGATTCTCTACAGTGTGAAAACAGGGCTTTCAGCCCAACATGTCCACACCACCCCTCCAAAGAGTAACCCACCCAGACCCATTCGCCTACCCTATATTTACCACGACTAATGCACCTAACACTGTGGGCAATTTAGTATGGCCAATTCACCTGACCTGCACATCTTTATGACTGTGGTAGGAAACCGGAACACCAAGAGGAAACCCACACAGACACGGGGAGAATGTGCAAACTCCACACAGACAGGCGGGAATTGAACCCATTCTCTGGTGCTGTGAGGCAGCACTGCTAACCACTGAGCCACCGTGCCACCCCCCCATCAAGAAATGGTTGGAGGCACTGAATATTACAAAGCTATGGGATCTGACAACATTCGGGCAATATTTCTGAAGACAAGCTAGTATCAATGGGGTGTGTTAACTTTAACATGGATTAGGAGAGGCAGGCAGACAGGCAGAAAACTAGCAAAGTTTTGAGTGTGTCCAGGATATTTTCCTATCACAGTATGTCCTGGATACAAGGGTTAAGCAATATTGTAATTAGTAATGAGCCAGATTTAACTAATAACCTAATTATTCATGAAGATGTGTCAAATAGTGATCATAATGTGATTGAATTCAACATAGCACTTGAAAGCAAAAACATGAATCAGCTACTAAAGTTTTAGAAATAGATAAGGCTGACTTTAACGAGATGAGACAGAGACTGTCCACAGTAAACTGGGAAAATCAAAACAAAACCAGTCTATTACACTTCGAGTAAAAAGTGAGGTCTGCAGATGCTGGAGATCACAGCTGCAAATGTGTTGCTGGTCAAAGCACAGCAGGTCAGGCAGCATCTCAGGAATAGAGAATTCGACGTTTCGAGCATAAGCCCTTCATCAGGAAGGGCTTATGCTCGAAACGTCGAATTCTCTATTCCTGAGATGCTGCCTGACCTGCTGTGCTTTGACCAGCAACACATTTGCAGCAGTCTATTACACTTGCCAGGAAACTTGCCAGGGCCAGCAAAATCAATATGAAATGTTATAGTTATCTAAAGGGAAAATGGGTATCCGGAACAATGATGGCCCACAAGTCTGAAAATGGGGATATTGTGAAAGACTATGAGGAAATGGCAGGCATGTTGAATAATTATTTTACTTCAGTATTTACAGTAGAAAGGAGGGTAACTTGTCAGAAGTTCTAAGAAGATTCATAGTGGATCAGGGACTAAATGAAATTAATGTAAGTAAAATATCAGAAATGAGGAAATTAATAAAATTAAAGTGATAAATTCCCCGGGACCTGACAGTTTCCATTGGAGGGGCTTATAGGAAGTAAAGGAGTACATTGTAGATTCCTTAACGATGATCTTGCAGAGTTCCCTAGATAAAGGAGCTCTCTTTCTGGATTGGAAAATTGCACATCACTCCTTTTTTTTTTCAAATAAGGGTGACAGAGGAAAACCAGAGAATGGCAGGCCAATTAGCCTAACATTTGTGCTGGGGAAATTATTGGAGTCAATAATCAAGGATAGGGTAACCGAACACCTCAAAAAATTTCAGTTAATCAGAGAGAGCCATCGTGGATTCATAACAATTAGGCCATGCCTGACAGACTTCAATGAATGTTTTGAATAGGTGACTAAGGTAGTGGACTGGGAAATGTCCATGGATGTTGTTTAAATGGACTTCCAGAAGGCATTTGATAAAGACCCACATAGGAGACTGTTAATGAAGGTAGAAGCCCACAGAATTGAGGGAAAATTCCTGACGAGGCTGGGAAATTGATAAGTGGCAGGTGACAAAAAGTAGGGATAATGGGTAGGTATTCAATCTATCAGGATGTGATCAGTGGAGTCCAACAATGATCTGTATTATGACTTCATTTGTTCACATTGTTTATTAATGACTTGGAAAATGGCATAGAATGTCATATATCCACATTTGCTGATGGTACAGTTAGGTGGCATTGTAGACAGTGTCGATGATAGTCCATCAGTATCTCTTTGGAATTTTATGCTAAGTGAATGGGTAAATCGGATTGGGGGTTGGGGGTGGGTGTCAGGTGCCTGAAGCTTTAAAACAAACATGTGCAGAAAGTATTCAAGAAAGCTCATGAAATACTGATCTAGAAGACTGAAGTATATAGATGCAGAAATTATGTTGCAACTAAACCAAACCCTGGTTAGAACCCACTGGGAGTACTGTGCACAGATCATAGCACCATACCTCAGGAAGGATATATTGAGCTTGGAGGGAGTACAACGTAGGTTTACAAGAATGATACCCAGACTTCAGGGGTTAAGTTATGAGGAGAAATTACACAAATAATACCCGTTTTCCTGGATTTAGAAGGTTAAAGGGCGATCTGATTGAGGTCCAAGATCTTAATAGGAAGAGATGGTGTAGATAAAGATAAAATATTTCCATTGATTGAGGAATCTAGAAGTAGGAGGCATAGTCTGAGAATTAGGGTCAGACCATTCAGTTAGATGCTTCTATGCACAAAGGTCATAGATGTTTGGGATGCTCTCTTCCACAAATGGTCCACAGAGCACAATCTGTATGAATAGGCAACAACACCTCCTCCACAATAATCTTCAACACCAAAGCTCCACAAGGCTACGTACTCAACTCCCTACTATATACATTATACACTCACGATTATATGGCCAAATTCAGCTCTGACTCCATTTACAAATTTGCTGATGACACCACTGTAGTGGGTCAGATCCGAAACAACAACGTGACAGAGAACAGGAAGGCGATAGACAGGTTAATGGCATAGTGTAAAGACAACAATCTCTCTGTGTCAGCAACATGAAGGAGCTGGTCATTGACTTCAGGAAGTGAAATGGAGGACATACCCCTGTCTATATCAATGGTGCTGAGGTGGCAGAGTTTGAGAGCTTTAAGTTCCTTGGAGTAAATATCACCAACGATCTAACCTGGTCCACCCATGTCGACACTCCAGTCAAGAATGCACACCAACATCTCTACTTCCTCAGAAGGCTAAGGAAATCCAATATGTCCATAATGGCTCTTATCAATGTTTATAGATACCCACCATAGAAAGCATCCTATCCAGATGCATCACAGTTTGGTTCTGCAACTGCTTTGCCAAATACTGCAAGAAACTACAGAGAGTTGTGAATACTGCCCAGTCAATCATGAAAACCAGCCTTCCATCCATTGACTCCATCTACACTTCCCACTGCCTCGGGAAAGCAGCCAACACAATGAAAGATGCCTCCTACACTGGTTATACCCTTTTCCATCAAGCACATACCAACAGATTCAAGAACTGCTTCTTCCCAGCTGCTATCAGACATATGAACGGACCTCTCATATATTACAGGTGATCTTTCTCTGCACTTTCTCTGTAGCTGAAACACTATATATTAGATTAGATTAGATTACTTACAGTATGGAAACAGGCCCTTCCTGAAGCACACCCATCCAGACCCATTCCCCTACATTTACCCCTGCACCTAACACTACGGGCAATTTAGCGTGGCCAATTCACCTAACCTGCACATTTTTGACTGTGGGAGGAAACCGGAGCACCCGGAGGAAACCCACGCAGACATGGGGAGAATGTGCAAACTCTACACAGACAGGTGGGAATTGAACCCATTCTCTGGTGCTGTGAGGCAACAGTGCTAACCACTGTGCCACAGTGCCGCCCACTGCCACCGTGCCACCCACATTTTTCTTCTATTTCCCTGATCTACTGAGGTACAACCCCACCCCCTCCCATTTATCTCTCAGCTCCAATCCACAAGCCTCATTCCTGATGAAGGGCTTTTGCCCAAAACATTGATTCTCCTGTTCCTTGGATGCTGCCTGACCTGCTGTGCCTTTCCAGCACCACATTCTCGACTAAGATATAACTTGTCTGGATATCTTGCAAAATAATATTTTTTACTGTATCTCAGTACATGTGACAATAATAAATCAAATCAAATCATGGATGCAGGATGAGGTATTTATTTTAAATTTGAGGTAGGATTTTTTTGCTAAGCAAAGTTATGAACGGACATTAGCTAAAAGCAGATATATGGTTATGGCCATGGACCAACCTGAAAGGTTGAAAGGTGAAACATGCTTGAGGGGCTGAATGGCCTACCCCTGTTCCTGAGCTATCCCCAGTAACCTCCAGAGTCTACGGGTGAACTACCATCAATGGGAGAGCTGGAACAATCAAATGCATGAAAACACCATACTCCCATCCTGGCACCTTCCCCTGCCACTGCAGGAACTGTAAAACTTGCACCCACACCTCCTCCCTCACCTCTATCCAAGGCCATAAAGGAGCCTTCCACATCCATCAAAGTTGTACCTGAACATCCACTGATATCATTTATTGTATCCGTTGCTCCTGATGCGATCTCCTCTACATTGGGGAGACTGGGCGCCTCCTAGCAGAGCGCTTTGGGGAACATCTCTGGGACACCCGCACCAATCAATCACACCACCCCATGGCCCAACATTTCAATTCCCCCTCCCACTCTGCCGAGGACATGGAGGTCCTGGGCCTCCTTCACCGCCGCTCCCTCACCACCAGATGCCTGGAGGAAGAATGCCTCATCTTCCGCCTCGGAACACTTCAACCCCAGGGCATCAATGTGGACTTCAACAGTTTCCTCATTTCCCCTTCCCCCACCTCACCCTAGTTCCAAACTTCCAGCTTAGCACTGTCCCCATGACTTGTCCGACCTGCCTATCTCATTTTTGACTTGTCCACTCCACCCTCTCCTCCCTGACCTATCACCTTCATCCCCTCCCCTACTCACCCATTATACTCTATGCTACTTTCTCCCCACCCCCACCCTCCTCTAGCTTATCTCTCCACGCTTCAGGCTCACTGTCTTTATTCCTGATGAAGGGCTTTTGCCTGAAACGTCGATTTCGCTGCTCCTTGGATGCTGGCTGAACTGCTGTGCTCTTCCAGCACCACTAATCCAGAATCTGGTTTCCAGCATCTGCAGTCATTGTTTTTACCTAACGAATCCTTTGGCCTGATGGTATCCCAGCAGAGGTTATCGAAGCTTTGGACTTGTATCATGAATCCATTCGCACATCCTGTAGATTTGGGAGGAAAATAAAAAAAATCCCTGAACTTTAGAAATGCAACAATTGGAACTACCTTCAAGAAGGAAGATAACTCATGCTGTGGAAACTACTGAGGCATTCTCTTTGTCTGTGTAGCAGGGAAAGTCCTGATGTATGTTCTCCAGAATGATTACATCCTGAGGAAATCCTCCCAGCAACGTCAAACATTAGACATTCCAGAGAGTCTAACAAGGTATTTGTAGCTGAACAAATCCAAAAAAAATGTTATGGTATCACTAGGCACTCTCCAAAGCAGACATTGGTCTGACTAATACACTTGAATCTGAATCATGACACTGTGTGGGTTATGCTCCAAGGAATTGTGTCCTTGAAATGAACCTCAATCCTGCAATTATTTTGACATGACTGCATCTACCTTGAACGGGAGATCTGAAAGAGATCCACACTGGGGGTCAAACAAATTGCCTCTATGTTATTAACAATCTGCCTGACAGCTAATATTCACTCAAACATACAAACATCCTAATCAGCAACATACTAATTCAGCATAGCAGTAGGTCATTTGGCAATGGACCTGCTGCCATTCAATAACATGACTAATCTGATTGAGGCCTCAAGCTAACTTTCCTGATTACCCCTAATACTCTTGCAGTCTCATCAGTTAAGCATTTATCTACTACTGCCTGAAAAATATTCTATGGCCCTTTCTCTACAGTTTTCCAGGAAAGAATTTTGCAGACACACAATTCTCAAAGTAAAAGATTATTCTTGTCTGTTTTAATTAAGAGGCTTTATTTATAAACCTTGAACTACCCACTGTCTCCACTTCTAATCTCTCTTACTCAGGAAAATATCCTTTCAGAATCTACCATGTCAAGCCCCCACAGAATTTTAAATTTTTAATAAGAACATTTCTAGTGTCAGGATTAAAATACCATCTGAATGGAAAACCTCAAACTCAATTGTTACTGTCAAAATTAAACTGTCCACCGTTTATATACACCATCGCAGTATGTGGATGACTGCAGTGTCATGCTCACTCTGCATTAGATTTGTAAGCATTCTTGATTTGTACAATACACTGTAAAGCAAATTTGGCCTGACCTTGTCAACCCATATCTAATCAGCCAAATATTCTACCTCCAATTTACACTGAAGGAAACATTCTGGGATGCATTGATCACTTCCCATCCCTGGCAGCCATCTCTCTGAATGCTACCAATGAGGAAAAAAATTAGCCAACAGCTGAGCAACTCACCTCTTCTACAAATAATGTTAGCAATAAAGTTCTCTGCAAGTTAAGAAAAATCCAAAGATTCATAGCAGTAGTTAACACTACACTCCCATGTCACAATGGCACTTGCGCAATTTTTCAATGATGCACAAGAGCTCTAGAGACATCTCAGCTCCAGGATATCTCCTCAGGAGTTCCTCAGGATTGTTTGCAAGGTCCATTTCTCTACAGCTGCTTCACAATGACCATTTACTGAACATAGACCTTGGAGAGCAAGTTCATAGCTCCTTGAAAGTGAAGTTGCAGGTAGTTAGGATAGTGAAGAAGTCATTTAGTATGCTTGCCTTTATTGGTCAATGTATTGAATATAGGAGTAATGAAGGCAAGAATGCTAAATCTCTGAGCATTGTGGCTGTACAGGACATTAGCTGGCCACTCTTGGAATACTATGTGCAATTCTGGTCTCCCTACTATGGGAAGGATGTTGTGAAACCTGAAAGGGTTCGGAAAAGATTTACAAGGATGTTGCCAGGTTTGGAGGGTTTGAGCTATAGGGAGAGGCCTAATAGACTGGGACAATTTTCCCTGAAGCATCAGAGGCTGAGGGGTGACCTTATTGAGGGCTTATAAAATCATGAGGGACATGGATAGGGGAAATGGACAATGTCTTTTCCCTGCAGTGGGGGAGTCCAAAACTAGAAGGCATAGGTTTAAGGTGAGAGGGGAAAGATTTAAAAGGGCAACATTTTCAAACAGGTGGTGATGCATGTATGGAATGAACTGCCAGATGAAGTGGTAGGGGCTGGTACAATTACATCATTTAAAAAGCATCTGGATGTGTGTATGAATAGGAAGGGTTTAGAGGAATATGGACCAATGCTAGCAAATTGGACTAGATTTTTCTAGGATATCTGGTCAGCATGAATGGGGTGGACTGAAGGGTCTGTTACCATGTTGTACATCTCTATGACTGCATTACTAAGTCCGTTCCCAAATGCAGCAAGACGGTGACAATATTCAGGCTTGATCTGACAAGCGGCAAGGCAAAGATTGTCTCCAACAGGAGAGCATTTAACCATGAGCTCTTGATATTCAATGGAATTACCATCACCAAATCCCACATTATCACATCCTGGGGATTATCATTGATGAGAAACTGAACTGGATTAGGCATACAAGTACGTAGCTACAAGAACAGTCAGACATTAGGAATTCTGCCGTGATTAGCTCACCTCCTGACTCCCAAAAACTTGTCTACTATCTACAAGGGATTGACCAGGAATGTGATGGAATACTCTCCACTTGCTTGGATGAGTGCAACTCCAACAGTATTGAAGAAGCTTGACACTATCCAGGACAAAACAACCTGCTTGATTGGTGCCATGTCCATAAACATTCACACCGTTCCTCAATGACACGCAGAAGCAGCAGTGTTCCAGTTACAAGATGCACTGCAGAAATTCACCAAACATCCTGAGGCTACACCTTCTAAACTCATGACTGCTTCCATCTAGATACATGGGAACACCACCTCTTGCAAGTTCCCTCTAAGCCACTAGCCATCCTGACTTGGAATATATATCGCTGTTCCTCCACTGTTGCTGGGTTAAAATCCTGAAACTCCAATCCAATAGCATTGTGGGTTAACCTACTCTCAATGGATAGCAGGTGGCTGAAAAATGGCAGCTCATTGCCACCTTCTCAAGGGCAATTAGGAATGAACAGTAAATGTTGGCACAGCCAGCAAGACCAACATCTTTTGAGATAATTTTTTTTAAAATCCTGATCAACAGTGCTTCCAATGCATCATCTAGATTCATTAGGGTGAAAAATGAAAGTGCTCGTGGCCTTCTTGAAAATAGCTCCATAAGCATTCAGGCAAGGTTCCTGCAAAATCATATATGTTGGCCTGGCCATTGCATCTGGGTGACTGAGAAGCATCTCTCCTGCCAGCTCCTGTTTTCCAATTCTCTAATGGCCAATGTTCCAGGAGAAGACAAAGAAAAGGTTTTGATCTAGAGTTATCTTCAAAGCAAGAGGGAGTAAAGAAGAAAACAATGGCATGACCAGATCTAGTCATAGTCATACAGCACGGAAACAGACCCTTTGATCCCAGCTCATCCATGCCAAACATAATCCCAAACTAAACTAGTCTCACCTGCCTGCTCCTGGCCCAAATCCCTCCAAACCTTTCCTATGCATGTACTTACCTAAGTATCTTTTAAACATTGTAACTATGCCTCCATCCATTACTTCCTCAGGAAGTTCATTCCATATGTGAACCACTCTGTCTAAATAAATTGCCCCTTATGTCTTTTAAATCTCTCTCCTTTTACCTTAAAAATGTACCCCATCGTCTTGAAATCCCCATCTTAGGGAAAAGATACCTACCATTAACGCTACCTATACCCTTCATGACTTTATAAACCTCTATAAGATCATCTATCAACCTCAGACACTGCAGTGAAAAACGTCCTAACCTTTCTTTATAACTCAAGGTTTCAATACCTGGCAACATTTTGATAAATCTCCTCTGAGCCTTCTCTCGATAAATTATAACCTTTCTATAACAGATCAACCAAAATTGGACACAGTATTCCAGAAAATACCTCACCAATAACCTGTGATTGCCAACTCCTGTGTACTCAAAGGATTGAGCAATGAACACAAATATGCTCAACATCTTTTTATCCACCCTGTTTATGCATGATGTAAACTTCAAATAGATATGCACTTGAACCTCTAGGTCCCTCTGTTTTACAACACTCCCCAAGGCCCTACCTCTGTTTGTTGTACCGCATTGCAATAGCGTGCTGTGTGTCGACATGGGTGGTTGTGCAACACTTGTCATTGATGTGAGATGGTTAGCGTGTGCGAAATGTCTAATATGAGAGTTGTCATCCAATAATGTACAATGGGTGCGTATGCAATTTAGATATGTTGTAGTTCTTTGCTGGACTTGATTATTGCAGATTATGATACTATATGACCCATGTTGAACATAGCAGGGTAGCATCTTTTCATAAATCCATGTGTTTATATTAAGGTCTCAAATGCATATGCTACAGCCTGATTCAAATTACTAGGATAGTTGGCTGCATGCAGGTTGACCATGCTCTTGTACCATTTTCCTCCATTTTTCCCAACAGAATATTGTGCATGTAGTGGAATGGTGAGATTATGGAAGGGAGTGCCTATCTGAATCTATCTCCCAATCAGGTGACAGTAAATCATTGCCTAAAGGAGTAGCACATAGAAGTAACAGCTGTCTGAAAATCTTAACAAGTCACTTGACATTTAACAATTGTGGATATTACAGAATGGACAGTGCATTGTAAGGAAGAGATAGTATGTTGAACACCTCATTTTCCGCACATTTTCAGATAGCATATTATGCACCACTATTGGACAATTTCTTGAGGAATATCAAACATGAAAATGTAGCGAATGTGGTGGTCAACATTTCAACAATTGGTGGACTAGTAGTATCTTTAACCTATTGTACAAAAAAATAAATTAGTGAACTAGTCACTGAATGTAATTGTGTTCATTGACATGGAACCTATGTCAGAATATTGCACTATGGATCAAATGGAATCCCACGTGAGAAGGCAGATACTCCTGACTATTGAGTTTGATGGAATTAATATGTTTCCCATGACTCAATTAGATGATTAATGTCCTTTTTAATGCTGGCCAATCTCTTGACTTTTTTTCTGTCTTCTTTATATAGATAATTTAGTATGCCTTCATGTAGAAATGCAGAATTTTGAAGGGTTGCTGGACCTGAAATGTTGACTGTTTCCTCTCCATGAATGCTACCAGACCTGTCTCCTGAGTTTTTGCAGCACTTTGGTTTTGTTTCTAATTTCCAGCATCTGCAGTTTTTGTTTTGCTTGCAGAATTATGCCTTACTTGCCTTTGAAGCTTAGGTTATCGAAGAATCCTCATTCATCTCTGAATGGCCAGGAAGAATGCACTACTTCAGTAACTTGTTAGATGGGTTCAGACAACCCAATGGGAAGTATTGTCCTGAGCTAATGCAGCTGGTCATAACAAGGCAGCTATAGAATCTGCTCTGATTGGCTTTGACCAAAATGTAAGAGGCTAATATTAAGACTATTCTTCCAATTCTGATTCAATAATATCCGCATACATCTGAAGGAATATATTTGTTCTTAGCAGGATTGAGGTATCAGGGATGGTAAAATGCAGATCAGGTTCCCAATTTAAAATGTTTAAATTCCACCTTCAGATCGACTCAAGTGGGCATTGTAGTTCTGGAGAGATTTTGAGGAGATCATTAAGTTTTCCCGGTTGATTTGACAGTGCAATGTTTGCTGCACAGGCATAATAGGGTTATACCGTAATAACTAGAGCAAGAATTTATCTTTCATTGTTGGTGGAGTTGTTGCAAGCTGTTGTAAGGACCTGAGAATCAAATCTGGTCAGCTTCTCAGCCTGTAGTGGACCCCGCTCCTAGGTTTTTTTTTGTGATGCATCCAGTGGTAAGCTTGGAAGGATCACATCATCAAAGTGCACACTTACTTGGATGATAGAACATTTTTGAGAGATCAAAAAATATGCTGATTTTACCAGCATACAAATGGTGTGCTTCTGCAAAGTCAAGGAGATACTATAATGTTGTAAAGGTAAAAAAATGTTGAAACTGAGTCAAGTCAGTCACTTTTGTTCTACAGTGTTGGCAAGATCAGTACATCTTTTATTTGCTGAAAAAAAATGATTTGACTCATGTCAAATTAACATTTCTTAGTGTAGCAAATGAGACTTGTTATCAGGATTAGATGGAGCATTTGTTTTATACTCATTGCACTTTCTGGAAGAATTTACTATGTCAAAAAAGGTCAAGGAGAAACTTTCAGATCAGCATGGCCCAACCCAAACAGAGGTTGTGAGCAAAAACCACCAAACTGCTCTCCCATCTTCCCTCCGCCTGTGTGGTTTTCCCCAGATTGTTTGTGTGCGAGGGGGAATTTATTAAGGATTTAAATTAAGTTGTATAGTCTACTCACTATAGTATAATTGTTTGTCACTAATGACCTGCAATAAATATGATTTAAGTACAAGACCAGAATTTAAAAATCATACTGTTTGGGGATTGTGTTTTTTTTAAAACTTCCATTTTTTGTGATGACTCCATAAATAGCAGGGCTTGATTTCTAGCATATTATTCTAATGAGTCATATGTATGGACCTTTCCCAGTAGCTAAGCAAATTTTACTGTTTTGCATCAGACACCCAAATCTAGGAGGCACAACTCTTGATGTTGTTTAGACATCCCATGAGAATTTAAAATGTTTATGTCCTAATTTTGACAATATACCTTTGACGTTTCTTTGCCTGTTATTGATCTAGCACGGTATTCATTTTCCTTTCTGAAGTTAAGCTGGCCACTTGATTGAGGTTTGTCTGTATACCAGCAAGATAGTTTATAACAGCATTGAAGAGTATAAAAACTAAGATATTAAATTTTGTCTTATGCATTTTACAACAGTCAACAAAAAGACATTTGGATAAGTACAGGAATAGGAAAGGTTTGGAGGGATATGGGGCAGGAGCAGGGAGATGGGACTAGTTTAGCTTGGGATTATGTTCAGCATGGATGAGTTGGACTGAAGGGTGTGTTTCTGTACTGTATGACTCTGACTGTTAACTATGTATTTTAGCTGTAGATTAACTCACTTGCTGACTGTTCAATCTTGCTAGACATCATTAGCATTATATCTTTCACCTCAAGGTCATGTTAATGATAATTCAATAATAATTGATTAACTCCATGGATTTTTTATTTTAACAGCAAAATACATAATTTTTAAAGCAGACGTTACAGCAACCAACTGATTCTATATGTGCGCAGCTTGCAAACCCAAAGCAGAACAATTAGAGATGCAACTTTGCATTAACAAAGCATATAGAGTCCTTAAAACGTGACCTCAAAGACAATGTGTGCATGGAACACTGACAGCAGCTCAAACTGCAACAGAGGAAAATTTGGTAGATTGCATAACAAATATTAAACGATGAACTCATGAGAGATAGTAAAGAGTAAATATTACATTCAAGAATCATAAAACAGATTTGTACACATGGAAAAAAAAAGTCATTGTTTCTGCAAAGAAAAATGTTCTACAGGTAAATGTTATGATAACCAGGTAAACTTTAGCACAGAGAAGCAGGACTTACTAGATTCAAAAGATTAGCCCTGCCTGTCTACAGATGTTGCCACACCTGCTGAATTTCCCCAGCCCTTTGTGTTTGTGTTTCAAATTTCCAGCATCCAATGTACTTTGCTTTTATTTCAGGTCAAGTTAAAACCTGGCTGCAAAGGTTTTACCCACATAAATAGTCAGGCAAATCTGCAGGTTTGGTTTAGTGTGAAGTTCCAAGAACTAGTTTATACGTAGAATTGAAGACCACAGAATGCACAGAACAACATTTACAGTTTGATGCAAATCCTGTATCACTATCACCTCAAAAAGGTTGCAAAGTAGCATCAGCTAGGCTACATTCAGTAGGTGAGTCACTTCCCATCTATCACTCAATTAAAAACAGAACTGATTGGAACAAAGACAGGTTTGCATTTAGATAGCATTTTAAAAAAAATCACTGGACATCTACAAATATATTACAGGCAATGAAGGGTATTTGATATGCAGTGATTGTTGTAGGAAACATGGCTGCTAACTTGAATGATCTGAATCTGTTGTAATATTAAGAGGGATAACTATTAGCTCAAGACAGCAAATAATTCCCTGACAAAACGTGCCGTGGGATCATGGGATCAACCTCTTCCCCACCCCCCCACCCCCCAACACCTAATCTAAAGGGCAGATCAGGTCTTAGTTTAATGTCTAATCTGAAAGATAGCATCTTTAACAATGCAGTGGTCCTTCAATATCACTTGTATATCAACTGAACATTCTTCAGCTGAAACACAATTGCCCGAGTATAAATGGGAAGTAGCTATGCACAAATATTTATCTGATATTAGGACTCTGTCGCAGTCCAAAATAATCAATTTGATTCACCTGTCAACCATGGCTTCATTGATAGGACTTCTCCTCTGATTCACAAGGTTCTGCGCACAAATCCCACTCCAGGGACTCAGTGCATTAATCAAAACTGACATTCCAATGCAATGCTGTACTGTCAGAGCTAACACTTTTCTGCTGAAACATTAAACTAACCTCCCGTCAGCATGCTTTAAAGACTATTTTGAAGATAAACATTGGAATTATTGCCAGCAGTTTGGCTAATATGTATTCCATAGTCAACAACACAAAAAACAAACAACTGCTTATTATCACATTGCAGAGTCTAAAAATTTGCTTTTGTGTCTTGGCTGCTCTTCCTCCTAAAACAGTGACTACACTTTTAACATACTCCTACTTGCTATAAAACACTGAAATGCATGGTGAAAAGTGCTACACAAATATTTATCAGTTGGATTATCTATTGAAGTTTTACGTGTTTTATGTACAAAGCATAAATATACAACTGTTTAAATTATATTAACTCAAAATTCAATACTGAAAAAATTACTACTTAGAAACTGCAATCCCTAGATTTTGCAGCTGTAATGATGGCAAAGCTGGTGATATTCAGCAGTATTGCTCTGTGAAATGAGGCGCAACTAATGGCATCCTAAGTGCATGATGCTTTTGTTAATCCAGAAATTGTTGTCAGTAAACTTCAGCTTCTCAGGCTGCCTTGTTGAAGGCTTTTTTTAAATTGCTGCAAATAGTAGAAATCACTTGATTTGACAGAAATTTTCATTTTTAGTTAGTCTTGGTTTGCAAACCCTTTAAAAATGACTATAGTGCAATAGGTTTTCCAACAAGATACAAAGTCATAAATTACTACAGGACAACCCTGACTACTAATTTTGTATTAAATGAAATGTTAGATATATCCACGATGACAAAAACTCTTGCATAAAATTTTAAAGAAACGATCTTTAAATGTTCATCAGTTTTTTTTTATTTCTACCTTCAATGTCTATTTCATTTCTGTAAAATGACTGAAATGCAACACGTAATCTACAATTTTTACTTCCCTGCTTTGTAATTGAGAAAATGTTTCAAAGTGATTAGTTACTTAGCGTGATATTACTGTTTCTGGACATTAGAATGAACTTTAGGAAAGGTCAAATCTACAACACACATTTTGCTAGACTTTTGTGGACAGCTTTCTTCTTGTCAGGAGCAAATACCGTCATTTCAGTGTTGACCACAAAATCCAGGCCTTTTGACCTACTGCAAGCACAGAATCAATGCTAAATTTGTCTACACAAATATAAAAATACATCAGATGATAAGCACTTTACAATGTTTGAGATATGGTGTAGCTTAAATAGAAGTTATCCAACAAATTAAGCATATAACAAAGACATTGGAGTTAATTCTTCTTTACATTGTATGTGGAATGAATTATCACTGACACACCAGTTTAGTCAGACTGATTGTTTTAAGTATAGAAAATGTATACAACAATTTGCTCTCAAAAAATGTTTGCCATAAGATCAAAACCTGCTACTTATTCTCAAAGTTAACCAAATTGTATTTTCAGGTTGTTGACAGTTGACAAATTATGGATTTCAGCATGAAGTAGTAGTTTTCAACTTACAGGATACTCAAGTCTTAAAAGTTTTGTTCTCTGCTTATAATGTTAGTGACTTTCCAAGCTGTGTGGTTCTGGAAAAGCACAGCAGGTCAGACAGCATCCAAGGAGCAGGAGAATTGAGGTTTCAAGCATAAACCCTTAATGTTGATTCTCCTTCTCCAAGGATGCTGCCTGACCTGCTGTATTTTTCCAGCACCACACTCCCGACTCTGGTCTCCAGCATTTGCATTCCCTTCTCCTTACTTTACAAGCTGGCCTATTATCTCACATCTTTTCCAGCAGCAACAGCACACAGTATGGGTTAACTGCCCATGCCAGCTTGCTACACACAATATTCTAAACACAGAATTAACTTTGCTTATCTAAAATAGTTCATGGCAGAGTAGTTAAGCCACTTGAGTTTTAATTAAAAAATGATATAATCACAGAAAAGCTAGATCATATACATGTCCCAGAAATGATTCTGCCCTGCCATGATGTAGAGATGCCAGTATTGACTGGGGTAGACAGAGTTAAAAAATTACACAACACCAGGTTATAGTCCAACAGGTTTATTTTGGAAGTACAAGCTTTCAAAGTTCTGCTGCTTTATCAACTATCTGATACCTGATGAAGGAGCAGTGCTCTGAAAGCTAGTGCTTCCAAATAAACCTGTTGGACTATAACCTGGTGTTGTGTGATTTTTAACTCTATTCATTGCAAGAGGAGAGTAGGGATAACAAGTCATAATTAAAAATAAGTAAAGGCTAATGTAATGTTTGAGCTACCTGGGAGTCATTTAATCATCTAGAAGCCTGCCCAGCTTACAGATGGTGTATAAAGATACAAAAACGAAAAAAGAAAATGAAGCTATTTTGTATATTTATTACAGTGCCATTCATTGCACTCTTTAAAAATAGCAGATTTTCCACAGCACAGACACACTGACAAGACACAGGATCAACACAATGTTCACAAGATTTTCATTTTATCCTCTACAAAACACTAAGATAACATTAGCACTTTAAAACTGAACAAAGGTTTAATTTTTATTAAAGAAAATCTGGCAAATGGTAGATCTGAATTATGGGGCACCAAACTCAAATGAACAGTGCATTAAAAAGTGACAGCCATTTCTTTGGCACAGGGAATATTTATATATTTGGAGAAAGGTGGTAGAATTTTAGTTTGGTGAGATCCATGAGGTGAAATGATATTCAACCATAAGGGCCATATCTGGAGTTACCATTAACAATATTGCACCAGTACCCGCTCTGGACTTCCCTAAGTGTGGGGGAGTCAAATTTAGTAACAAAATTTGTTATAATAATGATTTAAATTTATTCAAGTAGCTAACAGAATAGAATATTACACATATTTTAAACAAGCACAATTTAGCCCGTTGAAACTAGAGATTCATCAGTGCATATTCAAAACTAAAGAGGAAGGGGTGGGAGGAAAACAAAAAAAAAGCAGTCATGATTTGTACCAAGTTCCATTATATGCTCTTTGTTTGAAGATGTGCTTTTTCTTATCCCAGTCAGGTTTAATACACCAACATGTAATTAAAACTTAATTAAAATTAGACTGAAATTTAACAGATAGTATTAATCAGCACCCCCATAAAGCTGATATATCCTTAATACATTATTCTCAGTATAACCTTTAAAGTGAAGGCTTTTCAAAGCCCCACTCCAAAGAAAACTGCATAACAAAACCCGACCGGACTTTCTTGGCAGCTGTTGGGAACCACAGGAGAGCCATTTGACTTCTATTTAATATTTGAGTTACTACTAAAACTCCAATGGGCTCAAATTTGATTAGCGTCTAGCAAACCAGATTTCTGTCACAGATCCTTTTCACTCCAAACATAATTGGAAACAATCTTCTCAATGCCAGAGATCCCATACAGAAATCGCTGTCCAGTTCCCCCCACCCATTAAATGGGCTCTGGCAAGCTCCATTAAATTCTGTGCCGAGTGTCAGAATATGTTAGTGTGCCTCAGAGTTATCACAAACTGGTCTTTAAGGCAATGAGATGCAGAGGACAGGTGTTCATAAAAATAGTGGGTGATCTGGACTCTATCAAAATGCAAGCACATTAGTTGCATTTGTAAATTTACGATAAAAAGCATGAATGACTAGGTTAAGTATCCATAAAAGCAATTTCGTACACTTCTTCTGAATGACATAGGAATCTTTATAAAGGTGATACATCAATTGTATTTTGTTATTGTAGGCAATACCTTTCCTCCCATAGCAGCCATCATTAGGGTTGTTCTATGATCCAATTCCAAAGACTTTGCATTTTTCTTTTAAGGGCAAGTAACAATATAAAAATTGTCTCCCACATGCATTATTTTGCTTTCATTATTGGTCATGGGATTTTTAAAAAAGCTCATTTAATACACAAGCTGCTTGCAGAGTTGATTTTAATCTTGCACCCCAAACATTTATTGTAAATAGTTTATTAAACAGTGTTCAATGAGGTTTTACAGTGGGCTGCCATCACACATGATGGGTAATTGCAATCTTGAAATGCAGGAGATAAAACCCACAGGTACTTCCATATTAGTCATGCAGAATCAGTAATGACGTTCAAGATTTGTCAATCAATTGATATTTTGCAGTAAAGTCAGTACCAAATGTTTCCAATTTAATTCTTCAAAAAAATTGAGAAAGCTCAACCATGAATATTACAATTGCTTTTTTGTTTAAAGAAACAAGCTATTCCAACTCCTATAGCCTATAATCCAAAAACAAGTGACTTCAGAAGTAGAGTCACTGTCCATTTAAGAAACATTTGTATTAATCCATATGATCTTCCCCTTCTCACAAAATATTGTGCCAGTTCAGTGGATAGCAAAAGGTTTTGCAACTCCATTTGGAACCTAGAGAAGTTGCTGTAATGAGGACAAAAAAAAACGAGTCCCTGGCCTTTGTTGAATGGATGAAGTTCACGTTATCCCTTTGCACTGATTTTAAATGGATTACCAAGCCAAAGTATTAATTGCTTGATACCTTAAACATGCAATGAAGTTTTAGCCACTAGGAACTATAAATGACCAGAAACATAGAACCACAAATAATTTATTTATTCAGCTTATGGAGTTGATCTAATCATCGATTTCAGACATTGCAGTTTCCTACAATCTGAGAGAATAGGCCCAGGCTTGAGAAATGTTAGTTACTACCTGGATGTAAGTTTGCTCGCTGAACAGGAAGGTTCATTTTCAGACGTTTCGTTGCCATACTAGGTAACATCTTCAGTGAACCTTTGGACAAAGCCTAGTGTGGTGACTAGACATCTGAAAATGAACCTTCCAGCTCAGCGAGCAAACCAACATCCAGAACCTCAACCTGAGCTACAAATCTTCTCAAAACTCGCTAGTTAGATACCTATTGGAGAAGATGAGACTTCTTCTGGAGAAGAGAAAGTTGAGGAGCATTAATAGAGGTATTCAAAATCATTAGAAATTCAAGAAATTGTTGCTCTTGGTTGATGGATGAATTTAAAAACTAGAGAATATTGATTTAAGATTATTGACAAATGCGGCAATGTTGATGAGGATTTTTCACGCAATGAGAGATGAGATCTAGAGTGCATTGCCTGAGAATGTTGAGGGAACAGGTTCAATTGAAGCACTCAAGAGGGAACTGGATTATTATCTGAAACAAAAAAATCAAGCAAGTGCAGAGCTATAGGGACAAGATAGGAGTGTGGCACTTGATGGAATGCTCTCTTCAGAGTCAGCACCATGCACAGGATGGATGGAATAGCCTCCTTCTGTGCCGTAACCATTCCGATTTTGATGTTAACTTTTGCATGCTTCAGGCGAAAAGAATGACCTTCCTTGGCTCTACTTAGTAGTGATGTGATTGATCCTAATAACATCATAGATTTCTCCCTTGTATGTATTTAGAGAAGTATTGAACAAACTAAAAACGAGTTACCTCTGTTGAACACCCTTTTACTCTCAAGCCTATTAGAACAATGTTCGAGTAGCCCAGAGACAGCACTATTGCCCATTTCTTGTTCAATGTAATAAACCAACTGGAAAACTTGCACATTAATCAAATCTCAATGATTAGAACAAAGGGATGGTAACAACAGTGTTAGATACATAATTTAGCCATAGTTACTAAAGACTTTTGTGCAGCAGTTGATTTTTTTTGCCAGTAGACTTGCAGTTTCTTAGTTTGCACCTAACTTGAAGACAAATGCATGATTACCACCCACATTTTACCCACTTCCAGAACTCTTTAATGTTCTGACCTTCAATGTTTAAATATGACTACTTGCTTTTCAGAGGGTTTATGTAATCTAAAATTATTGGTGGATGTACCAAAAGAAGTTAAAACAATAGGCTTCAAGGTAAAAATCTGCACATTTAGGGGCATACGCCTTAGCATTCTGTACATTGTGATCAGCAGAAATAAAAGAATTCAGAGGGGAACAGTCATATCTAAGTAGCCATCAGCGACAACAGCAGCAGCCTGGTACTCCGTTTTGTGTCAATGTTCACAAGTACAAAAGGCTTCAGGCCAGCTGGATTATAAAAGGGAACAAAGTAGGTACTCTTTTCCTCAATCTCCACTCCAGAACTGATTTACTTCAATACTTCAGACACCACCATCTCGATTAAAAGTGGGTTTAAAAACATTTTTCAAAAAATGTGTGTTTTTTATAGAAAATAAGAAAGCCCATTAAAAAAAATAACTGAAATACATGCTAAGAATTTGGGGAACACACAGATATGGTGGCAATTAAAAGGAATGGTACATTTATACTTTTCAGGTAAAAGCAAGTATCCAAGGAATGTTCTGTGTGGCCTTAAATTGTAATCATTATCCAGGGTACTTGTAGGGACTGTAGAAACATTTAACAAGTGTAAAATACACCTACAAGGTTCTGTGAATCAGACAGCAATCTTTGATTTAAAATGTTCAGAAACATTCGGAGCTATAAAAGGAAATGAAGCATCTTTTTTAAAAAAAAGTCAGCAAGTAAATTAATGGCTTGAGAAAAGGTATTTTAGGAATTGCACCAAATGGATTAGAAGGGCATCAATTAACACAGGAGGACATTTCACAGGAGTGATATGATTTTTATCATTAGTTCAATTATAAACAGGATAACAAATTGGTTTAATTGTATCAAACACACATCTTAACCACTGAGGCAATTAATAAGGATATAGCTCTATAAAACTAAGAGAATGCACACTGTCAGATGAAGACCATTTTAAAATTTATGCCCAGTTTGTTGTTTGTATTTTCATGCACTATTATTTTTCAGACAACAGCAAACTTTCTCCAACTTTCTGTCAGGGGGGTTTGGAAAGCAGCTACTTTCTCTTTGCACAAGAACAGCTAGGTGACATGTGTTCATAATTCACTCACCTCTCTCCTGCCAAGTGCTTCTTCAATCTCAAAGGGAAACTGAGAAAATCATGATAAGGGTTGGCTGTAGCGTTAACACTATAATTAAATAATGGTTGGCATTTGACCTGTATCAGGCCATACTAAATTGATCACAAATATATTACACTAACTTTTTCTTTCAAATGCAAGAAAATAGGTAAAACACAATCTGGACTTCAAATGCTTCAGTTAGACAGTTGTCTTTTGACCTTTACCCCTCCTTCCCAATCACAAGGGATGAATGCAGATTTCTCCAGCTTTCTCATTTCCCCTCCCCCCACCTTTTCTCAGTCCCAACCCTCAGACTCAGCACCGCCTTCTTGACCTCTCCGCCCCCACTCTCTCTCCGGTCTATCACCCTCACCTTTACCTCCTTTCACCTATCGTATTCCCAACGCCCCTCCCCAAAGTCCCTCCTCCCTACCTTTTATCTTAGCCTGCTTGGCTCACCGTCCTCATTCCTGAAGGGCTGAAGCCCAAAACGTCGATTCTCCTGTTCCTTTGATGCTGCCTGACCTGCTGCGCTTTTCCAGCAACACATTTTTAAGGTAAGTTGTCTTTTGAGCTCTGATATTCAAACAGAAATTCAAAAGACCCAATCAGTTAGTTGAGTGAGTATTTGTTCAGTCTCCGTTATAATAAGATGCTGCAGGAGGTTGACAGCATTGATCAGCAAATGGGCTGGAAGTCCAATGGGTCTTGGTTTGTTTTCCTCCAGTTACAAGGAGCACAAAGAAAGCACTTCAAACACTATGCCTTATTTAAGATGAAGGTAATGAACTTATCCTGGATGCAGGAGTATATTGTGAATACAAATCTTTCATCTTACAGCATTCATATTTGGTTGTCCAAATTCACAAAAGCTTCAAAAAGTGTCAGCAACACAATAAATACAGCTTTTAAATCCTTATCAGACATATTACTTACACACATTATTTTAAAAGCATACATACATGTGTTGTCCGTATTGGGCACAATTATAATACATCCATGTAAACCTTACAGCCTCAAAGTAGCACAGTCCTTTTCTTTAGGACCAAGAATTCAAAGTTGAAAATCAATCTTCCAATCTCACAGCAAGCATTGTAATGACAATTGAAATCATTAAGTCATTGCTGCTTTTAGTTGTAAAAGAACCAGGTTGATTGTTTAAGTAAAGCTTTTTCAAAAAAAAAGTAAAATTTTTGTAAGCAATGATTAGTGTGTTTGACAAGAATTGGTTTCCACTGTATAATAAAAGGTGACATGTACATTTTACCTTGCACAAGTTCATTTAAAGAACAGAAGGGATGGTACGATCACATACGATTTAACCATACTTTTCATTCTAGATTCACCAGGACACAATATCATCTTTTCAAAAATACTATCCACTTCTATCGCATAACTTACAATTAAGAATGTTTTCACATGAGCCCTCCTGACACAATTACTCTATTCTTTTTACTGTTCTCTTTCATCATGCCAAGAGAGAGCCATGAAAACAACCACTTGTGGCTGGGAAGGGGAAACAAGTCTTTTTAATGCTAATATTATTTGAAAGTAGGAGTAGATGTTGTGAAAAGAGAATGTGGCTTTGCAATTATTTTACAGGAAGTTTAAGTCAGCATCCTTGTTTCATTCATCAAAGCAACAGATATCTAAACTGAGAAAAGCTATGAAAAGAGCCTTCTGAATGCAGAACAAGAAATGTAGGTAATTACCACTCTGGGTACTTATTTTAAGAAAAACTGTACTGGTTATAAAGTGCACGTGATCTATGACACATTCAAAACACAGATGGATTTATAACAAAATAGAAAGTACATTGGCTCTATGAATACATCGATTTATGAACTAAGTATTCTAATGGATGAAAAATTTGTTTGTGTGTTCATTACCACAATTCAAAGAGAAAGAAGCCTCATGGCACTCCCAGTGGAACAGAGTTTTAGTCATTATCTTGATGAAGGGACTCTATTATCAGTCTGAATTAAAGAGATGCTGTACCATTGTAACTGTAACTAAGGTGGAAACACGTAGACATAGTTGAGATATTGAAGAAAATATGTTAATTCATCCAGTCAATACGTACAACTTATTTGGAGAATGGAAACAGATCAACAATTTGATCAAATCCTGAACAATAGTGGAAATAGGTCACAAACAAAATAAAACAATGTTCGAAGAGGGACAATTTTAAATAATTTTGTATTGGTGGTTGAATCATTGTTTCATTGAGTGGTTGGTGTTCGATTTTCTTTAGTTTTTTTTTCTGCCTGACCTACTTTTGAATAGTACCATGATTCCCTTTCTGACTCTGGTAGCAATTAAAACCTATGACTCTGAAGCATTATACTGCATCTCTGGTAGTGTCTGCTGGCCAATTGTTATTCATCAGTTGGTCAAGAATGTCACAGTTATAATTTTAGTGCATCAGTAGTATTTGAAATTGTCAAATAAACTTCTCAAATTGTTGGATGTGGATCCCTAATGGAATGGATTATTCTTCACTCTCAGCATCTACGAGGTAAGCTTCGAGTAACTGGGAGGAGAGAATCTTCTTCTCAGATATTTCAGTACATACAGGGGAAGGCAACTGATGAGAGTGATTACTGTGACTTTCCACAGGAAGGATAGGGTGATGATGAAGTAGACATCTGCAACAGAAAAGCAAACAGTGTGTTAGTTACAAACACAGCTAGTATTACTTTTGCTTCTAAAAGTGTATTGAGTACTATTTTCTTGGATTCAATTGATGGAACTGACTGTGTGAATTCCTTCATACAATGTCATACTTATTCTAATACCAACTATAGGGGACTGGTGACATTAACGAACATGAGGTCATCAGGCGTTGTGAGCAGCCAATCAAATTGGAGAATTCTAACGGACAGCAAATCTTGAAGCAAATAACACTTAATTTACTCCCTCAATTTCACAGAGCAAAGAAAATCAAGTCATACAATTGGGATTAAGATAGAACTTGAAGAAGGCTTCAATTATTTTTTTAAAAATCAATGGAATTATTTTAGAATGGAGGGCATGATGATCCAAACTTCTACAATTAGTTTCTCAGAAAGAGATGTTGTTTAGCATTAATTGTGACATACTATGTCAGCCAAAAATCAGTTGCTTTGCATCTAAGAAGGCATAACCTTAGAGAGAGAATAGCTTTATAAATAGTTGAAATTCACATTAAATCACTGATTCTTCATTGAAAGCACCTGCAAATACCGCAATAAAGTACCACATGGTGCCTTTGTGGGGCAGGGTATCAATGATAGCAATCACTGGTTTTGCATTTAACTGTGTGTAGATGTCCGAGGTTAATGTCAGTTTGCTATGATAATGATGGAAAACATGGACACTATCTTTGGAAAGAGAAATTTCAGGGCATTCTAAAAAAAAAAATCATCAGTGTTAAACATGTAATTCTGCAGTTCAATGCATCAGTTCTGCTGAAAAGTGATTGGACCCTTAATTTTCTTATGCCACAGAAAGGAGTCCAGTTTCTTCCACTTCTTGAATCAATTCCTCTGGAGGCAAAGAGGCAGGAGAAGCTACCAAGTTTTCAATCTGGGCTTCGAAACAGTCTGCCCTAAATGGACACCCAAAAACCAGGTGTACAAATTACCTCAAAACAGAGTGACAAATAATTATGAAATCCAATATTATTACTAAAGGATCTGTGCACCACTACCCACAATCATTTACTTCATAATATTTACCTATTCACTGATAAGCTTTGTGAGTTGTGTGTTGTTCTGTCATAGCTGGAATGCACTTGAATCTTAGCACAGTCTGAGGGATGAAAGTGTCTTGGTTTGCCAGATGCATTGGTACAACATGATTTGTATTTGGGCAGTTTCAACTCAAGTCACTCTAAACATCAATAATGTGCATGTGACTTATTTTATACAGACATGTTTGAGAACACGAGGACAACCTTTTAAACAAAAATTCATTCATGGGATGAGTGTGTTGCTAGCTGGGCAAACACTTAAAGTCTATCCCTCGTTATGCTTCTTCTGGTGAGCTGACTTCTTGAACTGCTGTAGTCTATGTGCTGGATATACTCTCACAATGCCATTAGGGACAGAATTACTGTTGCTTGGTCAAAATCCAGCAAAGGAACAGTGATAGTGAATGAGTGGATGGGAGATCAAACTGCAGGTGATGGTGTTCCCATGTATCTGCTCCCTTATCCTTTTAGATGGAAGTAGTCATTGATCTGAAAGTGTTGTCGAAGGAGACTAGCCTGAGACAGCTCTCACACATTTGGTACTATGCCCCAGATGTTAGCAAGGAGGATTCTGCAGGGCTGATAGGTCTGTTTTAGCCACTATTGTGTCTGGTCTCTAGGTTGAAGTGGGGTGGTCCATCACAGCATGGCCCTGATTCCTCCATGACCAAATAACCTGACAATTTCTAGCTTCAGTGTGAAAAAATGAGTAATGTGTTGTTGCAAACATCAGCATCCATGTATTCCAGCTAGATCAGTGCATTCCAGAAAAGGAGGGTCATGACTTCTCAACACAATTGAAGGAAGGTGTAAATGTGACTAATTTAATTCTGTATGGAGGCTAGGTAAAAATGTGGGGTGCATAATACAAACATATGCCAAACAATAACAGTTTCACTTTTGGCAGCAGATTTCTTGAATGTGTCAGAGATATTCGTAAATTACCTGTTATGAGTAGTGATATCCAATTTCACGGATAATGGTTCAGAAACAAGATTGCATTTTTTATTTAGATTGGATCATTGGAGTATTACACACTAATAGGGAGATAGGATACAGTGAATCTGGGAAGCAGTGACAGTGAGATGGTCAAAGTCAGATGGACAGTTCACAATGAAAACATTTAGCCGTCCGGTTGAAAAACTGGATTGAGGCAACTGTGATAGAGGAAAAGCTCGGTGTTGTGCTGGGCAAGTAGAAGGAGATGAAGCAGAGCTCCTTAGTAATAATGATGGCTTCTCAGTTCCCTCATCTCAGTGTCCATCTTTACTTTCCTATTCCAATTTTGCACTCTTGTTTGTTTGGCACTACACTCGTCTAATCGCTGAACCTTTCTTGTCTTCCAACCTGTCCCAACCTCTTCTGTTTTCGTTTCCTCCTCTCTGCCCTTTCCCTTCACCTGTATTTGCTTAGGCCGGTCACTTCTCTACCTATTACTGGTTCTAAAGAAAGGTCATTATCTTGAAAGGTTAACTTGTTGCTCCACAGATGCAACGTCCTATGTGTTTCTGGAAATTTGATTTTATTTTCGATTTTCAACATCTGAAGTAGTGTGCTTTTGTAAAGGTGAGAAATTGGAGATGAGAAGAGAATCACGTTTTATCTCCCACTATTTCTTAGAGTCATAGAGATGTATGACTTCGGTCCAACCCATCCTTCTTGGTGAAATGCTGCTGTTTGAACAATTTCTCCAAAGTTACATTGCAACAAAGAGGGAGCTTTCAATCCAAGTGGAGATTGAGTAAAATTGTAACACACATCAATGGACTAGAGGGCGACACCCGTATCCACAGAATCATTTTCCACTGTTTCAGTTACCTATGGTTTACCACGGCCCGAACATATTATAGGGAACCTTCCAGAACCAGGGACCGGAGTCTGCAGGAAAAGCGAATTTCCCATTGAAATGAATGGGTTCGCTCCTTTCCGTGGTTTCGGCCTTCCGTGGTAGATCTTAGAACGCATCATTTGCAGGTACGGAGGCATGGGGGCGACTACTGTACATCCTGTTACTTTGCAAAAAGAAGGCGGTGAGCTGCACAACATCCTTTTCCTGAGAGTAGAAGTTAGACCATAATGATGTCACCAAAGCCATATGGAAGTGGAAGAGTCACGGGCAGAGTAACTCCCACACATCCTCTAGCTAGCTAGTGATGTCACTACGGCAACAGCCCACTCTCAACACATATGCATTTCAAGTTAATCTCCTCACAATCAGGGTTGCTGTTGTTTGTAGATACAAGGCCATACAAAGACTTATTGGCATGATAGTCAGTGGGAAGTTAAATTTCCTGCTGAAACACCAGCTCATCACTATTATTTTGTTTTCCATTATGACAATTGAAACCGCATTCACTTACGTTAATACTGAATAATTAAACATTTCACTGAAGTGAATAGAAACTGAAAACCCAGAATAATTTTCCATCTCCGCTAACGTTTTAATTCTTCCAAACTGTTTTAGCTATGAATATGTACATCCTTTGATAAATTTGGACAATTATTTCAGCAATATCATTAACTTCATTTGCAGTCTGTCTTTTATAACAGTTGACCATCTTTTTGTTGCAGGAACAAGGGATAACAGCAATGAACGATTATTCTGATGGTCATCAGTAGTCATTTAGACAATGGTTTCAACCTAACTGCCCTACTCATTCATTTATCAGTGGATAGATTATCCAGTTTTGTCTTTTTTTAAGATTTTTCGTATGATATGAACATCACTGGCAATGCATGCATTTACTGCCTAATCATAATGGTCCTGAAGAAAATTATGTTGTGCCACTTTCTGGTCTGGCTGCAACCCATCTTGGTCACTCACAGTTACTCCAGGGTTGGAGCTCCAGGATGGAGGCTGGATGACTGTGGAGGCATGGTGACATAGCTCCAAATATTTAACTGGTATGAGACTCAGATGGTGATGGTGTTCTACTGCTATTATTTTTCTAGGTCATAGACATTGCAAGGTTGAAAAAGTGCTTCCAGAGGAGGCTGGTTGTATTACTGCAGTGTACCTTGTAACTGGGGTTACAAGCAGGTTGCATTGTCCTGGGATAGTGTCAAGCATTTGGGATACTGTTGGAGTTGCATTTATTCATGCAATTATTCCATCAAAGTCCTGTCTTGTGTCTTGTAGATTGTAGACAGACTTTGGAAAGTCAAACAAGTGAGTAAACTGCCACAGAATTCCCAGCCTTGGACATGCTCCAGTATCCACAGTATTTCTACAATGTACCTGACATAAGACCTAATTTTGTGATATAACTTTTAGCGCAGCACATTATTCAAATGCTTTTTGAAAATCCAAATGCATTATACTCACTGGTTTCTCCTTTTAAAATCTTTAATTATATTATCAAAAAAACACTAGTAAAATTTATCAAGTATTATTTTCCTTTCATCTACCTATATTGGTTCTGCACAACCATGTTATCAAGTCTAATTACCCTGTCATTGTGGTCCTAATATAATCACTACAGCTCTCAAACTAGCAGCAGCAGTTCCTCAGGGGACAGTCCTAGGTCCAACCATCTTCAGCTAGTCAAAAGTGGGGATGTTCACCAATGATTGCACAATGGTTAGCACCATTCACAACTCCTCAGATACTAAAGCAGTCCATGTCTGAACACAGTAAAACTCAAATATCAAGGCTTGGGCTGAAAAGTGACAAGTAACATTCACGACACACAAATGCAATTCAATAACAATTTTCAATTAAGAGGCAATCTAACAATTATCCCTTGACATTCAATGACATTACCATTCATTAACATCGTGGGGGATACTACTAACCAGAAGCTGAATTGGACTTGCCACAGGAGCACAATGGCTATAAGAATCGGTGAGAGGCAAGGAATACTGTGGTGAGTAACTCAATTTCTGACTTTCTAGAGGTTGTACACCATCAAAAAGGCACAAGTCAAGAGTGTGATGGAATATCCATTGCAGTTCCAACAGCAATCAAAAAGCTTGACACCATCTAGGGCATAGCAGCCTGCATGATTGACACCATACATTCCTGAAGAAGGGCTTATGCCCGAAACATCGATTCTCCTGCTCCTTGGATGCTGCCTGGCCTGCGTGTTTTTCCAGCACCACATTTTTTTCAACCATATTCACCAACATCCACATCCTCCACCATCAACACTCAATAGCAGCACTATACCATGCACAAGCTGCACTGCAGAAATTCACCAAATATTCTTAGAAAACACCTTCCAAACCAATGACATCCACCACCTAGAAGGACAAGGGAAACAGATACATTAAAACATCATGACCTGCAAGTTCCCTTCCAAGTCACTCAATATTCTAACTTGGAAAGTTATCACCTTTTCTTCACTGCTGCTGGATCAAAATCCTGGAAATCCACCCCCCCCCCCCCCAATGGCATTGTAGATCTACCTGCAGCACATGAGCAGTAGCAGTTTAAGAAAGCCGCTCACCACCACCTTTTCAAGGGCAACTAGGAATGGGCAGAAAATGCTGACCTAGCCAGTGACATCAATAGCCCATGAGTGTGTAAAGATAATCTAACCTATAGTTCCTTTCCTTTCACTCCCTTTGGAATTATAGGATTACATTTGCTACCCTTTGATCCCTGAAGAATGCTTGAAGGTCAAATCAGTGCATTTGCTCTCTTTGTAGTCAGGGTGCAGCATTATATCTAAAGGGATTTGTTGCCTTATGGTCCTATCAATTTGCCAGTACTATTTTTTTTACTAATTTCAATATCTTTAAAATTCCTCATTTTCACTCTATCTTCAGTTCCTCACTGCCTCTGATATGTTTTCTGTGTCTTCTATCACAAAGAAAAATAGAAAGCATTTGGCAATGTCTCTGCTTTTTGATCTGTTGGCTTTTATGTAAGGGCCCAACATTTACTGTTAATTTCTTACTTTATACATATCTATAAAACAGAAAGCAAAAGCTTTTAATGTCTCCATCTAGTTTACTCTCATATCTTTTTTTTGAATTTTTTGGTTATCATTTTCTTTAATTACTCAGGCTTTAATCTTTCTTTAATCGAGTATTATCTTTAATTGCCCTAGTTCACCAGAATGGGAATATTTTTCCTTTTGATTTAATAAGGGAATGTATGATCATTGCGCTTTGTGAAGCAATTCTTTAAATGCTTGCTATTTCCTATCTACCATAAGATTTGCAAAGCTAACCTTTCAATTTCCTTCACCAACTCACCCCTCAAACCAAAATAAATTTGCTTTGTTAGACTGGCGTACTTCATTGGAGAAATAACAAATCCATTCTCAGCTCAATATCAAATTCTAACCCAGTGCATATTTTATAAACATGAATACTAATACTAATACTACTACTACTACTACTACTACTACTACTACGTACTAGCTGGGACAGTGTAAAACTGCAAGGAATCATTTTTTTAAAATGAGATTGGTAAAGGATTGAGAAATTCTGTTTGTTCGTTCATCGAAGTTGTAACATTGACTTACCAATGAACTCATGCAAGAAGACAAGCGAAGCAATGTAGCAGCTGAGACTGAGAAGTTCCGCCACAATCATGAGCCAGTGCCAGGTCTGGATAGTGAGTGCCACCATCAATAACTCAGTGAGAATAAGTGAAGTAAAGGAAATGGCTACTGCATGCACAAACTCTGAGTCAAACAACAGAAGAGCTCCGTACATTATTATACCACCTGGAAAAAGAAAGCAAAAAATAATTTTTATTCTTTTTTGAACAGAAATGCTGACACTTACAAATGAAATAGTCCTGCATGTACAACCCCCGTCTCTGGATCAGAACATTGTTGGTTGAAAGTTAACTTTAGGCTATCACTCTAGAGCAGTACCAAGGGAATGTGACATGGTTGGTGCTATAATTGCTCAGATAAGATATTAAACTAAGGTCTTTTTATGCCCTCAAGTAGATGTCAAACAATATCATTTCACCATTTAACAAATAGCAGGAACGTTCTCCTGGATATCTGATAAAAATGAATCCTTCAATGCATACCACAAAAAGCATTTATCTGGTCATTATCATAATTAGGTAAGTGGGATCCTTCTTTCCCCAAATTGGCTGCTGAATTTCCTATATTGCAAGAGTGACCGCACTTCAAATGGTAGTCAATTGTCTATAATATCTTTGAACATCCTGAGGTCATGAAATGCATTTTTTTCTTTATTTCATATCTATTTATGATAAAGTGTAATTTCCATACCTTGGTATATACTAATTAAAACCCAAATCAAGAAGGTTTTAAAGGAGAGTGGTCGGCCCTGAAATAGAGAAAAGAATCGGTTTTGAAGATATTCTTGCACTTTGCTGTTCAAGTCAACACAGATCAGAAAAACTACATATTTTACAGTTATTTTTAGATTTAGACTGTAAAGCTCAATAAACACATTTAATTTGGGTTTCTTTGGAAACTAATCAATTGACATTTTTAACAAGTAATTGAGCTATTCTCATATTTGGAGCTTTTAAGTAGTATCAGTTTCTGGAACTGGTGTTTTAACTGCATCAGCTGTAGCATAAATTTCCATTGCATCTTTGTCATGTTAGACTTGGAGTTTTGAAATTTGTCAGCATAGATTCAATGTTGCAGTTGTAACATTCTTGCTGAAAAGATTATTTTCCGTGCTGGGAAAATGCTTCATGAACTTTATTACCTGAAGTCATCAATGGGCTGTGTTGAAAAGGAAATGGGTCCAATCACTCGAAAAAAAATTCCCCACATTTTATGATGCAAACAATAAACTAATCCTTGCCTATCCCTTCTCTAGCAGAGGTCATCATTTATTAATCAACTTTACCATTCACTTAAGACCAAAAATAGAACATGGATTATCTATAAATATACTTCCATTGCTTTCTTCCATTAAAAGGTGTAAATTCTCCTAGTGTCGTACGAAGTTCTATGTTGTGAAATATTTACAAATGTTTAGAATAGAGATTATGGAGACGGGCAATGAACTGTCCCACTTTGATTGTGTTTTGAATGGAGACTTTTTCTGCATTACCAGGCAACCACAAAGTAGCCCAGCTACTGACCATCAACCTCAGAAAAGCTGTGGCTAGCAGATCTGACAAACTCGTAATCCTGAGGTGGCTGCGTGAGACCACAAACTGCTGCACGTGATTGTCATAACCACTGTACTGCAAGGTCAAATAGAATTGTAATAATCCAAAGCCCCTCCATTCAGTTAAAGCACTGTAGACATAATACAGAACCTCAATAGGTAGGAATATCCTTAATAAAGTCCATGTATTATCCACAAATTCACAGATCTCAGCCAGGAGAATAATGGGAACACAACCATCGATTGTAGGACTTCAGAATGGAAGTTGATAGGAACAGTAATTAGCAATGCATTACCCAGTTAGCCAGCTCAAAGTACAAAGTTGGATGTTGAGGGAAGGTGCAATGACTCTCCCTCCAGAGTTAATGCAGAAACTAACTGCATAGTTTATGGTTAGGACACTTGGTAGTGAACATTTGCATCCAGACATCACCAGGAATCACTTCTTTCCAGACAGGATGGGGGAAAAATGGGAAAGTACTTCAATGGGAATGGCTTCATCACTTATTAGGCCCAGTGTGGGCAGCAGTCATCCAATAGAAGGACAGAGGTTCAAGTTCAAGTCATGGCCACCACTCACCCTCACCTCCCTTGCAATTAGATCCCTTTTCAGTATTCTCAATCAGGCTATTCAGGTGACTCTAGAGATTCTGTCGATTTGTGTCATGTTCTAGTGTACTTGAACAAGGAGGAGGGGAATTGCAGTTGAGATTTATTTGACCTAAGTGTGTTGCCAATGAAATTCTGGTGAAAATGAGGACAAGGATTTTTTCAATTGCCCTTAGTCTCCAGTATGTGGATGTCACTGGAGAGTTCCTGTTCCTGCCCTGTAACATGGTTCAAGATGATGAAAATAGAACACATTCAGAAACATACATTAAATGTTAGTTTCCTGGTGGAATCCTTGAAACTAATAAGCATTTAGAGCAGAATTGAGAGGGCCAGAATAATAGATTTCACAGCACCTGTTGTTAAGAAGTTTTGATCCTTGTTGACATCAAGGGCTGTGCATGTGAAAATGCAGTAGAAACTCAATTAATATGTAAGTCACCAGAAATCCATTATCCTTCATCCTAACAAAAAATCCTTAGTACACCTCCATCCCTCTCAACTGTTAGTTCACACTGAAAGAGTCAATGCACTACCTCAGTGGACCTTATCAATAATGAGTTTGCACTTATACAATGTCTTTATTATAGAAAATCTTTTCAAAGTGTTTCCATTTGTTCTGAACTGAGCTTCAAACACTACTCCCACTCAGCACCCAGTGGTTTACATCTGACTCCACATCATTTATCATTTCCAGCCTTACATTACTTCTATCATCACTGAAATTCTCATCCACTTGCTCATTACTTTAAAACTGGACTGCTCTAAGCCACTCTGCAGCACTCCATCCTATGCAATACACCCTTATTCAAAGCTCCTTCACCTTCATTCTCTTCTGCATCAACTGTGGCTCAGAAGGGAAGGATGGAGAATAGGAAAATGATAGTGATAGGAGATTCAATTGTGACAGAAACAGGTAGGAGATTCTGTAGTCATGAGCAAGACCCCCAGATAGTATGTTGCCTCCCAGGTGCCAGGATCTGGGATATCTTGGATTGAGTCTACAGGATTCTTGAGGTGGAGGGTGAGCAGCCAGAAGTTGTGGTACACATCTGTACCAATGGCATAGGTCGGGTAAGTGGATGAGGACCTGAAAAGTGAATATAGGGAATGAGGTTGAAAGCTAGCAGGCAGGATGAGCAGAGTAGTAATCTCAAGATTGCTACGAGGGCCGCATGTTTTTGAGGTTAGGAATAGAGAGAGTGTGCAGCTGAACACGTGGCTGCAAGGCAGGTGCAGGAGGGAGGGCTTCAGATCTGTGGATCATTGGGATACCTTCTGGGGAAGGTAGGATCTGTACAAGAAGGACGGGTTGTACCTGAACTAGAGGGGCAACAATATGTTGGGTGGGAGGTTTGCTAGAACTCTTCGTGAGGGTTTAGACTAGATCGGCAGGGGGTTTCGAACTGGAGCTACGGATGAGATGATGGACTAGGTCGAGAACAGCCAGATACAGTGTGCAGAGAGTCTGAGAGAAGGGATAGACATTTGATAGGGCAACAGCACAGTTAGTGTGATGGGGTGAAGTGTGTCCATTTTGATGCAAACATATCAAGAACTAGGGTGATGAACTTAGAGCATGGATCAGTACTTGGAACTGTGGCCACTACAGAGACTTGGATATCACAGGGGCTAGAAAGATTGTTGGATGTTTCAGGGTTTAGATGTTTCAAAAGGAATAGGGGTGGGGGAGGGAAGGTAAAAAGGTGGAGGAGTGGCATAGCTAATCAGGGATGGTATCACAGCTGCAGAAAGGGAGATCGTCAAGAAGGGTTTGTTAACAGAGTCAGTATGGGTGGAAGTCAGAAACAGGAAAGGAGGAGTCACCTTATTGGGAGTTTTCTATAGACCCCCCAATAGCAACAGAGATCCAGGTGAGCAGATTGGGAGGCACATTTGGGAAAGGTGTATAAGTAACAGGGTTGTCGTTATGGGTGACTTTAACTTCCTTAATATTGATTGGAACCTCCTTAGTTCAAATAGTTGGGATGGAGCAGTTTTTATCAGGTGTGTCAGGAACGGTTCCTGACTCAATGTAGATAGGCTGACTGGAGGGGAGGCCATATTGGATTTGGTGCTTTGCACAGACATTATGGAATTTTTTTTATTTGGGGGAGGGAGAATTAAAATGCTATTTGGTAGGAACTGGGGCACCTAAACTGGGTACATATGTTCTCAGGGAAATGCATGACCGAAATGTGGAGGTTGTTTAGGAAACACCTGCTGATAGTGCTTGACAGGTTTGTCCCACTGAGGCAAGGAAGGGACGTTAGTTTGAAAGAACCTTAGGTGACAAGGGATGTGAAACTTCTAGTCAAGAGGAAGAAGGAAGCATATTTAAGCTTGAGGAGGTAAGGATCAGACAGGACTTTAGAAGGTTACAAGGTAGCTAGGAAGGAACTGAAGAATGGACTTGAGAGGTATAATGGGGCATGAAAAAGCTTTAGCAGGTAGGATTAAGGAAAACCCTAAGGCATTTTATGCTTACGTGAGGAGAAGGGGATGGCCAGACCGAGGCTAGGGCCGATCAGGTTTAGTGGGAGGAACATGCACCTGGAGTCAGAGGAGGGAGGGGAGGTCCTGAATGAATACTTTGCTTCAGTATTCACTAATGAGAGGGACCTTGCTGTTTCTAAGGGCAGCATGAAGCAGACGAATATGCTTGAATAGGTTGATGCTAAGGAGGAGGATGTGCTGAAAAGTTTGAAAATCATAAGGACAGATAAGTCCCCTGGGCTAGACGGGATATACCCAAGGTTACTACAGGAAGAGAGGGAAGAGATTGCTGCACCTATAGTGATGATCTTTGTGTCCTCACTGTCCACTGAAGAAGTGCTAGATGATTGAAGGGTGACAAATGTTATTCCCTTGTTCAAGAAAGGGCATAAGGATAGTCCTAGGAATTACAGACCAGTCAGTCTCGTGTCTGTGATGGGTAAAATATTGGAGGGTTCTGAGAGACAGGACGTATGATTACTAGGAAAACCATAGTTTGACGATATATAGTCAACATGGCTTTGAGAGGGGCAGATCATGCCTCACAATTGAATTCTTTGAGGATGTGATAAAACACATTGATGAAGGTGGAGTAGTGGATGTGGTGCATATGGATTTTAGCAAGGCATTTGATAAACTTCCCCATAGTAAGCTCATTCAAAAAATAAGGAGGCATGGTATACAGGGAAATCTGACTGTCCAGATACAGAATTGGTTGGCCCATAGAAGACAGAGGTTGGTCGTAGATGGAAAGTATTCAGCTTGGAGATTGATGACCAGTGGTGTTTCCACAGCATTGGGTTCTGGGACCTCTGCTCTTTGTGATTTTAAGAAATGACTTGGATGAGCAAGTGGAATGGTGGATTATTAAGTTTGCCAATGACAGAAAGATTGGTGGAGTGGTAGATAGCCTGGAGGGCTGTAGTAGGTTGCAACGGGACATTGACAAGATGCAGAACTGGGCTGATAAGTGGCAGATGGAGTTCAGTAAGGTTCCTCATGGGAGACTGATTAGCAAGTTTAGATCTCATGGAATACAGGGAGAACTAGCCATTTGGATACAGAACTGGCTCAAAGGTAGAAAACAGAGTGTGGTGGTGGAGGGTTGTTTTTCAGACAGGAGGCCTGTGACCAGTGGAGTGCCACAAGGATCAGTGCTGAGTCCACTACTTTTCATCATTTATGTAAATTATTTGTATGTGAGCTTAAGAGGTATTGTTAGTAAGTTAGCAGATGACACCAAAATTGAAAGGGTAGTGGATAGTGAAGAAGGTTACCTCAGATTATAGCAGGATCTTGATCAGATGGGCCAATGCGCTGAGGAGTGGCAGATGGAGTTTAATTTAGATAAATGCAAGGTACTGCATTTTGGGAAAGCAAATCTTAGCAGAACTTATACAATTAATGGCAAGGTCCTAGGGAGTGTTGCTGAACAAAGAGACCTGGGAGCACAGGTTCATAGTTCCTTGAAAGTGGAGTCGCAGGTAGATAAGATAGCGAATAAAGCGTTTGGTATGCTTTCCTTTATTGGTCAGAGTATTGAGTACAGGAGTTGGGAGGTCATGTTGCGGCTATACAACAGTGGCCTAACCAATGCCCTGGAATATTGCGTGCAATTCTGGTCTCCTTCCTATTGGAAAGATGTTGTGAAACTTGAAAGGGTTCAGAAAATATTTACAAGGATGTTGCCAGGGTTGGAGGATTTGAGCTACAGGGAGAGGCTGAACAGACTGGGGCTATTTTCCCTGAAGCATCAGAGGCTGAGGGGTGACCTTATAGAGGTTTACAAAGTCATGAGGGAGCATGGATAGGATAAATAGATAAAGGGTCTCTTCCCTGGAGACTTCCCTGGAGGGAATGGGTTTAGGGTGAAGGAGAAAGATACAAAAGAGACCTAAGGGGCAACTTTTCATGCAGAGGGTGGTACGTGTATGGAATGAGCTGCCAGAGGAAGTGGTGGAGACTAGTATGATTGCAACATTTAAGAGGCATTGGATGGGTATATGAATAGAAAGGGTTTGGAGGGATCTGGGGTCAGGTAGGACTAGATTGGGTTGGGATATCTGGTCAGCATGGATGAGTTGGACCGAAGGGTCTGTTTCCATGCTGTACATCTCTATGACTCTATAACCTAGAAAAGTGTGAAGAGATTCACTTTGGAATGTCAAATTTGAATTCAGGATACAAGGTTAAAGGCAGAATTCTTGGCACTATGGAGGAACAAAGGGATCGTGGGGTCCATATCCACAGATCCCTCAAAGTTACCACCCAGGTTGATATGGTTGTCAAGAAGGCAGATGATGTGTTGGCTTTCATTAGCAGGAGGATTAAGTTTAAGAGCCACGAGATTATGCTGCAGCTCTATAGAACCCTGGTTAAACCACACTTGAAAAATTGTGTTCAGTTCTGGTCACCTTATTCTAGGAAGGACATGGAAGCTTTAGAAAGGGTGCAGAGGAGATTTACCAGGATGCTGCCTGGACTGGAGGGCATGTCTTAAGAAGGAAGATTGAGGGCTTTTCTCATTGGAGCAAAGGAGGAGGAGAGGTGACTTGATAAAGGTGTACAAGATGATGAGAGGCACAGATAGAGTGGATAGCCAGAGACGTTTACTCAGGACAGAAATGGCTATCACGAGGGGTTATAATTTTATGATGATTGGAGGAAGGTTTAGGAGAGACAGATTGGTGGGTGCGTGGAATGCACTGCCAGCAGTGGTAGTAAAGTCAGATACATTCGGGACATTTAAGCGACTCTTGGATAGGTACATGGAAGGTAATACAATGAAAGGTACAAGAGGATGATAAAAGATCAGCACAACACCAAAGGCTGAAGTGTATATACTGTACGGTACTGTTCTATGCAACTTCCATGTCTCTAACCCATTAGCTGTCTTATACCACAAAATTTACGATCAACGTTTGCAGGATATGGTGCGTCGTGGTTTTAAACATTTTTTATTTCAAATTTCAATAGCGAGCAGTAAGATTGGAGTCAATAAATCTCGTACTTGTGGGGCTATCACCGTAAGAAAATACCGTACAGCTGTCAAACCCAGATGGTTTTCTCTGTTCAAAGTTAGCGAAAGGTCACAGTGAGTTTGAAACTTTAACTCTGTTTCCCACACCACAGATGGTTTCAGTCCTGCTGAGCTTCTCTGGCACTTTCCCATTTTATTGCCTGACTCTCTACCTCCTCTCTGTGACTTTGGTCCCACATATTATAGCTTACTCTTGGGTCAGGATTTTAGTTTCGTAAGTCAAGATTCCAACTTGGAATCACTTCCTGTTTCTGACTCCACAGAATGTTGGTGTCATCCTCTTAAACTGAATTTTTGTTAGGTTGGCCAACTGTTAGCATCTAGTGGGATCTGAAGCCAAGTTAGACCACGGAAAAGAACTCTGTTACATGTTAATTAAGAGACAACCGAATGAGACCCTGACTGGGTATATGGGGTGATGTGGAGGTGCCAGTGTTGGGTTGGGGTGGACAAAGTCAAAAGTCACATGAGACCAGATTATAGTCTAAAAGATTTTTTAAAAAATCATAAGCTTTCTGAGCGCTGCTTCTTCATCAGATGAAGTCAGGTATATAGGAAACAAGTGATCAACAAATTTGAAATGTGCAATATAATAATAGAACTCTGACCGGAAAGATATTTCCCTGGACTCTGTCAAACCAACATAATCTCTGGTGCTTAAAAATCAATTAATTCTCAGATGGTGGCGGGCTCTCAATAGGAGTTTCTCCAATCATGAAAATACATGGAGTCCATTGAGGCAGGGAAGAGGTAGAGGGCACACAATACTTTAGGATGGAAGTACCCACTCAGCCACAGTATCAGACTAATTTTGTAGACAAAAAAGGAGGGATGGTGAGCATTTTAAGTGGCTGTGGGACGTATTGATAGTGCAACCTTCATAGGAAGACAGAGCACTTATTCTCTCAGTCTGCCAGTTGGAGGATGCCCCTTCTCCCTGACGATACTTCAGTCATTTAAGGGACCGATCTGCCATGTAAAAAAGTGACATGGAAGAAAAGGCCTCAACAGGCCCCTGAGACCTTTTATCAACCATAGGGGCAGAAACGGGGAAAATTTTGCTGACAATTGCACAAGTGTTCAGCACTATTCCAGAGTTAGGTACAGAAGCAATATTTGTTCATATGGAGCAAGACCTAGAAAACAGTCAGTCAGTCAGTCAGGATTAGCCTGATAGACATTCAATGGTTTGCTTTCACTCTACCAACAACCAAGGAGTTACCTTTGACCAGAAACTAAACTGGAAAAGTCATACAAATATTGTGCCTCCAAGGACAGGTCAGAGGCTGGGAGTTCTGCAATGAGTAACATACCTCCTGACTGCCTAAAGTCTGTCCACTACCTATAAGGCACAAGTCAGGAGTGTGATGCAATACTTGCCTGAACAGTTCAGCTCCAGCAATGTTCAACAAGATTTACACCATTTAGCACAAAGCAGCTGGCTTAATTTGCATCATCCACTCCCTCCATCACCAACAAACTCTTGCTTAGATTAACACATAATTCAAGCAGCGAGCAGCAATATAAATGTGTGACATTCTCTCCATCCAAAAAAGTGCACAGTTTTGAAAAGTGGTGACAATGGTGACAAAAGGCTGATTCTGTTACAAGAATGTCTGTAATTCAGAGGTACCTCATAAGTTGTATAGTACATAGGTGCATTCTGAGGTCATAAAAGGAACTTTTAAACGCAAAATACTAAAATGAAAAAAGTTGATCATAAAGTTCAAATAAGTCAAATATTTCATCTGATATATGAAAGAAGGTGAGATATACACTTAGATATTTATATAAATAATATAGAACTTGTAAATCTAAACATAATTAGTTCAATTGGTAACATTCTAAAAATTGCATTTAAATGATATACATTCCTTGCATAGCATACATTTATAATAAGAGGTTTATTCTACTACATACCTTCGTAAGATCTTTGTATAGTTCTGGATAAAGCATTGCAACTTCTGACTTCACATCCTTGTCCAGAACGAGAGAGAACACTGGGAACATGGTATAAATTGTTGAGTACCTGAGAAGATAAATATAAAGTATCATTTCATTTTCACTTCCACATTTCTCCTTTGATCAATAACTAAAGCATCATGATTTTATAAAATTATTTCTTTAACTTTAGAAGGTGCCAATATTGGAAAGGCTACATTTCTTGCCTATCCCTTAAGATAACTATCATGGACTTTATCCTGCTGTGGTGTGTGTTCAGGTTAGAATGGTGTAAAAGTGGAGAGTCACTTTAACATTATAGTGCTCCCATTATCTTGCTGCCTTAGTCCTCTGCTTGTAGATGTATGTTTTCTGTCGTAGATACACCTTTTTGGGTGTATCCTGTGCAAAACACAGCCACTATAATCTGCCAATAAGGATATGCATTGGCATATCCATTGGCAGGGTCACCAAACAAATTGCTTGACTCCAGATGATGTTGTGCTTAAATTTTGTTGCAGCTGAATCCATCCCAATGAGTGGGGTGTGTTTACCATTCTCCTGACTTTAACTTAGACTTTGGAGGTTCACCAAATGAACTACTTCTCACAAAATACCCAGTTTCTGCTTTTATCCCTTGTTGTGAATGTGTTTGAACAGCAGAAGAACCATCAATAAACAGACCCAATCATGGACTTAAGGCAGGAGGAAGGCCACTGAGGAAACATTGGGTAGGAACAATCATTCGTTCTTAAAAGAACTTCTGATCAATGTCCGGGGACTTGGCTCATTGGCCTTGAGTAATTGCAATTACCTGCTTTTGCCTCAGGTTTAAGTCAATGAGAGGTTTCCCCTTCAACTGCACTAACAACACTGGTAAAAGAAAACTAAAGCGGACCTAATATAGAAATTGAGAGAGTTAGGTAGTAGATTAAAGAGGAAGATCAGTAAAGTTATAATCTCTGGATCAGTTCCAGTGCCACGCATTACTGAGTGTCGGTATTAGGAAGATCAGTCAGATAGATGCATGGCTAAAGGAATGGTATCAGAAGGAGAGCTTAAGATTTTTGAATCACTGGGAGAGCTTCTGAGGTAGATGGGACCTGTACAAGCTGGATGGGTTACATCTGAACTGGAATGGGTCCAATATCCTTACAGGAGGTTTTCTTGTGATGTTGGGAAGATTTGAACTTAAATTACCAAGCCAACGGAGCACAGAGTAGATGTATATCAGGAGCAAGGTTCAGTCAGATTAAAAAAAAGAATACTAATCCAACAGGCTGAGAGGACATGGGAATGATAAGGCAAATGGGAGGATCAGAAGGTTAAACTGAATCCATTTTAATACAGACAGTCTGACTGGTCACTGCATTGAGTAGCACATGATATTGTTGCAATTACTGAGACATGTTTGAAGGAAGGACAGGATTGGTAATTCAACATTCCAGAGTATAGAAGTTTCAAGAGTGATTAGGGATGTAAGAGGGAGAGGTTATTGCATTATTAAGAAAGGAGATGATCACTGCACTAATGAGGGAGGATGTCTTAGAAGGCTCTTCAAATGAGGCATGTGGATAAAGCTTAGAAATAAAAAAGGTGAAGTGCCAGATAACTGGTGATATCAAATATGGTTAATTTGTTCAGAAGGGCAGTAGGGATTGGCCAATAATTACAGATCAGTTTGTTTGGTGCCACTGTTAGGGAGAGTATTGAGAAAAAAATCATAAGGTCAGGATTAAATCAGTATTTGGAAAGGCAACGGTTGCTTACAGATAGTCAGGGTGGATTTTTTGGATGGAGATACTGACTAATTTGAGTTTATTTTGAAAACGTGACTTAATATATTGATGAGGGTAGTACAGTTGATGTGGTTTACATGGACTTCAGTAAGATCCCAGAATGAAAGCTGGTTCAAACATTAGGAGCTCAGGAGATCCAAGGCAAGTTGGCAACCTGGATCCAAAACTAGCTTACAAATAGGGGGTAAAGGGTGATTGTGAAGAGTTGTTTTTCCAATGGCAGTCTCTAACTAGCAGTGTATGACAGGGATTGTGCTGGGACACTCGCTGTTTTTTATTTAAATGAACGACTTGGATATGAATGTAAAAGATATAATTAGGAAGTTTGTAGATGAAATAGAAATTGGCTGTGTTAATCGTGAGGAGAATGTTCCCAGCCTATAGTATGATACGATCAGCTCGTAAATTGGGCAGAGCAATGGTAGATGGAATTTAATTCTGATAAGTGAGAGGTGAAGCATTTTAGAAGGCCCAATAAGGGAAGGACGTACACAATGAATGGTAGGTACTTAGGGAGTACTGAAGAACAAAGGGACCTTGGTATACAAGTTCATCGATCCCTGAAGATATCAGCACAGGTAGACAGGGTGGTGAAGAAGGCATGTGAATGCTTGCTTTCATTAACTGAGCCACAGAATATAGGATTAAGAAAGTCTTGTTACAACTTTATAACATTGGTTAGGCCACAGACAGTACTGTGTGCCGTTCTGATTGCCACTCTATCAGAGGATGTGACTGCATGGAGAGGTACAGTGGAAATTCACCAGGGTGTTACCTGGGATGAAAATGATCATTTACAAGGAGAGACTGGATAAGCTGGATCCATTTTCTATTGGAGCAGAGGAGATTGGGAGGTGGGGGGAAAGAGGGAGGGATCTAACACTGGTATACAAAATGAGGACAGGCATAAACAGGATAGATGATGAGAATCTTTACTCTGTGGCTGATGTGTCTAAGATCAGAGGACACAATCTCTTCATTCAGAGGGTGGTAGAAATATGAATGAGTTGCTTAAGAGGATGAAGAAGGCAAGTACTCTTGCAACATTTAAGAAGCAGCTGGACAAGCACTTTAAAAAACCAAGTCATAGTAGGCAATGGGTCAAGTGCAGATAAATGGGATTAGGATAGTTTAGTATTTATTGGTCAGCATAGACATGGTGGGCCAAAGGGCCTGTTTCTACACTTTTAAAAAAAATGTTCAGTAAACCCATCTAGTCATTATTGCTTAAATTTGGTTTGTTTCAAGGTTGAATAATGAAGATTCTGGGATCCTCATTTTTTCATGCTTGGTTCTTCTATTGCATTTATTGTTATTGTATCCTTGGCAAGTTTACAGTCTATCAACCCATATCATCAAGTCAGCTTGTCAATAACTCTCACAACTAGGTTCATAACCGTAACACTAATGAGTTTTAAAACAGCATCTGACGATCATTTAGCAGCATAATGTCTCAATATCATGTTCCTGTCCTTATGAAACAGTGCTATACCAGTAAGACTTTCTCTAGCAAGAATATTAAAATGTACAAGTATAATACTTTTCATCTATCATACTTCAGGTGTCACGTTTTCTGTTCCAATGTACTATAGATCAATCTAATCAAAGACATTCCTTGCTATTGATTGATTTTTGGAACAAATTTGCATGTGATCCAATGTAAAAAGAGGAAACAAAATCAATCATTTGAAACGGAAGGAGAAACTGCTCTACCAATAACACAATATGGGGGTCCCCAATTTACAAACTTCCGACATGAATACAATCCCATATCTGGGTGCAACTTTAAAGATCTGACATACAAGCATTTCCTATACTTACAAACGGCTACTTTCATACTGGCCAGCATTGTGTTTCAATTTGCATATAACTTCACTTGCCAGTTTACAATGCAGGACTGCCTGTACTCATTAACAGATCATGTCCGACCTCAACACATCCAAAATTGTACTGAGCACACTTGAAGATGAGAAAACACAGGCAATTCATCCTGAGAACACAGCACACTGCCATGGATTATACAGAACTGCAATAAAAACAGTAAATGCTGGAAATACCCAGAAAACCTAGTTAAGGCAGAAACAGAGTTAACAGCTTATTTGGTCTGATAAGGCAGTCACCAACCTGAAGCATTAATTTTGTACCTCCCTCCATAGATGCTGCCAGAACTGCTGGCTATTTTCAGCATTTTCCATTTTTTTTCTCATTCTGAGTTCTGACTCATAGCTTGAAATGTAAATAATTTTAATGTGACACATGCATCCTGCTGAGTTGCAGTTTCAAATTAACAAGTGTGTTCCAAATACATTCCAATCTCTAAGTTCCTGCATTACATCTAAGTGACCACTCAAGTGCTGTTTGTTTGATGAGTAGGATCAGTGTTCTTTGAGCATGGATTCACCATAGCAGAATAATGCATTCTCAGTTATATGATGACTCACAACTTCCCTTACAGCAGCAGACCATCCATGAGCAAAATCACAAGGGGATCTCCACAAATTCAGCAATTTACTGTGGTATTGTTCAGGGATGATGTCCATGTAGACATCACAGTCCTAGGTCTGAGTTTGCCACAGATGTAGCCAATCTGAAATTCCAGTGTTCTTCTGCACTAGAGCCTAATACTGACAAACATACATTGGGAAGTTTCATGATCAGATAAACACAACAAATCTAAATTGTGAAGGGTCTATTAACATTACAATTAGACTGTTTTGTTAATAAGGCATGATTTTACATTACAAGCATATTATAAATGAAATAGTACTGTAATGCATCCCTTACTAATTAGTGTAACATCTGACTGAACAATTGAAGCTCCATTTGTTTTAAAATAGTTCTAACAAAGTAAATTTCTTTGCATAATAGTCATACAGAAAATTAGACGAAAATGAATACCATTACTCAAACTGTTCCTTATGAAGAAACACCAAAGGTAAATAGCTCAGATTTAAATGGCCACAGTTAGAGCAAATTTTACTCAATCGATTTTAACTCCCCTATTGAGTTTCATCCTTGCTCAGTGTACCATTTTCTAACTAATGAAAGTGACCAATAGATACCTGAAAGCATATTGTAACTTACCCTTCAATTTCCTCCATTTTGAGGAACCTTCCTTTCGGAAACCCTTTGGTATCAGGTACCAGCTACCAGCTAAATTGAGAGTATATTAAAGTTGCCATTGTCCTGATGGACCAGGAGGTTGCTCTGTCATTATAGAGATGATTAGTGGTGGTTTAACCTTAAGATCACCACATCCCAGGTGAAGGGAGAGGTTGAGAAGGACTACCCTTCATGGGAACTTCATCTGGTAAACTGGAATCATTGTGCATTGCTAACTAGCCATCCAGTCAACTGAGCTAGCTGACCTCCTGGAACATGTGTAGGTTAGGTGCATTGGTCAGGGGAAACAGAGTAATAGGTTAGGGGAATGGATCTAGGTGGGTTACTCTTCAGAGAGTTACTGTAGACTTGTTGGGCCAGGTGGCCTGTTTCTACATTTAGGGATTCTATTCTATATTACATATTACTCAACACATTATAAAAAAAATCTCAAAAACTTCTGAAACAGATAGAACATCTGACAATTTTCATTTCAAATGCACAAGGGTTAAGAAGAAATTAATGAATTTCTTTTAAGAGGCCAATAGGAGGTAATAAATTAGCCTTTTTTGTCCATGAATTATTCACAAACTTAATTTTTACTGTACTCCAGAGACTAATTCAGCTTTCCTCAAGTAGTATAAGTATGGAAGCTGCAACAACCCATTATAACTAAAATGATACAATCTACTTACCCTATAACAAGGAAACCTTGATACAGAGGAATGGAAGCAAAATAAAATACTGAAGAAAAAACAGCCTGTGGAAAGACAGAGTTAATTAACAAATGGAACTGTTTTTATTGGCAAAGTTGGACATATTAGTAATTACTTTTGAAACAGACTATTACAGAAAATATTAGTGGGCTAGTGGTGTAATGGAATCACTTCTGATCTTCTACTTCACTACATCTGACTTCTGCCAAATCATTGAGGTTTGTGCCTGATCCCAAGGAGAGTGGAAATACACCAGCTCATTGTGTCCCAATAACTGGATTCCAAGCTGGCAGGAGAGGAGACTGGACATCTTGTTGTTCTTCAGCTCGATAACAATGTAAAGAGAAGGTCACTGCTGTCAATATTTAAAAGAACATTGTCACCTGTCAATGTCCATAATTCCAGTAACTGTTTACTAATAGCATACTATTACTTGAGTGCATGTTATTTTTGTTGGAGAAAAGGAACCATATTCCTTTTACAATACAACCAACTCTGCACAATAGATCAGGAAATAGAGTTTTTCTTTCCTTCTCGATGTATTTAAACATTCCTTATGAGAAAACGTAAGGACATTACTCAGAGCATTAAAAGTTACAAACTCAGATGAGCAGCAATTAAAGTGACCTGGTGTTTTAATAGACTAACACCTGTGCAATAGGAATCAGAGGTAGTGTCAATCCAAGTCTGCAAGGTACATTAGTTGTCTTTTCTTCTTTCAAATTTAGGACTGTTTGGAACGGTTTCCCATCGACTCTGGCTTTGCTAGGGTGCGTTGACTGCAAACCTGGTCAAACAGACTGAAGGAGAGAGAGGTGACAACCAACACAAGCATGTGCACGTGTGCAGGGTGGGTAAAGGGGAGAAGCTGCACTGCACTGGAATGAACAATGTTTGCACAACTGTGGGTAGACCAAAGCTTATATAAGGAAGGTCCACATTGTAACTCTTAGCTCACAGGACATCGAAGGGAAGGTGAAGTCTAATTGAGGGACAGTCCAAGCTGATGGATAGCAGTCCAGGGGAAGGGGTGGGGGGAGGGGGGAGAAGAACAGCAGTTCTAATGTGCCGTGGAGCTGACTGGGAGAAACTCTGCAGTGAGTGGCAGTTGATCAAGAGTGATGATGGGTGGCTCAGGAGTCACCAAAAAACAAGTCTGATGGAATGACGGTCGTGATTGTTAGAGGAGAGGGCAAAGGGATGGTGCAGGTTGATGCCTTGTGGACAGGTCCGACAAGGGACTTCAATGCATATTCAAAAAATGACAAGCAGACAGAATGACAATGCTGGATGGCAGGGAACCTGGCCACCTATCCTTTAAACGTGATGCATGATGTTTCGACCACATGAGATAATGGCAGGGCCAGTGACTTCCTACCCATCCTAGCTACAGGACTGGCTGGAGCCCTTGCCTCTGCATATCTTATTGGTTGGCCACCTCAAGCTCCATTTCCAAGCAGAAGTAGCATGCATTCCAGACCTGCTGTCAGGACTGTTAAGATGGACAGATTCCATTCTTAATGGTGGCACGGTGGCTCAGCATTTAGCACTGCTGCCTCACACTACCAGTGACCAGAATTCAATTCCACCTTCAGTGACTGTCTGTGTGGAGTTTGCACGTTCATCCAGCATCTGCATGGGTTATCACCAGGTGGTCCAGTTTCCTTCCACAATCCAAGGATGTGCAGAGTAGGTGGATTGACCAGGGGAAACATAGGGTTAAGATGATGGGGAGGTCTGAGTGGGATGCTCTTTGGAGGGTCGATGTGGACTTGATGGGCTGAATGATCTGCTTCCACAAACAAGAACTGAAGAAATATCGAGAGAGCAAAATGCAATAAGGATCCTGAACAGCTGCGATAATTCTGACTGAATCTTTTCCCCTCTGAACTTCAGGAGCATTGATGCATATTACATGACAACGGCTATAAAAAAATTTCTGGAGAAACTCAGCAAGTCTTGCAGCATCTATGGAGATGGAAACAGTTAATATTTTGAGTACAGTGACCCTTCTTCAGAACTGGCCAGAAACTTTATATTTTCCTTTCAGTCATTAAGGAGGTCAAGCTCCAACAACTCGGAGGTACCCACGCCCCTCTCAAAACTTTCTCCCTCCGGAACTTTCCTCCCTCATCTTCCCTCTGCCTCCACCACCTCTCATAACCCCAACTTTCATCATATATTTACTATCCCTTCTGACCTTCTGCTCTCTGATGCTGAAGTTTCATACTATCCCGCATCCACAGTTCTGTTATATGTTTTGCTATATTTACTCATTTAGCTAAGTCAGCGCAATCTGACAATTGGAACTGCTGCTTTTCTAGACAGTGCAGTTAGTGTGCTGTTATTCATTAGTCCAGCAGGAAACCACTTCTTTGTTATTCTTTCAACAAAGATAAAAATGGTTGGTGTACATAGATTAAAGACATTTGCCTAGCTCCAAGCTTGTTTTTAGAAAGATTACCCCTTCTATATACTCTCCCACATTGCTTAACTTCCTCCTGCAATATCTCAGTGTAAACAGATGGAAACTGGGATGGGTGGTGGTGGTGTGCAGTTGGGGAAAGGGGGACATCTGAAGGGAAAGGATAGTCATAATTGCTCCCTTTATTGTGAAATAATATAGAAAATTTATCAGAAAGAAAAACACCATGAAAGATGCCCTTAAAATGTTGTGACATTTTGCTTGTGGTTCCTGATGCTGACTAAACGGCTAGCTCACAATTCAATCCAGCGGTCTTTTGTTGCTGTGCAATGCTGTAAAGTTTTAAAACTTGCTTCTCAGGGAATAGTGGTTTGCTTACCTGCATGGTACTAATACACAGGCTCCTGTGGATTACAAACTGGCTAAGAGCTGCTGACCTCTTGTAGCTGTTGCGTCCGTGAACCATCAGTAATCTACCAAGGTGTTTGAACTGAGTTATAGAGAAATCGGATGCCAAAGATGCTTGCTTTCCTTCCTAGAGAAGTTGAAACAAAACTCATGACTTTGCCCAGCAGTGTGGGTTTACCTCAAAAACATAGTTTCTGAAAAGCATACTTACAAGTTGGGATGCAAACAAAGATAGCAATGTCAAATTTTCAGTTAAAAATCACAACACGAGGTTATAGTCCAACAGGTTTATTTGGAAGCACTAGCTTTTGGGGTGCCGCTCTTTCATCAGGTGGTTGTGGAGTACGCAATTGTAATACACAGAATTTTTGGCATAAGTTTACAGTGTGATGTAACTGAAATTATACATTTTAAAATACCTTGATTGTTTGTTAAGTCTCTCATCTGTGCGAATGACCACGATAATTTCACTTCTTTCATATGTAAATCACAAAACTTGTTTAAAAAGTTACATTCTCAGGTTAACTATAACAATTGGTGTCAACCCAGATAATGTGTTGAAGATGTTCACCCCTGTGTGCTGTTGTCTGTGCCATGATGTTTATACGGATTATAAAAAATTAGTTAACATAGTCTTACATGGATTCATGCAGTTGTTGAGCAAAGTACAAAGTACTCTGCAAGCACAAATATACGTGTATATGTGTGCATGTGGGTTTGTGTGTGCGTGTGTGTGTGTGTGCGTCTGGGTTGGGGGGTTCTGAGTGTCTGTGAGACAGTGTGTATGTGTGTGTATAAAGGAGTCTAAGTCTGTGAGAGGGTGCACGTGAGAGTGTGGAAGTGCGTGTCTGTTGGAGTGAGTGTTTGTGTGCGTGTATGTGTGCGTAAGTGTATGGGAGTGAGAGTGTGTGTATGGGTCTGTGCGTGTGCGTGCACACACATACACACGTTTGTGGGGTGAATTTGTACTTGCAGAGTTAGATTGTACTTTGCTCAAAAACTGCATGAATCCATGTAAAACTCTGTTAACTCATTTTTTAGATGAGAATCAAGCTAAACATTATGGCTCAGTCAACAGCACTGGGGGCGAACACCTTCAACACATTACCTGAGTTGATACCAATTGTTAAAGTTAACCTGAAAATGTAACTTTTTTAAAAAAGTTTTGTGATTTACATATGAAAGAAGTGAAACTATCACGGTCATCCTCACAGATGAGAGACTCAACAACAATTAAATATTTTTCAATGTATAATTTCAGTTACATCACACTGTAAACTTTTGCTATAAATTCTGTGTCTAACAATTATGTACTCCACAACAACCTGATGAAGGAGCAGCGCTCCAAAAGCTAGTGCTTCCAACTAAATTAATTAAACAGCAGCCAATATAATTTATGAATTCCATTGTTTTATAATACAGTTTCGTATTTGTTAACGGAAACAAGAAATTTGTGAAAATCATTTGATCTGAACAGTTTTAGTTTAAAACCTATTTTTGGTTGATTTTCACAGATCTTTGATACCATCAGAATATATACCGAATGAGTTTCCAAACATTATTGCTTTGAGTTTTCCTCAGATTTCTGATGGAACATGCTTTTGCTTGCGCACGTCTGCCAATTAAAAATTACCCATCACCTTCTCTCCTTGAAAGTGGCCTTGGGGGCTACTACTCATCACTTAATACCTGTTTCTTGTGACCCCACACTGTCTGTGGACTGTGACCATTTGCTTTGAAAATGCTTAGCTTCTTCCTCAGAAACCTATTTTTTTTTGAAACCTATAACATAGGAGCACCACACAATTCAAATCAAAACCTTGAAAATGTGTTTTTAAAACTATAAATTGCACTAAGCCTTATTTTACAAGGCTGACACAGGCAGATTTGCAGCCCTGATTCATCTTTCTCATTTCCTGATTATGGAAAGCTTGGAATCAGTTGAATTTTCTGATGTGACCTAAATTATAACAGTGAGGTGCTCCCAAAATATACAGAATATCGCGCTCATTCTTGCAACACTCCCTGAAATCCTAGCTGCAATATAAAGGTAAATTTCCGGAGATTCACGAAAGCAGAGAATCAGCCAGCTGCGCAAGACCTGTGACATTGAAAGCAGACACCACCAGTTGAAATTCAAAGAGTTTTAATGGAGCAACTCCATGTTAAATTTCACTATTCTTTGACTATCAATTATTTAAAATCACCTGCTTTTTTAAATAGCACCCTAGCAAGTTCAAACCTCGCAAAACATTGTGTGTGACGCATAATTTAATACATAATTAGAAAATTATGCAATATGTATACAGAATCAGTCACAATTTGATATAAAGTGCTGCAGAAGCATTGTCAGAAATCATGCAATGTGGACCCTGGCTTAATCCAGAACTGCAAATGAAGTGGGTCCATATCATATATTTGACCATCGCACATGTCTGAATAAATGCTCCCATGAATCTAACTCACGTGTTGTACCTCATTCACAGCTGGACATTGCAAATTGGTTAATTTGAGTTAGTTCAACCAGTGTAACTGCTGTAAAACATCAACTTAACAGCTTAAATCTATGAAAACTAAACATACCAATAAGTTTACAAATGCCAACACCCTTACCTTGCCTTCAATCCCTACTCCACAGTCAGCAGCCTGGATCATACTGACATCGTTTCCTCCATCACCTGTAACAAAATGTGCATAGATTTAAAACTGGCTTGGATTCAACACAGTAACACATTAGTTCCCACATTACACACAAGGTACCTCTCAGTTCCAGGTTGTACAGTATGAATATTGGGTAGAGTAACTTCACATTATTTTGCTTAATATCAGGACTGGCTAGATGGTATGCAAATGGATTGCAGATATGAGATTGTAGACACCTAATCACCCTTGGGTATGAAACAGTCTGACAGCTCAGTGACAACACACATCACTTTGTGATAGTACAATATATAACTGCAGGCAACTCAAAGACATTTCTGAACATAATCATCTTAAAACAAACTTTAAAATATTGAATATTCTGTTCAATTTACTCTATGACAAATTAAAATATGACTGATTTCCCCCTGAGATTTCTTTGACATGAAAGTATTACTCCTTGTTTCCACAAGTATGATAACAATTCTTCAAATCTCTATCCTTTTCTTCCGTCTCCCTTTACAAGTAATTCGCTGGCAGACCAACACTTTTAATACCAGCCCCACCCAAACATGAATCAGGTCAATCTTATTTTCCCAACTCAAGTACCCTGTATGGCTTCTAACCTTAGAATTGCAGAGTAACCTCTTAAAATGTTAGTGCAAGAGTGTTAGGGAGACCTTTACTAATTTTCCCTTCAGAGTCATAGAGATGTACAGCATAGATACAGACCCTTCAGTCCAACTTGTCCATGCCGTCCAGATATCCCAACCCAATCTAATCCCACCTGCCAGCACCTGCATCCTCCAAACCCTTTCTATTTATATATCCATCCAAATGCCTTTTAAATGTTGCAATTGTACCAGCCTCCACCACTTCCTCTGGCAGCTCATTCCATACACATACCACCCTCTGCGTGAAAAAGTTGCCCCTTAGGTCTCTTTTATATCTTTCCCCTCTCACCATAAGCCTATGCCCTCTAGTTCTGGACTGCCCCATCCCAGGGAAAAGACTTTGTCTATTTATCCCATCCATGCCCATCATGATTTTTGTAAACCTTATAAGGTCACCCCTCAACCTGTTGTGGCCATAACGGATTCACTGGGGCAGGAATGGTTGCTTGATGTTCCAGGGTTTAGAACGTTTAAAAAGAACAGGGAGGGTGGAAAAAGAGGAGGGGGTGTAGCATTGCTAATCAGAGAGTGCATCACAGCTACAGAAACGAAGGTTGTTGAGGAAGTTTGTCTACTGAGTCAGTATGGGTGGAAGTTAGGAACAGCAAGGGAACAGCCACTGCATTGGGGTTTTTTTACAGACCACCTAATAGCAGGAGAGAGATTGAAGATCTCATAGGCAGGCAGATTCTGGATCGATGCAAAAGTAGCAGGATTGTTTTTATGGGTGATTTCAACTTTCTCAATATCGACTGGAACCTCCTAAGTGCAGATGGTTTGGATGAAGCCACTTTTGTCAGGTGCGTTCAGGAGGGTTTCCTTACTCAGTGTGTTGACAGACAAGTGGAGAGGCCATTTTGAATTTGGTGCTCGGCAACGAACCAGGACAGGTGTCAGATCTCACAAGCACTTTGGTGACAGTGATCACAACTACCTCACATTTAGCATAGCCTTGGAAAGTGAAAGGAGCAGTTACTGGGGGAAGATGTTCAATTGGGGAAAAGGAAATTATGATGCTATCAGACAGGAGTTGGGAAGTATAGACTGGGAGCAATTGTTCCACAGAAAGGGCATGTGGAGACTATTTAAGGAGCAGTTGTTGCGAGTGATGCACAAATTTGTTCCTCTGAGGCAGGTAAGAAGTGGTAAGATTAAGGAACCTTGGATGATGAGAACAGAGGAATTTCTCGTCAAAAAGGAAAAAGGCAGCTTATGTAAGTTGGAGAAAGCAAGGATTTAGCACAGCTTTAGAGGATTACGGGCTTGCTAGAAAGGAGCTCAGAAATGGATGGAGGAGAGCCAGGAGGGGGTACGAATAAGGCTTGGCAGGAAGGATGAGGGAGAACCCAAAAGGTGTTTTACTCATACGTGAGGAATAAGAGAATGATCAGGGAGAAGGTAGGGTCAATCAGGGATAGTGGAGAGAACTTGTGCATGGAGTCTGAACAGATAGAGGAAGCCCTAAATGAGTTTTTTGCTTTGATTTTCACCAAGGAAAGGGAACTTGTTGTAAATGAAAACTTAGAGGAACTGGAATACAATCTTGACCAGATCAAGATTGATGAAGTTGATGTGCTAGAAATTTTGGAAAACATTAACATTGATAAAGTCCCCAAAGCCAGACCAGAATTATCCGAGTCTGCTCCAGAAAGCGAGAAAGGAGGTTGCTCAGCCACTGGTAAGGATATTTGCGTCCTCACTCTCCACGGGAGTTGTACCAGAGGATTGGAAGGAGGCCAATGTTGTTCCTCTTTTCAAGAAGGGTAATAGGGAAATTGCTGGCAATTACAGACCAGTCAGTCTTATGTCTGTGGTCAGCAAAGCTTTGGAAAGAATTCTGAGGGATAGGATTTATGACTATTTGGCAAGGTGTAGTGTGATTAAAGGCAGTCAGCATGGCTGTGTGAGGGGCAGGTCATGCCTCACAAATCTTAGTGAGTTCTTTGAGGGGGTGTCAAGACAGGTCGACGATGGTTGAGCAGTGGATGTAGTGTATATGGACTTCAGCAAAGGCATTTGATAGGGTTCCCCATGGTAGGCTCATTCATAAAGTCAGGAAGTATGGGATACAGGGAGATTTGGCTATCTGGATTCAGAATTGGCTGGATGACAGAAGGCAGAGAATGGTTGTAGATGGAAAGTATTCTGCCTGGAGGACAGTGTTGAGTGGGATCCCACAGGGCATCTGTTCTTGGGCCTCTGCTCTTTGTAGTTTTTATAAATTACTTGGATGAGGAGGTTGAGGGGTGGGTTAGTAAATTTGCAGATGACACAAAGGTTGGAGGTGTCGTCAATAGTATAGAGGGCTACTGCAGGCTGCAGTGTAACATAGACAGGATGCAGAGCTGGGCTGAGAAATGGCAGATGGAGTTTAACCTGGATAAATGCGAAGTGATGCATTTTGGAAGGTGGAACTTGAATGCTGAATATAGGATTAAAGACAGGATTCTTGACAGTGTGAAGGAACAGAGGGATCTGGGTGTGCAAGTATATAAATCCCTCAAAGTTGCCACCCAAGTGGATAGGGTTGTTAACAAAGTACAAGGTGTTTTGGCTTTCATCAACAGAGGTATAGAGTTTAAGAGCTGTGAGGTTTTGCTGCAGCTCTACAAGTCCCTGGTGAGGCCAAACTTGGAATATTGTGTCCAGTTCTGGTCACCCTACCATAGGAAAGATACAGAGGCTTTGGAGAGGGGGCAAAGAAGGTTTACCAGGATGCTGCCTGGACTGGAGGGCTTGTCTTATGAAGAAAGGTTGAATAGGCTCGGACTTTTCTCTCTGGAGAGAAGGAGGAAGACAGGAGACCTGATAGAGGTATACAAAATAATGAGAGGAATAGATAGAGTCAATAGCCAGAGACTTTTCCTCAGGGCAGGATTGACTGGTGCGAGAAGTCATAGTTTGAGGATATTAGGAGGAAGGTATAAAGGAGACGTCAGAAGTAGGTTCTTTATGCAGAGAGTTGTGAATGCATGGAATGCATTATCAGTGGTGGTGGTGGAAGCAAAGTCATTGGGGACATTTAAGCGACTTTTGGACACGCATATGGACAGCAGTGAGTTGAGGAGTGCGTAGGTTGTCATTATATTTTACATTAGGATTAAATTTCGGTACAACATCGTGGGCCAAAGGGCCTATTCTGTGCTGTACTTTTCTATGTTCTATGTTCTAACCTCCGACACTCCAGGGAAAACAGCCCCAGCCTGTTCAGCCTCTCTCCATAACTCAAATCCTCCAACCCTGGCAACATCCTTGTAAATCTTTTCTGAACCCTTTCAAGTTTCACAACATCTTTCCGATAGGAAGGAGACCAGAATTGCATGCAATATTCCAACAGTGGCCTAACCAATGTCCTGTACAGCCGCAACAACATATCCCAACTCCTGTACTCAATACTCTGACCAATAAAAGAAAGCATATCAAATGCCTTCTTCACTATCCTGTCTACCTACAACTCCATTTTCAAGGAGCTATGAAGCTGCACTCCAAGGTCTCATTGTTCAGCAACACTCTCTAGGACCTCACAATTAAGTGTATAAGTCCTGCTAGGATTTGCTTTCCCAAAATGCAGTGCCTCACATTTATCTGAATTAAACTCCATCTGCCACTTCTCAGCCCATTGGTCCATCTGGTCAAGATCCTGTTATAATCTGAGGTAACCTTCTTTACTGTCCACTACATCTCCAATTTTGGTGTCATCTGCAAACTTACTAACTGTACCTCTTATGCTTGCATCCAAATCATTTATGTAAATGACAAAAAGTAGAGGACCAAGCACCGATCCTTGTGGCACTCCACTGGTCACAGGCCTCCAGTCTGAAAAACAACCCTCCATCACCACCCTGTCTCTTCTACCTTTGAGCCAGTTCTGTATCTAACTGGCTAGTTCTCCCTGTATTCCATGAGATCTAACCTTGCTAACCAGTCTCCCATGGGGAACCTTGTGAACACTTTACTGAAGTCCATATAGATAACATCTACTGCTCTGCCCTCATCAATCCTCTTTGTTACTTCTTCAGAAAACAAAATCAAGTTTGTGAGACATGATTTCCCATGCACAAAGCCATGTTGACTATCCCTAATCAGTCCTTGCCTTTCCAATGGCATGTACATCCTGTCCCTCAGGATGTCCACCACTGACGTTAGGCTCACTGGTCTATAGTTTCCTGGCTTGTCCTTACCACCCTTCTTAAACAGTGGCACCACATTAGTTATCAAGGAAGTGAAGGGTTGTGATACTTCTGATGATATTTAGGAATAACCAAGAGTCAGAGCTTAGCTCAAGTAGGCTGTAATGTCAAACATACATGACGCAACTGCTTTAAGTTCTGATTACTTTGGCCCAAATCCAAGAAAGGATGTGAATAAACAAATACTTCCAGAGGAAGACTGGTGGTGTACATAATGTGTCTTAATGGCAAGCACTCAAAATAATTTAAAATACTGAGTGTCATTTTTAGCATTTTCAGTGCTTAAAAAGTTAATAGAAGATAACTGTTGACTGCCCATTTTGTAAATCCAGCGGGATCATTAAATATCTTCCAATATTGCCTCCAGTTACACACTATATTATGCTGGATAGAACAACTGGTTGCCTTGTTTCACTTTTCTTAAGACAGCTGTGCTTGTGGATCCTCAGACTCGGTCTTGTGCTTCGCTTTATGTACTGAAGAAAACATGTCTGCTCTATCAGCTCTGCCTTAAGATATGTTGTAAAAGAAATATGCTGCCTTGCATGTAGATTTAAAGCAACATCCGCTACAGCGTGTGGTATTTAATTTCTGCATCGACACATAACTGCCAACTGACCATCAGACAAGAGCCAAGTCAGAGGCACTTCACACTCTAAGATTGTGAACTTGTGCAAATTACTCTGACCTTTGACATATGGAGGATTTGGACTAACAATTTACCAAGAACAATGCTGCAAAAGGCCTGCTCACAGATTTGCTTATTTTGTTTGTTCGAATCTATGGATAATGGACGGTGTTGAAGTCAGTAGTGCCAAGTATATTCAGTTCCTGAGGAAAAAAAATTCATTGTGTTAAGCAACAGCGTCACCTAGTTTTTAGTTCAGGAAATGTTACATCTCTGAGATGCGTTTCACTCATCTGTTTATGCTTACTCTTAATTCATGTGATTTGAGTTGCACATAACAGAGATCACAGGTTTAACCCTGTGTTGATCAAGCTCACCTAGTGGACATCTTCGGAGCAAAATGATTACCATTCATGATCCAGGGTTTAAATAAATTTAGCAATAAGGGTACTGCTGGAAGTCAATCACAGTTTCCACTCTTAATGACAATCCAGTCAGTGACCCCACACCACCTGAAAGAAATATCCTGCTAACATGCGTGCTCCAGCTGTACATGTGACAAATAGTGCAGTCGCAAAGGGCCAGCAACTGAGGAACTGTGGTCAAGCAGAAATCACAATTCCAGGGAAGAAGGGGAGAAAAAAATGTCAAGAGAGAACTTAAGTACTGTTGGATCTGGACATGTTTTACTAGTGTGCTGCTTTTTTGTGGTCAGAAGGTGGCACCGTTTGATGGTGGTGGACTGCAGGTTCTGCTTTTGATCAGAGTTGACATAACATTCATAGGAGAAATTTGTAGAGGCCCACTGGCTCATTACATCTTTACTGCCAAATTTACAGTATAACCTACAATAGTCCCCCTTCCTCACACTATGCCTGTAACTCTGAATGCTATGACAATTCAAGCTTTCATCCAAGTACTTTCTTTTTTACATGTTGAGGTAGGGCATTCAAAACCTCCTCCCACTCCCCACCCTCATCCTCTGGGTGAAAAACATTTCCTTTAAATTCCCATTAAATCTCTTTCCTTTCACTTTAAAATTATGCCCCCTTGATACTGATCCTTTGACTAAGGGTATCAGTGCTTTCTCTTCACCCAGTCCTGACTCCACAGTCTGATGTATCTCTATCAGGTCCCCCTTCAATCTTCTCTGCTCCAAAGAAAACAATTTGATTTTATCCAGCCTCTCATCATAGCTGTAATGCTCCATACTAGGCTCCATTACCAATGCTCCTGATGAATCTCCTTTGCACCCTTTCTGGTGCAATCGCATCCTTCCTGTAGTGGACAAGCAGAACTGCACACAGTCTTCCAGCTGTGGCCTAACCAAAACTCTGTACAGATCCAACATGACCGTTCTGCTCTTATCATCTAGACTGACTGATAACGGTTAAGTGTCCGGTCTGCTTTCTTAACCACTCTATTAACCTGTGCTGCCACCTTCAAGGATTTGTGGACAAACACTCCAAGATTCCTCAATTCCTCTGAGCTTCCTGCTGTCTTGCCATTCATCGAGAATTCCCTGGTCTTGCTCCTTCTTCCAAAGTGCATCAGCTCCACATTTTTATTAGGGTTAAACCCCATCTGACCAATCCATTTATAATCTTCCTGTAACTAACACCTTTCGCCTTACTGTTAACCATCCAGCCAATCTTTGTATATCCACAAAGTTACTTATCATCAACTCTGTGCCCTCCCCCTTCCCCAGCCTCCAGTCACACACTAGTCTTCAACTGCCACCTTCTGTCTGTTGTCACTAAGTCAAGTTGCTAAGTTATCCTGCATCCCATGTGGCACTTTGACAAAGGCCTTTCTGAAATCTATATAAACTACATCATCAACTGCTCTACCCTCATCTACATATTTGATTAGCACCTCAAAAAAGTTCCACCAGATTTATTAGGTATGACCTCCCTTTGACAAAGCAATGCTGACTATCCCCCATCAAACCATGTCTTTCTCGCTCGCTATTTTCTCCAACAGTTTCCTGCCCACTGACACTCTCTAACACCCTTCTTGTGAACTGGAACTACATTAGCTGTCCTCCAGTTCCTCCCTTAAGGCCAGAAATGACAAACATTTGAGTCAAGGCCACAGTAATTTCCTTTCATATTTGGTTCAGAGGGGCAGGGGTGTGCGCCAAGTCTTGGGAGGAGCGTATCAGCAAAGTGAGGCAGAAACTGGGCAGATGGAAGCTACGGTTGCTCTCCATCACGGGAAAAAACCTGGTCATCGGGTGTGAGGCACTGTCATTGCTGTTTTACGTTGCACAGGTCTGGCCTATTCCCAGAACCTGTGTTGTTGCAGTCACCTGGGCCCATCTTCCAGTTTATATGGAGATCAAAGATGGACTGGGTTCAAAGGGACTCAATGTATAAAGATCTGGGCAACGGGGAAAAAAAAACACACCCAATGCCACCCTCACCCTGATGGCCACCTTTGTGTGTGGCTGCATCAAGCTGTGCATGGATCCCCGGTACACAAACACCAAGTGTCACTACATACTGAGGTTCTACCTGTCCCCGGTGTTGCGAAGGATGGGCCTGGCCTTGCTGCTGTGGAACGCTATGAGTAGTTGAACCGTTCCGTATCACCCATCCTTCGTGGAGAAATTTATGAAGAGAAACACCTTTGACCACAATCCATCAGGAAGTGGTCAGCACGTAGTGTCCTTGATACCCTTTGGGAAAAAGAGAGGGCGGATCCTATCGAGCGGTCCACTGAGCAGACTGTCAAAGCTATTTGGCAGAATGCCTCACTGTCAGAACTTTCCAACAAGCATCAAGACATGGCTTGGCTGGTGGTGAGAAGGGCTCTGCCTGTAAGATCCTTTATGCACGCCCGGACTCTCTGCCACACAGCACGCTGCCCTTGAAGCGGTTGCAGGGGGGACGAGACTGTCACACACCTCCTTCTGGAATGTGCCTATATAAAGGAAGTCTGGAGAGGAATGCAGTGGTGTTTGTCGAGGTTCGTCCCGAGCAGCTCCGTGACGCGGGACTCCGTGCTCTACGGCCTGTTCCCCGGGACGCACACCGAGACGAACACCAACTGTGTCTGGAGGATCATCAACTTGGTGAAAGACGCTCTCTGGGCGGTCCGAAACCTGTTGATCTTCCAGCTGAAGGAGCTGACCACTACTGAGTGTTGCGGACTGGCACATTCCAAAGTCCAGGACTACGTGTTGAGGGATACACTGAAGCTTGGGGCAGCTGTCGCCAAGGCACGGTGGGGAAAGACCACTGTGTAACGTCTGCCTGCCAAAGAACAGGGGGCCCACTCAGTAAGTGGGCTCCGCTGACGCCTCAGTTAAATATATGTATAGTAAATGTATAGATCTGTATATACAAATGATTAATTCTGATCTCTGTATGTGAAGAAATGGAATGTATACGTATGTATGGCAAAAAAAAACTCCTTCCCAGCCTCCACAGTAGCTTGGGATACAACTCATCTAGATTTGTCCACTTTTAAATCTGTCAAAACCCCCAATACCTCCTCGCTTCTGATACCAAACTGCTCGAGAATTCACAGTACAGGTACATCTTCGCAAATTCTGTATTTGGATCCCCTTTCTTTCAAGTAAAGCTAGATGTGTAGTACTAATTTAACACTCTACCAATGTCCGCTGGCTTCACACACAGATTACCCCCTTGGATCCTAATAGGTGCTACTCTTTCACTGGTTATTTTCTATGCCTTGACGTCCTTATAAAATAACTTGGGATTATCCAAGTTGTCCACCAACCTTTTTTCATGCCCTGTCTTTGCTCTCTAATTGCTCACCCCTTTCTCTTATCCTCTCGGGCATTATTTGTTTTGCTCTCTTTGCGCAAGTTCTACATTTCCATTTTCCTTTTTATCCAATCCTGAATAACCCCAGAAATGCAGGGTTCCCTGGGCTGGATGCTCCTTTATTTCACCCTAAAGTGAACACTTTGGACCTGTACTCCTCCCAGTACCTTGTTCAACAGCTCCCTGCTGTTCTAATGTAGATTCACTCTCAAGTAACTGTGCCCAGTCTACTTTGGCTCTACCGAGTCTTTTGGCCAGATTCTGCCTTATTTTAATAAAGTTTGCCTTATCCCTTTCAAAGCCTTATTTTAAGACCATCTTTTTTCCTTTTTCATTAAAGCTTAAAATGTATCATTTTGTGGTTGCTATCGCTAAAATGTCACCTTGAACATCTGTCAAGCCTCACTTGCCAGAATTAGGGCCAACTCTGCATTGCCCCTTGTAGAAGCATCTACCATATTCTTTACAGGTTGTAAATTAATGTGGTTAACCTTTCACTATTTTTACATTAAAAATCATCCCATTAATAAAAACTCAATGAATACTTTGCTTCTTATTCACTAGTGAGGGGGACTTTATTGGTTGTGAGGACAATGTGAAACAGGTTGTCTGCTCAAACAGGTTGATGATAAGAAGGAAGATGTGCTGTAAATTTTGAAAAACGTGAGGATAGATAAATCCCCTGGGCCAGATGGGATGTACTGAAGGATATTACGGAAAATGAGGAAAAAGATTGCTGTGCCTTTCACAATGATTTTTGTGTCCTCACCTGTCCACTGGAGTAGTACCAGATGATGGCAAATGTTATTCCCTTGTTCAAGAAAGGGAATAGGGATAACCATGGGAATTGCAGGCCAGTCAGTCTTATGTTGGTGGGAGGCAAATTATTGGAAAGGATTCTGAGATACAAGATTTATGATTATTTGGAAAAGCATAGTTTGATTAGAGATAGTCAGCATGGCTTTGTGAGGGGCAGATCATGCCACACAAACCTTATTGAATTCTTTGAGAATGTGACAAAACACATTGATGAACGTAGAGCAGTGGATGTGGTGTATATGGATTTTAGCAAAGCACTTGAGAACTTTACCCAAGGTCGGTTCATTCGCAAAGTAAGGAGGCATGGAATACAGGGAAAAGTGGCTGGTTACAGAATTAGTTAGGTCATAGAAGACAAAGGGTGGTAGTAGACAGAAATTATTCAGACTGGAGCCCGGTGACCAGTGGTGTTCCACAGAAATCAGTTTTGGGACCTCTGCATTTTGTGATTTTTATTAATTACTCGGATGAAGAAGTGGAAGGGTGGGTTAGTAAGTTTGCCAAAGACACGAAGGTTGGAATGGTTGTGGGTAGTGTGGAGGGCTTCAATGGGACATTGACAGGATGCAGAGCTGTGCTGATAAGTAGCAGATGGAGTTCAACCTGGAAAAGTGTGAAGTGATTCATTTTGGAAGGTCAAATTTGAATGCAGATTACAGGGTTAAAGGGAGGATTCTTGGCACTATGGAAGAACAGAGGGATCGTGGGGTCCATGTCCACAGATCCCTCAAAGTTGCCACCCAAGTTGATATGGTTGTCAAGAAAGCACATGGTATGTTAGCTTTCATTAGCAGGCGGACTGAGTTTAACAGCTGTGAGGTTATACTGAAGCTCTGTAGAGCCCTGGTTAAACCACAAATGGAATATTGTGTTCAGTTCTGGTCACCTCATTATAGGAAGGATGTGGAAGCTTTAGAGACGATGCAGAGGTTAGCTGGATGCTGCCTGGACTGGAAGGCATGTCTTATGAAGGAAGATTGAGGGAGCTAGAGCTTTTCTCATGGGTGCAAAGAAGGATGAGAGGTGACTTGATGAAGGTGTACAAGATGATAAGAGGCATAGATAGAGTGGATAGCCAGAGACTTTTTCCCAGGACAGAAACAGCTATCATGAGAGGGGCATAATTTTAAGGTGATTGGAGAAAGGTTAGGGGAGATGTCAGAATAGGTTCTTTACACAGAGAGTGGTGGGTGCATGGAATGCACTGCCAGCAGCGGTAGTAGAGTCAGCTACATTAGGGATATTCAAGTGACTCCTGGATAGGCACATGAAAGATAGTACAATGAAGGGTATGTCAGTTAGTTTGACCTTAGAGTAGGACAAAAGGTCAGCACGACATTGAGGGGCCTGTACTGTGCTGCACTGTTCTATGTTCTTTTATTGCAGTTTTGTTCAGCAAGACATGGTAACAGTAACAGCTTTGTATCCCCCATATTTTCAACACTCCGTGAGAGGTTTAGGATGTAAATTGGATCTGCACTTAGTGTACTCATTTCCAGTGTAGCCCCTGGTGCACACCAGTTTAGTGAGGGGATTTGTGTGGGTGACAGGAATGGTCTGCAGAGCGAACAGATCATGACATCCGTCAGAGTGCAACTGACTGAGCTGCAGCAGTGCAATTTCCAACTTTAACACTCCATATAGTACCCGCTTTTAAACACATAAACAACTAATTATATATTCAGCACTGCATCATTCTGCTGTACGTGTTTTATAAACACAGACCGACAATGATTTGTCTGTACTCTTGCTCACTATATAAAATTTAAAAAGAAGTCACCATAAAACAAATGTTCTAAAGCAATTTTATCAAACAAAGCATCTAATATTTCATGTAGAAGTCAAATAAATCATTCTCATACAATCTCTTAGTGGTCTCTTGCCTATCCCAATGTTCCTATGCAATGTTACTCCAATGGTTTCAGGTCTGGGTTGGTGGAAGGCTGCTGCCTTTCACATGAACTCAAGCTATTCTAGACCTCGAAAAACCTGGGCTCATACTGCACCATTTAAGAACAGAGGTCACCAGTCTGGGCTTGCTAATGACAGGCAGGATCGATGGAGGGCAGATTACTGTGGGATCCTGCAAGCCCTTTTGAGCACGGGTATTTGCCATGGCAATAGTTTAAATCTGCATGGTCACAAGCTGAGATTGCGAGATTTCAGTCAGAGCTGCTATTATAGCACGTGGACATGTGCACTGCAATGAAAATGAGACATTGAGAATCGGATGGGACTTGAAGTTGAAGTTGGAGTTCACAAATAGGTTTCTGGAGTTGGCCACTAGTTCCATCCAGGAAAGGATGAGTTCCAAAGTTCTGTGCCAAGATGGTACATGCTGTTTGATGTTGATAGCTAGTTTTCAGGCAGGCCTACCAATGTGCCATTTCTTTGTGCATTTCCATTAGCCATTCCTTTTTAAATCAACAGTCTCCTCTGAAGCCTTGGTATTAAAGCTTGCATGATCTCATATGCTAGGGAGCTGGCACCTGCAACAACTCTCTATTTCTGCCCTGCCAGTAGCTACTTGTTCCTGCTTACTCATCCCTACCCTCTAAAACGCACACAGTGCCAGAAGTTGTGCTGCAGGCTCTCAGCGTGACATCAGGTGATGGTGCTTCATCACAGTCAGTCTCTTCCTGCTCTTGAGCTCACTGTTTGTGTGGAACTGCCAGGTCAAGTGACATCCCTGGGTATCTGAATGGATCAAGGCAGAAGAGTAAGCTTGCAATTAAGGAGGTGGGGGCTTGGTGGGAGAAAAACAAGAGAGTTGCATGCTTATATTATGTGCAGATTGGGAATCAGAACAGATTATGGAAAAAGGGCAAAATTGGATATTGGGAAAAGGTCAGATCAGAATAGTCACCATCAACTTTTTTACAATGTCACTGCTGACTGTCTTGGCAGTCATAGTAGCTGGAATGATGAGTGATGCAGACTTCTCCATTGGAATGGAGAACAGATAGCCATACTTGTCCTCACTGGGTATTTGTTCCTACCTTCTGTTATGTATAAACTCATCCACCAAGAGAGGGGGATGTGTCCGAAACAAATATGCCATATGGTGTGTCTGTCATGGTTGGCTAACTGCCATTACTTGGAGTAAGGGTGTGAGACTTGCAACTGTCTGAGGTGTATGAGGCTGATGTATGAACCATGAGTGAAGGAGATTGTTGGTAAGTGAGATTGGGGGGGCGGGGGGGGGGGGGGGGGGGGGGGGAGTGGGGCATTTAGTGATTCAGCTAGGTTGGGACAGTTCATTGTCAAATGTGCCATCTGAAGATCCCTTTAATTGTGTGATGACACTGAATGTCTTTTGGCATTGCATCCTGATCCTTAGGTTGTATTCCTGTCATTGATCACAGCACTTAGTTGTTCTCATTAATTTGCAGAATTCATTTGGAAAGTTTCTGGTCCCACAAGAAAAGAAAACCTTTCCCTACATGGAACCTCCTAAATCGAAGTGCTGCATCAGAGGATTTATCAGCCCATTCTGACCACATACATGGGGTCACAGAACAGCTACAACACAGGAGGTCATAACTTGCCAAGACCATGCTGGTTCTCTGCGAGAGCAAATTAGCCAGTTCCAATGCCCTGACTTTCCCATATTTGCCTGTAATTTATTTTTTAAACCTCAAGTGCTTGTCCAAATCCCTTTTGAAATCGATAATCAAATGGGTCTCTGCCACCCTCAGGCTTCCCCGCATCCAAACTGCTTCAGTAATGAATATCAGTATCTGCTCAAACCAAAACACACATCCCCTTTCAGATACAGGAGACCATTTGGAACTCTTGCTTTCTATCCCTGAATCAGGCCTACTACATTCAATCACATCACACTGCTCTGCATTAAAATTTCATCTGCTATTTGTTGGCCCACTCTACCAAACTGTCTATGTCGTTTTGAAGTTTTACACTAGCTTCCTCACACTCTACAATACTTCCAAGTTATGCGTCATCTGCAAACTAAGGTCTTTAACACACCTGGAAAATCATAAACCAATCTCTGGAGAACTCCAGTGCAACTCTTCTTGCAGTCCAAAAAATATTCATTATATTAGCACTGCTGCCTCACAGCGGTAGAGACCCGGGTTTGATTCCAGCTTCAGGTGACTGTCTGTGTGGAGTTTGCACATTCTCCCCATGACTGTGTGGATTTCCTCTGGGTGCTCCAGTTTCCTCTCACAAGTCCAAAGATGTGCAGGTTCGATGAATTGGTCTTGCTAAATTGCCTATAGTGTTCAGGGATGTGTAGGTTAGGTGGGTTAGTCAGGGGAAAAGTAATAGGACAGGGGAATGGGTCTGGGTGGATTACTCCTCAGTGGGTTGCTGTAGACCTGTTGGGTGAAATATCCTGTTTCCATATTGTAGGCATTCTACGTTTTATGATACTATGATTCCTGTTACTCAGCTAATTTCATGTCTTGTTGTCTTGAATTTTGCCCACCAGTCTACTGAGTGGTACTTTAAAAGAATGACTTCTGAAAGTCCATGTTCAACACATCAGCAGCATTGCCCTCATCAACCCTCTCTGTCACCTCACTAAAAGAACTGGAGTTAAATATCATTTTCCCATAACAAATCCATGCTTGCTTTCCCTAATTAAGCTGCATTTCCCCTTATGACTAATAATTTTGTCCTGAATTATCATTTTAGAAGCTTCCCCACCCCACAGGTTAGCCTGACTGGCCTACACTTTCTGGACTTATCCATGTTCTCTTTACTGATCTATGGGGCAACATTTTTCAGTTCTTCAGTCCTCTGGTATCATCTAAGTTTAAAGAAAATTGGAAAATTATGGCCAGTTCCTCTACAGTTTCAATTTTCATTTTCTTCAGTACTTTTGGCTGTAGAGTCAATTCTGATAAAATGCAATTGTTCTATTCTCGTGCAATCTTGAATTATAAGAAAATTGTGCAATAGCTGGGGTCAGAATCGTGTTATAGTCAACACAGGTAGGGAAAGTTCACTTTCCACAAATAATGGTCTAAATTTTTTAATCACGTTAAGGCCAATTTGCATTGAAGAAACATGCGTTATATCAGAACTGAATGCGTTTCATCCAGTGTTGATGTTTTATTAACATTGACAGGCTATCCAACTCCTTTTATATCAATTTTGAGCTTTTGAAATGTGTGAACTACATTTCTTTTCACCATGGTCTGCTCAGCATTTCTTTCTTGGCAAAGACAGAGGCCATAGCCCCTGTTTCTCCTGTAAATCCCTTCCTTGTTCTCTAAGCTCCAGCACTTCACCCCTTAACTATTTCTATGTTGAATGAAGACTTTTGAATTCCATTTCATGTCAGCTGCCATTCTCCTTTAAAAGTCTCTCTTTGCTTCTCTGATATGCTTTTCAATTTCCTTCTGAATTTGTATATTCAGCCTGGTTCTGTTACTGATCAGACAACATCCAAGCATACATTCTCTTCTTCATCTTGAACTCCAACTCTTTTGTCAACCAGAGAGCTCTCATGTGTTTGCCCTAACCACGTCCTCTTTAAGGGAATCCATTGTTCAGTTCATTTTGCCTGCCATTCCTTTGATTCCAGTTCATTTGACTCTGATCCATTTTTAACTCTTTGAAGTTGGCTTTCTCTCTGTTATTTATTTGGATTGTTCCTTGTCCTTTTCCGTAACCAAATCTTATGATACAATGATCAATAACTCACAAACATTTCCCTAGTGACACTTAATCTACTTGACTCACCACATTTCCAAGAATCAGGTCCAACAATGCCTCCTTTTTTTTTGGATTAGAAACATATCCTAAAGAAAACTCAACTCAACACACTCTCAGAATTCTTGCCCTTGTCCATATTTTAAACAACTATCCCTGTCTATACTCAGATATAGAATGTCCTCCATTGTAATAATTCTACATATTTCTAACTTCTATGCAAATTTGTCACTCTACATCTTTCCCACTAACTGGCAGCCTATAAATTACACCAAGTGATGTCACTGCACTTTATTTCTTCTTTAGCTCCAGTCAAAGAGAGTCTGTCCTTGATCTCCCCGCTCTGGGGCATCCTCTCTCTCCAGCATTGCAGTGTCTCCTTAATCAGTACTGCCATCCCTCCCCTTTTAATTTCTGTCCTTGTATCCTGACCTTGTATCCAGGAATATTTAACAACCACTGTTGCTTTACTTTGTGCCAAGTTTGATTCACTTTTAATCTAAACCCACATAATAACTTTAACAATTATTAAAGTTATCTATATCTCCAGGTCTACTGTGGACCTTGGCATCTAATACTACCTTCTTGATAACATACCCTTACCAAACTAATTTAAACATTCCCCTGTAGCGCAAGCAAATTGCTCTGTTCAGATGCACCCTGTATATATATCTCATCTACTTCAGAGGTGGTCCCAGAAATTTGTCTTTCCAGCTACACATTGTCTGCTTTAATCATCCAATTCTTATCGTCACTTGCAAGTCGTATCAAGAGTACTCTGGAAAGGACTACTACTGAAGTCCTCCTTGCTAATCTCCTACCTGGCTCCCTAAATTCAGCCTGCAGGAACATCTCCCTCTTTTAAATTATGTTTTTGACACCAATGTGGACCATGGCTGTTTATCATGCCTCCTGAAGGTACTCTGCTTCAATTCAGTGATATCCTTGACCTTGCCATCTGAGACAAAAAAAAAAACACATTTGGGGAACAGGGTTTAAAATGTTCTGGAAAAGGAAAATTAGCAGTCTTAGGGAAAATCTCAGTGAGTTGTAAAGGAATCTAGGAGAAAGTAAGGACTGCAGATGCTGAGATCAAAGTCAAGAGTGGAAACCTGATGAAGGGCTTATGCTCGAAATATTGATTCTCTTGCTCCTTGGGTGTTGCCTCACCTGCTATGCTTTTCCAACACCACACTGTAAAGAAATCTAACCCAGGTAGATTAGATTCAAATTAGCAGGCAAAATAGACATTGAAAATAATGGGAGATTCCAAAGAGGATGTAGTTCAAGTGTTGAGCAGATACTGCCACAGACAAGTCATAGATTTAAAGTGGTTTGCAAACAAAGTCAGTCAATGTGATATGAGGAAGGAAAAAGAAGAATGAAGAGAAGCGGATGAACTAAATGGTATGATTTTAAAATGAGTACACAGAACATAGAACATTACAACACAGTACAGGCGCTTTGACCCTTGATATTGCACCAACCTGTGGAACCAATCTAAAGCCCACCTATCCTACACTATTCCATTTTCATCTATATGTTTATCCAATGACCATTAAAAGTTGTCAAGTCTACTATTGTTGCAGGCAGTGCGTTCCATGCCCCTACTACTGAGTACAGGAGCAAAGCGACCAGAGGATGGGCCTGCACAATGGCTCAGTGGTTAGCACTGCTGCCTTACAGTGCCAGGGACCCGGGTTTGATTCCACCCAGGGCCAACTATCTGTGCAGAGTTTGCACATTCTCCCCATGTCTTTGTGGATTTCCTCCAGGTGCTCCAGTATCCTTTCAGAGTCCAAAGATGTTCAAGTTAGGTGGATTGACTATGCTAAATTGCCATGTAGTATCCAGGAATACGCAGATTAGATGGGAAATATAGGGTAGGGATGGGTCTGTGTGTGATGCTCTTTGGAGGGTCAATGTGGACTTTTTGGGCTGAATGGCCTGTTTTCACACTGCAGGGATTCTATGGAAATTGTAGAAGATTGTAGGACAAGGCGAGACAGCTGTTAAAAATATATAGTTACCTGACCTCATGCATCGTACACAAAAGAAAGGAAGTTGCGCAAAACAATTATAACTCACTGCTTTGTCCTTTGCTCTAGTAGTCTATCTATATCTGGGCACCACACTTTAGGAGGCATGACAAGGATTTAGTGAGGCTACAGAAGAAATTCACAGCAATAATTCAAAGGATTGGGGTTAGTTATGTAGATAGATTGGATAAGCAAGGGTTTTCTCCTCAAAGCACAGAAGGTCTTCTTTTTTGCACCACCACACATCACTCTGCTATTGCCTAAGAACCAACAAGAATTATCAGCTCCACATTGCAGCTTACAATTCTAAGCAAGATATATTAACTGTGCCTCTTCTACTTCCACTAACACAACTTGCAGTGACATATTTCTGGGAACTATTACTTCTTACTGCTTCTTCCACTCCATTTCTAGCTGACAACTCCATCCTGCTCTCTGACCACTGTCTGAAGCTAGATTTGACAATTATTTTGACCCTGCACTGAGCTTCTGATCCCATGTCCTCTCCATCCATTTCTACTTCTTATCATTGCTCTCTGCACCCATGTCAGCACATCTGATGCTGAACCATGTGCCCATGTCTTGGATATCTCTGAACTATTTCAGTGATCTATAGGTTACCATCTGTAAAATTCAGCTCATCCAAAACTTTGGCACTTATATCCTAACTCACATTGAATTCTGTTCATCAATCGTATTAACACTTGCTGGCCTACATGTGTTCTCAGTTCAAAGGCACTATGTTAATGCAAAGGACTATTGTTGGTGAGGGCCCAAGCTTCAATTCCTGAGGTAGTGGTTTCCAGTCCAGGGGAGTGTTGGATTAGTTGTGAAGTCTCTATGGAGGTAGTACCTTTCAAGAAAAGATCAATTTTCTTTTTCAAGTACTACATGTCTACTTACAGGCTTGAAAAATGATCAATTGTTACTAGAATTCACAAATTTAATTGGAAAGTGCTCTTTTTGTTCCCGATATTGCGTTAATTGTCTGGTTGGTAATTCATGATGCAGCTTGGACAAATCTGCAGAACTAACAGCTTTAAATAGTTTGGTACAAAGGGACCAAATTCAATGAATTCCACTGGATTAAAATTTTGGTTTCAGCAAGCATCTTTGAACTAAAGAAAGCAGTGCAAATGTTTGCAACAAATTTATTAAATCAGGCAATAATCAGAAAGAAGCAAAGAAAAATCTCTGTCGAGAAGGAAGCCAGTTAGCATAACATGCCTATGCCAGCCAAAGACAAAGGAATCTTGCTGAACCTCTGCAGATTCTTGTCCATGCCCTGGGGGATATTGGTATTTCAAGTACATATCCAATCTTTTTTTTAAGTATGTAAGCTACTTCTAACTTAATCAGCCTTTTGGGCACAGAGTTCCAGAGCACACCAGCCTCTGGAAGAAACCATTCCTCCTCAACTACCTCCTATTCCTCCTGGCAATTGTTTTAAACCTACATCCCTGGTAACTGAACTCTATGCTAAAGGAGACAAAAGCTTCTTATTCTCTCATGTTACACATTTCTCCTTGGCCTCCTTTGTTGCTCAGAAAACACCACTAGCCTACTCAATCCTTCCTCATTGTTGAAATTCCCCATTTCTGGCAATATCCCTATAAATTGCCTCCAATCGCCCTTTATTGCAATCACATCCTGTAATTCAGTGACCAGAATTGTAATGATGCTTCTTTTTGTGGTCTTCACTTTTTTTTCCAGAAGTATAATTTTTGCAATGCTGAATTTTTAATTTTTCATACACTGTCTAATTTATTGTGGTTGTGTTGGACCTTATTACAATACAGTCAGCTAAAACTAATCCATGAAATAGGGTGTACAGTTAGAGATATTTTCAGTTACAGAATGAGCTTAGTCGCAGATGACTAGGCCATATAACTAATCACAGACCACAGCATGATGTATAATAAAGCACAGAAAGTGACAGGAAGAGAGCATGAGAAAGAAAGCAAGATAGAAAACAAGAGAAAGAGAACGAACACAATGTGACAATGTGCTTTTCAAGTGGTTTCGACGTTCACTTCTAAACATGTAGCTCACAATGGAAAACAATAATGATGCAAGGAGGTTTGTGGTTTCTCACCTACTGCACATGTTAATTTCCGAGTCCTCTGCTGCAACAGGCGTATGATTTGTGCTTTCTGTGTAGGAGCACATCGACAGCACACTACAGCAGGGCACTGACAGGCCAGCTCCATGAACTCATACTCATAGAACTTCAGGCACACCTACAACAGAATGAAAATAAGGGAGGTGATCCCAACTGTAACATATTCAACATGTGTTAGATTGTATGCAAAGTAACAGTGAACACACAGCTCTGTTCTCAGCAAATCAATAGGGCCTCCTAGTGAAAGCTGAATCACAATCATAGCTTCACTAATGAACAATCCAGTTTTATGTCAAAGGCCTTCAGGACTTGCACAGCCAAACACAGTTCCCACCTCATTCCATGTTAAAGCCTCTCATGGCCAAACTGTTTCACACATTTTGATGAAGTAGCAATGATGAGCTGACAAACTGGCTGGTTGATATCAGTGCCCCTCAAACTGTGAGACATAGCTTGACTTTTGAAGATTTAAGACTACTACATCTTCAGCATGTGCATACAAATTATGTTATGATGCTGCTGACACATTCTTTCTTCCTTTTGTTCTCAGATTGAAATTCCATACACTGCCCAGTCCCTTATGGATCTTGAATTTATCTGGCTGATTAGATGGCTTAGTGCTAGGTACTCAATGTGTAAATTAGATCACTGGGACTTCATTGGTGGAACTGAGCAGGACTGAAGAAAAGCCACCTCAAGTTGTATGCGTAGGAGGGAACAGCACTAGGCTTTACTAAAATCACCTACAATATCCAGACTCAAACATAATGTCTTTTTTTTAAGGCAAACAGCACCTGTAAATTCACATCAACACAAGAGGTAATGCTTTCTGGGCAGTAGGAGCTAAAAAGAAGAAAATTAGGCAAAAGTAATTGACTCACCAAAATCATAAATAAACCCACTTGACCAATGATGTCATAACCCTGAGCAATTAAACAAAAAAAAAGACACAAATACTCACTTCCAGTGAGTCACCGGATATGACCAACGCACAATCATGTTTCCTTCTGAAAGCATTCAGCTCTAAGTGAGCTTCTCCTCGATTCGTTATCTGAAAATAAATGCATCAGTAACAGACTAATGTCTGAAATGCTCACAGTCAATACACAACCATGAAAAAGAAAATTTGATAATTGTCATGAAAAATTGTTAGAACTATATTCTGGCAGGATTTAATACCACCAGAAAAGGGTTGCAGAGAAAGACAATTGACCAGAACAAAATCCATTTAGAGGAAATACAGTTCTATCTTTATTATTAAATACTTACATTTGTGATTCAATATATACATGTCAAATGTAAATATCTCTACAGAATGAACAAAATACAAGCCAACTAGTTAGCACAGAACTGACAAAACATGTTTCAACCTTGTTGCAACATTGTTTCCCTGAAGACTGAGCTAATGTTCTCTTATTAAGCTGAGAGTACAATTCAGTTCAAGTAACAAACAAACTACAAAGTATTATTGGGAACAAACAGGAAAGAAAGAAGAAGCAGCTTTCTTTTTCAAGTACCGGTGGCCAGTTTCTTCTCTAATATTTGCAGCAATTGAAAATTTTTAAAAAGCTGAACACTTTAAAAAAGTTAGATTCTTAAAACAAGGATTGTAAGTAATGTTGAGTTTTTTTTTGCCTTGCTCCAAACAAGATGGTTACACACTAAAAATAAACCCATTGTATTTGAACAGTGAGCCCTGCATTGGTGGCTCAGTGGGTCATTGCATCACTTATTTCTTAATTGAGGCCACACTCATTTCAACTAATTGGAGGCAATTGTTGAAATGTAGCTCATTTTTAGTGCTGACTGAAGTATATCAGCAATTACACAGTGGAGTGAAACTGGAATCTACAATCTTGGAGTTCAAATGAATGGGCTTAAGTTTTCTGACAAGGCATCAGTGAGGGACAATTTGTCTTTACAACCCTTTACCTGGCAATGGAGGAAAAGGGTAGGTGCTGTAAGAAAAATCAGCCATAAAAATTGCTATCTGTTGAGTCATATGGATAGGCCAAGTAATAATATTTTGTTTATTCAATTGTCAGACAAAGCTTGGTTGACATATAAAGTATGATTGATTGAGCAGTAGATTTGGGGTACCTGTGATTTTCTATAGATTTATAAACTGTGAAGAATAGCATCTTCAGAAGTTAAAGAGTTTTGAATCCTGCTTTATCCCCTCAAATATTTGCAAATGCATTGGAAAGAAGAAAGTATAATCATTTTGAAAGGTGCTCTTGGTATTTAAGATGAAGAACTCAGTACCATGCAAATAAATGGGGATCCAGTGGTGGCAGTGACAAAATCGTGGTGGAAACACTTACAGTTCGGAAGATGTGAATGTCTTGGTTCCTGGTTACTAGATGTGCATTTTTTGCTGTACAAGTTGCTGTTTCAAGTTTGTCCCCAGTGAGCATCCATACCTAGAAGAAGCAGTAATAGCATAACTAGCACTATGAGCAGTGCCTACAATGATGTAAAATGGCATAGAATGTAAACTGGATTAAAAAAATTGGGGAACAAAACTGGATCGATAATGATCTGAACACTAAACAAATTGCGGTGCTACAGGAAAGAGGCAGGGAATGAGACTGGCTGAATTGTTTTAATGCTTGCTCCCAGCAAGAGCAATGGGCCAAACATTCTGTCTGTGATGTATCCATTACTGCCTCTTTTGTGTTAAGGCATAAAAACTAAGAAAGTACCAAGTATCCTGAAGTCCAAGTAAAGCTTCACCAATAAGGCAGTCTCAGACTAATCGGAGATTCCAGAGTACAGTGTATCCTCAACTTTAGTCCTTTACTTTTAAGATTATAGAATAATTGCGGCAGTCTGCTAAGTCCACACCAGCTGTATGCATGAGCAATCCAGTAGGACTATTGTATTGTCCTTTACCTGTTGCTAATCCAAAAACTATATTTCACTTAGTAGCTAATTCCCTTTTGAAAGATTTGATTGGATTTTCTGCCATCATCCTTTCAGGCATGATGCCCAAATCATCACCATTCTCACAATGTAAAAATGACTCTCCTCAGACATCGTTGGTTCTTTTGACAATCACCTCGAATCTGTGCATTGTGATTATCAACTGTTTTGTCAAAGAAAATTTCATCCCTATCTTTCCAGTCTAGGATCCCATGATTTTCCCCACGTGTATTTCTCTGCTCTAAGAGGAGCAACTCCAGCCTCTCCAATCCATCCACACGAAACCTCTCAGCCCCGAAGCCATTGTGGTCAATTGTTCTTCCTGTGCCCTTTTTTTGGCTTTCACTGACCAAAAATACATATGTTTAAGGCAACAACAAATATGGTTTCAGAATAACAATCTAAATTAGTCACCTTTGTTAGTCATCCATGCAGAACCTTGGCTCTGCTGTACACTGGCTTCTTACCTTTATCCCAGCATTTCTCAACATCTCTAAGGTAGGTCTGACATCAACTTGTAGCTGGTCCTCCACACCAGTCAGACAAAGGAGCTCCATTTCCATCTCCAAACTCTCAATCACAGTTGCCACTTTCAACGATCGATCATGTACACTTAGTTTTGCTTGATTGTAACGAGTCTGAAGAAGAGACATTTTTATCCATTCGTTCCAACCCACAATATTCTTACCAAGTAATTTTTGCCACAATTTAGTCTAATGAATGAGCGAGGTTACAGTAGTTTTAAAAGAAACACTATTTGGTTTTCTTCCAAAATGCTTGCCCCTTTGACATACCATAGTTCCACTCATGCCCTTTGGTACCTTACTAAATGGCCAAACTAAGAGGTTGTAAATCCCCAGTCAAATCCCACTGTGTGGGGTAACTAATCTCCTGGGATAAAGCCCACTGCTGCAGTAATAGGTATGTTTGCCAAGCTGTGAAGTTGATTTGCAGATGTTTCGTCTCCTGTCTAAGTGATATCTTCAGTGCTTTGGAGCCTCCAGTGAAGATCTGTTGTGCTGTCTCTTCTGGAATTCATTTGGTTCCATTCCTGCTGAGTCCAGTTGCCTGTTCCAATTGTTCATTGCAGTGGTCAGTATATTGGGTCGAGGTCAATGTGTTTGTTGATGGAGCCTATGAATGAGTGCCATGCTTCTAGAACTTCTCTGGCAGTCCTCTGTTTAGCTTGTCCTACGATTATTGTGTTGTCCCAGTCGAATTTCTGGTCCTTGTAATATGTATATATGGCTACGAGAGACAGATGGTTGTGGTGTTTAGTGGCTAGTTGGCGTTCATGAATGCCGATGGATGGTTGTCTGTTTGCCCTATATAGTATTTTGTGCAGTCTCTGCTTGGACTCTGCCTTACACATGATGGATATTGGGTATTTTGTACTATTGAGTTGTTGTCTGACTGTACCTGTCGGCTTATGGGCTGCCATGAATCCCAGTGGTTGGACAGGTCTGCCGGCTAGTTCTGAGATTTTTTTATAGAAGGTGGAGTGGTTAGTGAGTTAGGTCATGGCTTGACCTTGTTGCATTGCCTGTCTGCCAGACATGTGGGGGAGGTTGCAGGGATATCCGTTCTTGGTAAATACTCTGTACAGGTGTTATTTTTCTTCTCTTCATAGGTTGGGAGTGTTGTGGTGTGTTGTAGCCCTTTTGAACAGGGTCCTAATGCAGCTTCTCTTGTGTGTTTCAGTGGTTGCTGTTGTAGTTCTGGACCGGGTCCAAGCCTGTGGATTTTCTGCAAACTTCTGTTGTATATTCACTGTTGTGTTCTTTCTACCATCACATCCAGGAATGGGAGTCGGTTATTAGTATCCTCTTCTCTCATAAATTTGATCCCTGTGAGCATGGTATTGATAATCCAATGTTTGTTCTTGATCTCTGTTCTCAACCACCTAAGTGCTACCTATGACAGGCGACTCCAAAGCACTGAAGATGTCACCTAGACAGGGGATGAAACTTCTACAAATCAACTTCCCAGTTCGGCGAACACACCCACAACTACGGCAACTGGCACCTGAGCTACAAATCTTTACGCAAATCTTGAATAAAGCATACTGTTCAGCAATCCCCATTCTGAGTCGAGAGTGTAGTGCTGGAAAAGCACAGCAGGTCAGGCAGCATCCGAGGAGGAGGAAGATCGACGTTTCAGGCAAAAGCCCTTCATCAGGAAATCCCCACTCCAAGGCTATCCAGCTATCCTGAATGAAGGTCTCAGAGCTTGCAAGTTTGCAATTATCATTCACCACACTCTCTCTCACATACATTTCCCCCTTGTATTTCTTTGCATAATTATAATGGAGTTCAAATGATTTTGAAATTCTTTTGCATTAATGACATCACATAATACTCAAACTAAACCAGAAACAAAACAAAAGGTTACACAGTGAAATCTCACCTATTCAAAGGTCGCCTCTACTCTGGCTTCCTGTTCCTCCAAGGTGCCAATGGACCCATGTGGGACCTGGGATAACTATGCTAATTCACCCCACCCTCAGAACAGTTCTGGCCATAATTATCGGAGTCTTGACAGCACATAACAGTGTGGAAACCATCATAGTAAGCCATCATTGACCCTCAGCTTCATATTTCTACATTCCCCGCAGTGCCCTCTAGAAAGCTGTCAGGAATTGGCAAATAGGTTGATTACTTTTTCCTCTACCTATCTCAGGACAGACAGTTTAGCTCTTAAATTGTGAACCTGCACAAATTGAGATCAAACTTGGCACCATCCTAACTCACTGAATAAACTGGTTAGGAAATGTTTTGATAAGAAAATATGCAAATAGAGATTAAGTTACCTCAAAATCCTGGTATTGCTCTTCTGTCAGGGACTTTTTAGCAACAACCAACACTCGAAGTCCTTCTCTAGCCATGTTTCCACACTGTCATCAAACAGCAATCAGAATGTCAGAAATAAGTCAGACTGTTTACGTTAATTAGTTTCTGACAGATTAGTTTATATACACACACTGCATGGGATTCCAAATAAAACATCCTATTCAAATAACATGCATTTTATTTTGAGAAAATTGACATATCATATGGCCTCTAATTATTCACTGGTTATTTCCCATGTACATCACCTCATCCACATTTATTCTAACTCAATAAACAAGTGAACAAATTATAATTGCATTTACTTGAAAGAATACTTTACAGGAGCAGGATTCAACACAAGAGTTAGATATTACTGAAGTCTTTCTCTTGCCAGGCTTCACTAGCTCTTTCCAAACCGCATGTGCTAAAAATGTTTCTGTGCTCAGTGTTCATTCAAAAAAAAACTCTTGCTCCTCACTAAGTAGGAGGTTTGTGAATTTGACTTTGAGAGACACAAGAGCCAATGCTACAACAAGGGGCAGGTATGGTATGTGATGAGCAACTAGATCATATCACAGGGATACATGAGGCTGGTGAGATTTTAGTCTCACGTTTCATTAAGTGTTGGGTTGAGAGTCTTTCACCTTGACCTAGTGGAGACTGCTAGCCAATGGGCAGGGGGCCGATTTTGAGCAGAGGGTGGCAGCTGCTAGAACTCAATCGGACAGTCCTTGGCACGAACTAAGTAAACGCTGTGTCTGGACTGAACTGCAAATACAGGTTGGAGGAATAAAGATTGTGGCATGGCTGGAAACAAAGATCTCCTGGAAACCTAAAAGATGCCAGTGTGTTTCTGATCTACTGCAAGAAAATCAAGAAAAAGATTCGTCCTCATTAATAAACAGTCATTTATTGTAAAGTTTCATTGTGAAGAATGTTCCAGCAGACTTCAACATCATGTGTGTGGAAAACAGATGCCTGCACAGCAAAGTACATGTGAGGAGGGGTGAAAGAATGGGTTTCAAGGTGATTTAAAAAGTGACAGAGTGTACGGAGTTTCAGAAGGAGAAACAAGTCGCAAACATATAGAAAACTCTGTCCAAGTTAAAGATATCATTGGTCATCTGTTTCATAGAATAGAATCCCTCTAGTGGGGAAGCAGGCCATTCGGCTCAGCAAGTCCTTATTGACCCTTTGAAGAACATCCCTCCCAAGGCCCATCCTGTCCCTGTAACCTTGCATTTCTGGTGGCTAATCCACCTAGTCTGCACATCCCTCGACACTCTGGGCAGTTTAGCATGGCCAGTCCACCTAACCTGCACACCTTTGGACTGAGGAATCCGGAGCACCCAGATGAACCCCACGCAAGCACAGAGTGAATGTGCAAATTCCACACAGACAAGGGTGGAATTGAACCCAGGTCCCTGGTGCTGTGAGGCAGCAGTGCTGACCACTGAACCACCATGCTGCCACTAACCATACACATAAGCTGCCATGATATCCAAGCTTTTGCCTATTTATGAGTTCCATACCGGATTGCTTACATTCCTCCAATACATCCAGACACCAGGAAGAGAGGGGTCATTGGTTATGAACAGTGTGACCCTGACTACCCTATTCTCATCGGGTGTAGGGTTTAATATTAGGGTTGCAAAATTAGCAGCCCACCTTTATAAATAATAAAAATCAAGACAGCATATACAGTGGTCATTTCTTTTCTGTAATGATTTCAAAAATGAATTAGAGGATATTAGTGCTGAAGTCCAGAGGGGTGCAGCCACTGGTGGACCTGGTCTTTTGAAAAAATGAACAAAAAAAGGGAACATGACATACCTCTTCTTCGAGCCAATCATTGTACTGAACAATTCCCATCATGACCACATCAGCCCCTTTCATGTAGAAGGTAATCTCTCCTGTAGATTCATCCTAGAGAAGAACACAATTGCAAGAAAGAGGAACAGCTCAATTATTCTGTTCAAAATCCGATGGGATAATGCAAATGATCTACATTTATTTATTTTTATTCATCTCAACCTTAGCCAATCAATGGTCACCATCTCAGATTACTAATCATTACAAAAAGTAACTTTCACTTATACCACTACTTCAATGTTAGAAATGTTCCAACATGCTCCGACAGCACATTTATGGAAAATTCATCTGCATGCCTACACAGCAAAGTACAAAGCTTAGGAGGAGTGATAGGATGGGCTTCAATTTGATTTAAAAAGAGAGAGAGAGAGAGTACAGAGGTTAAGAAATACTAAAAAGCCATGAATTTATTTTAAATCACTGCCCAAGTTAGCAGACATCGTTGGTCATCTGTTTGTGAAACCTAAAACCATGTATTTTTGATCGTAAACAGAAGACAGCCATTTGCCAAAGCACATCAAAGGAATTCTCGAGGGAGAATTCACACAAAAAAAATCACATCTCAGCTTTTCCTCAGGAAATGCTGTATGAGGAGATGAAACACAATCGGAATTTACTTTTGTTACTTTATAATGAAGGATCCTAGAAACTATCCTTCAGTGATTACTCCAGCTCATTTTCAGAGCTTGCTGACTTCACTTTGTTTCATGCTGACCTATCTGTGCACAAATACCCTTCCAACATTCAATGTCCTGATGTGTAGCCCACCAAATTTCTTATAAAACAGGGCACCAAGCTTCACTGCAAAATGAAATGCTCACAAATGACAGTTTTGTTTCAGCTTAACATAATTAGCACCCTTCAATTTACTTTAAACCTTAAAGTACATCCGGCAAGTTTAACTTCAATACAAAATGCATTTTAATTTTTCTATAAAATGAGGTAAACACACCAGTGAAAAGGCAACTAAATCCTTTCAAATTTCCACAGATAGTTGGAAACAAGCCCTGCTATAAAATCACTCACTTCAGAGGAATTACTGCGTGGCATTGGACAGCTGTATGGTCCATCTTTATGTGTGGAAAATTGCTTATTGTTGTAGGTTTAATAAATTCAAACTCAGCTGACATCTTGTTAAAGTCATTCTTTACTTTTATACAACACACTGGCTAAATTGACAATTGATGACTTCTCAAGATGGTTGAAGTTTGGCTAAACTGGTTGGTTTGGATGTACTGCTCATGGATCAAGAAGTGAAATGCAGTTAAACATGAATAGTACTAACTTAGCTTGTAAATACAAAATACAAAGCTGGACTTCCTGTCTCATTTGAAGCAACCATAATGTTTACAAATACTGATGCAGTATCTGCAGTCAATGCACGTTAGCCATTTCCCAGGGCAAGTTCAGCAGGAGGTTGTAACTTTCTCAAATGATCCCAGTTGAATTGGCCAGACTGTAGCTTAGGCCTTTGTAACCTCAGCGTGTATATGGCAGCTGAAGGAAAAAGGAACAAACTAGAGAAAGAATCATCATCCTGCTAAACAACAGGCAGCTGCAAACAGAGATGTGTAACAACAACATTACATTTAGCGTGACATGATTAGGACAGTAAAGTTAAACATGGTCTGTGAAACATCCATAATCGTGTGTTCTGAGGTATACAACATGTCTGTTTCATAGCACGGTGGTTCAGTGGTTAGCACTGCTGCCTCACAGCACCAGGGTCCCAGGTTCGATTCCAGTCTCGGGCACACTGTCTGTGTGGCGTTTGCACATTCTCCCCGTGTCTGCGTGGGTTTCCTCCCACAATCCAAAGATGTGCAAATCAGGTGAACTGGCCATGCTAAATTGCCCATCATGCTAGGTGCATTAGTCAGAGGGAGATGGGTCTGGGTGGGTTACTCTTCAGAGGGTTGGGGCGGACTTGTTGGGCCAAAGGGCCTTTTTCCACACTGGAGGGAATCTAATCTAAAAAGAAAAGTATTGGTAATCCAAGATGGAGGACAGGAAAAATTTCTGGCTGTAAGAGCTGCTCGTATTTCTTTGAGGTAGTTTAGATACTGGAGGTGATTTCCTCAAATTCCAGGAGCAGCCATTACTGTTTTATATGTGGTTGCATTGTTTTGGAACTTTAGGGAAAAAAAAGTCAAAACAACAGCAGTTTTAAAAGGGAGAAGGAGCAGACAAAGGAAGCACATGGTGAGGTCACTGGAAAAGAGAGAGAGAGAGAGAGAGAGAGAGAGTGTGAGTGAGTGAGAGAAAGAACCTGTACAGTTACCGCCTTTGCTGTTGGAATTCGTGTATTGCTGGACATCGGAGTGCATCTGGGAAAATTAACAAACAGTGAAATTCACAACTAATTTTGGAGGAACTATTGGGCAAAGTTCACAGCACAGAATCAGATAAGTTAATTGTTGTTTTAAGTCTGTCCAAGAGAAAGGCTGTATTAGTGAGTACAGTGGGTTCTTTCTTGATTATATATTTCTGGAGATAAGTCTCTTGATTAAAAACTTAAAATATAAGCCATAGCTATTAATTTAACCTGGGGCAGTGTTTGTAAAGGAATAAGACAGTGTTATTTTCTGCATCTGTACATTGTGAAGGAGTAAAAATGACCTTTGCAGTGATATGTACTTCTTGTCAGATGTGGGAGTTTAAAGAGAGTTTAAGGGTTACTGCGGATTATATCTGCCATAAATCTGTTGGATGCTAATCTTATCAGATCGAGTGGATCAGTTGGAGAGACAGACAGGAGCAATGAGGAATTTGCAACAGCAACAGTATGTGATGGATGGCAGTTGTAGGAAGGAGGGAATGTCTCAGATACAGTCACATAGATGGGTTAACTCCAGGAAGGGTAAGAGAGGTAGGCAGCTAGGGCAGGAGCCTTTTGTGAATATACCCATTTCAAACAGGTATGCTGTTTTGGAAAATGTAAGGGGTGATGGATTCTCAGGGGAATGTAGCACGAACAGCCAGGTTTCTGGTATTGAGACTGGCTCTAATGCAATGAGGGGTACGTCAGCTTCCAAGAGATCAACAGTGTTAGGGGATTCTGTAGTCAGAGGTACACACAGATATTTCTGTGGTCAGCAGAGAAAAAGCAGAATGGTGTGTTGTTTCCCTGGTGCCAGGATCAAGGATGTCTCAGAGGGTGCAGAATGTTCTCATGGGGGAGAGGGGCCAGCAGGAGGTCATTGTTCACATTGGTACCAACGACATAGGAAGGGAAAAGGTTGAGACTCTGAAGGGAGATCATAGAGTGTTAGGCAGAAATTTAAAAAGGCGGTCCTCAAGAGTAGTAACATCTGGATTACTCTCAGTGCTATGAGCTAGTGAGGACAGGAATAGGAGGATAGAGCAGATGAATGCATGGCTGAGGAGCTGGTGTATGGGAGAAGGATTCACATTTTTGGATCATTGGAATCTCTTTTGGGGTAGAAGTGACCTGTACAAGAAGGATGGATTGCACCTAAATTGGAAGAGGACGAATATACTGGCAGGGAAATTTGCTAGAACTGCTTGGGAGGATTTAAACTAGTAAGTGGGCTGGGGAATCCAGGGAGATAGTGAGGAAAGAGCTCGATACAGCCGAGAACAGAAGTGAGTCAAACAGTCAGGGCAGGCAGGGACAAGGTAGGACTAATAAATTAAACTGCATTTATTTCAATGCAAAGTGCCTAACAGGGAAGGCAGATGAACTCAGGTCATGGTTAGGAACATGGGACTGGGATATCAGAGCAATTACAGAAACATGACTCAGGGATGGGCAGGACTGGCAGCTTAATGTTCCAGGATATAAATGCTACAGGAAGGATAGAAAGGGAGGCAAGAGAGGAGGGGGGAGTGGCATTTTTGATAAGGGATAGCATTACAGCTGTGCTGAGGGAGGATATTCCCAGAAATACATCCAGGGAAGTTATTTGGGTGTAACTGAGAAAGACGAAAGGGATGATCACCTTATTGGGGTTATAGACCCCCTAATAATCAGAGGAAAATTGAGAAACAAACTGAGATCTCAGCTATCTGTAAGAATAATAGGGTAGTTATGGTGATTTCAACTTTCCAAACATCGACTGGGATTGCCATAGTGTTAAAGGTTTAGATGGAGAGGAATTTCTTAAGTGCATACAAGAAAATTTTCTGATTCAGTATGTGGATGTATTACAGAAGGTGCGAAACTTGACCTACTCTTGGGAAATAAGACAGGGCAGGTGACTGAGGTGTCAGTGGGGGAGCACTTTGGGGCCAATGACCATAATTCTGTTTGTTTTAAAATAGTGAAGGAAAAGGATAGACCAGATCAAGTTGAAGTTCTAAATTGGAGAAAGCCAATTTTGACGGTATTAGGCAAGAACTTTCAAAAGCTGATTGGAGGCAGATGTTCGCAGATAAAGGGACGGCTGGAAAATGGGAAGCCTTCAGAAATTAGATAAGAAGAATCCAGAGAAAGTACATTCCTGTCAGGGTGAAAGGGAAGGCTGGTCGGTATAGAGAATGCTGGATGACTAAAGAAATTGGGGGTTTGGTTAAGAAAAAGAAGGAAGCATATGTCAGGTATAGACAGGATAGATCAAGTGAATCCTTAGAAGAGTATAAAGGAAGTAGGAGTATACTTAAGAGGGAAATCAGGGGGGCAAAACGGGGACATGAGATAGCTTTGGCAAATAGAATTAAGGAGAATCCAAAGGGTTTTTACAAATATATAAGGAGAAAAGGATAACTAGGGAGAGAATAGGGCCCCTCAAAGATCAACACGAACCCAACCTCCACTCCCGACACCTTCCCCTGCAACCGCAAGAAATGCAAAACTTGCGCCCAAACCTCCCCCCTCACTTCCCTCCATGGCCCCAAGGGATCCTTCCATATTCACCACAAATTCACCTGCACCTCCACACATATCATTTACTGCATCTGCTGCACCCGATGTGGTCTCCTCTACATTGGGGGACAGGCCGCCTACTTGCAGAACGTTTCAGAGAACACCTCTGGGACACCAACACCAACCAACCCAACCACCCTATGGCTGAACACTTTAACTCCACCTCCCACTCCACCAAGGACATCCAGGTCCTTGGCCTCCTCCATCGCCAGACCATGGCAACACGACGCCTGGAGGAAGAACGCCTGATCTTCCATCTAGGAACCCTCCAACCACTAGGGATGAATGCAAATTTCTCCAGCTTCCTCATTTCCCCTCCCCCATCTTATCTCATTCCCAACCCTCAGACTCAGCACCACCTTCTTGACCTGCAACCTTCTTCCCGACCTCTCCGTCCCCACCCCCTCTCCAGCCTATCACCCTCACCTTAACCTCCTTCCACCTATCACATTCCCAATGCCCCTCCCCCAAGTCCCTCCTCCCTACCTTTTATCTTAGCCTGCTTGGCACACCCTCCTCACTCCTGAAGAAGGGCTTATGCCCGAAACATCGATTCTCCTGCTCCTTGGATGCTGCCTGACCTGCTGCGCTTTTCCAGCAACACATTTTTCAGCCCCTCAAAGATCAGCAAGGTGGCTTTGTGTGGAGCCACAGAAAATGGGGGAGATACTAAATGAATATTTTGCTCAGCATTTACTGTGGAAAAGGATATGGAAGATATAGACTGTAGGAAATAGATGGTGACCTGTTGCAAAACGTCCAGATTACAGAGGAGGAAGTGCTGGATATCTTGAAACATTTAAAGGTGGATAAATCCCCAGGACCTGATCAGGTGTACCCTAGAACTCTGTGGGAAGCTGGAGAAGTGATTGCTGGGCCTCTTGCTGAGATATTTGTATCATTGATAATCACAGGTAAGGTGCTGGAAGATTGGAGGTTGGCAAACGTGGTGCCACTGTTTAAGAAGGGCGGTAAAGACAAGCCAGGGAACTATAGACCAGTGAGCCTGACATCGGTGGTGGGCAAGTTGTTGGAGGGAATCCTGAGGGACAGGATATACATGTATTTGGAAAGGCAAGGATTGATTAGGGATAGTCAACATGGCTTTGTGCATGGGAAATCATGTCTCACAAACTTGATTGAGTTTTTTAAAGGAACAAAGATGATTGATAGGGACAGAGCAGTAGATGTGATCCATATGGACTTCAATAAGGCGTTCGACAAGGTTCCCCATGGGAGACTGATTAGCAAGGTTAGATCTCATGGAAAATAGGGAGAACTAGCCATTGGGATACAGAACTGGCACAAAGGTAGAAGACAGAGGGTGGTGGTGGAGGGTTGTTTTTCAGACTGGAATCCTGTGACCAGTGGAGTGCCACAAGGAGCGGTGCTGGGCCCTCTACCTTTTGTCATTTACATTAATGATTTGGATGCGAGCATAAGATGTACAGTTAGTAAGTTTGCAGATTACACCAAAATTAAAGATGTAGTGGACAGTGAAGAATGTTCCTCAGATTACAACAGGATCTGGACCAGATGGGCCAGTGGGCTGAGAAGTGGCAGATGGAGTTTAATTTAGATAAATGCGAGGCGCTGTATTTTGGGAAAGCAAATCTTAGCAGGACTTATACACTTAATGGTAAGGTCCTAGGGAGTGTTGCTGAACAAAGAGACCTTGGAGTGCAGGTTCATAGCTCCTTGAAAGTGGAGTTGCGGGTAGATAGGATAGTGAAGGCGGCATTTGGTATGCTTTCCTTTATTGGTCAGAGTATTGAGTACAGGAGTTGGGAGGTCATGTTGCGGCTGTACAGGACATTGGTTAGGCCACTGTTGGAATATTGCGTGCAATTCTGGTCTCCTTCCTATCGGAAAGATGTTGTGAAACTTGAAAGGGTTTAGAAAAGATTTACAAGGATGTTGCCAGGGTTGGAGGATCTGATCTACAGGGAGAGGCTGAACAGGCTGGGGCTGATTTCCCTGGAGCGTCGGAGGCTGAGAGGTGACCTTATAGAGGTTTACAAAATTATGAGGGGCATGGATAGGATAAATAGACAAAGTCTTTTCCCTGGGGTCGGAGAGTCCAGAACTAGAGGGATTAGGTTTAGGGTGATATAAAAGAGACCTACGGGGCAACTTTTTCATGCAGAGGGTGGTACGTGTATGGAATGAGTTGCCAGAGAATGTGGTGGAGGCTGGTACAATTGCAACATTTAAGAGGCATTTGGATGGGTATAGGAATAGGAAGGGTTTGGAGGGATATGGGCCGGGCGCTGCAGGTGAGACTAGATTACATTGGGATATCTGGTCGGCATGGACATGTTGGACTGAAGGGTCTGTTTCCATGCTGTACATCTCTATGACTCTATTTATTGGTCATTTAAATAATGACAAATCCAAAATCACTAAGAGGAAGGATAAAGCTGTGGCTAAACAATTGAGTTGCTGGATTCATAGAGATATGCAGCACAAAAGCAGACAGTCAGTTCAACTTGTCCATGCCGACCAGATCTCCTAAATTAATCTAGTCCTATTTGCCAGTATTTGGGTCACATCCCTCTAAAACCCTTCTTATTCACATACGCATCCAGAAGCCTTTTAAGGTCATAATTGTACCAGCCTCTACCAACTCCTCTGGCAGCTTATTCCATACAAGCACCACCCTCTGCCTGAAAAGGTTGCCCCCAAATCCCTTTTAGATCTTTCCCCTCTCACCTTAAACTTTTGCCCTCCAGTTTTGGACTCCTCTATCCTGGGATGAAGATATTGGCTATTCACCCTATCCATGCCCTTCATGATCTTATAAATCTCTGTAACATCATCTCTCAGCCCCTAATGCTCCAGGAAAAAAGACCCAGGGTGTTCAGCCTCTCTCTAAAGCTCAAACCTTCCAACCTCAGCAACATCTTTGTAAATATTTTCAGAACCTTTTCAGGTTTCACAATTTTTTTTTAAACAGCAAGGAGATCAGAACTGTACAGAGTATTCCAAAAGCCAAACCAACGTCCTGTACACACCGACATCCCAACTCCTGCAATCAATGCATTGAATAGTAAAGGCAAGTGCACCAAGTGCCTTCTTCACATTTTTAACAACTGCAAATGAACTACTTGGTAACTGTACAGTTTCAGAAATTGTACATTCATTAACATAGCATTTTTGTTTCTTTCTATTTACATTAATTACTAATCCTGCAATTTCTATCTCTTCTACAATTATGAACAAAATATAGCAAGCATTTGATAAAGCCATGTGTGAAAGCAGTATAACAAGTTGGTTCACTGATCAAAAAAGAAAACAAAAGGAAAATGGAGGGTGATGATCAATACATGTAACTTCTCCCATTACTAATATGCTCCTACATCGCAAATTGTCCAAACGTAACATTTAAAGATGAAAACTGTCATCTTCAATACTCAAAAGGCCAAGATGGTGAAAGCCCATCCTGTTAGGGAATAAATGGAATGATATTGCTCGATATACAAGAGGGTTGCTAAATTTGATTGGATCTGTTCCTGGAGGTTTTATCATGTGATCGCCACAAGCCTCATCCAAAGAAGCCAGTTTCTTTTTTTCCCCAATATTTCTATTAGCAATTATTATGAACAGCCCTGCAGGGAGGTTCCACCATTTATTACAGTTTCACACAGATACTCATTATCAAGTTCCCAGACAATGAAAACAGAAGTGGCTCTCCTTCTTAATTTACTCACCCCCTCAGGTAGTTACAACAGGGTAATTTGAAAAAGGTCCCTAAAATTGATGCCTTCCTTCCTGACCAAATTAACTTATATTTTAAAAGGAGCTAATATTACCAGCATTTCTTTGCAATACCAAAAGTGAAAGAAATAATAATATAATATAATATACATATGCACAGATTAAAATAAAAAAGAGAGCCCCATAAAAAAAGCTAAAATATATGCATGGATTAGTCTCAGAGTTCACAAAAATAGACAACAGGCTGTTATATTGGTTGATAATTAATAATATTGCTGTTGGTAAGTGAGCAGTTGATTGAGATTCTGGGATTTGTAGGATCACTGCTAATTTTTTCTTAAGTTTCCTTTCGATAGGCTTGCTGCATTTAGAGCAAGAGATTATCTTTTGCTTTTAACCTGCAGTGCAGCTGTGCTCAATTGCTCTCCACAAGCTGAGGACTTCATAGCACACTAGTCCACTATTATGCCCACACCATGTGTTGAACACTAGATCTGTATATTTCTGGAAAAGTACCACAAAACAACTGCAATTTGTGTCTTGATGAACAGGAGACAGTTTTCTGCTGAAGGGCTGGGGGAGCAGAGCAGTCAACTCCTCTGATCTATTGTGACTACAGCGATCGCAAACTTAATTTGTTTTGACTTTAACTTTTGGAACATTGAACAGTACAGCATTGTACAGGCCCTTCATCACTCAATGTTGTACCAACCTTTTGTCCTACCCTAAGATCAGACTAACCTACATGCCCTTCATTGTTCTAATTTTCCATGTGCCTATCCAAGAGTTGCTGGCCAAAAGGTCTCCTAGTAGGTGAAAGGAAGCCTGGTGGCAGGAACCTGTAGCTAGGGAACACTGAAGTTGGTCCCAACATTCAGGGGGAGGCTGGCAAATAGGAGGGCTGGGGTTTGGGGCATTGACAATCTATGCTGCAAATGTCAAAGGCTTTCTTGAAGGGCTAGGGAAGAGGGTTAGATTCAGCTGCCCTGGCTCCATAATGAATGCTGAAAGAATCCCTTGCATTGGGCAGCAGACTACTGCCAACTCCCTTTCACCATCTAGCTTCTTTGAATTCAACAAGCTAGTGAAGCAATAGTTAACTCCAGATTAGACGTGAAACTGAGCTGTTGGACCTGGGCAAAAATTATATCAATAAACGCCACATATACCTACTGAGGGAGGTAAGTGCCCCAAAAGCCTCTGCTGCAAAAGTAGTGGCAGGCACATCTACTGCTGCTCTGTTTCATTCTCTGCATTTCAGTTATGAACACCACAGATGACTACTTTCAGAGCAGTCTAGACAAGCACAAACTCAGAGCCACGGAAATAGACCATATCTGTGCTTTGGATTCATCAAAAAGATATAGAATTAGTGAGGGCCACAGATTTAAGTGGTTAAAACTATTAGGAACATTATTGACGCCAGATCAATCAATACATCTTTGAGGTGATGGGTCAGCATAGCCAGATGCATTTTGTAATGAGATCATCTTGGATCAAGGGAGATCATTTTTTACGAGCAGCAACCTACAAGGTTGAGAGTTTTGCACCACGTGTTTGATAAGCATGGAGCAATCATCCAGAAATCTTTTGCTGATGCCTGAATTGGCTGAGGTTTGTGTCTATAGTTTTGTGTCTCTCCAAGGGGTTGAGTGCAGGAAAAGCAATGAATCCAACAAGAAACAGCATGTGTGGAACTAACGGATTGTTTGTATACTGTAACAATGGATCTCCACTAGGATGGACAGCAACCACACTTAATCCTTTTTCTGTCTGAAGGCCATCTTTTCAACTTCTCAGTCACACATGCTACCGGAAACATCCAGTTGGCATGACACAGAGACTGTGCCAAATTACTTAATGACCACAAACAACACAAATACAGAAATCACTGGAAAAACTCAACAGATCTGGTAGCATCTGTGGAGGGGAAACAATTAACATCGAATCTCATGACCCTTCTTTAGAACACAAGCAGAACTCGAAATGTTAACTCCATTTTCTTTCCACAGACAGTGTCAGACCTACTGAGTTTCTCTGCTGAACTCTCTCTGTTCTGGCTTGTTTCAGATCTTCATTGTCTGCAGTTGTTTGCTTAATTACCACAACTGGCTACCTGCCATTTGCAAATAAGTAGCCATTCCACCCCTGACTCAATCTGCACAAAAACAGCCTGGAGGAGTGATGATGCCAACAAATGATGTGCTGGCAAGCAGCACAAATTCCTGGGCTCACCCTCCTTTGGTATCACATTATCAACCATCAAAACTCTGCTTACAGTTTCTGTCCACCCATCAACCTGTCCTTCTTACCACCATGTATGAACAATGGTTATACAGATGAGTACCAGGAGTCCAGTGGCACACAATGAATCATATTCCAGCAAAGATTCAACACAGTAACAAAACTGGACCAGATCACAGAGAGCAAATGCAAAGTAAAAAGGAAAAAGGGCAAGAATTGTACCTTATTTTTCTTTTTAATTCTCAGCATCAGAAAATTCCTCCATTGGCAACCCTCATTACATTTTATTTAGGGCATGCAAATCCCCCAGAACCAAACGTCAGCCTCCTCATTTGCTAAGTTTGCAGTAATTATTCCTTTCCGTTCAACTGAGGATACGTCTTAGAAGTGTCAGATAAAAGCAAAAATACTGCAGATGCTGGAAATCTGAAAAATAAAAACACAGATAATGCTAGAAAAGTTCAGCAGGTTTGACAGTATCTGTGGAGAGAGAAACAGAGTCCATGATTCCAGTCCAGCATGAATCTTCAGTTCTGTCTCTACAGATGCTGTCAGACCCGTTGAGTTTTGCCAGCATTTTTTGTGTTTGCCTTCAAAATGTCACTGTGCTTCTCTGTTCATCAGCTAACACAAAATTTGTTGATGTCCAACGAATATGAGGCTTTGATCAGCAGGTCTGGGTTAACAACCTTTATAACTTGTGCATATGCCTAATCATTGATTTCAGCAAGTAATGGACTGTGGCAAATCACACGACATTGAACAACCCCTCCACTGGTCATCAACCTTTAAGCATACCTTAACATAATCAATCATTTATTTTTCAGGAACAATAATTGGATTAAATACTTCAAGGAATATGCTTAGTAATGTTTGGTCTTTTACTGAGCTCAAGCATCTCCTGGCATTTAAACTACATGCCCATACTCAGCTTTTAACCATAAAGTATTAGGCAGTGTTTATCAATAACTGCTGGGTGACAGAATTCAATAGGAAGCTCCTAACTAACTTGTATGAATGTGTGTATTTTAGCTGCAATACCTGCAGCTTGTACTTTTACTGGAAATGTCATCCTCATTTAGGGAAAAAAAAATAAGATAGCATGTTGAGTTTGAAACAAACTGCAGGTAACTACTGGCTCAATAATTAAAGAGAAGTCAAGAATAAGTTCAGGTCATCATTTATCAAAAGTTTGATCAAATAACAGTCAAACGATAAACAGTTTTTGTTTAGACAAATGTTTGAGAGATTAAACAGATCAGCATTTATGTATTTTACCACACGATACAGGAAATGACTGTAGCTAAAAATATTAACATGGTCACAACATATGATAAATATTGCAAATTATTTGTGTTGCTAAAATACCATGGTTTCACAACTGTTATACTTTTTGCCTTAAATGGCAAAAAATCTTCAAGCTTTCCCTGTTTGCACTGATATTGCTGATCTCACCCATGCTTTAAAAATATTATATCTTTACGAGAGGAGAAAACAGCTTGGATCAAAATGCAAAAGCTTGTTTCTGTGAATTTGTGCAATAAAGGATCTCACCCGGCACAGCTGGAAGGTGTGCCAGTGTTAGTTTTCCTGACTTTGTTCTGTTATCTGATTTCAGTCTGCAGTTGGTTTTTGTGACCTTGGACTAAGGAGGGGTAACTCTAACTCAGTTAGAGTTTCTGCGCATGATCCCTAGCCAGCAACCCAAGCTGAATGCATCCATATGTCAATGTCAAATAAGGAAAGGATCAGCTGGATTGGAATGCTCCCTGCAGTTGAATAGCTAGCTGACACAAAATGGCATGAATGACGACTGGTATGAGCAGTTTACACTGAAAATGCCCAGCCTGACAAGATTGCAGCTGCAAACAGATGGCTAACCTCCTCAGCATTTTCACATTTTCCTGCTTGTATTACAAATGTCCAATTTCTGGAGTACTTTGTCTTCTGTATTACTGAATAAGAGCCACTTGAGTGACATACTGGCAAACTACATGAACCTGTGGAACAAAAGCTGAACCTCGTAGGCGAGAGTGATAGGGAAAATGGAAAGCAAAAAGACAAAAAAAAAGCAAAAGAATGGCACAAGATAACATGTAACCATTTATTTCCATGTCCTTTTTCACCACTTACTCTGACAATGATTCCCATGCGCTTGCTCTCATAGGTAAATGGAAACACTTGCAAGATGCTGAAGTTCAGAATATGTCCTCCAGGTGTCCTCAGCTGCATAGAGGATTGGTCCCGGCCAACGAGAGTTAGTCCTACACACTCTGTCCACTGTACCAAAGACACCTGAAACACAACAAGGATGGAACATCACCCAAGCTGCTGGAATTCAGAGTTTAAAGGTCACTGGATTGAAGAATGATGGGGGAGGGATAGTTAGTCAAAGAAAACTAATCAACTGTCAGGTCCAGGTAACAGTACCATTTCAACAAGGCAACGTTGTAAGGTAGACAAATGTCTGCTAATGCTCTAATTTCCTGAGGGGAGTTTAAGCATAGCAATTAACATCAGTTCAGATTAGTTGTAGCAACAATCCCTTAGAAATTATGTTTCAATCTCTGCAAAGACTGATGACTTTCCAGTGACTGTCAAAGGATCACACAGGATTGTAAAATGTAAAACACGTGGTATACCAAAAGAAAACAAAATGTTACCTTAACACAATTTAGTAGGTCATTTTTACTTTAAACTGGATGAAAGAAATTCCTTGTGACTTTTAACATGTCTGATAATCCTACTCTATGGTTTATGTATCAAACTGTCTCTTAAGTGCACATTTCATCCTCGAGGAACCATTCTGAAGCTGTGTCAGTTCCCAATGGCTTGCTTCCTTTTCTTTTCCCAAACAAGTAACTCCCTTTGCCATAACTGACTTTCACTGTGAAGATCACACTGGAGACTCCTTCCCTCTAGCCTCAGCTTTTCTTACAGTCCATTTCGTATTCTGCTGAGTACTCGCAAGCTCCCACGAGTGTTTGGCATTGTGACCAAGTGTGAGCAATTTCTTCACTTCATTTGCCAGACCAGCTTCTTCCAAATCCTGTTCTGCGCCTCTCCATTGACTGCAGACCCACCTGGGAACTGTGTCACCTGGAGCTACAACGGCTTTCCGAGGACTTTATCTCTCTTAAAGCTAATCTCCATGCCAAAATGAATCAAATGTAAAATTGCTAATTAGCTATCTTCTAGATCAATAACTCTATTCCATCTTAGAATTAAACAGTGTAATATGTAACAGTTTATATAACACTCCATGGATTACAGAGTAATAGTCTCCCCACAGATTTCCCAACTGCTCCTGCTATTGTCTACAGGCATGAATATGTAGCACCTTCTTCCTTGAAAAACAGCCTCCGACCATCCCAACCCCCTCCCCCCCAACCACTCACAAAACATAACATTGTACTTGCAACAATTCAAAATGATATACACAGAGAGAGATAATCACAATAATGTTTTGACATACACTGATTATTGACAGGACTACATTCAAAATTCAGCTGTGGCACGGCAAAAGTTCAAAATCAGTTATGAGGAGGCAGAGACAATGAAATTCTCCAACCATCCATCTAATTTCAAGAATCAGAAATACTCTAATAAAATAAAACTCTCTGCCATACACCTTCTGAATAATGGGACAGGAATTTGAGGCTGGCATTTGGGGGCTTCAGCTGACATTCATTGCCATTAAGGTTAATCATCACTTAATTCACTCTGACAGCATTTCGATGTACTAATTATTCTGTCAGATTTTACACATTTTTCTTCTGCTGAAAACTGGGAGGTTAAATGTCACCACCTAATGTCATGCTCAGAATCAGCAAGATTGATTGGTTTATCTGTTCTAGTTACCTTACTGATCGTGAGGAGAAGTTTGCATTTCTGATTGACAATTATTGTAGTTTGTTCTACTGAGTTACTTAAAGTAACTACTGCTGGTGGGCCAGCAGGATAAGGCAGTATTTTAGCACTCCAGTCATTTATTCTGAGGGAGGGGAAAAGGGAAGGAATGGAGTGACAATGATTTTCCACAGGGAATATTCCACTTGTCAGCAAAGATGTGTTTGGGGAGTAGCTATTGATGATGGCACTGTTGATGATTCTATCAGTCAATTAACTGATGAGGTAATGGAGGCTGATAAGGCTGTGAACAGTCAAGTTAAATGTTTCCTGTTCTTTGTAGTTGGGTATACTTGGTCTTCCTTCACATTTTCCAACAATTGAGTCACTTCAGGAAAGGGGTGGAGTTGAGAGGAGGGGAAGATGACAGTTCTGAAGAATTGGTCTTCAATTACTCCTCCAATGCTTTCCCCAAATTCACCATGTCCATGCAAACTGACTGCAATTCCCTCGATCCAAATACAAATAATCTGTGAAGCACTCTGCCTTCTGAGCCTGATATCAACTGATTTTAATACTTCCCTCTCACAGATACTGTCACTCTCTTAAAATCCTACAAGTATGCTTCATCATCATCTCTCTTTTCATGAAACCTATCCTTGATCCTTCTGTCCCTACAAACTACAGCACAATCTCCAACATTCCGTTATTCCCCAAAGTCTTTGAACGTCACTGTTGTGTCCCAAGTACCTGCACAAGCTTCCCACTATTCCATGTTGAATATCTCCAAGAAAATGTCTGGGAAAGTCACAGTACTAAAACATCCCTTGCAAAGTCACACATTTCTTGTGATTGTGACTGTGATAAGCTATCCCTCTTCGATCGACCTACAGCTTCTGCACAGTTGCCTACATGATCCTTCAACATCCGTAAGCCAGCTGAAAAGTACTGCCCGAGATTGATTCCATTCTTACTTGAACCATTGCTCAAAAATCAGCTGCACAATCCCTCCTCAATTCTAGCTCTGAAGCCTCTCTGGAGGCTTCCACATTTGTCTCCTATGTAGTGTCCCTATATGACCTATAAAGACATCAAATTCCATACATATGCCAATGATACTTTGTATATCTCACCACCAATCTCTGGATTTTTTTACAATCTGTCACTTACCATATTGTTTGTCTGACATCTAAATTGTAAGAACACAAGAAATTTTATGCATAATTATAAGCTTTTGTCCAAGTGAATGGACAATCCCCTTAGTAGTTTGTTCAGAAGAGTGGTCACTGGATCTGAAACGTTACCTCTGCTTTACCACTTCTGCTGCCTGTCATTGGCGGTCTATTCTGCACATTACTCACCAATTTTTTAAAAAATGGCAAGTTGAGCCAAGCACTTCTCCAGTGACTCATGCTAATTTTAACTGTACATTGTAGCAACAAAGGTAACAGTTTAGTCTTGAAAGACTATCTTTGTAATGAAGACCATCCTGGAACCAAGCAAAGTCACTATTTTAGTGCATGCAATCCCTCATGGCATTCTAACATTTTTTCTTTAAATACACGAATTTGATTAATGTAGATTTAATTTTAAGTAGAGTAATATAAAAAGCTGCCAAGACTCTGCTGTAGGTAGTGCCATTCCTCTCTGTACCCCTGTCACTTCTATCTGCTGGAGATGGCTCCTTTTTACTCTGTGGTTTCTGAATAGCAACATATACAAGTACAGATCTGTACGCTAGATAACCCCACATCTCTAACCTTTTAAAAATATTAAAGCAGTTGATATATTTATTTCTTTTTGCCAAGTCATTATCCCTTAATTCAGGATCCAGCATACTCAACAGCTTTTGAGAAGGGACAAGGAAATACACAGCACGAATTTATTTTACAGGACTCTGAGTCCTGCACCTTTTTCAAGCAAACTTATGGGGAAAGCACAATGCTTTAAACACTTCAAATACAGGGAGGAACAGAAGTACACGACTAGGTTGTCTGTTCCCCAACAAAGATGGAATGTTTAAGCAGCAGACTTAGCAATAACTACAGGTTTGAAATTTTAAAAACTCACTGTTACTTTCCAAATGAGGGTTAAGGTTAAAAAGGTTTGAGTAGTAGTGACAATCAGAGTGGAGTTAACATCTGACCTCAATGCCCCAGATTAAAAGGACAGGAGAATCAACTAAGATTTGCTCCCTATCTTGTGTGTATGGATATTACATCAGCAACATCCAGTCGAGCTAGAAGTATTCTACCCACAACACGTCTGCCATATTCTCCAACTTCAACAGCAGGTCCACTGAACAAACGCTAGTGCACTGTTTGACATCGACTGTAAAAGCACTCAGGCACAACTCCTGCAAGAACCAACTGGAATGACCAGACATAGTCAGGATGGCTGAAAGCATTTCTTCTGCTAAGTTTTGTTTTCTCAATTGTAAGGAAGAGAACAAAGAAAATAATTAAAGAATGCTCAAACTCTCCTTGAAAAATGACAGCACTGACATTAGTGACTTGGAGGAACTTCCTACCTACTGACCAAAATGAACTACCTGTTCATCAAGCTTCGAATCCAACTACCTTAATGATTAGATTAATTACTTACAGTATAGAAACAGGCCCTTCAGCCCAACAAGTCCACACCGACCCTCTGAAGAGCAACCCACCCAGACCCATTCCCCTACATTTATCCCTTCATCTAACACTACGGGCAGTTTACCATGGTCAATTCATCTTACCTGCATATCTTTGGACTGTGGGAAGAAACCCACACAGACACAGGGAGAATGTGCAAACTCCACACAGACAGTAGCTTGAGGCGGGAGTTGAACTCGGTCCCTGGCGCTGTGAGGCAGCAGTGCTAACCGCTGTGCCACCGTGATGAGAAAACGTTCTAGCAGAGACAATGGGGCAGTGCATTGACACAGGAATAATAATCCAGAGAACCAGGTAATGCTTTGAGGAGCCAAGTTTTAATCCCACCAGTGAAGGTGGTGGATTTTTAATTCTAAAGAATTCGGGAATGAAAAGTTCAATGATGGTCTTTATCAATGGTCATTAAATATGCACCAGTCCTTTAGGAGAGACAATCTGCCATCCTTACCTTGTCTGAGCATGTGATTCCAGACACACAAAATGTGTGAGTGTGTTAACTGCCTTTGAAATGGCCCGAGCAAGTCACCCTGTTATATCAAACCAGCATAAGATCTTAAAAGAAATCAAACTGACTGGACTAACTGACACTGGAAATGACAATGGCTAACTCAGCCCTGTTCACCTTGCAAAGTTCTCCTTACTTATATCTGCAGGCTAGTACCAACACTCACAGAGCAGTTTAACAGACCAGTCAACAGGCTGACATTGATACATTCACAAAATCATACTTATCAGACCATGTCTCAGACACCAGCATCACTATCCCTGTACATGTCCTGTCCAGAAGTAATGACACTATGGAACATAATTGAGTGAGAGTTGCCCTGAGAGTCCTCAAAATTGAAGAAGCCTCATGGTATGAGATCAAACCTGGGCAAGGCATCTCTTGCTAATTACCCCTACCAATCATCTGATAAATCTGTACTCTTCCACATCAAACAGAACTTGGAGGAATCACTGAGAAAGAGTGCAAAATGATTCTGGGTGGGAGACTTCAATGTCCACTACCAAGAGTGCCTCAGCAGCAACACTACTAACTGAGCTGGTCATGTCCTAAAGGATATAGCTGCTAGATTGGCTCTGAGGCAGGTGGGTAGAGAACAAGAGGGTAAGACATGCTTGACCTCATCCTCACCAATTGGTCTGAGGCAGATGCAACTGCCCACAATGATATTAGTAGGAGCAGCCACTGTCACAATCCATGTGGAGATAAATTCCTCAGTTCATACTGAGGATGCACTCCATCATGTTGTATGGCAATACTATTGTGCTAAACAGGATGGATTTCAAACAGATCCCGTAACTTAAGATTGAAAGTTCATGCTTCTGTGGGCCGTCAGCTGTGGCTTTGGTGGAAGAGGGATGTTTCGTGCAGCTGCTGTGGTTGCAATGGCGGTTCCTCATTGCCATTGTGGCCACATCAGACTGTAGTCTGCTTTGACATGTTCAGTGGCACGGCCCAGGATTTCATTGGTTCAGGTTAGCGGCAGTTCGGCGATGGGGTGGTTTTGGTTCAGCATCCCTTCAGGCAGCTCCTACAATGTCTTCTGGCCTGGAATCGGTGGGGCTTATGGATTCTGTGGAATCTTGCGGCCTGAGATTCCAGCGAGCGGCTTGGATGGATTGCTTTGCCAGCGTCTTTCGGCGTCGTATTATGGTGGAGGAGGTCGTCTTCTTCAGCGGCGGCTTTCTGCAGTGGTACTATCTTTTCCTGAACCCAGGAGCCGTGAATTGAAAGAAGATGGACTTTGTCTTAATTTTAAATGTTTTGCTTATCTATGCCTTCTGTTATTAAGATAGGAGCCATAGTATGATTGAAAAACATGGTGCTGGATAAACACAGCAGGCCAGGCAACATCCGAGGGGCAGGAGAATCAACGTTTTGGGCATAAGCCCTTTTTCAGGAATGAGGCTGGTGTGCCAAGCGGGCTGAGATAAAGGGTAGGGAGGAGGGAATTTGGGGGAGGGGTGCTGGGAATACGATAGGTGGAAGGAGATGAGAGTGAGGGTGATAGGCCAGAGAGGGGGTGGGGTCGGAGAGGTCAGGAAGAAGATTGCAGTTCAAGAGAGCGGTGCTGAATCCGGGGGTTGGGACTGAGATAAGGTGGGGAGAGGGGAAATGAGGAAGCTGGAGAAATCTACATTCATCCTGTGTAGTTGGAGGGTTCCAAGGCGGAAGATGAGGCACTCTTCCTCCAGGCGTCATGTGGTCAGGGTCTGGCGATGGTGGAGGCCAAGGACCTGCATGTCCTTGGCGGAGTGGGAGGGGGAGTTAAAGTGTTCGGCCACGGGACGGTTGGGTTGGTTGGTGCAGGTGTCCCAGAGGAGTTCCCTGAAATGTTCCGCAAGTAGGTGGCCTGGCTCCCCAATGTAGAGGAGACCACATCGGGTGCAATAGATACAGTAAATGATGTGTGTGGAGGTGCAGGTGAATTTCCACACACAGGATAGATCAAATGAATCATCAATTGAGTATAAAGGCAGTGGGAGCATACTTAAGAGGGAAAGCAGGAGGACAGAAAGGGGACATGAGATAGCAAACAGAATTAAGGAGAATCCAAAGGGATTTTATAAATTCATTAAGGATAAAAGGGTAGCTCAGGAGAGAATAGGACCCTTCAAAGATCAGCAAGGCAGCTCATACAGGAGATGGGGTAGATACTAAATGTGTACTTTACATCAATATTTACTGCAGAGAAGGACTGGAAAATATAGAATCTGGGGAAATAAATGGTAACAACTTGAAAAATGTCCATATTACAGAAGAGTGGCGTTGGATGTCTTGAAATACATAAAAGTCAATAAATCCCCAGGACCTGGTCCGGTGTATCCTTGAACTCAGTAGGAAGCTAGGGAAGTGATTGCTGGGCCATTTGCTGAGATATTCATATCATTGATAGTGACGTGAGCTGCTGGAAGACTGAAGGTTGGCTAATATGATTTAAGAAAGGTTCTAAGGAAAAGCCAGATTAACAAGCCTGACATCGGTGGCAGGTAAGTTGTTGGAGGGAATCTTGAGGGACAAGTTATCATGTATTTGGAAAGGCAAGGACTGATTAGGGATAGTCAACATGGCTTTGTGCGTGAGAAATCATCTCACAAACTTGATGGAGTTCTTTGAAGTAGTAATTCAGATAAATGCGAGGTGCTGCATTTTGGGAAAGCAAATCTTAGCAGGACTTCTACACTTAATGGTAAGGTCCTAGGGATTATTGCTGAACAAAGAGACCTTGGAGCACAGGTTTGTAGTCCTTGAAAGTGGAATCGCAGGTAGATAGGATAGTGAAGGCGGCATTTGGTATGCTTTCCTTTATTGGTCAGAGTACTGAGTACAGGGGTTGGGAGGTCATGTTGTGGCTATACATGACAATTGTTAGGCCACTGTTGGAATATTGCATGTAATTCTGGACTCCTTCCTATCGGAAAGATGTTGTGAAACTTGAAAGGGTTCAGAAAAGATTTACAAGGATGTTGCCAGGGTTGGAAGATCTGATCTACAGGGAGAGGCTGAACAGGCTGAGGCTGTTTTCCCTGGAGCGTTGGAGGCTGAGGGGTGACCTTATAGAGGTTTACAAAATTATGAGGGGCATGGATAGGATAAATACACACAGTCTTTTCCCTGGGGTCGGGGAGTCCAGAACGAGAGGGATTAGGTTTAGGGTGATATAAAAGAGACCTATGGGGCAACTTTTTCACGCAGAGGGTGGTACGTGTATGGAATGAGCTGTCAGAGGATGTGGTGGAGGCTGGTAAAATTGCGATATTTAAGAGGCATTTGAATGAGTATATGAATAGGAAAGGTTTGGAGGGATATGGGCTGGGTGCTGGCAGATGGGACTAGATTGGGTAGGGATATCTGGTCGGCATGGATGGGTTGGACCTAAGGGTCTGTTTCTATGCTGTGTGACTCTATGACTCTAGCAACAAAGAGGATTAATGAAGGCAGAGTGGTAGACGTGATCTATATGGAGTTGGGAGTGTGTTGCTAGAAAAGCAAAGCAAGTCAGTCAGCATCCGAGGAAGAGGAAAATCGACATTTCGGTGATCTAAATGGACTTCAGTAAGGCGTTCAACAAGGTTCCTCACGGAAGACTGGTTAGCAAGGTTAGATCTCATGAAATACAGGGAGAACTAGCCATTTGAATATAGAACTGGCTTGAAGGCAGAAGACAGACGGCAATGGTGGAGGGTTGCTTTTTGCACTGGAGGCCTGTGACCAGTGGAGTGCCACAAGGACCGGTGCTGGGTCCACTGCTTTTTGTCATTTATATAAATGATTTGGATGTGAACACAGGAGGCATAGTTAGTAAATTTGCAGATGACACCAAAATTGGACAGCGAAGGTGGTTACCTCAGACTACAATGGGATCTTGATCAATTGGGTCAATACCCTGAGGAGTGACAGATGGAATTCAATTTAGATAAATATCCTTCATTTTGGAACAGCAAATCAGAGCAGAAATTATACACTTAATGGTAAGGCCCTGGGGAGTGTTTCTAAACAAAGAGACCTTAGAGTGCAGGTTCATTGCTCCATTAGAGTCACAAGTAGATAGGATAGTAAAGGCAATGTTTGGAATGTTTTCCTTTCTTGGTCAGAGTATCGAGTACAGAAGTTGGGAGGTCATGTTGCAGCTGTACAGGACATTGGTTAGGCCACTTTTGGAATATTGCGTGAAATTCTGGTCTCCTTCCACACAGAAGGATGTTGTGAAACTTGAAAGGGCTCAGACAAGATTTAGAAGGATAGTGCCAGAGTTGGAGGATTTGAGCTATAGGGCGAGGCTGAGTAGGCTGGGGCTGTTTTTCTTGGTGTGTTGGAGGCTGAGGGGTGACCTTATAGGAGGTTGATAAAATCATGAGGGGCATGGACAGGATAAATACAGAAGATCTTTTCCGTGGCGTGGGAGAGTCCAGAACTAGAGGGCGCAGATTTAGGGTGAGAGGGGAAAGATATGAGAGACACCAAAGGGGCAACTTCAGTAACAAGGGTCTGAAGATTTTCTGGCCAATAGCAAGCTAGTCCCTACGTATTTTTTTTTGTAAACATTCCCTTTAAAAAAAATACCCAAAATAATGGATATACAAGCTAGTCTCACTTCTAGTGGAGTGTGCAAGTAGAACTGAGTGGGCTAAGGTTCCGATGTGCACCACCCTGGTGCACCCATCCATACCCCTACATTTACCCTTTACCTAACAGTACGGGCAATTTAGCATGGCTAATTCACTTGACCGCACATCTTTGGACTATGGAAGGAAACCGGAGCACCCGGAGGAAACCCATGCAGACACGGGGAGAATGTGCAAACTCCACACAGTCCCCTGAGGTGGGAATTGAACCCGGGTCTCTGGCGCTGTGAGGCAGCAGTGTTAACCACTGTGCCACCGTGCCACCCACAAGATAAGAGGGACATATAAATTTGCAAACATTTTTGCACTAATTATGAGCTGTATCCCATCCCAGATCTACTTAAAACTCCTATATCTTACAATTAGGGACACTAAATAAGCCGTTAAGAGAGGTTGTGTTACATGAAAATGAGCTGGTTTATTTTGATAGGAAGCAAAAACAGGCCAGTCAGCGAGACTCACTGGATAAAACACTTAAACAAGGGAACATATGACTCACAGGCCCTGTGAAATCAAATTTCACTGCATCTATCAGATTTTTATATTTATTTATTTCTTTTGTAACAATTTGTTGAAAATATTTTCTTCAATAATGGGAAGAAAATTTTATTTTGGGTATATAACGCTATTCCAAATGACGACTGTGACCCTAAGAATGTACCAAGATTTGTAAGTCTCCAGGAGGACTCCACACTGCAAGTCAACATTTGAAAGCAGGGCATTGTAGCTGGAGTAAGAGCACCCAGGATTTTCCCAGAACAGCAGTTTTCCTCAGTGGCATCTACTTAGTCTGTCTGGCCTTGGAGATTTGGTGTGGTCTCTAAAGTCAAACAGCTGTCTGCTCTTCCACTTCAGTCTCCTGTTTCCTCGCTTGCAGAGACAGTTCGAATGGAACCTATTGCAGACGGCAGCAGTTATTAGTTAAGGCTTGGATCTGCAACGGAGTTTATGCTATTGGTTTCTGTTTCTGTCACATGTTGCAGGAAGACATGGTTGAAATGGTGGAAAGATTGTAAACAGTTAACCAACAGACCTACATATTGCCAACTGAGTGAATCACTTTTTAATAGAAATGTTTAATTGCCAAAACAATAAATAAAACTCATTGCACCAAATGTCTGAATGCATGGCAACGTGACCCTGAGCATAAAGACACCTGCAGCGCTATCCACTTTGCAGGAGAAACAGAGAAGAGACTGATGTGGGTAAAAGAAAGGTGGGGTTTAGAACGGCAGAAGATATTCAAAAAGATATTCTATTATAGTCTCAGTTCCAATGATCAATCATATCATAAAATTCACTCAAACACTCCATTTAAACATTTTTAGAACTGGAGAAGATTAAAAGGTGTATTTAACTTAGCCGCTTTTCAAAAGTCTCCACATCAGCCATTAGCATCCAGATGGTGGAATAGGCATCACTACTGAAACTCCTAAAGCTCCCTTTACTCGAAAGAACAAACTGGGTCCAGTTACAGGTCATGGTGACTTTTGTTAATAAATAACATTAGTCCACTTTGCTTAAATCTTTGACCCTTAGCCTACAACCTGACAGTTTCCAACTCCAAGGTACAACAATATCATGTCAAGTCAACAAAAGCAGTAGTGAATGGGTGTGCTGACAGATTCAGTTGCTTGCTGGAAGTGTGACTTTAGAACAATAAATTTTCAGATACTGTCAGGCAGTTTGTCAATTCAATGAGCCACCTCAATAACACCACTTAGCTGGAACTTCTGCCTGACCTTTCATATAACTGAACAAAAAGACTTGTAAGTATTAATTCTGAAAAATAAAGTTTATGGAAGAAAGCAAGGTAGTTGTGGTAATCTCCAAGGACCAGAGTGATAAAATAACAGGAATCTGTTTGCATAACCTGAACAAGTGAAGCTCTTTGAAGCACTAGCATGTAGGTCAGATTTTATAGTAAAGGTTGGCAAATGTTTATGATGAGAGAGCAAGAAGGAAAAAATAAACTTAAATTTTCCAAAGAAGGATAAGTACATACATGTGAAAACACTTTCCTTTAGAATAAGCATTGAACAATTTGGAAGACTTTGAGAGTTCTATATTTATATATCTGACCAGGTAAAATCCAGTATAAAACCTGAATCAGGTATCTTCACCACTATCAAATAAAAAATTACTTGTTTGTACTGAAGGTGAAATACTTTTGCTGAACATCTATTTTTTTCATCATCCAAACCTAGAGTACATAGGTGTAGAGTGAGAAGGGAAAGATGATAAAGGGACCTCAGGGGCAACCTTTTCATGCAGAGAAAGGTGCTGTGGAATGAGTTACCAGAGAAAGTGGTGGAGGCTGGTACAATAACAATGTTTAAAAGGCATCCAGATGGGTACATGCACAGGAAGCGTTTAGAGGGATATCGACCAAATGCTGATAAGTGGAAGTTGATTATTTTGGCAAATCTTTGTTAGTATAGATGACTTGGACCAAAGGGCCTCTGTGCTTTACATCTCTATGACTCGATGAACAACCTCATCAGATATTGGACCAGAACTTGCTGTCATAGAACATTTGTAGTCTCTGCTGAGAGTTAGATTTACCCCTGTATTCTTTAGCTCCAAATATGCTTATGGGTCCTGATTGGCCACACCAACGTCAGCCATCCACCTGACCACCTACTGGATTTCTGCAGTCTTTCTTATTTCAGAATTTCAGCATGTCCATTGTTTTAATTTTGAACCAATAGGTATCTCTGCTATTCTAGATCAATTGTTTGGACGATGAACAAAGAAGGGACCACAAATTAATTATTGAAGAGAGATAAAATGTTAGGATCGAGAGAGACACAGTAAGGGAAAGAAGTAACTTAAAATTCATCATTTTAAAAGCTTCCTAAAGTTAATTAAGTTCTTGAAGAAATGAGACTGGACACTTGTCACAAATGTTGATGCCAGAGTCGAATTTACAGAATAATAGAATGGTAACAGCACAGAAAAAGGCTGATAGTGACCCAAGCTTTTAAACTGGGATTTAGACAAATGCTCCTGCTTTGCCCAGTTCCTTGAACTTTTAGGTGCATTGGGCTCATTTAAGATCAACTTTAGACACATGTAGACCTGGGTTACAGGAATGGTCACTGCCTGAGCTTCTAATCAGCACTGGGTGCATCTAATGTTTCATTAGAAAACAGGACTAGGCTAAACAGGGTCATTGGAGAGCTGAGGACTGTGAATCCCTATCCTTTTGTAAGTTGTTCTGGGCCCAAGTAAGGGTCCGCACACAGTGATACAAGCCATGGCCAATAATGGAAACAGCAAATCTTTGACTGTGAAGCTGCTGATAGGCAAAGAAGCTTTTGGGAAGATGATTGTGTTTCGTTTAAGCACACAAGAAGAAATCATCAAGAACTAGATAAGTGTCAGCTTCAGGAAATTTCATAGAGTTTCCCACCATGCCCCACGGCAACATTTCTCATGTAGTCTTTGCTGTTCACATTTGGAATTACCCAACAGCTCCCACTGCATGCATCCTTTGGAATTGTGCATTCAGAGGAGAAAGTGTTCACTGCTGCCAGGGCTTTCCAGTATAGATATTCTGGGCATCATGTTTAAGCCCCAACCATGCATCAATATAACGCTGCGAGCCAAATGTGTTGCAATATGATATTTTGGAAAGAGATAGCAGAGAAAGGCAAGTTGGCATTCCACTTAGCCATCAGAGACCTGGAGGCCTGCTGGATGAAGTTGTACAGAGGACAACCATCCTCTTCACTGAAGACCACCAGAGGGAACCCACTGCATCAAATCTTGCCGCTTTTGAGCTCAGTGGTTAGCACTGCTGCCTCACAGCACCAGGGTCCCAGGTTCGATTCCAGCCTTGGGCGGCTGTCTGTGTGGAGTTTGCACATTCTCCCCGTGTCTGCGTGGGTTTTCTCTGGGTGCTCCGGTTTCCTCCCACAGTCCAAAGATGTGCAGGTCAGGTGAATTGGCCATGATAATTTGCCCATAGAGCTAGGTGCAAAAGTCAGAGGGAATAGGTCTGGGTGGTTTACTCTTCGGAGGGTCGGTGTGGACTAGTTGGGCAGAATGGCCTGTTTCCATACTGTAGGGAATCTAATCTAAATCTAATCTCAGTCAGAAAGAGTCACCCAGATCAGTACAGTGTCAAAGGGGTGCTGCAATGTGCTTGTGTGCTTTGCAGGGTATAGTGCCAACCTGTCTTGACTATCCCGTTCTTATTCTAACTCTGGCACTGCACCACTAAGCCTGCTTGTCCTCTCCACTTCTACTCACTCAGATCATCTCACCACCTGTCCTGCTCCTCTTCTTCCAGACAGTTTTATCTCACTCGATCCTTCCAGTCATCTTGTAGCAGGAGAAACAAGTGTCTCAGAATAGTTTGGAAATGGCAAGGACAGGCTGACATTTGTCTCCAGCTGCTATAACTTACATACAGTTTTTAGATCAGAGTGGTGCTGGAAAAGCACAGCAGGTCAGGCAGCATCCGAGGAGCAGGAAAATCGACTTACATACATATGAGAAGAATTTCACATTAGCAGGAGAGTTTCAAGTCTGCCATCTCCATGTCCAGGCAACCAAGTAAATAGTGATATGCTGAACTGCATCTCCATCACCAATGCTGGCAACCACATGGACGCAGGACACAAGCAATCCCGAGCCATGCTAAAAGCATGTAAAAGCTGTTGTCATACTAAACCATTCGACTGCTCTCTCAATAAAGGGAGGGGTGACTGGCAGCAAGGGTATGAGGGTCACCACATCTCTGGCAAGGGGAGCGTTGGAGGAGAAGAAATCCTTTGCAGCAACCTCAGCTGGTGCGGGAATTGAATCCAAGCTGTTGGTGTGATTCTGCATCACAAACCAAGCCATCCAGCCAACTAAAGCATAAGATAATTGGGAATGACAGAGGCCCAGAAAACACCATCACCTCTAGCCATTGGTTATCTGATCAGAGTTTCAAGATAGGAATCGATGTCAGTATCTGGGAAAATCACTGCACAGAAACGAGGTGGAATTTGCATCTTGTCATTGAAACCTTTAGGGGGACAATGATAGTTTCCTCAATGTTGAGAATTAAATTTTTCCTACCACATTCTCCCAAATTTCTCATTATTTCACATGCCATGTGAGGGCTGGGTTGATGATAAATGTGAATGGAATCAACTTTGGCTGTGATGCTCCCAATGATAAAATCATCTGCTTTTACTCAATCCCATTATTCATATGTATGGAATGATTAATTGAACAAAGTACAGGAGGGTGACAATTACCTAGGAAATAAGCCAACATCTTCAGAGGAGATGGGGAAAGAAGCAGAGAATAGTCGTGAGAAATGATTATTTAAGTCATATTTTCAAAACATTTCTAATAAAAATGTTTTCAGTCGTCCATTCACTTCAGACTTCCTGAAATAAACAGCGCCAGAGAATAAGTTGTAACTTGTGCCGTTGACTTATGGGTCACTACTTAAACACAAAGAACATCCTCACTGGGAGGAGGAGAAGCAGTTGGGGAAATATTATTCAAGACTGTCCCCCCAAACAGGACCCAACGAGTAGCTTCCGAACATCACCGTAGAAACCAGGTAGATGGTTGTCAATTACACTCACAGTAGGGTAACAGTTATGTACATGATAATGCTATCAGAAAATATTAAAGGAGAGCAGAAAATACCTTGTAATAGTGTGTGAGAAACTGTTGAACTGAACAGATAGTTTTAAACATGCCTTGGATATCCACATTCAGTTAACTGCTTTAATAAAGCAGCTGTAATAAAGGGGGCACAAATAATGACTATCAAACAAATCACATTCTTGTACAATCTTTTTTAATGTCCTTGATACCAGTTTTCCTTTAATACAGAAAATGGCCACCTTCTCCAATAAATTATCATAAAGATCAAACCCAGTCTCTCACCTTTGACCCAGCGGTGCCGAAGACTTGAAAGGGCACCTAACACTCAATGAACTTTTACAATCCAGTTCCTGACCTTTGCACTCTTCAGACCACTAACACAACTCCTTCCTGCCTTGTCATCCATCACTGAAATCAGAGCATTGAAGCTCTCTTGCTAAATGCAAGCTGGCGTCAAGCAGGAATGGCACTATTATGATTTCACTATAATTTAGTTGGAACACTAAGGAGATATCATATTCCTGACCTGTCACTGCTAGATGGCTTAGCATAAGAAAAAACGCAGTTTGGTATTCATCACCACTTGTCCATCCTAGAATGTGAACAACAAGCTCTTCTGGGTGTTCCTGAATTGACAAATACTTTTCCTGTACTGATTTATATCCAACTTTAAAGAGAAGGCTCAGTGCATTGAGAAATCTTCTGTTTTTTTACTACCAATCGCATAATATTTGTATCTGGTACTTTACTGACAGTACATTAAAACAAAAAATAAATACTAAGGATACTTATGTGTAAGTTGACCTTTAAAGCCTCAAAGATTCTCTCCAAAAACAGGAATCCATTTATACATTACATATAAAAGTGAACCGCCAGCCTGGGTGTGGGTGGTCACTATATTTGTCATTTGCCACATGTCTGTGTGGCCACATCTTAGAATGCATTGCAAAGACGTGTGGAAGTCGATCGCCTGATTGATCCCTTGCATCCAGTTATATGGTACTGGTAAATAAAACATCCGTTTCGGTAGGGGTGAAAAGTTGAGGTTGACTACAAATGTAAGTATAGCTATGTCATGGTTGAATATGAACAAGTTATACTCAATTACAGGCAATATATAAGTTTGGAACCAAAAAACTGAAAAGATACAGACTGGGTTAACTTGTATGTTGTGGTCTACGATACAGAATTGCATTTACAAACATTCAAATGGCCAAGGGTACTTTTACCTCTCTCAAAGTATGACCTTGTCACCAACTTCCCTCTGGCTTCAGAGTTGATTTAATTTACACAGAATAAAAGCAAGGAAGAAGAAGAAGAAGTCACAGCTGCCCTCTGAGCTGAAAGGCCCTATATTAAAGTAATCCCTTTGGACAAGCAGTGCTAAACCAGCAAGTGCATTCTGAATCATCGGAATAGATCAGATGCTGAGGCAGGTTCTTCTCACCTTATAGGGCATTAGATGACTCATTTCCACATGACTTTTTAAATATTCAAATCAAATCAAATGATTCCCTTCCTTCTAACTACAAAGAACTTTGTTTTATATATTTTCATAATATTTCCATTAAATTATATATTCTTACAGCTAGTTTTAATGTTAGGAGTTAGAAGGAAAAACGCATCCTATGTTGGTGCCCACAGTTTGTTCAGTGAACATCACAGTCTGAGAAACCAGAAAGTAACACTGGTGTCAAGTGATATACCTATCTTAGCACAAAAGAGCTATTTCCATAACCAGCTAGAAGTAAAATGTAAAACTGCCAGGAAATGCTCAGATGAGTTGGTGAGAAGGCTCATTGAGTCTCAGTTGTACAAGCACAATATAAAAATCACATGCATCTCTCCTGAACGAAGCAACTGGCAGTACAAATAGCCTTGGTTTGGACAGGGAAACCCAACCTAGGCTACCAGTCATTTGCATTATCCAATAAGCAGAAGTGCCAATGCAACATTGAACACAACGAGCAAAAAAGTGTGATTAAAACAAGGATCAATGCCCGCTATATAAAATTGTCTTATTCACTGTTAATGCTCAATCATTTGGGAAAGGAGACAGGTGTAGAAGAGATTGCAAAATAAGAATAAATGGGGCATCACAGTGGCTAGCACTGCTGCCTCACAACGTTAGGGACCTGGATTTGATTTCACCCTGCAACAACTGTCTGGGTGGACTCTGCGCATTCTCCCAGTGTTTACATGGATTTCCTTTGGGTGCTCTGGTTTTCTCTCACAGCCCAAAGATGTGCAGATTAGGTGGCTTGGTCATGCTAGATCACTAGATCACTGCAGATGCTGGAGATCAGAGCTGAAAATGTGTTGCTGGAAAAGCGCAACAGGTCAGGCAGCATCCAAGGAGCAGGAGAATCGACGTTTCGGGCACGAGCCTGACCTGCTGCGCTTTTTCAGCAACACATTTTCAGCTCATGCTAGATCACCCATAGTATCCAGGAGATGTGCAGGCCAGGAAAATGCAGGATTACGGGGACAGGGTACGGGGTAGATCTGGGTGGAATGCTCTTCGGAGAGTTGGCGTGGATTCAATGGCCCAAGTGGCTTGCTTCTACACTGTGTGGATTTTATGCATAATGATAGTCCTTCATTTCTCAGTGGCTGCTTCTATCCCTCAAATATTCCCTTTACATTTCTCCTGTCCTTCCTAGGACTTAACAAGCAAACTGCTCATAATCAGGCAAACAGCTAATATTAACGCTGGCCACAGGGAAACATTGCTACAATCATGAAAATGATGTTTGAGATTCAGTTTTCTGTTTGTTAAGTTTCCAACTTCCTAATTTGGGCACACAATGATTGTGCACCATTTTTCAGCATTTGAAAACAAATTAAACAAGATATTACTGAATAACATTATGATTCTGAAAGGTTTAATTTTGGAGACTATATTAAGCTTTACCCAATCTGACATTGTCATGTAGTCTTAGGGAGGGGAGAGAGGAAACTGGCTCTTGATCCTGATGGAGACTAATGCATTATCATCACCTCCTGATCAATTAGTTACACATAATAAAAGCTACACAACTTTTCTTATTGATATCTTATCAAGATTCCATTTATTGCAAGTTAGTAGTAGTAAATTTCTTCCCAGTGTTCTGTCTGCAACATTGGGCACTATTTTTCAAAATCATTTTTGTATGCATCCCAAGTGCAACAAATTATTATTTGAAGCATATGCATTAAAAATAAGATCACCATAGAATCCTAAGCCTACAACACATTATGTTTGTTATTTCTCTCTTGTATAATATCAGTGAAATGCATAATGAGCTGAATTTTAGTACCGCTGATGATGAATAGGAGTTACATAGCGTTTCTACGGCTTTTATTTCTTAGGTAGCAGCACAGTTTGGTTTACTCATAACATTCAGCATTTAAAAAAGCTGACAGAGGCAAAGTTACACAGTACATAATAAATTCCGAACAGATGAATTTTTTGAAGAAGTAACAAAAAGGATTGATGAGGGCAGAGTGGTGGACATGATCTATATAGACTTCAGTAAGGCATTTGACAAGGTTCCTCATGGGAGGCTGATTAACAAGGTTAGATCTCATGGAATATAAGGAGAACTAACTATGTGGATACAAAACTGGCTCAAATAGTAGAAGACGGAGGGTGGTGGTAGAGGGTTGCTTTTCAGACTGGAGGCTTGTGATCAGTGGAGTGCCACGAAGATCGGTGTTGGATCCACTACTTTTTGTTATTTATATAAATGATTTGGATGTGAGCATAAAAGGTATAATTATCATGTTTGCAGCTGACATCAAAATTGGAGGTGTAGTAGACAGTGAAGAAGGTTACCTCAGATTACAATAGGATCTGATCTGATGGGTCAATGGGCTGATAAATGGCAAATGGAGTTTAATTTAGATAAATGTGAGGTTTCCTCTGGAGCGTCAGAGGCTGAGAGGTGACCTTATAGAGGCTTATAAAATCATGAAGGGCAAGGATAGAATAAATAAACAAAGTCTTTTCCCTGGGATGGGGGAGTTCAGAACTAGAGGGCATAGAAGGGCGAGAGGGGAAAGACATAAAAGAGACTTAAGGGGCAACTTTTTCATGCAGAAGGTGGTACGTGTATGGAATGAGCTACCAGAGGAAGTGGTGAAGGCAAGTACAATTGCAACATTTAAGAGGCATTTGGATGGGTATATGAATAGGAAGAGTTTGGAGAGATATGGGTCGGGTGCTGGCAGGTGGGACTGGATTGGGTTGGGATATCTGGTCGGCATGAACGGGTTGGACCGAAGAGTCTGTTGCCATGCTGTACATCTCAATGACTCTATTAAAGCTGAAATTGTAAATTTTACGAAGACTTTTCATAAAATAACATTTGTACTGCATGCATTCTAAAACCAAATAAGTAGCCAACTATGAAGTGCATTTAATTAAAAACCATAGTATCATTAAGGACAGTAACGGATAGAATTGTTACTTAAACGGAATTAAGATTTAGTTCTAGCTTTGGAGAAACAAATTCTCATTTAAAATATGCAAATTACATTATAGTACTGAAATCCCAACATAAATCTTTAATTCAAACAAAATGCTTGGACAGTTACAACAATCTACCAGAGTTCAAAATTATCATTTTTCAAAGCAATTTTAATGCCAAAAGAATCGTTAGACAGATGTGAATTATAAATTCATCGCAAGACATGGAATATTTGCCTGAAACTGGACAAGCGCAACTTCAGCATAAAGTAATCAGATTTCTGTCCTGAGAAGGAAATCCTTTGTGAAATCTCAGCAACTAATCATGGCTCATACTGTCCCCAATAAGGAGCAACCCCTCTACACTGTCAAATATGCCACAATCTCAACTTCCGACACCAGCAACACAAGTTATTCCATTTATCACCAGACTTATCACTATTCTAATCAAAAAAAGCGAGCATTGCAATCTTGAACAAACCTGGAGGAGGAAAAAAGCAACAGCAACTTGAAACGGCTCTCAGACACCTTAATGCAATCAGGTTCAGATTGTCAGTGTCCCTGATGAAAAGAAATTAAAAAGCAGCATCTAGAAATGCATCCCATGGAGACTGAAACATGTGTCTATTCAGACCTACAGGGTTGTGGCCTTCCATTTTATACCATTTAGCGATTAACAAAAATCACGCAAAGCGTCAGTTTCAGAAGTAACAAGCTGAGCATCTGAAGATATGAAGAATATTACTAATGAAAAATGAATGCAAAGCATAACTCTTAGCAAGTGGACTTTGATGTCATGCACATTAGATAAATGAGAAGGGACTAACCTCATCTGGACTGGCTGCTTGGTAAATCCGACATGCGTCCTCATAGTTTTGCTCAGCTTCAGCTTGATCAGTTGAGTCAGGCCCATGAGACTCGTAGACGGGTGTAACGTTATGGCACAATGCGATCGCTTTCACTGCTTCATGGACACGGACACTGACAGTTTTACGTATCTTAGGAGCTGTTGAAGGGGGCTTATCTTGTGAAACCACTGGCTAGAAAAGAAAATAATCCCAGTTGAATTTGACATATGCTTTGAATTCACCATTGTTGAGATGGGGTAAAGAATAATGAAAACACACTGCAAGAGCTTTGCTATTTGAAAATAGCAAAAAGCTGTCATCTACAAGTTAGATTGATCCGGATTTGCAATTTGTCCCTAGGTTACATGAACCATTATTATACTAATCATAAAAATATACAAGTGAGCACCTTTATATTTGTTATTCTGCCTGATTTATTTGTACTCTGACTCTCTTAATCTGCATAATGAAATATAACTGCACAAAAGGTCTCTTGTTATCCAAACACAGAACTACCAACTACAAAAGTGCTTTCTAAATAACAAAGCACAATCCAAGCAAGGGATTATTGAATGGAGAATAGAGACTTCACTGTAGCTTAACGAAGCAAATAATTAAATAAAACATGTTGGCAGAAATTCGGTGGTGAACAAATGCACTAGTAAAGTTAGCTATGTGTCCAATTTTTAGCCAATTTTTCAAGTGACATCGAATTTGTTTTTTTAAGCAATATCTAGTGGGTATAATGACAACTTTGGTTGGGTCTTGCACAGCTTTTTAATTCCAACTTTGTTAGCTATCTACAAACTTAATAAAGCATACTGGTAATCTAAAATCAAACACAACCATAACCCACATTTTACAGTAAGTATTATTCTTTAGACCAACATTAGATTGCTTTCCAGTTATATGAAGTACATTAATGGAAATAAAACTTATCTTCAAATACTGAGTTATAAATCCTGACTTCTTTTAAAACAGTTGAGTACTACATGTTGTCATCACAGTTAATAGGACGGAACACCTCATCTTCAGCTCCAAGAGGATCTTCAAAGGGTATAGAATTTAACTTATTTTCAATCAGGGAAAGCACCAGTGACAAAAAAAAACCATTAATGTCCAACTGTTCTTCAGGGAAGGTAAACCGACCATTCTCACTTGATCGAGTTAATCACTCAATTCCCACTGATGTGACCAAACATTCTTCGTGCCAACGTTCTCCACAGCCCGGCAGATCAAAAAAAAGGTTTCTGAAAATTCTTGAGAAGCAGGAGGAAACTGAAGATTGGTCAGGTGTTTTAAAAGGTACAGAGGTCTGTCCATGATCTACTTGTCATCATTGGTACCAAAAGCAAACTCGAATTCAAATACTTGTGCCTACAGCTCTAAACAAAACATGTTGAACTTTGATCAATTATAGCTCATATTTTAGAATAGTTCAGTCTGACAGTAGTCTTGATAGTTTTTGTTTGTTGCAAGATTAATGGTAGCTGCATGATCCTATTACAATCTCAGCCAGCCAGACAGCAGCAAACATTTGCAGTTTCGGAACATTTTATATGAATGAAGTGGAAAATACATTGCCAGCTTAGTCAGTTCGAAGGATAAAAGTCGTCAGTGGTCCCTCATTGTTCAGGAAAACTGGATAGTGTTTTATGATTTGAACACATTTAACGTTACAATAAAGTTGCCACAGGTGAACATTAGGTAGACATTTTCTAAATTCCCAATACTTAAATCACCAAGAGTGATGCAGCCCAAAATCTGAACGTTTGAATTTTTTTTTTCACTACTGTGAAAAGCAAGAAGTGGCTTTCACCACAGCTCAGCAAGCTACAGTGGAATGATCGAAAAGGATCTATGATTTACTAAATGTGCTAAAGCATAGCATTTTGGGTGCAGTGTCATGCTTTGACATGTGCCAAGAAAGATGAAAACTAGCCTTTGACCAGCATCCAGCAAACTCAAATGTACATTTGTGGGATTTAGAGGAAATCACAATCTGGCTGGCTGTGATGACTCTGCACTGAGCTGAAAATGTGTTGCTGGAAAAGCGCAGCAGGTCAGGCAGCATCCAAGGAACAGGAGATTCGACGTTTCGGGCATAAGCCCTTCTTCAGGAAGAAGGGCTCCTGAAGAAGGGCTTATGCCCGAAACGTCGAATCTCCTGTTCCTTGGATGCTGCCTGACCTGCTGCGCTTTTCCAGCAACACATTTTCAGCTCTGATCTCCAGCATCTGCAGACCTCACTTTCTCCTGTGATGACTCTGCAGCCGAATAAACAGCCAACAATCACCACAAGGGCTCAACACTTCAATAAAGACTAATCCAATCAGGCACTGCAGAGTGACATATGTCCCTGGATACACATACTAGTCTGGAACAAATGTTTCCAGCAAAAGTAAACAGGGAAAGGTTAATGGGACGAAAGAAGTAAAGGTTGCTTACAAAAATATTGGATAGGTGTGTTATCTTATGAGAATAAAAGGTTCTGTTGCATAGCTTAAAGACCCAGTATTGAAATGTGAGTTTAGATCAGAGTGGTGCTGGAAAAGCACAGCAGGTCAGGCAGCATCCGAGGAGCAGGAAAATTGATGTTTCGGGCAAAAGCCCTTCATCAGGAATAGAGGCAGGAAGCCTCCAGAGTGGAGAGATAAATGGGGCTCGTCAAACGACTCACCCTGGGTAGCCTGACTCTGGGAACAATCTTCTTTGAGAGCAAATGATTTTTTTTTACGAAGGGGAGACTAACACGAGTGAATGACAACCATATTAAATTATCAAAGTTTCGCTTTAATTGCCTGAAGACTTCACAATAGATGCAGCAACAAATTGACTTCACAAAAATATAGGTGCTTTTAGAAAGGGCTTAAATGTATTATATAGCAAATGCAATAAGTTAAAATGAGCTGGAGTTAAAAAGATAAAGCAAGGGTTTGGATAATGTACAAAAACTGGAATAGAACCCACTGACAATGGGAAATTATGGAGTGAAAGTTGCTCTAAGGGCTGAAGGTTGATCCACGAGTCAGATGGTTCCACATTTGTATTTGCCTTGCCAATAAATTGCACTTCCTTTCTCTTCTGTTCCATTTCAAAGAATTTCATTCATGGCTGGATATAGCTTCACAGCTACCAATGTCAAGCACTTTCTGGAATGTTGCCTTTGCTTGATGTATGAATCTAAACAAAGCATGAGGCAGAGTCTTCTCAGCCACTGAATGATGTGGGGAAAAGCAAAAGGTTGGGAGAATCACTGCAGATCAGCTTCAAGAAGGTTCCTGATGTTGGGAGCAGAAAGAACCATTTTCCAATTAAATTTTGAACAATGCGCTCAGATTCTCACGAGAGAGGCCTACTTACATGCACTATCATCCACATTATGATGTTGTCCCACCTCATTGACATGCAGCTTCCTGTTCTCCCACTCACTGCATGAAAATTCCCAGTATAATAATCAGAGCAGTAACCAGCTTGCCACTAACTCCTTTAGCCCTCCATCACGGACACTAGTCACTGGTATCTCAGAGCATGCTCAATGAGCAGTGACCGCTTACACTGCCTATCAAGCAGGATGTCCAGGTCTCCATCAGCAAAGTAGAATCCCAACTTCTTGCTATCCCATTCATCTAGGGCAATGGACAAGAACACAGCGTGAGACAGCTGTAGACTGTTGGCACAAGACTGAGTACATGTCTGGCTTTTAAATATGGCAGGGTGCCAGGAATCCCAGGATGTCCTGGCAATGTACAGCATGGTGTGGCAAGTGGGAGAATAAGATGAGCAGGGCAGTGCAAGGGCAAGGAACAATGATGCTGTGGCATGTTTGGGAAGTAGCATCAGAAAATCCACTGGGGTCATTGAGAAAAACCCTTCATAAAACTCACTGAAAATGACACTTTACCAATTTCTGATAAAAATTCAGTCTACAAAAATCAGGCTAAACAAATGGCTATGAATCACAGCAAAGTCCAATCATATTCCTGATACCATCACCCACAATCCCGGGCGGCATGGTGGCACAGTGGTTAGCACTGCTGCCTCACAGCGCCAGAGATCTGGGTTCAATTCCTGCCTCAGGCGACTGACTGTGTGGAGTTTGCACATTTTCCTCTGCGTGGGTTTCCTCCGGGTGCTCCAGTTTCCTCCCACAGTCCAAAAATGTGCAGGTTAGGTGAATTGGCCATGCTAAATTGCCCGTAGTGTTAGGTGGGTCTGGGTGGGTTGCGCTTTGGCGGGTCAGTGTGGACTTATTGGGCTGAAGGGCTTGTTTCCACACTGTAAGTATCTAGAACATGTTGCTAAAGCAGGATCCAATCTGCTATTTTGGACAATTCAGCAGACACGAGCTTCTCCTGCTCTACAACAAACTCTATATAATCACAAGCAAGCAGATAAACACATTTCTGGCATGATTCAAGCAAAATCTACCTTGTCGATGTGCTGCACAGAAGTGCAATCTTCTCAGGCTATAAAATACAGTCAAATAACTATAAATGAGTTATTTATTTGTGATGACATTTGAATAAGGGATTCTTTTTGATAATATAGGAATTCAGAAATGAAACATCATGATAATCTGTCTAAGTAATCATACAAAAAATACAAAGGATTGCATTAGACTCAATGAGACCTTTGACTTAATAACTTAATCACAAAGGAATTTAGAATTGCATTGTTCCTAGACTAAGTGATGGAAATCGGAGTTTATATTAAATTATTAGTCTGAGTAGTAAGTAGTACCAGTAACAACTAGTCACTTGGACATGGATTACCTGTGTATATGCACTAAAAACGTGGCTTTCTACTTCATCCATAGAATCCAACCCATAAGATACCGTACCCAGGTGAAGACGTCTGAACTGCATCTCATTTTTTGTCAGAGTTCCTGTAAAATGGAGAGAAAGACCAAAATAAGATAGAGATTTTGAAATTTATGGAATGGCAGCTTAGTTCCTGACATAAGGCACAATGGTCTTTGGAGAGCAAGTGCAGATACAATGGGCCAAATGGCCGCCTTCTGCATGTGACAATTCTGTGATTCCATGGTGCTCTTACCATGGAACTGTATAGAAAGGACTGTATAGAAAGCCATGTTTCTCTACCTCATTGTTTATCCTATCCACTTAGTGACACAGTGCCAGCAAATTTTCCCAACTGATTTCATGTGTGAACCTAAACTATCATTTGCAGATTATTTATCCATGGGAGGAGGGCAGGGTGAGGAATTAACACCACTTCATATGATACCGTGCTCACCTGATTGCAAATGCAGGGGATATAATCCTGTTTTCCAATCAGGATTTCAGCTCCTCCCAAACCGATCTGATAATCTCTTCATATGGCAAAACTCCCAGTTGCTGAGGGAAGGGGGCCTGTATTAATGGCCTAATTGGTCAGAGGGTTGGATGACTGTCCACCATCTTGTGACAGTAGCAGGAAGACAGAGGGAATGCCAGCCTCTGCCATTATACACATTTTTTTTTAAAGTGGTTAGCATTGCTGCCTCACAGCGCCAGGGACTCAGGTTTGACTCCACCCTTGGGCGACTGGCAATGTGGAGTTTGCACGTTCTCTCCGGGTCTGCATAGGTTTCCTCTGGGTGCTCCAGTTTCCTCCCACAGTCCAAAGATGTGCAGGTTAGGTGAATTGGCCATGCTAAATTGCCCATAGTGTCCTGGAATGTGCAGGCTCGGTGGGTTAGCCATTGGAAATGCAGGGATGGGGTAGTGGGATTGATCTGGGTGGGATACGTCAGGGGATTGGTAATATAATTCTATGAGGATGTGGGCATTGCTCATTAGGCCAGCATTTACTGCCCATCCCTAAATGCCCAGAGGGCTATTAAGAATTAATCACATGAGCCACTTGTATATGCAGTGGGCCTTCTGCTCTCCTGTTCACTTCAATCTGTAAGGCAACAGCAAACGGAGTTATGGTTGCTTTCTGCCTTTTAGATTGTACTCAAAGTCCAGATACTATCATCATGGATTGGCTGCTGACATTGCCGTTGGCCCAATTAGGGGTTTCTACAATAAGCACCACCACATTGGTGATGGAATGTCATTGAGGCAACAGGTCTCCAACCCTGTTTTGAAAATCCAACCCCAGAACACAGTTATGCCAGAAAAACTTTATCCCTAGTACCACCTTAGTGTATTTCCTCTCTGGCACGTTGCCATCTTTTTAGAATTGAATGTAGCCCGAACTGAAGATGTTTTTCTGTCTTAGACCTCCAATGATTTGTTTCTAACATCAAATGGACTATATCCATTTTTTCAGCCTCATCAACTTATTCCCTCCATTAAAAGATCAGTAAATCTGAATCTCTAAAGGTGTTTATGCTTCTTCTTCTGTTAATGCTTTACCATTCAGTGCATATTTCCTCTCCTTATTTGTCAGAAAAATTGAGAAGCAGCAGGGTTTTTTTGACTGCTTCCCCTCAAGATGGGAAAGTACAGAACTCCATCATCCTTTCGTCACTCACTTTGGCTTTTCTAAGCTCAAAATGTTTAAAATTGTGATCTAGTCATTGAAGAGTAACTTCATTAGTTTACTATGGAAGGATATACAGCACCCAAGAACATAAAAGAGAAATTCTGTCTGTCTGTCTTTAAAACAACAACATTCAAGCCTGAAATAATATTTTGGTCTAGTGATCACAAACTAAAAAACTACCCAAAGGAATAAGGGAACAGGGTGATTTCAGGATAATCAACAGAAAGGAGAAATGAAGTATATCACTTCCTTTGGGAATTGCTCAGTCATCTATGTTTATTTTGTCTCAGATTTTATTCAATACTTCTTCTGAGGCAGACAGCTTATTATGAGAAAGTTGCTGGGGCGATACAGGATGCTATGACTTAGATTCATTCTTAGCTTTCATGTTATAAGTCACACAATTGTACAGTACAGAGGAAGCCATTCAGTCCGAAGTGCCCGTACTGGTCTCTGAAAGGCTTTTTAACATAACCTAATCCTTCATGTCCCTTTTATGTCTTTGGTCTCAAAATTTCTTGCACTTTTACAGATCCTGCTTTCTCTGCTGCTGATACAAAATTTCATGTCCTACCTCTGAGCATTTTTTTTTAATCTATTCTTTTGAGGATGATCTTAACTTTATGGCCATTAATTATTGACTGAGTAATGGAAATAGAAGCCGGTCCAAACTATTTTTCAAAGCCTCTCTCAGTCTTGAGCATCAAGTTTTGTGCTTTGATGAAGAGTCCCAACTTTTCAATTCCCAACTAAACACTGCTCTCCTTTGTATCATATTATTAAACCGTCTTATCAGCTTCTCCATGGCAAGTGAGTGAGTACAATCCCAAAAAGATAGCCATTACCTGTCTTGTCTGTGAGTACATAAGATATTCTCCCAAGCTGTTCTGGAATGGTACTGGCCCGTACCAATGTGCCAGGAATTTTAGAGTCTTTCCTAATCATCAAGCTGTAGACCATCTTTCCCATGTCCAGGTTAACACGTATACTGCAGAGATCAGAAAGAATAAATTCCGATAACAAAACAGATCACAATATATCTTGTCACAAACATCCAGGTACTGGTGAGTGTACTGAATATATGAACATTTATGTAAATACAGAAGAAGGTGTGACCAATTAGTTTTGGGCTACAAATGCAAATATGGTAGAACATATTTGGTGTGGTTTCCAATTTATAATTAACAAATCAGATAAGCTTCAGTGGAAATGATATAACCACAGAGCATTTCTTTTTCTTTTCTCCCTTCCGCATCTCAAAGACATGTAAACCTATGTTAAAATGGATTTCAGGAACCCTCTAGTAACTATAGAGTGCTTCACCTAAACATGCACAAGCCTTAATCCAGTAAGTTTCAAACAACTACCCAAACTCAATGGAAAATTACAGCTCAAGCCATATCACATTCTCACTGTTCTGAAGGGTCACTGAACCCGAAACATTAATTCCACTTTCATCCCACAGATGCTATCTGACCTGCTGAGTTTTCCCAGCAATTTCTGTTTCTGTTCAATTCTTCCCTTATCCTGGATATTTTCAACAAGGATTGTCAAACTTTGACAAGGTTAGAAATCGGCTCAATTTTTGCCCCCCCCCCAACCCCCCCGCCTCTTCAACCTACTAAGATTAAGATGTGTTACAGCACCTTGAATTTTACTCTTGTAAGGATTATCTTACACAGCTGAGATGATTCAGTCTAGGTTCTTCCTGGAGAGTCAATAGAACCATTACTTCAAAAGGAAATCTGATGAGTTTACACTATGTGGGAAGATAGAGTTTTAAAACTTCATCTTGACCCAAACTGTCCTCCAACCTATGCACCTTAGGTTTTAAAACATTTAGATACCAATATAAAATATTATAACTATAAGAAGGAGCTCTTGCTAAACTATATAAAGCATTCGACAGACAATATCTAGAATACTACTTTGGTTCCCTTATGGAAGAAAAAATATACTGGCATTGAAGGCAGCTCAAAGAGTATTCATTAGGTTGATGCTGGGTCTGAGGGACATTCTTGTGAGGAAAGCCTGAGGAGGTTGGGCTTGCACTCACTACAGCTCAGAAGAATGAGAGGAGACCTTGTAGAAATATACAAGATCCTTATAGGCTTGTCATGGTAGATGCAGAGAGGTTGTTTCCTTGTGGGAAGAGTCTAGAGCCAGGGGAGACTTGAGTGGAAGGAGGGTCACCCGTTTAAGATAAAGAAATGTAAGTTTTTTTTCTCAGACAGTAGTCAATTTATCAACTTTTTTTTAAAACCACAAAGGGCTTTCGATTTTTGGTCATTAACTATAGTCAAAGCTGAGACAAACAGATTTCAAGTCCGTAAGGGAATCAAGGTTTACAGGTATAAGGCAGAAAAGTGGAGTTCAGGATTATCAAATTAGCCATGAGCCCATTGAATGGAAGTGCAGACTCAGTGGGCAAATGGTCTACATCCACTCTATGTCCTATGGTTTTACTGGAAGTCAGATGGTGTGTGGATAACCAGGCTGCATTGATTGGGCAGGTTAGGACATGAAGCTTTATGATGCGGTTGCAAGTCTCATTGTCATTCCTCTATTGAATTCAATGACAGGCTGTCAAATACAGGTGGGGAGTGCTTTTCTCACAACCTTTTTGGATACAGGAAAACCTCCCACAATCAAGCTCTCAGCAACTCCACACCCAATTATTGATAATATCTCCTCCTCGCCCCAACTCCAACCTCTCCTACAAGCCTGCTGGTCTCCCCAGGATCCTTAATCATCCTTGTGATAATGACATCAAATTCCCTCCCTTTCCAAACATCATGCCTTGCTCCTACTGCCCCACACATCAGATTATCCTTCTCCAGTGACCTTCACTCTACTACTTCCTGATAAACTGAAAGCCCAGCCCAGCAATCAGAATGGCGTTTAAGTTTTCAAGCACAAACGCACGATTGAATTCAAACTCCAGAGTTGAGATTCTCAACTTCCTCATTTCCCATGCCTTACTGCTTCCCGCCGGTAAGAGAAGCTAAATAAAACGCCACAGCTTTTGTTCTTTATACAAATCTTGCCAGTGAGGCTGTTGTAATCTAACAAACATATCTCTCAGGCAAATATTTGGAGATTTCAGCTGGGAGATGCAAGATTGCAGGGAAGTACTACTGCCAGAACTTTAAAATTAGTACATATACAAATGTTATTGCAGATGTTATTAAATGTTTTGATAGGTGTATTTAGAAAAACTGGACTGGGCAAGGCCCTGGGAGGTAATCATTCCCAGGGTTAACTCCTTCATGAAAGGAATGGGAGAATACAGCAAGAAAAAGAAATGCAGATCTAAAGAGAAGGTAAATAATTGATTTAATGCTTAGGGTGCTTGTTTTTAAGCTTACTGAAATAAGCAACAACAATGAAGAGAACATTTTGTTCCACTTTTGTAAAAATCAACCACCCAAAAAAAGTGCAGGGCACTGACAGTGGAGTATTGCGTTGAATAAACAACATAAATGCACTGATACTTTCTGCTTCAACCACCCCACGTATCCACATTCTGGGTCGGAAGAATGTCTAAATTTGTTACTTGTGCTGTTAGTGCTTTCTTTACACTTGTGCCTCCTTTTTCTAGGATTATCCACATTTACCTGATGAAACACTTCCATAACCAGGGAAGCCTTCACTCAGGTTTTCTCTTTTGCAGAAATCATCAAAATACTTGGGTCCAATGTCATCATTATTTATTTTGGCGGCAATTGTGCTCTTTTATTTCTACAACAACTTTGTAAATATTTTCTGCACCGTCGTCAATGTTTCAAGGCTTTTTTTTCTGTCAGCACTGAATAAATCCTCAAAATAAAACATGCAACATTCTCAAATAGGTTAAGAAAATACAAGAGTGCAAGCTGAACTACTCAGGAAATCTCTTGATTTCCTACATACCTCTTAGGATAGAGAGATAAGAACACTTCCAGTGCACTGCAACAAAAGGTTTTCTATAAATTTAACATAATCCACTTGATTTTGTATTCTTTTCCACCTGAAACTAATTCCACGATCTTGTCTGGACACTTTTAACCTTAACCAAGTTGTGTTGCCTATAGTAATGATTTGCATAAACACATTTCCAAATCTCTCTGTTCGATTGATTCAGTACACCTTCCAAATAATGAAGAGCTTTACATTTCTCCTACCAGTTTGCATCATTCCTTTCCTTTCACCATAATTAATTTTGTTTTCCAATTATCTATCCATGTTGCAAAGCTGTTTGTGTCTTATCATCTTTTTGGGTTGGTCTTCCAAAATCCAGTTATTTCCTCCGACTTGGTATCATCTTCAAATTTCAACACAGCCCACTCAGACCTCAGCTCTACATCAATCATTCAATCTGTTATCCTGTGAAATAACTCTTATCTCGGACTTTCTACTTTATAGCCATTTGGCAAATTAGCTGCCTAGAGTCAATTGTGTCACACAGTTGTGTCATAAATGTGCGCACACCAAAGACCTTCTGAAAGCTCGAATATTCCACATTCACTGCATTGCTTCTGTTCAGATCCGATGTAATGGGAATGGTGTTCTGAAGGGCTTGGTGCTGACATTATTGTTTACCAAGTGCATCCATGATTCAGAAATTAGAAAACAATTCAAAATTTCCAATACAGAGGAACCTCGATTATCCGAAGGACACGGGCGGGGAGTATTTCATTCGGTTAATCAAATTCCGGATAATATAGTTTAGCCGAGCATCAGGACATTGCGATCTTGCCGGATAATCTGATATTCAGTTAATCGAATGCTGGATAATCGGAGGATGCTCTGTAATACTAAATTGGAGCATATATGTAAGGTGTAAACTGATGGGACAGTGGACACAGAAAAGGAAACTGTAAACCAAAAACCTTTAAAAAGGTCGTTTTTGGCAGTAAGAAACAGACCACATTTTACCTGATTGGAACAATTTGGGAAAACAGAAGGAAGAAGCGAAACAAGTGGAGATACCAGCGACCCCGGAAGTGCTGCAGGGAAACCATGACAAGCGACAACACCACCAAAGCAACAAACAAAATCTTCATCAAACAGTTCACCTCCAGGTCAAACCGTCCCATCTAGAAGAAGAAAAATTAAAATCAACAAAAGTTCTACTTTGCATGTAGATTCATAAATTTAGCTCTCCAGAAAAATATTTTGATGTGAAAAATGTGACATGCATTCACTATTTTTATCTATTGAGAAGTGGCAGCTATCTTGCCTGTGATCAAGAATTCTTTTTTCAGAGATATGGCTACAATAGGCAAAGTTGCTAACCAACAAGAGACACCAAAGTGTCCATGTTTTGGTGTAATTTCTTTGTTGACATAATTCCTGGTTCTGAGTTAGACTGATAGATATTGCTGGTTAAAACCAACTAGGTAAAAACAATGACTGCAGATGCTGGAAACCAGATTTTGGATTAGTGGTGCTGGAAGAGCACAGCAGTTCAGGCAGCATCCAAGGAGTAGCAAAATTGACGTTTTGGGCAAAAGCCCTTCATTTTTATTCCTGATGAAGAGCTTTTGTCCTAAATGTCAATTTTGCTGCTCCTCGGATGCTGCCTGAACTGCTGTGCTCTTCCAGCACCACTAATCCAAAAAATGATAGATATCACTGGCCTAATCCTGGTTTCAGTCCCATGCAGAATAGCAGATTTGGTGCTCTTCCTACTGCCACCTTGTGGTGAATATATGAGAAAAGGCATTAGGTCAAAGTTAACTGGTGCTCCTCCCTACATGAGGAATAAACTCTTAAAAAGATTTAGTAGCAGGAAAAGTTGCTTAACATTAGTTATTTTTTGCTTGTATGATGGGATATCATGTCTATTTAAAACACATGGATCAGACATGTTGTGTGCTATTTACAGCGACGTCAGCTATATTTTGGCGGCACGGTGGCACAGTGGTTAGCACTGCTGTCTCACAGCGCCTGAGACCCGGGTTCAATTCCTGACTCAGGCGACTGACTGTGTGGAGTTTGCACGTTCTCCCCGAGTCTGCGTGGGTTTCCTCTGGGTGCTCTGGTTTCCTCCCACAGTCCAAAGATGTGTGGATCAGGTGAATTGGCCATGCTAAATTGCCCGTAGTGTTAGGTAAGGAGTAAATGTAGGGGTATGGGTGGGTTGCGCTTCGGTGGGTCGGTGAGGACTTGTTGGGCCGAAGGGCCTGTTTCCACACTGTAAGTAATCTAATCTAATCTAATCTAATTTTAAACTATTTCTGCAGCATAAACCGAATGCTTTGCCAACCCCTTTCAATATAAAGAAGAATCAAACTGGATTCAAAACATTAATTCGGTTTCTCTCTCTGCAGATGATGCCAGAACTGCTGGGTTTCCACAACATTTCCTCACTTTATTTCCGTGGGCAAGTTATGGACTGAATCCTGAGGGACAGGATGTATGTGTATTTGGAAAGGCAAAGGCTGATTAGGGATAATCGACAGGGCTTTGTTGTGGGAAATCATGTCTCACAAACTTGATTGAGTTTTTCGAAGTAGTAACAAAGAGGACTGAGGAGGGCAGAGTGGTGGACATGATCTATGTGGATTTCAGTAAAGCATTTGACAACATTGCATGTGGTAGACTAGTTAGCAAGGTTAGATCACATGGAATACAGGGAGAACTAGCCAGATGGATACAGAACTGGCTCGAAGGTAGAAGACAGAAGGTGGTGGTGGAGGGGTGCTTTTCAGACTGGAGGCCTGTGATCAGTGGTGTGTCACATGGACCATTGTTGGCTGCACTGCTTTTTTTTAAGATTTAGATTAGATTACTTACAGTGTGGAAACAGGCCCTTTGGCCCAACAAGTCCACACTGACCTGCCGAAGCGTAACCCACCCATACCCCTACACTTACCCCTTCACTATGGGCAATTTAGCATGGCCAATTCACCTGACCTGCACATCTTTGGACTGTGGGAGGAAACCGGAGCACCCGAAGGAAACCCACGCAGATACGGGGAGAATGTGCAAACTCCACACAGTCAGTCGCCTGAGGCGGGAATTGAACTCGGGTCTCTGGCGCTGTGAGGCAGCAGTGCTAACCACTGTGGATGTGAACATAAGAGGTATAGTTAGTAAGTTTGTAGATGGCACCAAAAATGGAGGTGTTGTGGACAGTGAAGAAAATTATAACAGGATCTTGATCTGATGGGCCAAAGGCTGAGGAGTGGCAGATGGAGTTTAATTTAAGTAAATACGAGGTGCTGCATTTTGGGAAAGCAAATCTTAGCAGGACTTATATACTTAATGGTAAGGCCCTGGAGAGTGTTGCTGAACAAAGAGACCTTGGAGTTCAGGTTCATAGCTCCTTGAAAGTGGAGTCGCAGATAGGTAGGATAGTGAAGAAGGCGTTTGTTCCAGTTGCCTTTATTGGTCAGTGCATTGAGTATAGGAGTTGGGAGGTCATGTTGTGGCTGTACATGACATTGGTTAGGCCACTTATGGAATACTGAGTGTGATTTTGATCTCCCTCCTATAGGAAGAATGTTGTGAAACTTGGAAGGGTTCAGAAACGATTCACAAGGTTGTTTCCGGGGTCAGAGGGTTTGAGCTAGAGGGAGAAGCCGATTAGGTTGGGGCTATTTTCCCTGCAGTGTCGGAGGCTGAGGGGTGACTTTACAGAGGTTTATAAAATCATAAGGGGCATGGATACTATGAATAGACAAAATCTTTTCCTGGGGGTGGGAGATTCCAAAACCAGAGGGCATAGGTTTAAGGTGAGAGGGGAAAGGTTTAAAAGGGAAAAGGGACCTTAGGGGCAATTTTTTTTTTCGCAGAGGATGATGCGTGTATGGAATGAGCTGCTGGAGAAAGTGGTGGAGGCTGGTACAATTGCAGCATTTAAAAGGCTGGTTATATGAATAAGAAGGGCATAGAGGGATATGGGACTAGATTAGTGTAGGATACCTGGTCAGCATGGACAGTTTATGTAGGATATCTGGTCAACAGAAGGGTCTGTTTCCATGCTATGCATACAGCTCTATGATTGAAATCAATTTCATTGTAACATGTGAACAGTCCAAAAGGAACAGGTTGATGAAATGTACCTTTTTAACCGAGTACAAGGCAATGCAGAGTGCTAAACCCAAATATGTTCCAATGGAAGTGCCATGAACAATCACAGCCAACTTGCCTGTTGTATCTCCATGCCTTTCATAGTCCAACAAGTCATCAATCTTTTCTCAAGCTATATAAATTCTTCCTGAAGTTGGTTTTCTGTAAATATCACTCCTAATGAGTGCAAGATGAAAACTTTGACTTCATGCTTCTTGTTAGCAATATTTAAGTTCTGTACTACCAAGCAATTGTTTGGTGAGATTTGTTTAAAATTCTGTGTTCACCAAGTTAGAGGTAATTATTACTGAACAGTGGAACCTGAATGGTTTCAAGAACTCCATCTTAACGTAGAGTGCCCAATATTAAACATAAGACATCTACGCAAAGTGAAAGTCCCTCTATTCAATTTCTGCAATGCACCTTTGCCCAAACTTCTGAACAGCATCCAGTGTGATATGTAGCCATGTCTGACATCCTGTACCTTGTGTAAGTGAAATGAACAATCTGGGTTTGGATGCACCTTTCCCCATTAGGAGCTGTTTTAAGCTGCTCACAATTCATTTCCCCAAAAGGAAATTAGCATGCATTTCCCATTGAGACTACACAGATATCTTTTCGAAAGCTGTACAACCAGTAGATAAAGCCCATGAGATTTTAATGGGTTGGTATTCCTGCCAATCCAGTCCTTGGCTTCTTGAGAAATGGGAATATCTCCGGCAGCTGAGAAGTCACCCAGCTTTCATCTCATGGTTTTATTTTAAAATGTCACTGGCACCATTACAGAGTATACCTCTGATGGCTTAATTTTATCTTTCAGTATTTACATTATATCAAATCAACAAAAGTAAAATCATTAAAACTTTGCATAAATACTGTGAAACCTTTTCTAAATACTGGTGTTTAGAAATCATCAAAAACAAATGAGAAATGGCTCTCTGTACTAGTTGTTAGGGAAATCTAAAATATACATGAAATACAATTTCACAGATAATATGAACATTAAAAAATTCTCCCAGTAATTTGCAATGGATGGAGATTTACAAGGAGAAACAAACATGGGCCTTGTTGCTAAATTTGTTCTACACCAAGATTTTCAAACCGTACCTTGCTTTTTGGGTGAGAGGTATTCATAACACTTCTCATCTCTTTGCCTGTGTAGATAACAACACCCACTGCAGTACCTGGGAAACAGATTACATCAATAAAACACAAGTAAGCGAGAGCCAGAAATACATTTTGTTCTAAAGAACTGATTAAAATCAGTCTGTTCCACAGGTTCAATAGATACTGTAATGGCCAATATGATGTATTTTGCTTTTCCTAAGTGCATGTGAACATTCACATTGTACAATATTAGGCAAGATAGAAATGTCCCAAGGATTTTATGCTCAAAATGTTAGCTCCATATGGCATTCTGGAGATATTGCTGTGTAATTCCATTACTTTCTATTTTATTTCCGATCTCCAACATCTGATTTATTTGTTTTTACAAAAGACTTAGTGTCGATCGATGACCTTTGTGAAGTAAACTGGTTTCAGCTGACAGCAGTGAGGATGTTTCAGCTGGCTATAAAGATCCTGACATTGGAAAAAGGTAAAAAGATGGCAAGAAAGTATAAAAGGGAGAGGCAGGATGGGGGAACAAAGATGAAAATATACAGCAAGGGAAAGGGGAACTAGGAGTGGATAAAACAGATCAGCATTACTTTCACAAAATTCCAATCCCAGGGATTCCAGGTTTGCTTCAGAAAAGGAAAGTCCTACAGACTTCACTGCACCAGCAATCCACACATGGCAATTTGAACAAAGAGGCATTTCAGTATTTGTAAATCAGAATGGAGTAATTACCCAATTGCTCGATCACATTTGACCTTACAACTTAGCAACTATGTATTGGGGAAATATACAGCCAGCATTGTTTTTCAACACAGTCACGCTTCAAGAGAATAGAAGGTCATTATTAAGAGCCAAACTTTGACATTTTGTTAACACGGTTTTGACACTGGGCTGTATTATATTATTTTAGGGCTATACACCATATAGTTTACAAAATATCGGTGGGATGATTATTAACTGGAATGCATGCTGGGCAAGAATGGCTGCTTGAGGGGTCCAGCAAAAAGATCTCTCCATGCGCCACAAAATATACACAGCGAAAAGCAAACAGTATAGCTTAAAAAAACAGGAACAATGGTATTTCCCTTTGAACACAGTGTGTCAGAAAGCAGTATATACAAAACATACTGGGCAAAGATGTACTGCAAGTATTAAGGTAAAAGTGATATCCAGTAGCTAAATTAATAAAATATTAATTTAAATACATATAAGCTGAAAAGTTTCAGGTTATGTTGAAGTTAAACTGCTTGTGCCACTGATGAAACACCGCAGCACAGTGGTATGAAATGAATTTACAAATACAATAGCCAGCTGCAGCAGAGCCCATGGGATATGAATATCAAGGATGACAACATGTTCCTGATTTATGCTTCTTCTCAACTCTCAGTTCAACCTCATCCTGTTATCTAACTCAATGAGTAAGCTGCTGATGATGTAACACCTCACTCGGGAGCAAGCTGAAAACCAGTCCCTCTACTCCCAGAATCATCACAAAAATTAAAGATTGCATAAAAATATATAAAATTCACAATTTACTAGTCCTTCAGACTCAGGTTGAAATAACGTATGGACCAGGTTTATGTATGAAATAAAACATACTATTTATGACAAATAAGGTGATTCTAACTACAGATCGACAATGATATATAACTCTACTAGTTAAGACGCTAACCCACTTATAAAATTCCCACATAACATGTACACACATACCGACAAAAAAAATGTTTTGGTTGGAGGAAGAGACTGGGACAGCAGTGCAATGGGCCCTGTCCACAGGAATTGCTGAGATGATACTTTCACTGGTCAGAATGCTGCAACTCAACTTTCCATCTTTGTATACTTTCATCTGTTTGCAAAAGGCACAGGATAACTGGTTCACATTTTATCTGGGAGAATGCAACAACACTGTCTGGAAAGGACCCACCTCACTGTTTCAGTTCAAAGAAGGTTTACTAGACCAGTACCTGCATCAGATAGGCTATCTTAAGATGAAATATCAGACAGCCTATGCTTGTATCATAGAACATAAAACATTATAACTCAGTTATGCCGACCTGTGGAATCAATCTGAAGCCCATCTATCCTACACTATTCCATTTTCATCCACATGTTTATCCAATGGTCACTTAAATGTCCTTAAGTTGGCAAGTCTAATCTTGTTGCAGGCAGTGTGTTCCATGCCCCATTACTCTGAGTAAAGAAACTACCTTTGACATCTGTCCTATATCTAACATCCCTCAATTTAAAGCTATGTTCTCTCATACTAGTCATCACCAGAGGAAAAAAGGCTTTCACTGTCCATCCTATCCAAACCTCTGATCATCATGCATGTCTCAATTAAGTCTCCTCTCAAACCTCTTCCACTAGAGTTCAGAAAAAATAGGAGCAATTTCTTTGAAACATCCAGGATTGTGAGGGGTTTTGACAGGGTGGATGTGGAAAGGAAGAATAGCAGAAGAATACAGAATGAAGGGTAAAACAAAACAAAGAACTGTTGATATGGGAAATCTGAAACAAAAACAGTAAGAGCTGGAGAAACTCAGCAGGTCTGGCAGCATCACTGGAGAGAAAGCAGAGTTAACATTTTGGGTCCAATGATCCTCCTTCCGAGGAAGGGTGACTGGACTCTAAACTACAACTAAGGCATGAAGTTTAAAAATAAGAGATCTCCCACTTAAGGCAGAGATGAGGAGTTCTGTTTTCTCACAGCCGACCATGAGTCTTTGGAACTCTCTCTCTCTCAAGATAGCAAAACAAAGAAAAGTCTGAATATTTTTAAGGCAGATGTGATAGGCAAAGATGTGAAGAGATACTTATGAATTTCGAATAATCAGATCAACTGTGATCTTATTGAATGGCTGAACAGGGTCCAGGGGCCAAGTGGCCTACTCCTGCTCTTAAGTCATGCTGCTATTTTCATTACGAACACCACCAGCATTGCATGGGTCCCACCTCACACAAACTTAGCATTCTGGAATCACTTCAGCTGGTTAGCCTGTGAGATGTCATGCTGGCAGCAAATCAACAGGTTTCATCTTATATAAAGGACATGCCTGTGTGTGTTCCTCTCTAGGACTCTGCATGGACTAGAGGAGCAGCCTAACCTGTGAAATCCAGGTAGGCCTTCACGGTGCTGCCAAAAGCCATTTTACTAAAATGAACAACACAACCATGATCGTCCTGAAACCATTTGGCAAACGGCTGCTTGTTTCTAAAAGAAAACAAATGTATACCTTGTATACAATGACATGTTTTTACTTCATTCGTTCACATTATGTACTAGTAAACACATAATAAAAACCCATGCTAATGTTGTCATAAAGGCAACTTCTCCTGAAATATCCATTCACTTCGCAGCAAGATCCAGTTGACGGTAGGCACATCAGGTGGTTTCAGCAAATTGTTAAACAAGAAAGTCATAGATTCCTTATCTGTTCCACAAGGGTAGAAGAAAATCACCTTACCAGAGGCAATGACAGTACTGGCCCATAATGTATTCTCTATGCTCAAGCTCTCATTAATTGGTGGGTCACTATCCTCCTAAAACACAAAATGAAGAATTATTCTTTCAATTTCAATAGTTGCAACATACTGAATGATCACTGTTCCCTAATTGCCAAACAAAACTCTAAAAGTATTATCAAATCAATCTGAAGACTAAAACCATATATTTTTCAGTTTGAATATACTGAGTTGGACAATACACCTGGTATCTCACCAAGTTACTATTTTTATTATACTCCAGCCAGAATCACCAAGTGAATGGAGTATCCCCCAGTTTTCTGAAGTCTCTGAACCAAGATGTGTTTGATCCTCAGTGTGCCAAATTACTTGTTCGCAACAGGATGGTGCCGTGGCCACGTTAACCGTCAGCAGCCCCTTTGATTAGGAAAGGGTCAAAACTGAGAAAGTTTTCCACTTTTGGTCTGGGTCCAGTGATCCTTGTTCAAACTGCATGAATTGTAACATTGTGAGAGAAGAGCACTCAATGCAGGTACAATCCATAGTGGAATAAGCAGGATACATTTACTTCAGGCACTCTCATGAATAATAGTCACTTGGATAAGGTTTCAGAGACTGACCCATCCGAATGGAACTGTGCCACAGGGAGGAGCCAATCTCTTGAAGAGACAATGGGAGAAGATACTGACATTAAAAAAATTGTAATAACGCAAAACAGATACACCTACATATTCATGAAAAATAAAACAAATTGAAAAGACCCAGGTCGTTCTGGTGTAACAAGTGTTTCATTAACACAAATTGACTATAATACAATCGATGAATTGTGGACGCTGTTCGGATAACAAGACTTATCGAACAGATAGAGCAATTTTCTACAGAGATCTTGTATAGCGTGATTTTCTATATTGCGATTTTCTACAGCACAGGGTTGCAGAGGAACGCAACTGTCGCATTACAGCAGAACGACCTGTAGAATCATTCTGAAATGGAATGGTGATGATACTTGATCGACTATAACATAGGGGAATGCTGAATTCTTACTAACTCACCCGAGTGAAAGTCCCAATAAAACTGTGAATATCAATGTTTGGTTCTTCTGCATAAACATAAGATCGTATTTGTAACAGATCCTGTGGATTAAAATGAAACCGAGTAAGGATAATATCTGTGTGCTGTTATATTAGGTTATGGTCCTAATAGAGACAGTGCAAGAGCCTGCACTGAGCGACACTCAAACTGATTGTTTTTAAAATAAAAAATGTACTTTTTCATAAAAATATACACAGTCACTGAAGCAGTTTTGTTCTGTACAGTAGCATATGGAGAAAGAAACAAAGATTTCAGTTTGACTCTATCCAACAAACACAATTTCTTACTTGTACTAGACTCTATTTATGTATATTTGAGACACTGAGAGGCCCAACAGCTGAATGGACCCTCAATTAACTTCAGCAGAAAGACATTAGACTGTGGTCTTTACACACTGGACCTCGGTGGCACCTGCCCCAAGCACAGACTGTGCCTGGAGTACCATCAATTTGGTGAAAGACGCTCTTTGGTCTGCTTGAAACATGTTGGTCTTCCAGAGCATGGAGATGGCTAAAGGATGCACTAAAGCTTGGGGTACTCAATCTGATGATGTCATACCAGTTTGAGTTGGGAGGGGGGGGGGGGGAGAGAGGCAGAACATACAATGAAGACCTATATCCTCAGTCTCCTCATGATCTTAGTAACAGTGCCAAACTTGCTGAAGTGCATGCACCTGATTGGTATCGTGCAATAAACTGCACCTTATTTCAGAAAAGAGCCTCTTCAGGCTAAGATTCACATGATGGCAACAAAGTACCCCAACCACAAGTTGGGTAGTTGCTAGCATCGACAAATAAAAGCACCATAATCTGACAGGTGCCATATGAAGATAAACTGAACTAGTTTCACTCATGGGAAATAAGCACAGATTTATTTTCATTGACTTTATAGATTCTGTTCAATGCCATGTCTATTTACTCATGATTTAGTTTTTTTTATGAGCTCAAAAGATTTATGGTTGTTTGTTGGAAGAAAGATGTAGGTTGAGCACTTTGGGAATGTCCTGATATGCAGTAAGTACATGAAGCCAGAATGCCTGCCTTTTGTATATTCTATGTGCTGCTGTATTACAGCTCAAAAAAACCACAGATAATCTCCTATTTATAGATTGACACCTTTATATGTTTCAGTTGAGGCACTCTGTATTAATCATTTAGAGGATAGCACTAACTTTGGGAAGCAACAATACAATTCCAACTTGCTTCATACAAATTGAATAATGGGTTTTTTGAGGCTTCTTATTGACCTTCCACACGAACATTAAAACAGGTTTGGTCTTACAGATGGACGGCTCCCATGTTCATGAGAAAGTGAGCTGTCATCGGTCAGAAATGTGCTCTTCTCTCATTTAACTCATGCCCTCCCAATGCACCTCCAGTACTCTGAGCATGTTGCTCTGTGCCATTGCCTCTCCCTACTTTGTTGCCCTGGGCTCAGGCTGTCTGTGTCTCAACCACCCCCCACCCCAGCTTCCCATTTTCTGTATACATTCACTCTCCTTTATTTTTCCAATGCTTTCTCTTTGGTCTTTCCCTCACCAGATTCCTGACTGAGCTTGGGAATAAATGTTCAGGCTTAGTTCAGAGGAGAAGCATTGGAATGCAGCAAAGATCTTTCATTTCCCCGGTGGCTCAGTGGTTAGCACTGCTGCCTCACAGCGCCAGGGTCCCAGGTTCAATTCCAGCCTTGGACAGACTGTCTGTGTGGAGTTTGCGCATTCTCTCTGTGTGGGTTTCCTCCCACAGTCCAAAAGATGAGCAGGTCAGGTGAATTGTCCATAGTATTAGGTACATTAGTCAGAGGGAAATGGGTCTGGGTGGGTTACTCTTCGGAGAGTTGGTTTGGTCTGAAGGGCCTGTTTCCACCCTGTAGGGAGCCAAACCCAATCTAAGCCTCTTTCATATTTGAACTGATGTTTCAGCAGAATACCACACTAGTTCACAATGTCAAAAGCACGGTTTTCAAATTTTTACTGTATATATGTGCAGTGTCCCTTAGAGATATCATTCAGAGCCAGCCTTTGGTCAAATTTTATGCTTTTGAGGAGTTGGGAAACATGGAAAAAAAACTCAACTGACCTGTAGAAGTTAATTGTAGGGATCCTTAATGTGGGGGCTTCTGTCCATTATCAGTTTGAGGTCCTCCTGCTTAACAGGATGAAAACCTACAAAACTAGGCAGGTGGGAGTGTGAAAACGACAGGTTGGAGTCCAGTCATGGTTTGTGCAGGCTGGGAATCAGATACTGGAATGGGGGTGGGGGATGCTTACATGTTATCTTGATGGGTATGTAGGAAATAGTCCTACTCCTCCTGATCCACGAGTAGTTCTGAACCCGCGTATGCTTATAGATTCAGGCTCTCTCCTGTTGTTTAAGCTGCTGAGTTTCCCATGGTCTGTGAAAGTCAGTCATGGAAGGCTAAAACCAGAAGCCCCATGCATTCTAATTTTACTATTTAATCCATGAACTTATTTCTCACAAACAGGTTGGTTCTTGCCTATCGTCCTGCCTCTGTTGCAATGAGAAGTGGTTCGGTTCAAAGTGGGTTGAGTTTCCGCTCTAAAAGCTTTGCGCTTTAACTTTTGAAGGAACCAAACCATTATTTTTTAAGTTTAAATTGTGCCCAGAAGGTCAGCATTCACATTTGCAATGCTTGAACTCTTCATTTCCTCTCTCCACCCACATTTGCCTGACATCAAGACTTAGTCCAACTCGAAGTCCAACCAGATAAATATTGAAAAAGATCAAAGCCATTGCTTCCTGACCCACTCGCAAACTTAGTATTGCTTGTTGGTGTCCAGTCTAGCTGCCTCATAGAGGAAGAAGGGGGGCAGCACTGGATGGGGTTTGGGGCTAGGGGGAGGTGTTGCACAGCTTTGGGGCAGGGGGAGGTGTTGGGGGTGGGGGAGGTGTTGCATGGGGTTGGGGGCGAGGGCGGCTTTGCAAGCTGGGGCGGTGTTGGGGGCAGGGTCTTGCGTGCCGTGTACCGCTGCAGTCTCCTGAATGGAGAGCAGACTTTACAAACTCCGAGCCCCAGAGGGAAGGCATTTTATCAATTAACCGAAGAATCAATTATCCGTACGAAATAGTGCCCGCCTATCTCATTTGGATGATCGAGGTTCCCCTGTATTTGGCTTATCATTATTATTGCAGTTATTCAAGGGACAGAGATCTCTCAAGCTCTGATGGAGCTCAATGAGCACTGGTCACACACTAATTCCTCCTCAAAGCATCAGTTTTGACATACAGTGAGTGACAACTATGGGCAGCAACCACAGATAAGCCCAGTGATGGTCACCCTCGCGTACAATTCAAGCAGAGGTCGCTGGCCACCGGTAAAGACTCAGAGGCACTCAAGCTAATGATAGCATCATTACAAACAGTGTCTGCTCAGGCCAGTTTATCAAAACAGGCAGATGATCACCTTGTAGTTATGCAAAGTGAACCATTCACGATTGCTATATGAAAGGGAGTGGGGACAGTCAGTAATTTTTACAGCAGAAACTGCAAATCTTCCTGATATGTAGGCAAAAATATTTTTAAAAGTTTTAAAGCTGGCCAAATTATAAAGGATCTTTAGATAAAGATTAGTTGTGTTGCTGCTAATGGATGACAATATAGAAAGTGATCTTCTTGAGGTATTCTTACTTGTTCTAACATCTAGCCATATAGTTTGTCGAAAACAAAAACATTTAGGGAGGCACTGGTAGCAAAGTAACAACAACGTTCAATGAAAGAGCAAAGCACAGCTGCTAACATTTCATTTGTATTTGAGGCAGGGCAGAAGAAGGCAAGAAAGCATTAGGAGATAAAAGCTGAATCCTGTCAACCACCTCTCTGTGGAGAAATTGCTGGTGAAGGGAAGGCAGAACAGTCCTGGTTGTTTCTACAATACTTACAGCTGCTATAGGTAATCTCTGAGTACAGCCAACAGGCAAACGCATCTTCCAATCAGTCTCACCGTCTAGCTGGTCTGTACGAATAAAACAGGAGCCTGGAAAAGAAGGGAGGCAACTCATGTACAAAACATAGGAAAATAATACTGATGCATTAATGCCACCACAAAGGTAATAGGACGTTTACCAAATCGCTCTCACCATCATCCAAGTTCACAAAAACAAGTTGAAACTACACAGCTTTAATTAGTGGGGACTAACCAGAGTGCTTCTTATTTTCCAAATCAATTTTCAAAGAAAACTTATCCAAATAATTGAGTTTTTAATTTCACTTTTAAATTAGAGTCAGAAACATTCAGAATTTTTGTGCAAATGTCACACAGACCCATCCAAGGCACAGAATTTACATGAGTGTACAGTTAACATTAAACCTAAATGTCACCCTTCTCACCGATTAGTCAATACTTTCCTCCACCTCCTCCTTGCCATTGGAGACACTACAGAAGAGTCCAAGAATTTTTAGAAAACCTAATTTAGAACTGGTTTGCTGCAGTTAGGTCCATTCCGGAGATCAATTAGCACAGCTGGTTCACAACACTAGACAGCAGGACAACAGCGGTAGTGGTCATGTTATTTTTCAGATCACCAAGATGGTAATAAAAGCAAATAATTCTGCACTAACTGCACCACCTATTGCTTATTGGGCACTCCAATCAGTGACACAGCAGTGCATTTAAACTGTTGTTTTCCTCATGACTCTGAAAGGGCAAGTTAAATTGAGATCAGTGCCATGAGGTCTGCTGCCAGAATCACTGACGTTCAGTAGATGCTGTTTCTGGCACTCACCTCCACAGGTGTGTGTGTGTGTGTGTGTGTGTGTGTGTGTGTGTGTGTGTGTGTGTGTGTGTGTGTGTGTGTGTGTGTGTGTGTGTGTGTGTGTGTGTATCCTATCCATCTCTATAAGGTTGTTATAATGTTCTGTGAACTGTACCATTCAGAATTACACAGGCACATCACACAATGATAAAGGGCTTAAAACGCATTAAAAATATAATTCCTGCAAACACGAAGAATAGTGAATTTTTCCAGAAATGGGACAGTTTGAATGCAATGCACCTAATTGCAAACAGTTGCAAAATTTCTTCCTGAGTTGCAGTTTATAAATGAACTAGAGCAAATAAATGTGATCCTTTCCACCCATGTATCAGTACTGCCATCTATTAATAGGTTCTCTTCTATAATCTCCTGCGCTTATTTTCACTGGTCAGTACACAAGTTGGCATTTTTAGTTTTGCACACCACATCAACCTTATTGGCAGCCATGTGAATAGAGCCCTAGCCATTTGCTCACCATGTACGTTTGGTGCCTAGAAAGGACATATAAAAATTATGTAGCCATTACCATGCAGTATTGGATAAATAATCAATTGCTGTATATTGGGTAAACTCATGAAAAGGGCCTGTGACCACCATATGTGGAACTGACGGTAGCCAATGGACTTCTGATTACTCTGGAGTGGGAAGCTGCCTCAGAAATCCATGCAACAGGCAAAACGAGACTCACGAGTGGCTTGCTCCACAGTTCAGAGGCTGCCATCAAGACAAAGAGAAATTTTGCCTACCATACAAATGAATAGTGCGTCATTGTAGTGGGAAGTCTATGTCACAACAACTGACAGATCCCATCAAGCAAATGAAAAGGGAAAATGCTGGAGAAGCTCAACAGGTCTGGCAACATCTGTGGAGAGAGGAACAGATTTTTCACAATCTTTCACCTCCTTTCAGTTCTGAAGTAGAATCATATTGGACTCGAAGCACCTCTCTCCACAGACGTTGCTTGAGCTGCTGAGTTTCGCCAGCTTTTTCCACTTTTATTCCAGATTTCCAGTATTTGTGGTATTTGACACGTTTCCAACATGCCCCTTTGACCATCCACATCAGATTGTGTGCCAAACCAGCCCATGCCTACAAACTTCAGAAAGCAGTTGTTAGGGAATCTCTTTAGATTTTACATAAATTGCTGAGTGTTATACTTACCACTTTTGTCTGATGTTCGGAGGAAAATCATGTCAGCAGGTACCCTCTGATTCTGAGAAAGTGAAAATCAGAAATCAACAGAAATAACCAGAATTGCCAAATGACTCCCAAATGAAGTCACTAACAACATTTCACCGAACATGAGTCAGAATCAATGTGAATTAAACATTAAATAACAGGTAACTAATACTTCAAATTAAAGACAAAATTTACTTTTAAATAGTCAGTACAAGAGATGTGATTTAACCACAAGCACCCACATCATTCCCTCATTACATGCAATTCCAAAGCTGTCTAAATCAGCTTTTGGTGTTGAACACTCTCACCTTCTCATTTGAGTGCTTTGACCCTTGAGTCATATTCACTGCCAGCCATGTTCTATCCAAGGTCCCAGAGGATATGGTTAACGCTGACAACATGTATGTCTAAGAATCCCCTCTCTTTCTTGCCAGCAGTGCAGCCTTGAACAGCTTTTTTTCAACTGGCCAACCAACCAACAATGCCTGGTTCCACTACAGGCTCTGGAATTCTACAGTTTAGTACTAGCAAACAGAAAACTAACTTTTTCATGGCGGCTTTGCCATCTTCATATCAAACAAATTCAGGTTTCCCCTTTCTGGCTCTGCTTTCTCTTCTTTATTCTATACAGCAGTAGTTCTTTCAACTCTCCTTTATGTGTTTACCCATGTGGTCTACTGTTTTTTTCCCTTCATGTTTGTATTACTTTGGGATTAAGGTTTGCCAGATCACATTTGTCATTGGGAGAAAGTGAGCAAGGCATATGCTGGAGATCAGAGTCAAAAAGTATTGTGCTGGAAAAGTACAGCAGGTCAGGCAATTAACATAAATTGTGTATTTCTTGAATAATGACAAATACTAGTTGAAAAGTATGGCACTGGAAAAGTACAGCTGGTCAGGCAGCATCCGTGGAACAGGGCAATCAATGTTTCGAGCATAAGATCTTCATCAGGAATGTTGATTCTTGATGAAAGTCTTATACCCAAAACCTCAGTTCTCCTGCTCCTCGGATACTGCCTAACCTGCTGTGCTTTTCCAGTGCCATACTTTTCAACTAATATTTGTCATTATTCAAGAAATACATGATTTATGTTAATAATTCACAGCAGGCTATGCTGGCTCAACACAATTTATTATTCATCCCTATTACCATTGAAAAGGTGATAATAAGCAGCCTCCATGAGCTGCTGAGGTCTATTTGGTGTAGGTACATTCATTATACTATTAGGGAGGAGTTCCAGATTCTGACACACAGTGACAGAAGGATGAAGAGTGACTTAGAGAGGGACTTGCAGGCTCATCGGCTGTCCTGCTCCTTCTCTCTAGATGGTAGGAACAGTGGTTTTTAAAAGGTGCTATCTAAGGACCTTTGGTAATTTTTGCACTGCATCTTGGTAGATGGTACACATTGTCTTCTACAGTGCATCTACGGGAGTGAAAGTTGTGAAAGTGGACTCTTTTGCTTTGGAAGGTGTCAAGCTTCTTAGCATTGTTGGAGTTGCACTCACCTAGGAAAGTGCAGAGTATAGCATCACACTCCAAATTTGTGCCTTATAGATAGCAGACAGAATCTGGGCAGTCAGGAGGTAAGCTACTTTTTTTTAAATTAGATTACTTACAGTGTGGAAACAGGCCCTTTGGTCCAACAAGTCCACACCGACCTGCCGAAGCGCAACCCACCCATACCCCTACATTTACCCCATTATCTAACACGACGGGCAATTTAGCATGGCCAATTCACCTGACCTGCACATCTTTGGACTGTGGGAGGAAACCGGAGCACCCGGAGGAAACCCACACAGACACGGGGAGAATGTGCAAACTCCACACAGTCAGTCGCCTGAGTCGGGAATTGAACCTGGGTCTCTGGCGCTGTGAGGCAGAAGTGCTAACCACTACTTACTGCAGGATTCTTAGGATTCTTTTGATTCTTCTTACCAAAACGCATGTCCTCACACCTTCCTGCATTAAATTCCATCTGCTATGTTTAAGACCACTCACTCAAACATTCTGTATCCCCTTGCAGATTCTTTATGACCTCATCATAACATACCATGCCACCTACTTTGCATCAGCACCAAATTTGGATATTTATACCCTCTCTCCTCCTCCATGTCACAAATGTAGATAACAAATAATTGGGACAATAGGGGTAGACCTTGTGGCATTCCACTAGTTACACCTTTCCATCTGAAAAAGACCAATTAATCCCAACACAGTCTGTCTTAATCAACCTTAAGGCGATAAGACATAGGAGTGGAAGTAAGGCTATTCGGCTCATCGAGTCCACTCCGCCATTCAATCATGGCTGATGCGCATTTCAACGCCACTTACCCGCACTCTCCCCGTATCCCTCAATTCCTTGCAAGATTAAGAATGTATAACATCTGCCTTGAAGACATTTAATGTCCTAGCCTCCACTGCACTCCGTGACAATAAATTCGACAGGCCCACTACTCTCTGGCTGAAGAAATGTCTCCTCATTTCCATTCTAAATTGACCAACTCTAATTCTAAGGCTGTGCCCATGGGTCCTAGTATCCCTGCGTGACGGAAACAAATTCCCAGCTTCCACCCTTTATAAGCCATGCATTATCTTGCAAGTTTCTATTAGATCTCCCCTCAACTTTCTAAGCTCTAATGAATACAATTCCAGGACCCTCAGCCGTTCATCATATGTTAGGCCTACCATTCCAGGGGTCATCCATGTGAATCTCTGCTGGACTTGTTAGAGTGCCAATATGTCCTCTTTGAGGTGTGGGGACAAAACTGGACACAGTATTCTAAATGGGGCCTAACAAGAGCTTTGTAAAGTCTCAGTAGCACATCGTTGCTTTTACATTCCAACCCTCTTGAGATAAAGGACAACATTACATTTGCTTTCTTAACCACAGACTCAACCTGCAAGTTAACCTTTAGAGAATCCTGGACTGACACTCACAGATCCCTTTGTACTTTGGATTTATGAATTTTCTCACTGCTTAGAAAATAGTCTGTCCCTGTATTCTTTTTTCCGAAGTGCAAGATCTTGCATTTGCTCACATTGAATTTCATCAGCCATTTCTTGGACCACTCTCCTAAAAACTGTCTAAAATCTTTCTGCAGCCTCCCCACCTCCTCAGAACTACATGCCTGTCCACCTAACTTCATATCATCAGCAAACTTCGCCAGAATGCGCCCAGTACCTTCATCCAGATCATTAATATATAAAGTGAACAGCGACAGCCCCAACACTGAACCCTTGTCACTAGCTGCCATTCGAAAAATAAACTTTTATCCCAACTCTCTGCCTTCTGTCAGACAGCCAATGCTCAATCCATGCCAGTAGCTCACCTCGAACACCACAGGCCCTCACTTTAGTCAGCAGCCTCTTGTCAGACACCTTATTAAAAGGCCTTTCCCTGGTCTATCCTACCTATTACCTCTTCAAAAAGAATTCTAACAGGTTTGTCAGGCACAACCTCCCCTTACTAAATCCATGCTGACTTGTTCTAATCTGACCCTGCACTTCCAAAAATTTAGAAATCTCATCCTTAATGATGGATTCTAGAATTTTTACCTACAACTGAAATTAGGCTAATCAGCCTATAATTTTCCATCTTTTGTCTTGATCCTATCTTGAACATGTGGGTTACAACAGTGATTTTCCAAACATTTGGGACTTTCCCTGACTCCAGTGATTTTTAATGATTACAACCAATGCCTCTATGATTTCTTCAACCACCTCCCTCAGAACTCTAGGATGTAGCCCATCGGGGCTAGGAGATTTATCAAGGTTTAGACCTTTTAGCTTTTCTAGCACTTTCTCTTTTGTAATGGCTACCATACTCAATTCTGCCGCTTGACTCTCTTAATTGTCAGGACATTACTCATGTCTTCCACTGTGAAGACTGACACAAAGTATTTATTAAATAATCTTCTATCCATGCTAATACATTATCCCCAATACCATGAGGTTCTTGTACAATAATATTTTGCATGACAATTTCCTTGAGAATACCTCCTGGAAATCAAAATACACTATACCCACTGGTTTCCCTTTATCAACTCCTCTAGTTATAACCTCAAAGAATGCTACTAAATTTATTAAATATAATTTCCCTTTCACAATGACTCCAACCAGTGAGAATTCATTTACTTAATATCCATTAATTCTAGTTTTGATCAGACTCCCTGACCCCACACTCATGGCCCCAATGACAAGGATAATCACTCTCACTTTACTTCTGGAGTTCATGCCTTTTGTCCATGTTTAAACCAAGGCCTTAATGAGGCTGGGAGATAAGTAGCCCAGGCAGACTCCAAACTGAGGGTCAATGAATACATTATTGCAATACAAGTGTTGCTTAACAGCACTGTTGATGATCTTTTCCATCACTTTGCTGATTGCATCAATTGCAAAGGGATCAAACTGCAGAAATTCCTTTTCCAAACATTGGTAAAAACAAATTAGATTCCCTAGACATTTCTAAGAAATTACAAATTTCCTTCACTGTACTATTTCGAGGTTAAAGATCATTACAAGCTGCTCAAGGTCTCCATACACTTTTTTTTTAAATATCAGGATCTGCAATGGAATTACATTTCCTGTCAATCGTTCATTTGCTAATATTCCACAACTTACATGGTACTTCATGGCATAGAACTGGCAACTTAGCCCAACAGGTGAAAGTGAAGACTGCAGATGCTGGAGTTTAGAGTCAAGATTAGAGTGCTGCTGGAAAAGCACAGCAGGACAGGCAGCATCCAAGGAGTCAGAAAATTGACATTTCGGGCAGGAGCCCATCATCCTGAAATGTTGATTTTCCTGCTCCTCGAATGCTGCCTGTCCTGCTGTGCTTTTCGAGCACCACTCCATTCTTGAATTTAGCCCAACAGTCCTTTGCTGATATTTCTGTGCATAAGATCTGTACAAATTCTTCAATGTGCTATTTCATTCATTTTTGTAAAATATCGAGCTTGCCTTAAATCTGTCTTAATCTCTTCAACCATTATTTGCAACAGCAAGTTTAATGTTCTCAGCACTCACTGATCAAAAATGTTTTCCTAAGGTCCTTGGTTTTTTTTGTTTTTTTTTTCTGATCACATCCTCAGTGGATATTAGCATCATCTTACTTCAAGCCTCTTTCCATCTATATTTCAATATCATTCACCCATCCAACAATTATTTTTTTCTCTTCTATTTTTTACCCTCAATTTCTCCTTCAATCATTGCCAGGATAAGGCAGTTAGCTCTTTTTTTCCAAATGTCCTTACCTGGCTATCTTCTCTCTAATTATACTTCTGTCATATGAACTCCTAACCTTGATCAAAACTACTCATTTCTCCTTGTCCATCCAGCTATTTCTGTGCATTCGCTATATAATAGCGACATTTCAAAAGCCATCCTCTCAACCTCAGAGTCCATTTCTCACATTCATAAAATGTAATACTCTACACCAGTGTTTCTCAACCTTTCAGTATTCAACATCCCCTTCTTATCCTTGAAATCATGCAACGCCCCCAGATCACCAAAGTCTGTTTTTGCACATATAACTACAATACACTGCAGTGCTGAAAAGGGAAACATTTTGTGAAATGTTTTATAAACAAAAAATAAATGTTATCATTTATTACTGTTCTTACTGTCCACCTACTTTTGGCTCACTCTGTATAAAATTTAGTCTGTAATAGCAAAATAGTCAATGCGATCCTTGTAGTTTATGTTGTCTTGCTAAATCATATACATCCTGTTCAATTTTTGTCAAAAGCAATCTCAGTCACCACGCTGAACAACATCCATGCGATTGCGGGTCTTAACTTGTATTCTGGCGGTGGCACGGAATCCTTTCTCAACCAAAGAAGAGGTAGGAAATGGTAGTGCAAACCGCTTTGCCTCTTCGCTTAATAGTGGGAAACAACATCAGGTGGCATCTTGAATCTAAAAATGGGGCTCACCCATTTGCAAAAACCAAATTTTCATTGCAGTATCAGTTTGGAGCTCTATCATTTCTTCCTGAAGGCAAATGTCCATTTCTTCTACACATGAGATAAAGGGTTCAGTCAGCCATGTAGGGATCTCCACCTTGATAAGATCAGCAAATCATATTTTCATATCATCCTGCAGTGCACGAATGTGAGCTAAGTAATTGATCATCAGTAACATTCTCCATGATATTGTTTAAACTTGGGAACTGGTAAAACACATGACGACTGATATTCTGATGAAAGAGATCAAGTTTCGCAATAAAAGATGTAACAGCTTTCGTTGCTTTTATGAAACTCACATTATCTCCTTGTATCTGCATGATCAGTGAATTGCACTTATCAAATATATCCGCGAGATATGCACAGTTGTGTTTTACGGTTTCGGCTTTCATACAAAGGTTTTCATTATTTCTGTGTCGGAATTCGATGATAGAATCGAACAGTTCATGGAAACGATTGAGGCATTTTCCTTTCGAGAGCCATCTCATTTCTGTGTGTAGCAGTAATTGCAGAAATTCACCTTCATTATCTTTACAGAGTTGGTGGAGAAATCATTCATTCAGACCATGTCTCTTTATATAATTTACCATATCTATCACCACTTGTAGAGAATGGTTGAGGGCTTCACTAAGTTTCTTTGCAGCCAGCTGATGCCAATGGATAATGCAGTGTACTGTGAAAACATGTGGCACTTCCCTCTTTAATAATGTGTCAAATCCCCGATGTTGGCCAGTCACAGCACGCGCACCATCTGCAGCACAAGCAACAATGTTTTTGAGGGGAACAGACGATTTATCAAAATAATCCTTGACGCAGTCGAAGATAGTCTTACCTTTGGCATCTGTTGGTAGAGCCAGAGCAAAAAATAGTTCTTCTTGTATTTTATTTTTGTCGATGAAATGTACGTACCCCAAAAGTAAAGCTTGATTTCCGCATATAGCACTTTCATCAATTTGTAAGGTGATTTCTTTCGATATCAAGAGGGAACATTATTTATCTTCAACATTTGAGGCCATTTCATCGATGCGCCTTCTCATGGAATCGTTGCTAAGAGGAATACGCTTGATAGTTATTGATGGTTCCTGATGTAGCACGTTGACAATACTTCAGCAATAGCTGGAAGCACCAACGATTCACCCACGGAATGAGGTTTACCACATTTTGCAATTAGCTTAGCTATGTTGTATGATGCCACAAGGCCATCCACATTTGTGGCTGCCATCTTTGAAAAAGCAGTGGAAATTGTTGGTCGCTGATTGAATTTATTCTTTAATGCTTGAAAATATGCCAAACCTTTGTCCTTTTTGTCACTGCGTTTCTTTTCCAAATGTTTAAAGAGATGGGAAGGCTTCATGGCCTTATTGGAAAAACTTTGTTCACAGAGCAAGCACAGCGGTAACTGCTTATTAGGTGGAGATTGAATAAAGCCATATAGCAAATTGTCCATGCTATACTGCCTGCACTTTTTCTTATTCGATGAGGCCATTTTTACACTGTTGCTCAAATACCCTGATGGAATCTTATCACGATAGTTTTAAGACACTCAGACAAGTGGCAAAATTTGATTGGCTAATTAGCAATAACATGCATTCATTCTGCCACCTGGTAGCATAGTTGAAAAGCTGCATTTCGTCTTCATAGAAGCAACACGAGTTAGGTAATATTGATCTCAGCAGTGAAATCAGAGTTCAAATGGTTGCCATTCACAGAGAAGATGATCAATAATAGTGCAGCAACCAGAGCGCACGCCTCCACGGGTGCAGGGAAAACAACAGACTCGTGTTATGCGACTATCCATCTGCACACAGCAATGTCCTTCAAGGACACGGCAGTCTTCCAAGTGATTGGTAAGCTCTCTACAAAGTCGTTCAGTACCCCTTTGACTTCAACGCCCATCGAAGGAAGGCAAACGCCCCTCGGGGGCACTCCCACCCCCATTGAGAAACACAATTGACTTTACTATTCAATTTTCCAGCTTTACTCTAATGTCTTTGAACTTTAGAGTCACACCTTGAATCATATCCAATTTAACTTGGATTTCATTATCTAATGTAACACTGGTGTCTATTAAAGCAAGTGTCCTTATTGGATACATCAGTAATTATTTATGGCCCCTAGATCTGAACTCATTGCAAGTGGAAACATTTATACCAAGCCAGTGAAACTCATAACAGAAAAAGGTTTTTTATGAGGTCACTTCTCACGTTTCTCATTTCTAGAAAAATCAACATAAGCCATATCATCCTTCATCATGTTTGTACCTTAGTGCTGGCAGCAACTTTGTGAAACTTTTGCACTTTTCCTCGCGCTTTTCTTCACCTTCTGTAACATGGAGTCCAGAACTGCGCACAGTCCTCCAAGTACAGCGGAACAAAAGTTTCACACATGTTTAACATAACTTCTCTCCTTTTGAATACAATATATCACATTTATCTCCATTGAACCTCATTTGTCATTTATATTTTTTGCAAACTTGCAAACTCTTGAATTTGTCACAGTTTTTTCTCAATATCAATCAAGCCCCTAATTTGGGGTCATCCATAATTTTGTTATCTTACTTCCAGTTCCAAGTTATTTCTATGAATATTTTGTTTAAAAACAAATTTTATGCATTGAAGAAATTTAACATTCGGCAAAAACAGATTTACTGATCAGGGCCAGTGAAGCAAAATGTATTAAATTATTACAGTTAAAAAAAAAGTTTCATTTCATTCAACATGAAACTTTTCTACTTTTTTTATAACACTGAGACTAACATACATAAAAGCAAAACTTATCATTAATTTAAATAAGGAACCACCAAAGTGGTCCCAGTACCAAACTTATGGAACACCACTGAGCACCTTCTAGCAATCACTACTTTCCAGTTCTGTTTGCCATCAGTTTCTTATTAATTCTGCTAGCTGTCCCCACCTGCACGTGTTCTAGCACCAGTCATGCCCTTATCATGCAGCACCCTACCATGGGTATTTTTAACAGTCATGCATATTGCATCAACTACATAACCATTGTTGACAGTTTCTGTTGCTCCTTCAAATAAAGAAATGAGCCAGATACCTCAGTCATGGCAATGTTCTCAGCTGAATAAAAATGTTTCCTGAAAGTCCTTCTGAGGTTTTTTTTGTTTATTGTCATCACAGATTTAATTGAGCCATTAGCATCATTGACCTCAATGAAAATTTCCCAAAACATCCTTATGAGCCCCACATCTGTTTAAATTTGGTACCCAGTCAAGGGGATTCTCTACACACCCAATAACAATGATGCCATCAAGCAGCCAACCACATTAAAAGTATATTCCCAGACAACAAACCGGGAAGTAAAGAAGCTCTGAGCTGCTTCACCACATTAAATATTGCAGTTAATAACCATACTAACTGGAAAATAAGCATAGGCCGAAATGAAAAGTGAAAATATCAGGTAAGTCCTTGAAAAAACTTGACATGCAGATTTTTAAAGTATCAACTGCAAATTTACCATTTCAGATGAGGTGGTTTTGGCAATAATTATCAAAATAAACCCAATTACATCTCATTTAACACTCTGTCACATGATTTTTACAAAATAGACTAATAGTATAAGAGGAGAAATCCTCATCAATTAAATGATTCCTTAGTGATTACATACTGGGCAAGCATCAACCAGGCACCCTTTTTGACAAGTTCTACAATTCCTAGTTTAACTCCACATTTGGACTCCAGAAGCTGCTGTCAGTTTCAGAGGAATAGTTACAGTGAATATTAACATTTTCCCCATCATTACCATCATGAAACCAGATAAGTTTGGTCATGTATGAACTTCCTTGTTGAACACTGTGCTGACTACTCACTATTAATTTTCAGTTCCCAGATGTTTCTAAATATCTTTCCCATAACATTGCGACCATATTTGAACTGAATGATTATATTTAAATCCAAATGAAATTACTAACCTTTTCAACAATAATCAAATCTCCCACTTGTATGTTTGAACTCTTGACAACCATAGTCCCTAGAGTGATAAAGAAAGAATGCATTTTAACATGAACTTTATCAATATCACAGATTGCATCTAATACCCCTTTATATTGGTATGTGAAAGCTAGGGAGTGACATATCAGAACTTGGGAAAATACTTTTTTTCTCAGCATCCATATAAATCTATTTTCAGGAAAGGGGTTATTAATGTTTATTCCCAATGGTGAACCTTACCTTGCTTAGGGGCAGAGGTCAGAGTATTGAGCATGAGAGTTGGGAGGTCATGTTATAGCTGTACAGGACATTGGTTAGGCCACTTTTGGAATATTCTGTGCAATTCTGGTCTCCCTGCTATAGGAAGGATGTTGTGAAACTTGAAAGGGTTCAGAAAAGATCCAGAAAGATGTTGCCAGAGTTGGAGGGTTGAGTTATAGGGAGACTGAATAGAATGGGACTGTTTTCCTTGGAGTGTCGGAGGCTGTGAGGGATGATCTTATAGAGGTTTATAAAATCATGAAGGGGCATGAATAGGATAAGTAGACAAAGTCTTTTCCCTGGATTGGACAAATTCAGAACTAGAGGGCATAGGTATAGGGTGAGAGAGAAAAGATATCAAAGGGATCTAAGGAGCAACATTTTCATGCAGAGGGTGGTGCGAGTATAGAATAAGCTGCCAGAGGAAGTGAAGGAGACTGGTATAATTACAGCAGTCTATAATTAAAAGGCCTCTAGATGGCTACATGAATAGGAAGGTTTAAAGAGGGATACAGGACAAGTGCTGGCAAACGATTCTAGATTCATTTAGGATATCTGGTCAGCATGGACAAGTTGGACTGAAGGGTCTGGTTCCATGCTGTATGTCTCTATTACTCTATGATAATGAAGAAGATCACTTAGAAATACAGATCACGGGCTGGATTGTTGAGGGTTGACAGGGATGGAACCATAAAAAAGTGGGTCGGGAATGTCTTGCCATTGGCCGATGTGCACTCTGCAGCCATTTTGAAAAAAAGCCTGGGTCAAGACAGAAAGACTGTTTACCCTCTCATTACAGGTAACTAATTAAACAAAGCAAGGAGCTTTTTGAAGTCCATCCCCTGTACCGAGTGAAAGTTTCCCTTCAGTAGGCAGGTCCCTACTGGCAAATGAAACCCAGTTGGTATGGGGCTTCCTGACAACCAAACAGGGAGCCAGAGCTCCAGTGGGTTTCTGAAATCCTTCCCTAACAGCTGCCATGTCACAATGACAACAACTGCAGTTACAGCCCACTATTGAGATGTTTCCCTTCCATAAGGACAGGGTGGCAATTGTGGCTTCTTTTCTTTGAGGTTTTCTGAAAAACGTGTTTAAGGACACTCATGATGAAAATGACCCCATATGTGGAGGGTTTCCTATTGGCCATCCAGCTTTGGGAGGCCATCCACTATCGAGTTTAGCAGCAAGTCTGCCCTAATTTAATGCACACTGCACTTCAGTGCAGTGCAAAGTTGAAATCCAAAGTCAATTTCTAGACTCCTGAAGCAAAATCCAGTCCTGAGAGTTCCTCTGTTGAAATCCTCAATGTGAGACATTGATAACTGCCCACAGAGAATGGCAAAGTTTGAATCCCACTTTAATTTTTTCAGAAAAAATGATACAGAAACATTATCCTTCCCCAGACTCCCTGTGGTAACAGATGGATTGGGAGAAAGATCCATCATCCAGAAAATGAGTTTCATGGTATTGAGAGGTAGTACTAAGGAAGAACATTTTGACTTAAAATAGATGATATGGAAGTTTAGCTACTGCAAGTTTTTATATGAACACTCAAAAGCAAAGTTTATTTTAAAATCTCTATACCTGTACCACAAGCTCTCAAGCCTCACAATAACAGTTCCAGCCCACTGTATACTGAAGAAAGCATTGTATTGTAACTAAACATGGAACTATGCTCAATGCTTTACAATTACTGCTGTTGTTGCACTTTATTATAGAAGATGCTCATTATAACCGTAACACAATTACAACAATAAAGATCCATTAAAGGATGGTCCATTAGCCTCCATGAAATCAATTTAAAATATTCAAGAGACACAGATAATCATAAGCTCATCAGATGACAACGTTTTGACAAGTGGATAAATTATCTTTATTCTCTCCTTTGTTGACTTCTGATAATTTTCCTAACCACTGCCAATGCTTCTGGCTTGGTCAATAGGAAGTATCCAAGAGCAATTGAAGGGCAATATTTAGATTCCATGTTGGGTCTATCCTCAACAACAATCTGCATACATTCTTTCTTTGCTCAGAGATATCCTTATTAATGATTGTTGCTAGGCAAGTAAAAACATTAAACTAAAAGTAGTAAACAAAATTACACATGGATTCAAAACAGGAATGTCCAATTGGAGATGGTGGTGTCATGGTGATGTCTTTAGACTTAGTAATCTAAAGACTCAAGATAAAGCTCTTGAGGATATTCAGTTCCCATCATGGCAACTCATGGAATACACATTCAGCTAATAATTCTGGAATTGAAAACTAATAGGGACTGTGAAACTGTCATTGATCATTATTAAATCCCTCTGATTCATTCAAAACCTTTATGGAAAAAGTGGTGGGTAGTGAGGAGAATGAGGAGTGTGCTTGTTCATGACCCGAAACTTCAACGTGGAGTCTTTTATTGTGGAGGGGCTGTTGTGCTCCATATGGTTCTGGCCAATCAGAAAACCCTACTGCATTCACCCCCTTTTAAAAATTATATTGGGAAGATTTGCAGATTAAGAATCAAATGATTTAGTCTTGTTATGACATGTGGTTCATGACCATGGCATCATTAAGGCATACTGGAACCTGGAGCTTTTGGCTCAGGGGTAGGGACATTACCATTATGCCATAAAAGAATATCAATGTCATTTGCAGAAATGAGGTGAGGAAAGAATTAAAACACTTATTTGCATATTATGTAAGACAACTTTCCAAATTCATATGAAGAGACTGTGTTACAACGATAAGGTTTTTTTGAGTCTATTTTCAGTTTAAATAAAACACAGAGTTTAAGTATGAGAAGTTTTTTTTGATTACAAAGCATCATTTGAATGCAAGTGATATGGTTATATAATGTCATAGAGACAACACATCAATCAATGTAAGGGTATCTGGGTTTTCAGCACAGACATTTTTAATGCATTTTGTTTGGGGACATTTTTTCCTCAGAGATGTTACAGAAGAGAGCCTTAAGCCCAGCTGTGGTAATAACCTGCAATGTATGACATTTATTATTATTGGGCAGGCAGCAGGTTCAGGAAGAAATTAGCAGAAATGACAAGGGCCACATTGGATTTATTGCTTAAAACATTTCATGTACATCGCTTGCAGGATGCAGCTTCAAATTAACAATAACCAGCCCCGCTCCTTGACAGTCCAGCAAATAACCAGCATTTGCTAATACTTGTACTTTGTACCTAGAGCCATCAAACATGAGCCTTATATCTCACACAGTGTGTTTCAGGTCAAGTCTTGCAGTATTTTATAATTTGCTAACAGATAAAACTAACAGAACTAAAATAATAAAGTTCAAAATTATTTCTCTTCCTTCTGGTTCACAACAAACGTATTTGTTCAGTCTCTACCATTTAATGGCTAACAAATCAATGACAAAGAGCAACATAAAACATTATCCTTGTAATACACCAAGAAGAGTAGAAAATGCAAAATCCTACCAGATTTTTGAACTTGGATCATCTTACCAAAATGAAATGAGTTGCAGGGTGAGATTTCATGCAGAGGCACTCACAGCCATTGGGAATTAGTTTTGCCTGCAGTTACGGATTTGGTCCCAACACGTCAGCTCAAGGATGTCCTGCCTTTGAACAGGGTAAGGGGCTGGGGGCATGTTTTAATCAGGGGCAGTCATTGTCAAAACAGGGGTCCACTGCGAGCATCTCTCTTTCATATGCACACCAGGGGGTGCAAACAGGAGGAACAGCAAACTCCTCCTCCTACACCAACACCCTTCGCCGCCACACCAAAAGCTATTAACATTCTCCTGACAACCTTACCAACAGCCATTTAAGGACCTCAACTGACCTAAGAGTGGACAGAGTGCCTATCACCTCCCCTACCAATTAAAACAGGTAAACAATCGGCATGGCACTCCATGCCATAGCACTCAATTCTACCTTCATCTCATTCCAGGCAGTGGGAGCAAAACATTACAGTTATGGCATTCTTTCTCCTTTTAAAATCATCCTTTTTGTATGATGATTTTTGTATAATAAACAAGATGTGCACCAAGACTCATTTTGGAACATACTGCCACCTTTTACTGAGATAACCATTTCTTTTGAAAGGCAAGTTAACACACCTCAGGAGGGAATGCCTGGTGTAGTACTGAAGTAATCAGAACGGAAGGTCCCAGCTTTATCTGATAAATTTGCAGAAATTGTGTCAGCTCCCATACGTAAGCTCTACTATTTCACCCCTTAACTGACTCAGTACTCTCACCTGCTTATTTGATACCAATATTTCATGGATTATTATTTCTTCCAGCCAAAAGCTGAAAGCCCAAAGCCAAGTTTGTCCTTGTCACCACTTCCATCTGTCTCTCAACTATGGACTCCGATGAATCAGAACATTCAAAATTTCAACATCTTATTTTACAGTTGGCTGAGCTTCCAGATGGTGGTTAAGAACTGGCCAGGATTCTCACTTGTGATTACTTGTCAGCACTCGCTATCCAGGTTTACACATGAAGAACAGTCACAGGGGCCAAATATTGGAGAACATCCCACACACATCCCAGCAAATGGTAGAAGCTTTAATAAAAATAGGGAGAAAATACCAAAAATGTTGAGGGACTATTCATTAATTTTGAAGCAGTTTTCTCTTTCACAACAAATCAAACTTTGGAAAAACAAATCACGAACTATGGTGAACGCATTTGTCTTAAATAAGTTTTCCACCTACATAATTCAATCTTACGGTCCATCAGTAGAGAATCTAACCAGCTTACCTCTATATCCAACAACAACATCATTGAACCTGCAAACATTGAGAAGCACAAAATAGAAACATAATTGGCACCAGCCACAGAAAGAAGGGTAGCTACTTGTTCAAACGTAGCAAGATGTGAATAAGATTCAGGCATAAGTTGGAACTAACATTTGCAGCACATACATGCCAGGAAATTACCATCTCCAAAAAAGAGAGATGATCTATCCATTCCCACTTGACATTTAATGGCTTTACCATTATAGAACCACCCCTTTATCAAGGTGCTTGACTTCATTGCTGACCAGAAAATCCAACAGGCATGCCATGTAAATGCAGTGGCAAAAGAACAGTCTAGAGGGTGGGAATTCTGTGGCAATTAATTCAGCTTCTGTCTTCCCAAACCAGTCTATCATCTACAAAGAACAGGTCAGGAGAGTGATGAAATACTCTCCACTTGCCTTAATGAGTGCAGCTCCAACAACATGCAAAAAGTACATCATCATCCAAGATGAAGCAGCCCACTTGATTAGCACCTTACGCACCAATGATGCATGTTGATAGCAGCAACTATAACATGCATTACAACAACTCATCAAGGTTCCTTCCAAACCTGGGGCCTGTACAACTTAGAAAAGCAGATATATGAGAACATCACACTTTGCAAGTTTCTCTCCAAGTTCCACATGGTCCTGATTGGAATTGTATTGCCATTCCTTCATTGACACTGGATCAAAATCTGTTTCTAACATCACAGTGTGCGTCCTGACACAAAGACTACAGCAGCTAAAGAAGGCAGCTCATTCCCAACGTCTCTGCAGTCCTGCCACATCCATCATTAAACAACCCACTGGCCTCAGCAGTAGTGCCCACAAATAAACTTCTAGGCATTACACTCTAGACCATAAACTACTTTTCACTCCATGAGTAATTTTCATATTGACTTGCCTATTTTTCCAAGTTATTTTAATAAATGGGAACAGTTCCACCAGCCCCGTCCCATTGTACTCTGTGCAGACCCCTCATGACTTTGAAAAAATTCTATCAAATCTTCTCAGCAAGGAAAACTACTCCAACTACTCCAATCTACCTTCAACCGAAGTTCATCAACCCTGGAACCATTCTTCAATGAACCACAGAATCCCTACAGAGTGGAAACAGACCATTCGGCCCTTCGAGTCCACACCAGCCTTATGAAGAGAATCCCATGCCCCCTAACCCTATTCCTGCATATTCTAGCCTGCACATCCCTGGACACTATGTACAAATTAGCATGGCAGATCCATCTAATCTGCACATCATTGGACTGTGCAAGGAAACCAAAGCACCCAGAGAAAACTCATGCAGTCACAGGGAGAATGCACAAACTCCATACAGACAGTTACCAAAGACTGGAATCAAACCTGAGTCCCTGGAGCTGAACCAGCACTGCTTACCACTGAGCCATTGTGCCACCCCTTGCAAACTTTATTTGCACTTTCTCCAAAACAGTGACATCCTTCTTTAGGTGTGGCCCCAGGAACAGTATACAATACTCCAGCTAATGTCTAACAAGTGTCCTGTACAGAATCACCATAACCTCCATGCTCTTGTACTTCATATCCCTGTAAATAAAACCTAGGATACTTTGTGTTATTAACTGCTTGCTCTACCTGACCTGCCACCTTTAGTAACTTACACACACACACAAACTAGCTCCCTCCACACTTGTATATCATTTAGAGTAGTCCCCTTTATCATTTCTGTCTCTCCATGTACTTCCTACCAAAATGTATTGCCTCACTTCTCTGCATTGAGCCCCATCTGCCAGCTATTGACCACTCAACCAATTTGCCAATATCATTTTCAAGTTCTACACTGTCCTCCTCACAGTTCACAAGCCTCCAAATACTGTATCATTCACAAACTTTTCAACTGCCCACTGTTCACGATGGTCTAGGTCATTAATATACGTCTGGAAAAGCAACAGTCCTGATACAGGTTCCCTGAAGAGTTACAACAGATCTTCCTCCATTAGGGAAAAAGTCCATTCATTAGTACTCTCTGTACCCTGTCACTCAACCAATTCTATATCCACATTGCCGGTGTCCCCTTTACTGCTTGAACTCCAACATTCATCACAGATTTGTTCCATACTATGCCAACACCTTTTGGAATACACACTCTCCACATTAACAGCATTACCCTCTCAATCCTTCGTGATATCTCAGCACAGAACTTTCAAGTTAGTTAAACATGATTTTTCATTATGAAATCCATGCAGGCTCTCCAAATTGTCCGTATAACTGCTGAATCTACACCAAATTTGCACTAGGAAATACATAGCCATTTATTCACTATGGCTGGGTCAAAATCCTCAAATTCCCTCCTGAAAAGCACTGTGGATGTAATTACACCATAAGGACTACAGTGATTCAAGGCTCATCACCACTTTTTCCAAAGTGTAAGTACAAATGAGCAATACATGATTAGCAATGATGCCATATCTGGAACAGATAAAATAAAGTACTTTCTTCCAAATTTCCACATATATCCAGGATCAGTTTCTTGGTTTCTGTCTCAGATAACATTTATTCTTCATTTGAATATGTAGATAGTGAGCACCACTCAGCCATTTGGGTTTTATGAATTTATTTTTATGGGATGTGGGCGTCGCTGGGTGGCCAGCATTTATTGTCCATCCCTCGTTACCCTTCAGAAGATGGTGGTGAATGCTGCAGTCCATGTGCTGTGGGTTGACCCAGTGGCATATTTCCAAGTTAGGATGGTGAGTGGTTTGGAGGGGAACCTAAAGGTGGTGGTGTTCCCATGTATCTGCTGCCCTTGTCCTTCTGAATGGATATGGTCGTGGGTTTAGAAAGTGCTGTCTAAGGAACTTGATGAATTTCTGCAGTGTATCTTGTGGATAGTATACACAACCGCTACTGAGCATCAGTGGAGGAGGGAGTCGATGCTATTGGATATAGTGCTAATCAAGCAAGCTGCTTTGTCCTGGATGGTTCAAGCTTCTTGAATGTTGTTGGAGCTACACCCATTCAGGCAAGTGGGGAGTATTCCATCACACGCTTGACTTTTGCCTTGTAGATGGTAGACAGTCAGGAGGTGAGTTACTTGCCACATATTACCTTGTCTCTAACCTGCTCCTGTAGCTACTGTGTTTATGTGGTGAGTCCAGTTGAGCTTCTGGTCAATGGTAGTCCTCAGCATGTTGATGGTGGTGGTGGTGGGGGAAGAAGGGGGTTCAGGGATGGTAACAATGTTGAATGTCTAGAGGCGGTGGTTAGAGATTGTCTCTCATTCATAATGATTTTAGCCTGGCATTTGTGTGGTGTGAATGCTACTTGCCACTTGTCAGCCCAAGCCTGGATATTGTCCAATCTCATTGCAGTTGAACAAGGTCTGCTTCCATACCTGAGGAGTTGCGAATGGTGAACATTGGGCAACCATCAGCAAACATCCCCAATTCTGATTTTTTGATGGAAGAAAGGTCATTGATGAAGCAGCTGAAGATGGTTGGACATTGGATACTACCCTGAGGAACTCCTGCAGTGATGTCCAGGACCTGAGATGACTGACCTCCAACAACCACAACCATCTTCCAATGTGCTATGTATGATTCCAATCAGTGGACAGTTTGCCTCCTGATATCCATTGATTCCAGTTTGGCTAGGGTAGGGGGTTGGGTCTGGGTGGGTTACTCTTCGGAAGGTTGGTGTGGACTTGTTAGGCCAAAAGGGCCTATTTCCACATGGTAGGGATTCTATGATTCTATGAACCGTTCAGGTCTTCAGGACGTCACATCTAGATGCATCACATCTTGTCTTCATTCAACATTCATTAATGTGTCACTGAGCAGTGAGACTGGACAAAGAAAATCTCATGGAATTTTCTCCTCTGTATCCAAGGGGTACGGAGGTCAATTGCAGAGTATCAACTGTAATCCATTGCCCACCAGATTTCTCAATACAAAAGCAAATCAATGCTGAAACTTTCTGTTCTTTGTGGCTCAGGAAGTGCATTTACAAACTGAGCAACCTAAAGAAATCTTTGGGGTTAACTTTAACTTTGGATGATACTGCAAAATAAACAATATTGAATTGGCCTTCCGGCATATTTCCTGCTTTTATTTCCATTAATTTCAACAAATAAAAAAAAATGTTGAGATGTATAATAGAAGGACAAAGGATTTTGTCGATTATCACCATAAGCTGATGTTAGCATTACCCAACAGTCACCATAGTTGGCTGACTAAGATTCAGAATGTTCTGCTCACCAATCTACATTAAGGAACATATTTATTCAATAATTATTGAACCAGCTATATAAAAATGCTTCCAAAGATATCAATGGACATAAATGGTACACAGAAGAAAATACGTACTGAGACTCAAACACCCCCCTCAGGTATCAGGGAGCATATTTTTGTTTCAAAAGGATAATTCAAAGGAAAACTGACTAATCATCGAGAAAAATCAGTTTTAAAACCTTTAAAGAAGTCAGAAATACAAACACACCTTAAAGGAAGAGTACTGATTAGTAAAAGCAGATTGTGTTCAGTTCTCTGTCCCAACCTCGCACACCCCATCTCACATTGGATTAGTTCCACAACATCGAGATTTCATGGCACTGTTATGGCCATCTGTCAGGGTTAAACACAGCAGCCATCACATAAAAAATGAGGTCAAGTCAGAGCCCTGTCAACACTGTATATCTTTCAGTGTGCTTGGCCAATTGTTCATACTCAAACATCTCTGCAGGTCTTAGCAAGCCACACACAGGATTCTTTCCATTGGTTGTAGCAAGTAAGTGAGAATTCAGAGCAGCTACAAACTCTCTTATAAAACTCAAGTACAATAATGATGTCTCTAATTCCTACTGTGAGGATCACAATTACTATTTCAGAAATTGATAAACTAAGAGGAATCTGAGGTTCAAACAAAGACTTACAGAGATCAGTTTTATATTGCTGGTAATATTTCACAAGTTTTAGTATTCAGTAAATATTTGGTCTTCACATCCGTAAGCTTTTATTTTGTTTAGTGTTAATGTCAGAGGGTGTCAATAACACATCACTGTATTTTTTTGCGAAAGGAAAGATGAAGATGATTTACATTTCCTTAAAAATATTCTAATAAAGGAGATTTAAAGCACTGAACCTAAACTAAGTTTGGACCTAACAGCAGTCCTTTTCTTTAAACTAAGCCACTTTTCTACACAGATGCATTATAAATCTCCAACAGTGGAGAATGGAGGGGGCTCTGTCTCATCACTTGTATAGGGGTGCAGAAACAACATACATGCTCTTTCAGAACACAGCCTTTGACTTTATATGTTGTTTAATTTAGTTAAATCCCACTGTTTTAGCAGCTGGCAACAGAATACAAGATGCAGGAGAAGGGCCTCAGGTGCTGACCTCTTGCTGTGAGCTTGCTGTAGATCTGGGAGTTCACTTCTTTGTCGCGGACATAACATCGGATCTCTTCCACTGCCTCTCGGATGACTGTCACTGCCAAGACGAAACCCTGTAAACCAAAAATAAGATGCAAGTCAATAGATTTAGTGCTGGCAAACAGTTTTATTTCTGCGCTTTACCCTCACAAAACACTATGCCAGGAGCTTGTGTTTAACAAACTAAAATAAGATGTACACTGTAGTGATTGCCTCTGACATTGAGCAGTATGAGTTAGTAACTCCTCATGAATAGTGGAGGGTGACAGTAGTATTTGGAGGGTAGGTGCACCACGACTACAGTAAAGACAGCACCTGACCTGATTACATGATGCTGTAACAAATTATTTCATCTCTCCATTTCATGTATTAAAGCAGGTTTTCAGAAGTCACCTTTGAAAAGTGCCTCTTAAGATCTTCTGATATTTAGTATTCACTGATATCTAGCATCCCTCCAGACAAAATGATCCCAGTTTTAATTCCTGATACATGATCTTTAGCTGCAGCAATCGTTCATGTGCTATAGTCACAGCACCAAGGCAAGGGAGAGTGTAACCATTCTTCCAAGTTTCCCATTCCTGTTTACTGTGGAAATTGGGCAGGACCTGTCAGATTCAGTTGTGACCTTTTCCATGGTTGAATAACTTGACAACTCTTACTAGCTGAACTCAGAAAAATGGGCCACTTGAATACAATACTAGTGGGCTGCTGACAATAATGGAATTGTACCTCAATCATGTTCACCACCACTCCCCCCCAACCCCATCCAGAAAGTGAGAGGTGATATTGATGAAAATTGGTTTCAGAATAGGTAACACCCAAGAATGTTTTCAGACAAACACAACATGAATTTTCTGCCAACATCTTGATTTTGTTGAGTAGAATAGAATGCCTAAAATCTTGGAATCACTGAAGATGTAGTTGATGTTTGTGATGAAGGGACTGCAAGATCTTTCTTGGTTGATGAGCTAAGATGAAGGGTTTGAGTTATAAGAAGAGACTGAATAGGCTAAGACCTTTTTTTCCTCTGGAGTGTCAGAGGCTGACGGGCAACCTTACAGAGATTTATAAAATCACGAGGGGTGTAAACAAAGTGAATAGCCAGGGTCTTTTTCCCAGGGTAAGGGAATTCAAAACTAGAAGGCATAGATTTAAGGTGAGAGGGGAAAGATTTAGAACTGACCTAAGGGCAATCTTTTCATCCAGAGGGTGATGCATGAATGGAATGAGCTGCCAGAGGAAGTGGTAGAGCAAGTACAATTGCAACATTTTAAAAAACATTTGGACAGATACACAAATAGGAAAGGTTTAGAGGGACATGAGCCAAATGCAGGAAAAATGGGACTAGTTCATTTTAGGATGCTCGGTCGGCAGAGACAAGTTGCACCAAAGGGTCTGTTTCCATGCTGTATGACTCTAAATGGCCTATTATAACAATAAGTGTATGCATCAGCAATAGAGACACTACCTCTAACTTTAGTGTCACGAAATTAGGGATGGACACAACTAACTGGTAATCCTATTGTAAAAGGTAAATGCGTGAAGACAGGTGGTCAGGTGGGGTTGTGATGCTCCCTCCCCAGGTGAACTGTCTGTACTCAATCCTAGAAGGATAAATATGACAAGTAGCTACAGTGTCTTCTAGCCAATATATAAAATAACATTTCCAGGAGAGGAATGTGGATGCAGAAAAATAACAGGAAAATAAATACTTAGCACAGTTGGAAACTAGTGCTTGAATGCTGCATACTTAAAGTCTTGTGTTTGATGTATAAATTATGCCTATGTGTCTAATTGGAATCAATAGCTCCTGAAATGGGCCTGCACTGGAGTATTGGATTCCATTCCAGAATGGCAGAGTCAAATTTCAAACCGAGCCAAAACTATCTGAACTCAACTCCAAATCTGACTGATTACGTTCTGCCAATTCTCAGCTGTTGGATGGAACACAGAATCTTGGGGATGGAGACACTTAAAATACCAGTCTGGCCCATCTCTCATTCATTAGGCAGCTGCAGAAAACCACAAGACTATTAGCAGCATTGGCTATTTCATTTCTTGGCTGAAGAATAGTAACAAGTGCTACTATAACTGAACAGAAGCAGGGAGCCTTGTTTCAAACAATTAAAGGATTAGTTGTCTTGCTTAGGGAGACCACCATAGCTGTCCGAAAAACAATTAATTCCACCGAAGTTGCACATTAGTCAGTTTACCTGTCCCCACCACATGGCCCCACCTCTCTGTCAGAAATTTTGTTATAAAAGCACCGGTAGAATTGAACATCTTTTTCATAAAAGATGAAGTAACATCACATTAGGTTTTCTGTGACCACCACCACTCTCCGCCAGATATTACAGTGCAAGGGATAAATAAAATGATGACAATTCAGACACACTGTTCGTACAAAGTAGGACATATCTTCAGCAGTTGAAAAATGTGGTGCTGGAAAAACACAGCAGGCCAGGCAGCATCCGAGGAGCAGGAGAATCGATGTTTCGGGCGTTAGCCCTTCTTCAGCAGATCAACCTGCCCACCCACAAAGCTAATGCCTGACCCAGGTAATTTTCCAACCTCAGGGCTATGGAGGTTCTTCAAGTTTTGTTGGAAAGGTAACCTAGAGAGGGCACAATACCCTTATGTCAGTAGAAAATATACTTTCAAAATGCTGCTGAGGCATATTGGAAGTGTAGTAGGCACACTGACCATTTAAATTCTTGCTCTGGAACTTAAAGTCATGCTGCTCTTGTGGGAGCAACAAACTTGTTAAACAACCAACATTGCTATGGTGCAACAATTAGCAAATATGGAAAAGCCTCACCCCCCGCCCCATTTCCTAACTCTTAATGAAAGCTGATGAATTATGACAGCTTCCAATTGCACAGCTAGGAAGCTATTAATAATAAATTACTTATTCTATATAAAATAACATCACTGCAATTCCTGAAATCTCCTTGAATCATGTACTCTTAGTTGTGCAATGAAATTTCTTTCAACTGCAGGCATTTGCTACTGAATTTTCTTCTAAATTGATTTATTTCTCTTTATATTTGAATTCAATTTTCTAGGAGTCTGGCTCCATTCATAATTGTTTTTTAAAAAGATTTCACACTTCCCTCTGAGAAAAAAAATTATCCACCCCCTCAGCTGCACTAATTTGTGCACAGCTGTATGAGTTAAACAACCAAGTGGCAAAATCAACTTTTTCCAAGTTGAGACTGGAGCTGGCTCTGTTGATTTAACTATCTATTCTTTCAGGTGGGAGTAAGGAGAATCACATCATTAAAAAGGTAAGCTGTTTTGTCAGTGTTTAAACTCTACTCTGTCCCACATGTGGCATCCCAATTCTCTTGAAGAAGCTAACAAAATTACACAGAGAACAGCGAAGAAAGAATGCAAATGGATTCATGACTTCAAAGCACATGTATTTACCAACTGAAAAACAGCATAACTCCAAGTGATTTATTTCTTACCCAGCATCAGAAATTGCTTGAACAAAAATATTAAATTGCCCCTTTGTCAATGAATCAGTTAACTGCTAGATTAAGTCATCTTAATTGGTGTAAGTATAAATACCCAGAGTGCCGTACAGATTTCAACATGAATTTCCTTCTGCATTCTCCTGATGAAGCAGATGGAATCTTAGAATCCTTACAGTGCAGATAGAGGCCATTTGACCTACACCGAACCTCTGAATAGCATCCCACCTAGACTCACACATTCCCCCCTATCCCTGTAACTTTGCATTTCTCATGGTTAATCCAGCCTGCACATCCTTGGACACTATGGACAATTTAGCATCACTAATCCTGCTACCTGCACATCTTTAGACTGTGGGAGGAAACCACGGGTTACACACATAGACACGGGGAGAATGCCTGTATATAATTTGCATAATCACGCAAGGATGGAATCGAACCCAGCTCCCTGACACTGTGACACAGCAGTGCTTAACCACTGAGCCACACAGTGTTGGCCAAACAAAATAGACTGTCGTCAGGTGAGAAACACTTGCATAAAAGTTGGTACTCTAGCAGTATCTCAGGCAACTGGCCATGAACCAAATGAGCCAACACAATTGGTATTAACTGGATATTTAACTGTGGAGATGTCAAAACCAACCTCATTGATCAAACATCTGTATATATGCATGCACACATAAATTTTCTAGCATCATCATTGAAATGCAATCAATAGCTAAACCACAAATTTTATCTGTTCCTCAAGCACAGTAATATTAAGGCCAATTGTGGAAACCCAACAGAGATCAAATAACTCAGGACAGACTTGGGTTTTCAAATGGATCAGTAGAACTTAGAACATCATTTTATAATTCTATAAGGGTAAATCCAGTAGTCTTGTGCTTTCAATATCAATATGAGAAACACAAACAACATGTTATCTTGCATATCTCACAACAAAAGTTAGGGAAGTCTGTTCTTCAAAAATAAAGCAAAATGATTACATAAATGTATTTAGCATAATCACAAAATTCATATAATTCTAGTTGTGGTCTGCCAGAGTGCCAAGCATCTGTTGAAGAAAGTTCCAGAAACTTAGGTACCATTATATTGTGTAGAAAAAGAACTGGACCTCTGACCAACACAATTTTATGTAGGAGGTTGTGGGGTGATCATACAGAGGTTTATAAAATCATGACAGGCATAGTAAAGCGAATACCAAGGGTCTTTTGCCTCGGGTGGGGGAGGTCAAAACTAGGAGGCATATTTTTAAGGTGAGAGCAGAAAGATTTAAAAAAAACGATGTGAGGTGCAACTTTTTTTACATAGTTTGTGCATGGAATGAACTGCCAGAGGAAGTGGTGGATGCAGGTACTGTTACAACATTTAAAAGACATTTGGATAAGTACATGAATAGGAAAGATTTGGAGAGATATGGGCCAAGTGCAGGCAAGTGGTACTGGGTTGCTTTGGGAACATGGTTGATATGAACTGGTTGGACCAAAGTAGGCACACTGGCCATTTAAATTCTCCATGCTGTATGACTCTATGATTATGATTCCATAAGTAGTATCTGCAGCATATACAGCATCAATTATAACTCTTTGAACAAATACAAAAAAAATTATAAAAATATCAGCTGCTGAGCAACAATATAATAGGAAGCATATCCAAGTGACTGTGCTAAGAAATAGGCTAGACAATTGGCTAGACAACCTCCGCATACAACGTATCATCCGACGTCATTTCCGCCACCTCCAAACGGACCCCACCACCAAGGATATATTTCCCTCCCCTCCCCTATCAGCGTTCCGCAAGGACCACTCCCTTCGTGACTCCCTCGTCAGATCCACACCCCCACCAACCCAACCTCCACCCCCAGCACTTTCCCCTGCAACCGCAGGAAATGTAAAACTTGCGCCCACACCTCCACACTCACTTCCCTCCAAGGCCCCAAGGGATCCTTCCATATCCGCCACAAGTTCACCTGTACCTCCACACACATCATCTATTGCATCCGCTGCACCCAATGTGGCCTCCTCTATATTGGGGAGACAGGCCGCTTACTTGCGGAACGCTTCAGAGAACACCTCCGGGCCGCCCGGACCAACCAACCCAACCACCCCGTGGCTCAACACTTTAACTCTCCCTCCCACTCCACCGAGGACATGCAGGTCCTTGGACTTCTCCACCGGCAGAACATAACAACACGACGGCTGGAGGAGGAGCGCCTCATCTTCCGCCTGGGAACCCTCCAACCACAAGGTATGAATTCAGATTTCTCCAGTTTCCTCATTTCCCCTCCCCCCACCTTGTCTCAGTCGGTTCCCTCAACTCAGCACCGCCCTCCTAACCTGCAATCTCCTTCCTGACCTCTCCGCCCCCACCCCACTCCGGCCTATCACCCTCACCTTGACCTCCTTCCACCTATCCCATCTCCATCGCCCCTCCCCCAAGTCCCTCCTCCCTACCTTTTATCTTAGCCTGCTTGGCTACTCTCTCTCATTCCTGATGAAGGGCTTATGCTCGAAACTTCGAATTCCCTATTCCTGAGATGCTGCCTGGCCTGCTGTGCTTTGACCAGCAACACATTTTCAGCTGTGATCTCCAGCATCTGCAGACCTCATTTTTTACTAGACAATCGATTGTTCAACTACTATATATGCAAAATCCCTTCTCCATAAAGTTAATGCCAACCAACAAAGAGTATTTGACAAGCTTACTAACCCAACAAACTCCAGAGTGCAGATGTTCTGGTAAAATGTTTATCATTACAGTTTGATTCATACACAGCAAATATTGACTGGGCCAACTGTCAAGATCAAGGGTCTACACATAAATATATTTAATATAAATGCATGATATGCAGTTACAACAATGACCATTTAAATATATGACTTAATAGTTAAATTTAATAAGATACATTGCATTTATAATACAACAACTCAGATTAAAACTTTTAACCGGAATTGACTGATATGGCAGCAAGTCAACCATTAGGATTACTTGAACACATCAATTTCCATGTCTCATTGTAAAAGTTCATGGCAACTCCTGCTTGACCCCCGCTGGAATAAGACTGGTGGGTAAGATTGCATAGCAATAAACAATCACTGGTAATCCATAGAAATGCACCCCAATATAAGACTAGTGATTAGAAGGTGAATGTGTTCTGAGTGTGAACCAACACCAAAATGGAAAGTAGTAGTGAAACTCTAAGACTTCAAGAAATCCTCCTGCCTCTCTTGGCCAACAAGAAAACCATCACACTTATTTTGACAACCTTTTGACTACAATAGGTCACTGTATCCCAATTTTTGCACCTACAACGAACATTGATGACAACCCGGGCTGGAAGATCAACTGTGTCCCAAACTAGACCCTGAAACGATACAGAATGTAAATAAAGCAAGAAACTCAAGTAGCATGTTGTCATAATTTTAATCCATTCTCGATAAACATTGATTAAAGTTTAGGTTAATTTAACTGCAATACTGTATTCAAATAACCTGCTTCATTTTTTTTTAAACCTTCGGAACAATAGGATAACGTCAGATGATGAATGGTGGACTTACCAATGGAGCCCAATATGTATACAGGGCGCCAAGTCGCAAATCTGGTACAAACTGGGAACACGCCAACAGCAGGAAGTAAAGATTAAAGAAATACTTAAACTGGTTAAAAAGTACCTAAACAAGAGAGAAAGACAGAAAAAAATGGGTTGAATTCTAAATGAAAGAATGAGTTTCGTATACTGGAGAACAAGTCAATTTCAAAACAACATAACATACAAAACTGTTTTAATATAATGTGTTTGATTAATTATCCTCAACTTCCTTTGACCTCAAAAATGATCTTTCAATAACATCTTAGGAGAAAGTATTGAAACACCACACTCTCCCCAAGGATGGAATTAACAGGAATATTTGATGTGAAGCAAATATTTTGTTTTAGGTACATGTGGTAAATTGCAAGCAAATTGTATTTGAAATAGTTTGCTTTCTTTATAATTCAACTTTATTCTCAAAGACCTTCACATAATCACAGTTGTTTATTTAACCAGCATAAACAGGCAGCAGTAATAAAATATAATTGCTTTCCTTTCCTTGCATTATGAAACTGCAGGGAGGAGAAAGTGAGGACTGCAGATGCTGGAGATCAGAGTCAAGAGTGTGGTGCTGGAAAAGCACTACAGGTCAGGCAGCACCTGAGGAGCAGAAAAATCAACTTTTCACAAGCTTCATTCCTGATGAAGGGCTAATGCCCGAAACATCAATTCTCCTGCTCCTCAGATGCTGCCTGACCTGCTGTGCTTTTCCAACACCAGACTCTCCAATGTGAAACTGCACTCAGGTACTTAAGAATCGTAACCTGATTAGATTAGACTTACAGTGTGGAAACAGGCCCTTCGGCCCAACAAGTCCACACCGACCCGCCGAAGCGCAACCCACCCATACCCCTACATTTACCCCTTACCTAACACTACGGGCAATTTAACATGGCCAATTCACCTGACCCGCACATCTTTGGACTGTGGGAGGAAACCGGAGCACCCGGAGGAAACCCATGCAGACACGGGGAGAACGTGCAAACTCCACACAGTCAGTCGCCTGAGTCGGGAATTGAACCCAGGTCCCTGGCGCTGTGAGGCAGCAGTGCTAACCACTGTGCCACCGTGCTGCCCAAACATAAGCTAACACTATCCTACTGTCCTAATTAAAACAGGAAATACCAGGTGACTGTGCATTACATCAATAAAAGATTCTGAGCTTCAGTCTCAATAAGCTCAAAGGTGAGTGCAGCAAGAGAGCGGTGAAAAACTGCACAAGATGTCATGTCTGCTGTCAACTCTTTATAACAATTTGTATTGGAATCTTGGGAACCTTCAGCTAAAATACTGACTGACAGAAAATCCTGCTGAAAACAACCACCTACATGCAAGTACAAATTATTTTAGCACTGAGGAATTATGGTTTTCAGGTCTATTAAGGTAACAGCTGCTATCTGACACAGAACAAAAGAACTACCAGGTAATGGGCTCTAACATTTTGTGCCACATTTACACAAGAAACTTTACACAAGAAACTCTCGACCTTAATGCCACATTTTAATGCATTTGCCCTTCTCAGTAGGTAAAGCAAGGTAAGGGAAGTAGTAAGCTTAATTAAATGTGTCCACACACAAACAACCAACTGAATGTTGTGCACTCATAGAAATAGGCCACTTGACAATCCCCTTATTTAAGGGGGTGTAAAGGGACTCGAAGGAAATCTGAGTAGGCTCATTTAAGCAAAGTAGCTATTGCAAGAGTTGAATTGCCTGATACATGTGAGTTAACAGCAACATTCCAAATCATTAACTGATACATGCACAAATTCATGCATAGGTATTTGCACAATCCAAAAGAAACACAAATCGAATATGTATTTCTTTATGGGTGACTTCAAACAGTTTCAATGATTGTCATTCATTATTCATTTAACAAATGAGATTCACCAAACACACACCCCAGGAAGAAAGGTGAAGAAGTTGTATTTTTGATTATTGATAACATTCCGTGGGTATTTATGATCTCGCTTCTCTGGATGTCCAAGCCACACTGTGCGCGGTTTAAAATCCCTTCCTCTGCAGCACCAGCCACAGCATCTGTTGAAAAAAATATATATTTAGAGCATGTACTGCTGAATGAAAATACTGATATTGTGCATCAAAGACTTAGTTTTCAGGGCAATCACTGTCATTTTACATGATGTTGCTATATATTGTTTCATTCACCTCCTGGTTAGTGAATATTGTGCTTTTACTGAGATTAGTGCAGAATAAGTATAAATAACAAGTTTGCATCTAATTAAAATGTATGCATAGCTTTTCCCATGAATAAAACAGTGAATCCGGCAAAATGTTTGCATGTACTGAGTTCAATACTTTTGTTAACATTTCTGATTCATTAAAACCCTTAGGAAAGTGACATTTAGTTCTCATTTTACACCTTATGTAAAAAAGTCTTTGTCTTTGTTTCCCAAAACAATTCATGTTATACAAATTATCAAGTATTAGCAATATAGATCCTTAAAGTAACTGAAAAGAAAATTGTTTCTTAACTATTGTTTGACAAATTGAATACTATCTACAAATTAAAGCAAACTGCAACAATTTTGTGACCACCTTAGCATCTGAAGAAATTGCATAAACCATCTACCTTCTCTGGTGAGCTGAAAAACCTGGAGCAATTCAAGGAACAACAGGGGAGTTCTGGTATATTGGCAAATATTTATCCCTCAGTCAGCCATTTCATGTCAGTGCTGCTTCTGACATAGTTGTCGGGTGGGCCTACATTGACTACACTTCATGGATGATTAATAGCCTCTGACAACCTAAGCCAGGTGGGATACACAAACTCAGGTGCATAGGAATACAGAACTGGGTAATGAGAAATTGGTTTTCATAGAGTCATAGAGATGTACAGCACGGAAACAGACCCTTTGGTCCGACCTGTCCATGCTGACCAGATACCTCAACCCAATCTAGTCCCACCTGCCAGCATCCGGTCCATATCCCTCCAAACCCTTCCTATTCATATACCTATCCAAATGCCTTTTAACTGTTGCAATTGTACCAGCCTCCACCACATCCTCTGGCAGCTCATTCCATATCCGCACCACCGTGTGAAAAAGTTGCCCCTTAGGTCTCTCTTATATCTTTCCCCTCTCACCCTAAATCTATGTCCTCTAGTTCTGGACTCCCCGACCCCAGGGAAAAGACTGTGCCTATTTGTCATATCCATGCCCCTTAATTTTGTAAACGTCTTATAAGGTCACCCCTCAGCCTCCAATGCTCCAGGGAAAACAGCACCAGCCTGTTCAGCCTCTCCCTATAGCTCAAATCCTCCAACCCTGGCAATATCCTTGTACATCTTTTCTGAACCCTTTCAAGATTCACAACATCTTTCTGATAGGAAGGAGACCAGAATTGCATGCAATATTCCAACAGTGGCCTAACCAATGTCCTGCACAGCCGCAACATGACCTCCCAACTCCTGTACTCAATACTCTGACCAATAAAGGAAAGCTTACCAAACGCCTTCTTCACTATCCTATTCAAGGGGAAGGAGAGGAAGCAGCAAAAGAAGTGAAACAGATTGCCTTAATTTCAACTGGAAAGCAATATGCGTATTTCTCATACTTATTGTTGAACATTAGTGGCACAGGAGAAACAAGTCAAAGACAACAGTTAATAGAAGAAAAAAAAAGAAGCAGACTGTATTTTCATTCTCCATAATGATGTTGGATAGTGATTGGTTTTGACAGCAAAACCAGGGCTTGGTACCTAATGAATGAAGGATATTTAGAAATTGTAGAATGCTTCTATGACAATCTCTGGAACAAAATGTTATACAGCGAATGAGCGTTAAGTCTGTTTTAGCTCTGGTGTTGTGTAATGCACCAAGGCTAATTAGTAAAAGATCCACAGGAAATAATACTCTTGATTCTGATAGTTCAGTCACAACAAGACTCTTTAATAATAATAATCAAAGCAAATTCCATAGATATAAAGAGTGAGATTGTTAAGATTTAACAAACACATTTTTAAAATAAACCTTAGGATCTGATAGCTGTACAGACAGTGGCTACAAAATTCCCTAGAGTCTGAAATGATCTCAGGAGATTTAAAATATTCATGTTTGGTGTACTCAAAGGAATACAAGTTAACACTTGGGTAGAGCAAACAATTAAGAAAACAAATGCCACATTGATCTTCATTGGAAGAAAACTTGATGACCAGAATAAATAAGTCTAGCTACAGAGCATATTCATTAGGACTGGTGTATGCAATTTTGTTCTACTTAAACAAGGGTATACCAGCACTGAAGGCAGTGTAGCAAAGCTCATTTGATCATTTCCCGAGATGAGAAGGACATCCTTTGACAAGATGTTTAATGAATGGGTCAACATTTCAACATTCTTTGCAGTTTGGATAAATAGATGTGATTCAATTGAAACATTCAAGATTGTGAAGTGGCTTGACAGGATATATATAGAGTAAATCACCAACTTTAAAGTGGAATGACTTAAAAAGGAATAACTAAAGACAATTTAGTAATCCTGAGCCCGAGGTAGGTGCAGTACTGGCAGCAACCATATCCTTGCCAGAGGCACTGAGCAGTGAAAAGCTGCCAATCTGATTGTCTAACATCTCTCAGTGAGTGAGCCTTTCGCCCTGGGGTCTGTGATGCTAGGGCACTGCACTGCACTGCCCTGTTAAGTGGTATTTATCTCTGCAAACTTTCTCAAAAGGAGAAAACACAGGGTATTTGCAGTCTCTACAGCTGACAGGAAGATATCCATCATCTCCATTAAGTACTGTCCAAGCTCAATGGTGCTATGTCTCAGGAACTTGCAGTTTTACTTTGTTGAGTTCTAATAACACTGCTACACACAACTCTGATTTGTATTTAAGTTCTCATATGGAGTAAGAAGCAAGACCTTAGTGGGATAACTTGTGTCTTTTCTATTAAACAAACATCCATTGTACTTATAAAGGTTTATTGTTTGAACATTTAAATATCATGATGATGATGATGACGACAACAATGCTATCTGACTGGTAAGAAAAGAAAGTTAGAGAGAGACTCGGCCAACACAGGAAAGTTGTGCATGAAAGATTATTCTTCCTTCCACTAATTCATCACATATATATTAAAATTGATGCCAGTACACCAGTATAAAATGAAGAATGCCATTTTTTAAATAGTGAATCCATCAAACAATTGTACTTCACCCAATATCAGGCAAAGATCATTTGCTTCAGTTTAGCCTATGATGTTCAATAGAACTGGGTCTACATAAACATAAAATAAACTATTCATTTTGCAAGATTCATGTTGGTGCTCATTTCAAAAGCACCAATCAAAAGGTTGCTGGATTAGGAAATGCATATGCATAGAACACATAACACAGGCAGAATTAAAAGAAATTCTTCCCTTCCAGCTACTGGAACTGAACAAAACAAAACTATACCCATTATTGATTAGGTAAAAACAAGGACTGCAGATGCTAGAAACCAGAGTTTAGATCAGAGTTGTGCTGGAAAAGCACAGCAGGTCAAGCAGCAGGAAATTCGACATTTCAGGCAAAAGCCCTTCATCAGGAATAGAGGCAGGGTGCCTGCAGAGTGGAGAGATAAATAAGAGGGGAGTGGGGAGAAAGTTGCATAGAGTACAATAGGTGAATGGGGGTAGGGATGGAGGTAATAGGTCAGAGAGGAGGGTGGGGGAAGGTAGCAAAGAGTACAATGGGTAAATGACGGTGTGCTTGAAGGTGATAGGTCACAGAGGAGGGTGGAGTGGATAGATGGAAAGGAAGATAGGTAGGTAGGATAGGTCACGTGGACGGTGCTGAGCTGGAAGGTTGGAACGGGGGTGATGTGGGGAAAGGGGAAATGAGAAAACTGGTGAAGTCCACATTGATGCCCTGGTGTTGAAGTGTTCTGAGGTGGAAGAGGAGGTGTTCTTCCTCCAGGCGTCGGGTGGCGAAGGAGCGGCGGTGGAGGCGACCCAGGATCTGCATGGCCTTGGCAGAGTCGGAAGGGGAGTTGAAATGTTGGTCCACAGGGTAGTGTGGTTGATTGGTGCGGGTGTCCCGGAGACGTTCCCTAAAGTGCTCTGCTAGGAGGCATCCAGTCTCCCCAATGTAGAGAAGACCGCATTGGGAGCAACGGATACAATAAATGACATTGGTAGATATGCAGGTAAAACTTTGCTACCTTCCCCCACCCTCTTCTCTGACCTATCACCTCCATCCCTACCCCCCATTCATCTATTGTAATCTATATTACTTTCTCCCCACCCTCACCCCCTTTTTTATTTATCTCTCCACTCTGCAGGCACTCTGCCTCTATTCCTGATGAAGGGGTTTTGTCCGAAACGTCGATTTTCCTCTCCTTGGATGCTGCCTGACGTGCTGTGCTTTTCCAGCACCACTCTAATCTATACCCATTATTGCTAACTGACACAGTCACTTAACATACTTTCTAAACATAATGTGCTCAGCATATAATTTTTTAAAATGATCATTAAAAGGCTGCTAAAGGTCAAATGACCCATACAATTTCTTCAGCATTTATGTATGGACTCTGAAGCATTTCCACACCTTGCAAAGTTGCTAACTGAATGGCCATGAACAAGTCCTTTGAATGGACAAAAGAAAAAAAAGTTTTGAAATTCACATCTATTGTTTGTGGATTAACCAAAACTCAAAATCTGTGGACTCTGAAATTCACTGTCTCCAAGTCGGAGTTCTAACAAGAAAGCACGGTGGCTCAGTGGTTAGCACTGCTGCCTCACAGCGCCAGGGTGCTGGGTTCAATTCCCACCTGTCTGTGTGGAGTTTGCACATTCTCCCTGTATCTGCGTGGGTTTCCTCCCACAATCCAAAGATGTGCAGGTCAGGCGAATTGGTCATGCTAAATTGCCCACAGTATTAGTCAGAGTAAATATAGGGGAATAGGTTTGGGTGGGTTTCTCTTTGGAGGGGCGGTGTGGACTTGTTGGGCCGAAGGGCCCATTTCCACACTGTAGAGAATCTAATCTTTAAAAAAAACTCGTTAAATTGTAAGCAGATGTGGATGGTCACCATCCATCTCTCACTGCACAGTGATGCTTTTGAACTTCACATAATTCTGGGTAGGCAACAGGAAGGGTTTATTGGACCAAAACTGATCACAACAATAAACTTGATTAATCCCAATAACAGGAAGATACCAATCAATCTGCAAGCAACACAGCAAGAAGCAACTGCAAAGGCAGTAACATCTGGGCTTTAAAACCACAAGCACTGTGAGGGCTCTGAACTTCTTCCTTTTCAAGTCTACCAAGCCAGAAAACTGGTCTCTCCATAACAAGAAATGAAGACGACTCAGTGCCCAGGCAAAAATCGCACCTCTTTGAGGAATTCTGAAATAATCCTGATATATGACTCATAGCAAAACACACAGACTAACCTGCAAGATCAGAAATGTCTTTTTTTACCAGGCCTGAAACCTCTGTTTCTCCCCAGAGTTCCTTCGTTTGTATCTTTGTATTCACTTTAATGGTATTTTTCTTCTGCTTAATACATACGTGAAGTGAATGAGTGACAGGTCATCAGATATTCAGGACAAGTGCATGAATAAATAATCCTTTTTGTTTAAAATCCACACAACAAAAAAAAATCACAGCTGATTTTTCAGACTTACTCTACGTTCAGGGGTTAATAAACATATACACCTTCCTTTTCAAAAAGATACTGATTATGTACAGTGACAAAATTGCTCTCCGTAACACTGATAGTAATGACTCCAGAGCTCCAGTAGGCAGTGATGTGCCATTTGGATATCAGAATTTTTAAAACACTAATGTCTTGATGTTGCCTTAACTAATGTATACAACCATAGGATACCATTAAATTAGCATAAGTAAGTAACATTTTATCTGCATTAACTCTATATTTGAAAAGATTGAACAGTTTTAAGCATACACTGGCAAAGGAAAAACAATAAACCACATACATAGTTCGTTAAATTCTTGTGATTTAAATTGACCTACTAGAATTGATTTTGTTTTAAATTAGGTTCTCTCATTACCTCACAACCTTTGGATGAAAAATACTCAGATGACAAAATATCCGGTTAAACCTGAAGAGCTTTACAAATCTCATTATACAGCCTCCTGATAGGGCAACGTCTATACCAAACAAGACATGCCTGCATTTTATTGCTGGAACTACATATGGTGAGTTGTACAGGGACAATTGCAATCTATGCGTACACAAATATTTGAAATAATGTGCATTGAACACAAAGGAAATGGACTTCTGCAACATCCCAGCTGCAATATTGAAGATATGGTTAAGAAGCAACCACACCCTTAATTAGGCTCCAGTACAGCTATTCTACTGGTATCTGCCTGATATGAAAAATCGTCCTATGCACACAAAGCAGATAAATCTAATCCAATCCATGACTGTCCCATCAATCTCCGTCATCAGCAAAGCTGTGTTGCTGGCAGTGCTATCAAGCAGTGCATATACCTTCTAACCAATGCACAGTTTGCACTGGTGACAGTGTCACTCTTCACAGCATAGTCTAACGTGGACTAAAGAGCTGAAATTTAAAAGAAACATTGGAAATGCACAGCAGCTCAGACAGAACTGTGAAGAAAAACAGAGTTAATAGGCAGAATCTTGTTGAGGTGTCAGGAGTCTTCCTTGCTGTCGGGAAAGCGCTGATAAATGACCTACACTGCCATATTTTAGGAATGCCAATTGGGCAGTGAGAATGCCACCAATGGGTGTTCCCCTGGAATCAAGGCCCAGGATGGTCTTGCCCACTGAAAACTGCTGGCCAATCAAGTGAGGAGGGCAGCAAGGGTGGGAGTGAATGCTCTTAGCAGAGTGCTCCCTCCCCACCCAAAATTCAGTTCCTCGATGGAGCAGTGGGTTTTTGATCACAGAAACACAGGGGTCAGGGATCCATGGGAACATGGCTACCTGCGAGTTTCCTTCCAAACTACATCCTATCCTGCTCTGGACTTAAATCACTGTCATGAAGCCAAAATCCTGGAAACCCCTTCTTCAGTGTTGCAGACATACTTACACTGCAGTGACTACAGTGGTTCAAGGTGACAGTTCACCACTACCTTCTCAAGGACAATGGCAAAAAAAAATGCTGGCTTTCAAAGAGATGTCCACATCTGTTAACTAATGATGCTGTGGATAAAAATTGTTATATTAATATGTTAACATTTGAGTTTCTTTATTATTACGGGCAATATTTTCAACTCCAGATTTCTCTAACTGATGAGTCTCAAACTATTGTTTTCAGAACTAATGTTTAATTATACTGTAGCTACAAACTTCCAGTTACTAGCTGTGGTGCTATTATACAAACAGCAATACCTTGGTTATTTGTTCTGTTATGAACCTTTTTTTTGCCTATGAGAGTTATTAATTGTATTCTTCAAGTTGGTCACAGTATACAATGCGTTACATTTCTGCAGTAGGCATCCATTCCAGATCAGCTGATGAGCAAGTTAGATATTGCAACCAACTTTGAAGGAAACACATCTAAACTTACTGAGCAATGTGACTGGAGTAGATCAAATATTCTGTGAGGCTATTGACAGTAAATTTATTTGCAGCAGCCCTAGTAAAGTAATCACTATTCAGGGTCCTGGAAATGGCTGACTGTAAAATCTAGTTTGAGTGATACAGTTTTAATATTGTGATCGCTCCAATCAATCGCTCCACCGCCCCGTGGCCCAATATTTCAACTCCCCATCCCACTCTGCCGAGGACATGCAGATCCTGGGCCTCCTCCCCGCCGGTCCCTCACCACCCGACACCTGGAGGAAGAAGGCCTCATCTTCCGCCTCGGAACACTTCAACCCAGGGCATCAATGTGGACTTCACCAGTTTCCTCATTTCCTACCCCTTCCCTGCCCCCCACCTCCTTACCTCAGTTCTAACCTTCCAGCTCAGCACCGTCCCCATGACCTGTCCTACCTGCCAATCTTCCTTCCCACCTATCCACTCCACCCTCCTCTCTGACCTATCATCTCCATCCCCACCCCCATTCACCTATTGTACTCTTTGCTACCTTCTCCCCAGCAGTCCCCCCACCCACCCCACCTCCATTTCTCTCTCTCTACTCCGGAGGCTTCCTGCCTCTATTCCTGATGAAGGGCTTTTGCCCAAAACGTCAATTTTCCTGGTCCTCAGATACTGCCTGACCTGCTGTGCTTTTTAAGCAGCACTCTGACCTAAGCTCTGGTTTTCAGCACCTGCAGTCCCCACTCTTGCCTCTTTCAATCATATGCCTGCTCCTCAATATCTTCAAAAAAAAGGCCATGAAAACACCTGGTAAAACCAAGACCGATTGGAATCCTTGCAAATTTTATTCAATATGAAGTTGAAAATACATAGCAATAGTGAGGATAATGTACAGGCTTTTCTCCATAATGGACTGGCCAGTCCTTGACCAAAATGACAAACTCCTTATCAATATACTGACTCATTTTTCTTTTGGAGTCCATGGGAAATGTATTGAGTGTGCAGTAATATAAAGGGAGTGAATTGTATGTTATCTTCCCAGGGATGATCAGGCTGATATATGTGCAGCTTGAAGAGAACATCGCCAATAACTACCTTGCAGAATGGTTTGAAAGGTGGCTATAAATGTGGCAACTTTCGAGAGATCTGATTCTATTGCTGAAGTCACAATTGATGCTATTTTTACAAGGTCTCTGTTCACATGTATAAACATCCCTACAAGATCAGTGTAATGTGTTTATCAACAGTTGAAATGGACTGACAATGTCTATTGCTTAGAATCTTCAGCAAAATGTTCCTAAAGTCCATTTTATACAAATTTTGTTTTTTTTTAAAACAGTGACGACACTTTGATTTAAAATGAAAACATTTTTAAAAATGATTCATCAAATTTCTGAGCATGGCCTGTACTCTCATACCATTCACACACAGGACTTGAAATCATTCAGTTGTGAAGTAACTCCCACGTTTTACTGCCACTTCATACAGGAAGATCCCCAACATTTATGTTTAATGTTTGCAATAAAATTCTGATTTATAAATGGACAGGGCACGATTTCCTTTTTTTTTTAAAAAGTGTTTGTAGGTATGCTGGGTGGCAACTGACATGACACTCCAACTCTGTAAGGATTCAACCTATAGAGCATCACTCAGCTCTTTGTCATCATAACGCAAGTCTCGACATTGCCTGGCAGTTTCTGGTGACCCAGGACACCACAGGTTTCTGAGTCTTAAGAACGTCTGGTCAAGAGCTGCACCTCAGGGAGATACTGCAGCAAGAAAGTAACTAATTTTAATGCTCTCCTTAGGAAGTGGGATTCACAAGAATAAGGACAGACCAGGGAGGGCGGAGTCAAAGATGAGGTTGGTGGGGTTTGCTTTCAGAGCCTTGCTACCCCCCTGCCCTCCCAATTCAAGCCTCCAATTACCCCTGGATTGAGGAAATTGGAGGTCCAACCTCACCAACCACGCAGGCACTTTGCCCTGGTTTTGGGCAACTAGCCACCATTCTAATTGGCTGAGAAGGCAGGAAAGTAGGAAGGCAGTAAAGCAAAAGCCCTGATTGGCCATGAACTGACTACTTAAGGGTGTTAATTGGTGGCAGGTCAAGAAAGTTACCAGTGGATCTTCTCAGCCAGAACTTAACTAGTGAGGTAGCAAGAAGGGACTGAGTATCTCATTCAGGTCAATCTATCCCATTTATTTCACTGACATTTCACCTCCAGGTAGGAGAAAAACAGTGATCAGATTCTAATTCTCTTCAATTTGTAGTGCAAGCAATGACATATACTACATGAACAATTCAACGTCAATTTGCTGGTTACATTGCCTTGGAGATTGCGTGATGTTCATAATTTATTCTCAACTATTCCTCAAAGTAGAAAACTAAAAGTCTCAACCCACAGTGGCTAAAACTCTCAAATTTATTTCCAAGTTAATTTTACAAAAGAATCAAAGAATAGAGCACGATACCAATTTAGCAGATAAGTAAACAAAACAATTAAGAAATTGTTCAATAGGGATTCAAATATAACCTTTCAGAACTTTAATGCTGGAAATAGAATCATAGAGATGCACTGCATGGAAGCAGACCCTCTAACTCGTGGGGCTAAGGCCAGGGATCAGTATTGGAGCCTCAACTGTGTAGAACCTATAACAATGACGTTAATGAGTGACTAAATATATGGTCATTAAATTTGGTGATATCAGCAAGATAGGTTAAAAAAAAAATTGTTAAGAGACGATATAATGTCTGTAAAGGTATAAGGATAGCCTAAGTAACTTTACAAAAAAATTGGCAGATAGGGTATAATGTCCATTTTTGCAGCATGACAGAGAAATGGTATACTATGTAAATTGACAGAGATTGTAGAACTCAGAAATTGAGGGGCTTCTAGGTGTCCTGTGTATGAATCACAAACCATTAGTTTTTAGGTACAGCAAAATGATTCAGACAACAAATGAATGTCAGGCTATTGAGTCCATCACGGGTCATGACCCGACCTTTGGACATTAGGCTATTGTGTCTACAATCTCATTATTTGGTGACCTCCCCACTCCAGCCTCCAAGCTCACAGTGCCCCTCATTCACACACAGCCTACTTCTACCTCTTAAAATCGATAAACTGGACTGCCTGGTTAGACCCATTGTTTCTGCCCATTCCTGCCCCACAGAACTTCTCTCTTCTTACCTCAACTCGATACTTTTTTCTAGCTTTGGCCAGTCCATTCCTACTTACATCCACAATTCTTCTGATTCAGTCAACTTCATAATTTCCAGCTTGTGGGCTCCAGCCACCTCCTCTTTACTATGGCCGTGTAAACCTTTTGCACACCCATTCCCCCATCAGGACGGTCTCAGGACTTTCTGCTTCTTGCTGGAAAAAAAGGCCTGAACTGTCCCCATCCACCACCGGTCTCCTCCATCTGGCCAAGCTCATCTTCACCCTGAACAACTTCTCCTTTAACTCCTCTCACTTTCTTCAGATCAAAGGGATGGCCATGGGTACCCACATGGGCCTTGCTTATGCCAGTTTCCTTGTGGGATTTGTGGAACATTCCTCTTCCAATACTATTCAGGTATCTCCCCACAACCCTTTCTTTGATATCAGCAGTGCTGCTACCCTCTGCAATTTCCCAATTCCAAAAATAGATCAATTTTATTATTAATCAATTTTGCTTCCAATCTCCCATTTACCTGATCTATCTCAGACTCCTCCCTTCCCTTCCTCTACATCTGTTTTCATTTCTGGGGCTAGTGCACCAATATCCTCTATAAACCCACCAACTTCCACAGTTAACTGGATTATGCATCCTCATACCTTGCTACCTGTAAAGATTATACCATTCTCCTAGTTCTTCCATCTCTCCTATTGTTTCTATGATGCCACTACCAGATATATAGTCTCCTCTTCTTCCTTGTCAGCATTCCACAAGAACCATTCCCTCAAGTAATCCTGGTCCACCCCTCATCCACTCAATACCTCCCTATACCTGTGTAGCACTTCCCATGCAACTGTAGAAGTAAGACCTGCCCATTTACTTCCTCCCTATCCAAGGCTCCAGACATCTTCCAGGTGAAGCAACAATTTACTTCACTTCACTCAATCTAGTTTGCTGTATTTGCTGCTCACAATGTGATCTCCTTGACACTGGGGAGACAGAACATAGACTGGGCAATTGCTTTATGTTCCGTCTGCGGAAAAATGACCCCGAGCATCCAGTTGCTCCCTGATCAAGATTTGTCTTAGGCCTGCTGCTGCATTGTTCGAACAGGGCTTGGTGTAAACTGGGAGATTAGGGTCTCCTTTTCTGCTGGGGACACTCCAGCCTTCAGGACCCAATATCAAGTTCAATCATTTTAGACTTAGAACACCTTCTTCCAAGTCCTTTACTCAGCCACTGAGCCTCCCACAGCCAAGGCCGTCATAACATGAGCTGCTTTCAGCACAGCCAACACGTTTTCACCTAATCCCTACTATCAGCTTTTCTTTCTCCCTTGCTCACCATTATCCATTCCTTTATCTGCCCGACTGCTGTGCTCTCTCTCCAGGCTCCATCTACACCTGTCATTTCATTCCTCCCCATCATGCCTGATCCTATCTTCAGCATTTTTCCAGCTACAAATCAGTTTTGGACTCAAAACGTTGACTCTGCTTTCTCTCGACGGATGCTGCCAGATCTGCTGAGGTTCTCCAGCAATTTGGTTTTTATTTCAGGTTTCCAGGATCTGCAGCTCTTTATTGTTTTTCTTGATAAATGAACATTGGTGCTTATGGCAAGGGGAATGGGATACAAGACTGGGTATGTTTTACTGTGACAGTATAGTACCTTGGTGAGACCATAGTCTTTTTAATTTTGAAAGGATCGAATGGTATTAGAGTTCAGAGGAGGTTCGGCAGATACCTTCCTGGGTTGATGGACTTATCTGATGAGGAATAGGTGAATAGGTTGGGCCTATAACAATTAGAGTGTAGAAGAGTGAGAAATAATCTTATTGAACCATATTAGGTTGCTGATTGGACTGGAAAGGGTGGATGCCAGGAAGGTGTTTCTTCTTTTGAAAGAAACTAGAACTAGGGGACAAAATTTAGCAATAAGAAATCTTTCTTTTCAGTCAAACATGAAATGTTCTTTCTCTTAAAAAGGTCACGAGTCTGGGGAATTTCCTCACCAAAATGCAATGGAGACTTGGTGATTGAATACAGATATGTGCAAGGCCAAGTTAGGTAGATTCCTGATAATTGAGAGGTATGGGCAAACAGGAAAGTGGAACTCAGACTGCAATTAAAACAGCAACTATCTTCATGAATGAAGACGATGGTTCAAAGGCCAAGTGGTCTAATCCTGAGGCCCATGTTAAGGTCAGTATTCATTTCCTTCTTCAAATCCAGCTTCACACAAGTCCTAATAGTGACCAACACCTTCAGTGTTACACAATTGGGACTGTTTTTAGTTGCACCACAGCCAACGTATTCTTGCTTCATAGAATAACCGCGCACATACACTTTCCAACCTAAGTCACTGGATGACCATCAACAATGAAAATCGTGACTGGTTTTATCTTACCATTTCACCGTTTGTCAGAGGGAGACTTACTGCTCTTTGATTCAGTACAGCTGAGTACAAAAGACAGATCTAATGCAAACACTCTTCTTACTGGTATCACATTGGGTTAGTGTCCTTATCCTGCAGTGTACGTGCAAGTAATACGCAACATACCCATCCGTATAGGAATCATATCACAAGACCACGTCCACACAAGCATTACACTAGCTACAGTGGCACATGTCAGCTTTCTATTTTATAACTAAAGTTTGTTAAAAATGTCAAAACTACATAACCATCTATTAAGACAAACTATTTTTATAGATGGGTATTTGTTAGATTTACCATTAAACCAGGAGCTCTTATACCATGTATAGTATTAAAATATGCCAAAAGTTACACCCTTTCTTTATCGCCATCTCTGTTTTGTATGTAGAAATGGCATTTAATGGACACACCTCAGTGCAAATACAAATATAAAATATGAACAGAAACTGTTAAATGTTAGTGTTCAGAATTTTTCCCCTTATGAAAGTGACTTCTGAGGCTACCTTAACATCGTTAAAAGAAAAGCCAGCCGGTAATAAGCAAGCATATAATCAAGGCCCAATGTAAACAGTTTTATTTAAATGTGGAAACAAGCAACTGGGAGACAGAAGGAGGGGGAAGGTCAAAGAAAAGAAATGGAAAAGGGTGCAAGTTTCCCTCCCAAAGACAATGATTGACCAAAACAGGTAGACATTAAAATGTTAATTTTGAATGGAACACAACTAATCTAGCCTTTAGAAACCAAGAACATCAGGCCTTGTCAACACATACTTGGCTACTCCATAGGACCCATTGTTAGCCATTAACAGTCCCCATTAATAACTATTCACTCTTCTAACCAGAATATTATTCACTAATTTGCCTGTCTAACTGTTCTCCTCTCCCTTTGGGCTCTATCCCCACCTATCGTTTACTCCTTAACTCTCCTCCATCCTATCTTCTGCACAGAAACTGACATCTTCCTAGCTATCATCAATTCGGAGGTCACTGCTACCAGACCTGCTGAGCTTTTTCCAGCAATTTTGATTTTTCTTTCTAGCCTTTATCTGTTTTTAAAGCAGAGATAGTTGAATCTGCTAAAAAGTAGTAAATACAGAGGAATCTCAGTTATCTGGCATTTGATTATTCGATTATCTGGCAAGGTCCTGGTGCTTGGCTAAACTATGTTAGCCAGAATTCAACTATCCGGAATTTGATTAAGTGATCGAAATACTCCCCGGCCGTGTCCTTCAGATAATCAAGGTTTCTCTGTAAACTCTGGGGAAAGAGGGAGAGGTTTGTTTTTGATCTGCAAACATAATCCAACAGCTTTGCTGAGGTTTATTCAGGTGCCTGGGAAAAAATAATTGATGGTAATATGTAACAGCCAAGAGAAGACAAATCCAAGAAAAGGAAATTCTGTGTGTGGGTGAGGGTGAAGGTGTGTGAGAGAGAATGTGTGAGAGAGAGTGAGTGTGAGTCATCAGACATTAAAAAGGGAGGTGGTGGTACAGTGGTTCAAATTCCATCATGGAAGATGGTGAAATTAAAAGCTGATTGAAGGGTGATGATATAATCACTGTCGATTGTCATAGACACCCATCTAATTCACTAAGATCCTTCAGAGAAGGAAAATGGCTCCTTACCTGGTCTATGACTCAAGATCCATAGATACATAATTGACTCTTATTTCCCCCCTGGCCAACAGGGGATGGGCAAAGAAATACTGGTCTAGCCAGTGAAGCTATATCCTGTGAACAATGTTTTAAAATGTCACATTTAAAGTGACATTTAAATGTGTAATTACGTCTGGCACATTATTGGATAGCCTTAGAAATACACTGGAGAGCACAGGTCCTTGCCACGATGTATTAACTCAGCATTGCTACAATTATGCAGCTTTTCTTTAAGGTTTTTCCTTATCTGGTTAATGCTCTGTAACCACAAAGCTGAAAAAATAAAATTAAAATCTTCCATTTCACAGAGGAGGCTCAGGTCTGAAAATTCTGCTCACATTTCAACAGCTATGACAAAGTCCACCACAGCAATTCAACAAACCCACAACATTCTAAAATTTGGAGACACCGGTGTTGGACTGGGGTGTATACAGTTAAAAAAATCACACAGCATCAGGTTATAATTCAACAGGTTTACTCGGCTTTGTGCATGGGAAGTCATGTCTCACAAACTTGATTGAATTTTTTGAAGAAGTAACAAAGAAGATTGATAAGGGCAAAGCAGTAGATGTGATCTATATGGACTTCAGTAAGGCGTTCGACAAGGTTCCCTGTGAGAGACTGATTAGTAAGGTTAGATCTCATGGAATACAGGGAGAACTAGCCATGTGGATACAGAACTGGCTCAAAGGTAGAAGACAGAGGGTGGTGGTGGAGGGTTGTTTTTCAAACTGGAGGCCACAAGGATTGGTGCTGGGTCCTCTACTTTTTGTCATTTACATAAATGATTTGGATGTGAGCAGAAGAGGTACAGTTAGTAAATTTGCAGATGACACCAACATTGGAGGTGTAGTGGACAGCGAAGATTACAACAGGATCTGGACCAGATGGGCCAATGGGCTGAGAAGTGGCAGATGGTGTTTAATTCAGATAAATGCGAGGTGCTGCATTTTGGGAGAGCAAATCTTAGCAGGACTTATACACGTAATGGTAAGGTCCTAGGAAGTGTTGCTGAACAAAGAGACCTGAGAGTGTAGGTTCATAGCTCTTCGAAAGTGGAGTTGCAGGTAGATATGATAGTGAAGGCGGCGTTTGTGTGCTTTCCTTTATTGGTCAGGGTATTGAGTACAGGAGTTGGAACATGATGTTGCGGCTGTACAGGACATTGGTTAGGCCACTGTTGAAATATTGTGTGCAATTCTGGTCTCCTTCCTATCGGAAAGATGTTGTGAAACTTGAAAGTATTCAGAAAAGATTCACAAGGATGTTGCCAGGGTTGGAGGATTTGAGCTATAGGGAGAGGCTGAACAGGCTGGAGCTGTTTTCCCTGGAGTGTCGGAGGCTGAGGGGTGACCTTATAGAGGTCTACAAAATTATGAGGGGCATGGATAGGATAAATAGACAAATTCTTTTCCCTGGCCTGCAACACGTTACCAACGAAAATGAGCACCCTGCCAAGACCTTGCCCACACTTCTACTTCTCGCCTTTCAACAGCCACCAAATCTCAAACAGATCATTGTTCGTAACAAACTGCCCTGCTTTCAGGACAATACCATGCAACCTTGTCATGGTGGATGCTGTCGACACAGATACTATCATTATGTGTGGGGACACCTCCCATCATGTGCATGGCAGGTGATCATGTGACGCGGTCAATGTTGTCTATCTCATACGCTGCAGGCAAGGATATCCTGAGGCATGGTGCATTGTCGTAACCTCTGTATGCTCTTCGACCTCAGACCTTCGGGTGACCATCCTCCAAGGTGGACTTCAGGACAGGCAACAACGAAAAAAGTGGCCAGAGGCTGATCATTTCAACTGGGACCTTGGGTTCATGTCACACTACAGGTGACCCTATTGCATTATGCCCTCAGACAGAAGGACACACACATACAGACACCCTATCATAGACCCAAAACCCGTTCACACTCACACATACAACCCTCCCCGACACACACACCCACATACACATAAAAGTTTGTGGGGTGAATTTGTACTTGCAGAATTACATTTTACTTTACTCAAAAACTGCATGAATCCTCAAGAGATTCTGTAAATCTGTTTTTTTAAGATTAGAATCAGTCCGACTATTGTGGCACATAGAGCTTCGCAGGGAGTCACACCTTCAATACCTTATCTGGGCCGACATGACACCAATTATTAAAATGCACTTGAGAATCATAGAGTCATGGGGAAATGAACAGCATGGAAACACACCCTTCGATTCAACCCATCCATGCTGTCCAGATATCCCAACCCAATCTAGTCCCACCTGCCAGCACCCAGCCCATATCCCTTCAAACCCTTCCTATTCATATACCCATCCAAATGCCTCTTAAATGTTGCAATTGTACCAGCCTCCATCACATCCTCTGGCAGCTCATTCCATACACGTACCACCCTCTGTGCAAAAAAGCTGCCCCTCAAGTCTCTTTTATATCTTTCCCCTCTCACCCTAAACCTATGCCCTTTAGTTCTGGACTCCCCGACCCCAGGGAAAAGACTTTGTCTATTTATCCTATCCATGCCCTTCATAATTTTGTAAACCTCTGTAAGGTCACCCCTCAGCCTCCGACGCTCCAGGGAAAACAGCCCCAGCCTGTTCACTCTCTCCCTGTAGCTCAAATCCTCCAACCCTGACAACATCCTCATAAATCTTTCCGAACCCTTTCAAGTTTCACAACATCTTTCCGATAGGAAGGAGACCAGAATTGCATGCAATATTCCAATAGTTCCTAAACAATGTCCTGTACAGCCGCAACATGACCTCCCAACTCCTGTACTCAACACTCTGATCAATAAAGGAAAGCATACCAAACACCTTCTTCACTATCCTATCTACCTGCGACTCCACTTTCAAGGAGCTATGAACCTGCACTCCAAGGTCTCTTCGTTCAGCAACACTCCCTAGGACCTTACCATTAAGTGTATAAGTCTTGCTAAGATTTGCTTTCCCAAAATGCAGTACCTCGCATTAATCTGAATTAAACTCCATCTGCCACTTCTCAGCCCATTGAGCCATCTGGTCAAGATCCTGATGTAATCTGAGGTAACCCTCTTCACTGTCCACTACACCTCCAATTTTGGTGTCATCTGCAAACTTACTAACTGTACCTCTTCTGCTCACGTCCAAATCATTTATGTAAATGACAAAAAGTAGAGGACCCAGCACCGATCCTTATGGCACTCCACTGATCACAGGTCTCCAGTCTGAAAAACAACCCTCCACCACCATCCTCTGTCTTCTACCTTTGAGCCACTTCTGTATCCAAATGGCTAGTTCTCCCTTTATTCCATGGGATCTACAGTGGCACAATGCTCAGCACTGCTGCCTCACAGCGCCAGGGACCTGGGTTCAATTACCGTCTCAGGCAACTGTGTGTTCAGCTTACACATTCTCCCAGTGTCTGCGTGGGTTTCCACTGGGTGCTCCAGTTTCTTCCCACAGTCACAAAGGTGCGCAGGTTAGGTGAATTGGCCATGCTAAATTGCCCATATAGTGTTAGGTGAAGGAGAATGGGTCTGGGTGGGTTGCTCTTTCGAGTGTTGGTGTGGACTTGTTGGGCCGAAGGGCCTTTTTTCACATTAAGTAACCTAATCTAATCTAAAAATATAACCTTGCTAACCAGTCTCTCACAGGGAACCTTGTCGAACGCCTTACTGAAGTCCATATAGATCACATCTACTGCTCTGCCCTCATCAGTCCTCTTTGTTACTTCTTCAAAAAAGTCAATCGAGTATGTGAGACATGATTTCCCACGCACAAAGCCATGTTGACTATCCCTAATCAGTTCTTGCCTTTCCAAAGGCACGTACATCCTGTCCCTCAGGATTCCCTCCAACAACTTGCCCACCACTGAGTTCAGGCTCACCAGACTATAGTTCCCTGGCTTGTCATTACCACCCTTCTTAAACAGTGGCACCACGTTAGCCAACCTCCAGTTTCTGGCACCTCACCTGTGATTATCAATGATACAAATACCTCAGCAAGAGGCCCAGCAATCACTTCTCTAGCTTCCCAGAGTTCTCGGGTTCACCTGATCATGTCCTGTGAATTTATCCACCTTTATGCGTTTCAAGACATCCAGCACTTCCTCCTCTGTAATATGGACATTTTGCAAATGTCACCATCTATTTCCCTACATCCTTAACATCCATATCCTTTTCCACAGTAAACACTGATGCAAAATACTCATTTTGCATCTGCCCCATTTTCTGCAGCTCCACGCAAAGGCTGCCTTGCTGATCTTTGAGGGGCCCTAGTTACCCTTTTGTCCTTAAATGTATTTGTAAAACCCCTTTGAATTCTCCTTAACTCTACTTGCCAAAGCTATCTCATGTCCCCATTTTGCCCTCCTAATTTCCCTCTTAAGTGTACTCCTCCTGCCTTTTTACTCTAAGGATTCACTCGATCTATCCTGTCGATACCAGACATTTGCTTCCTTTTTCTTAACCAAATCCTCAATTTCTTTAGTGGTCCAGTATTCCCTATACCTACCAGCCTTCCCTTTCACCCTGATAGGAATATACTTCCTCTGGATTCTCGTTATCTCATTTCTGAAGGCTTCCCATTTTCCAGCTGTCCCTTTATCTGTGAACATCTACCTCCAATCAGCTTTCAAAAGTTCTTGCCTAATACCGTCAAAATTGGCCTTTCTCCAATTTAGAACTTCAACTTTTAGATCTGGTCTATCCTTTTCCATCATTATTTAAAATCTAAATAGAACTATAGTCGCTAGCCCCAAAGTGCTCCCCCACTGACACCTCAGTCACCTGCCCTGCCTGATTTCCCAAGAGTAGGTCAGGTTTTGCACCCTCACTACTAGGTACATCCACACACTGAATCAAAGTTTTCTTGTACACACAAATTCCTCTCCATCTAAACGCTTCACAATATGGCAGTCCCGGTCCATGTTTAGAAAGTTAAAATCCCCTACCATAACCACCCTATTATTCTTGCAGATAGCCGAGATCTCCTTACAAGTTTGTTTCTCAATTTCCCTGACTATTAGGGGGTCTATAATACAATCCCAATAAGGTGATCATCCCTTTCTTATTTCTCAGTTCCACACAAATTACTTCTCTGGATGTATTTCCAGGAATATCCTTCCTCAGCACAGATGTAATGCTATCCCTTATCAAAAATGCCACTGCCCCTCCTCTCTTGCCGTCCTTTCTATCCTTCTTGTAGCATTTGTATTAAACTGCCAGTCCTGCTCATTCCTGAGCCATGTTTCTATAATTGTTATGATATCCCAGTCCCATGTTCCTAACCATGCTGAGTTCATATGCCTTCCCTGTTCGGGCTCCTTGCATTGAAATAAATGCAGTTTAATTTATTAGTCCAACCTTGTCCCTGCCTGCCCAGACTGTTTGATTCGCTCCTGTTCTCAACTGTACCAGCCTCAGATTGATCTCTATCGCCCTGGGATCCCCCCACCCCCACCTTACTAGTTTAATTCCTCCCGAGCAGCTCTCCCTGCCAGTATATTAGTCCCCTTCCCATTTAGGTGCAATATGTCTTTCTTGTACAGGTCACTTCTACCCCAAAAGGTATTCCAAAGATCCAAAAATGTGAATCCTTCTTCCATACACCAGCTCCTCAGCTATGCATTCTTCTGCTCAACCTTCCTATTTTTGCCCTCACTAGCTCGTATCACTGTCTGTATTCCAGATATTAATAGTCTCGAGGACCTCCTTTTTAAAGTCCTACCTAACTCTCTGTAACCAATCTTCGGAATCTCAACCTTTTCCCTTCTTATGTCGTTGGTTCCAATCTGCACCCTCTCTGAGACATCCTTGATCCTGGCACCAGGGAAGCAACATACCATTCTGATTTTTCTCTGCTGGCCACAGAAACGTCCGTCTGTACCTCTGACTACAGAATCCCCTAACACAATTGATCTCTTGGAACCCGACATACCCCTCATTGCATTAGAGCCAGTCTCAATACCAGAAACTTGGCTGCTCGTGCTACATTCCCCTGAGAATTCATCACCCCTACTTTTTCCTAAACAGTATACTTGTTTGAAATGGGTGTAGCCATAGGATACTCCTGCCCTTGGTGCCTACTTCTCTTGCCTTTCCTGGCGTTAACCCATCTACGTGACTGTATCTGTAACTTGCCCCCCTTCCAATAACTGCCATCCATCACATACTATTGCAAATTCCTCATTGATTCTAACTGTCTCTCCAAACAATCCATTCAATCCAATAAGATTCGCATCCAACAGCATTTATTGCAGATATAATCCACAGTAACCCTTAAACTCTCTTTAAACTCCCACACCTGACATATCACTCTTCTAAAGGCCATTTTTGCTCCTTCATAATCTACAGACCCAGAAAATCAGTCTTATTCCTCTACAAAACACTGCCCCAGGTTAGATTAATAGTTATGGCCTATATCTTTAGTTTAATCAAGAGACATATCTCAAAAAACATATAAATCAAGAAATAACCCACTCTACTCACTACTGCAGACTTTCTGCAGCCACTTAAAACAATTAACTTATCGGATTCGGTGCTGTGATCTTCGCCCAAACAGTTCCTCCAAGATTAGTTGTGAATTTCACTGTTTGTTAATTTTCCCAGATGCACTCCGATGTCCAACAATACATGAATTCAAACAGCAAAGGCAGTGACTGTGCAGGTTCACTCTGGTGTCAATTTCTTTCTCTCTCTCCTGCACTGACCTCACCATGTATTTCCTTTGTCGGTCTTCCCCCTTTTAAAACTGCTGTTGTTTTGACTTTTTTTTTCCCCAAAGTTCCAAAACAATGCAACAGCATATAAAACATTAATTGCTGCTCCTGAAATTCGAGGAAATCACCTCCAGCATCTAAAATACCTCAAAAAAAAATGAGGAGTAGCTGTTACAGCCAGATTTTTTTTCCCTTCCTCCATCTTGGATTATCCAGAATCAGAATCCATTGATACTAAATTATTTCCCCTTTTCTTCATGGAAGATTCAACAAAATATCTGAACCTACCACTGCCTCTTCCTGTTCCACACAGAAACATTTTGTAGGATGGTCTTTCCTGACAGCAGTCACAGTCAATTTTCTTCCCCACTAATTTGAGGTGTACTCTGCCATTATCATATGTAGGGTCAGCAAACCGAGTCCTTGACAACTTACTTGTCTAGGTAGCTCAATATCCACTGCATCCTGTGCATATAGACATTCTGTCAAGACAAAACCCTAATCATTTCTAAAGCTTGGATCACTAATCACTAACTGTTTTACAATTAATCCACTCAGATTCAGAGAAGACTTCAGTAAAAAATTGTGTTCACATTTCTGCTCAGATCCTGGAAGAATCACAAATCCTGCAGGAAGACAGAATATAGCTTGGTTTTAATGGTATCACACAGTTGAATAGCCTATCATGTCCAAACACATGCTTGAATAAAAGACACACAAGCATGGTACCCAAGACCAATTACCATCCTCTGAACTGCACACACCATATATTATGAAATTCTAAGAGAAAGAAAAAACAAAAAGAGGATAAACCTTTCTGTTATGATTTTGGTTTCTCGCAACACTATCTATGATAGCAAAGCAGCTTCCATAAACAGGACCATTCCACCTGTGAAGCCTATGAATAGAACATTAGAAGGATCCAGTACTATACTGTGCAGTTAATATTTACTCATTTCTTGAGTTAGAAAGCAGAAAAAAAAACATGAAAGCCAAAAATGTTGGCAAACTACTCATCATATTCAAAGTGCCCTACCAACTCAAATTTCAGAGCACTATTAACTGTACTTATTGGAAGATGGACATCATTCAGAACAAAAATAATTTGCAGCAAACAGCAGTACAATATATAGCTTTCCTGGATCAGTAAACCAATTTCTAAGTCAAAATAAAGCCCATTTTTCAATTTAGATAATTTTGTTTTCAACAAATGTTTGGAGCATTCCTTTCCACTAAAAGGTTGTGAGCAATGTACAAATCAATAGTTAAAACAACCAAACAAGATATGGTCAAAAGATGTAGTTTATATATTTTTTCTGATCTCAGTTCAAATCAGGCTTATTATAACAGACACGTCTTTGAAGAAATTCCAAACTCTCTTTGGTTACCAGTATAAATTACTTTCCCCACCCACCTTTGCCCCAGCCCCACACCCCCATTTATCTCCAACTCCCTCCCCCTCCCCAGTTCTGATAAAGGGTCCTGACTTGAAATGTCAACTTTCCTACTCCTCTGATGCTGTCTGACCTGCTGTATTTTTCCACTCCACATTTTATCAACTCTGACCTCCAACATCTGCAGTCCTTACTATCACAGAATTATTTTCATTGCTCTTCAAGATGGGAAATGAAAAATAAATGCCTACCTGAGGAATTACATTTTATTCTGGGTACACCACCGCCTCTATGAAAAGTGAGTCAGCAAACTATCACATACTTTGCACAGACGAGACAGAATTTTTAAGCCATTACCCATGAAATGTTTCCACGTAGAGCAAACTTGCAAATCAATCTACAAACACAAAGGAAATCAGGAACATCAACTGCTCCAATTTCAAAGATTTCCAATTGCAGTCTAGATAGAATTCATCTGAAATGACATTTTGTAACATAATGCAGAACAGAACCCACATCGGTTCACATATCATTCCACAAGGATAGGATGGAACTTTGAATTCCTAACATTTTTTCCCCATTCCACTGGGGAACACAACATGAAGCAAAACTATATAATCAACTATGAATATATTGAAGAGATTAAGTGTGTCTCAAAGTCATTAAAATAGAGTTTAATTTGTATGCTTTTTGAATGTCAAACATGCCAAAGTTGAAGAACACCCAAAAGATGGAGCCATGGGTCTCCAGAAGTGACAATACGAATAGTGTAATTTATGAACTGCTGAACAAGTTCAGATTAGGCTTGTTTAAACTTGTTGAGTATTTGGTAAATTCTATTCCTGTTGATTGAGGCTAATTCACTAATTCAGTCAACTACATTGCCACATGGTATGACCATAAACCAGCAGAACAGGTTGACATTTGGTATGCATTGACAGAGTTACACATCAGTAAGAATTAAAATAAATTTCAAGATTGTCTCAGCAGTTCAGTAGTTGAACTATGTTTGAGAGTGGGAACAGTCATCTTATTCGAATACATTTCACCAAGGATCAAATGCTGGACCCCCTCCTTAAGGATATTCTACAAATGAAGCTCTTGGTATCTGGATACAGAGTGCAGCAATATTAGCAACACAAATAGACTAAATAATATCAAGATTCCTGTCGAATTGTTGCTGGCTCGCTGTACACAGGTCTACATCTACTCAGATGCTACTTTTCCAAGTATTCACCTTCAGCAGATACACATTTAGAAAGCCTACGATATCCATTTGGATTCCACATAATGCTGATAAACTATATTTATTTTTAAAAATTGCACAACACCAGGTTAAAGTCCGACAGGTGTATCTGGAAGCACTAGCTTTTGAAGCGCTGCTCCTTCATCAGGTGGTTGTCAAGTGATTGCTATTGTGGTGGACTTTGAACTAACAAAATGGAATCATCACCAAATCATATTGACACAGGCATTACACTGAAGCATCAATTTACATTTTCTCTTTCTGGAGTCTGGCAAAGCTGGAGTATAGTTCTCTTTTTATTACAGATGTTGTGCATTCTGTTCATTTCAGGGACCAGGAAAAAATTAAATAAGTGAATAAAAACAATTGAAAATTCTTCTTCAATAAATTAATTTACTTCAAGCTATCATAGCTGATGAACAATGCTGGGTCTTGACACACTGACTAATTTTTAAAAACTTTACCCAATATATTAACGGAGTTAGTGTGTTGTCATTCCATAAAAGTCAACTTTTGGTACTGTCTACAACTCAGCAATGCAATGCTGCATTGAAATTATTGAAAAGTGTCACTTTTCCCATTTAGTGTGACAGTATTGACAAAACACGTTGCAAGATCCTCAAGCAATAACATCCATTAAAACTGATACTTGAAGATATAGAAGACTGAAGATTTAAGATGGAAACCCATTTTGAAAGTTGTGATTAAACATTTTATAAATCATTCCATATCACACCAAATCACCACCCACTATAAAACAAATGTTGTACTTAATGCCTTTTCACATACTTAAAGGGATTGTTGTTCTTTCACAATCAACAAAATTGTATTATCAAATCTAACCTCAACAATTAAACTACAATTACAGTTAAAGGCTCCCTGTGGTTAGTGCACAAGACAGTTTCATTTACAAACCTGAAGTCCCTTCTAACATAGCAACATCTTAGTGAGAAATAAGACTGAAATAACAAATCTAACATTTGGAACACTTATCGAGTCAGTGAGTTGTACAGCACAGAAACAGACCTTTCAGTTCAACTCATCCAAATATTCTAAATTAATTTGGTCCCATACTCCTCTAAATCCTTCCTCTTCATGTACCATTCCAGATGCCTGTTCAATGTTGCAATTGCACCAGCCTCTGCTATTTCTTCTGGCAGCTCATTCCATAAACACACCACCATCTGCATGAAAATGTTGCCCCTTAGGTCCCTTTTAGATCTTTCCCCTCTTACCTTAAATCTATGTCCTCTAGTTTTGGACTCCCCTACCCTGCAAAAATGACCTTGGCTGCTCACCTTAGCCATGCCCCTCATGATTTTAAAAAGCCTCTATAAAGGTCACCCCTCAGCCTCCAAAGTTCCAGGGAAAACAGCCCCAGCCTATTCAGCTTTTTCCTATAGCTCAAAGCTCCAACCCTGACAACATCGTTGTAAATCTTTTCTGCACTCTCTCAAGTTTAACAGCACCTTTCGTAAAGCAGAGAACCAGAACTGAACACAATATTTCAAAAGTGGCCTAACCAATGTCCTGTACAGATTCAACAAGACTTTCCAACTCCCATATTCAATGTACTAACCAATAAAAGCAAGGGTCAGTACGAACTTGTTAGGCTAAAGGGCCTGTTTCTATACAGTAGGTAACCTAATATAATCAAGCATATCAAATACCTTCTTCACTATCCTATCAACCTGGGACTCCACCTTCAAGGAACTATGAACCTGCACTCCAAGGTCTCTTTGTTTGACAACACTCCCCGAGACCCTACCACTAGGTTCTGCCCTAACTTTCCTTAATGAAATGCAATACCTCACATTTATCTAAATGAAACTCCTTTGGCCCATTAGCCCACCTGATTAAGGTCTCATTGTACTAACTGCCACTTCTCTTCTGTGCAAACCCACCTTGAAGAAGTTCTGCTCCTCTCTCTGATGAGATTTCCATTATTCCCCCTCCCCCCCCACCTATTGTTTACTCCTGGCCCCTTCTACACAGCCTACCTTCTGTACATGAACTGATATTTTCCTAGCTACCATCAGTTCTGAGGAAGGGTCACTCGACCTGAAATGTTAACTCTGATTTCTCTACATAAATACTGCTAGACTGCTGAGCTTTTCCAGCAATTCCTACTTTGCTCCTGTTGTACTCTGACTTCTTCACTGTCCACAGCACAAACAATTTTGATGTCATAGAGATGTACAGCATAGAAACAGACATTCTGTGCAACTTGTCCATGCTGACCAGATAGCCTAACCTAATCTAGTCCCACCTACCAGCACTTGACCCATATCCCTCTAAACCCTTCCTATTCATGTACACATCCAGATGCCTTTTAAATGTTGTAATTGTACCAGCCTCCATCACTTTCTCTGGCAGCTCATTCCATACATATACCACCACTGTCTGTGTGAAACAGTTGCCCCTTAAGTCCATTTTAAATTTTTCCCCTCTCATCCTAAACCTATGCCCTCTAGTCCTGGACTCCCTGACCCCAGGGAAAAGAGCTTGTGTATTTACCCTATCCATGCCCCTCATGATTTTATAAACTTCTATAAACCTCAGCCTCCAGTGCTCCAGGGAAAAAAGCCCCAGCTTATTCAGCCTCTCCCTGTAGCTCAAATCCTCCAACCCTGGCAACATCCTTGTAGATCTTTTCTGAACCCTTTCAAATTTCACAACATCTTTCCGATAGGAAGGAGACCAGAATTGCATGCAATTTTCCATAACTGGTGTAATCAGTGGCCTTTACAGCTGCAACATGACCTCACAACTCCGATACTCAATACTCTGACCAATAAAAGAAAGCGTATCAAATGCCTTCTTCACTATCCTATCTACCTGCGACTCTACTTTCAAGGAGCTACGAACCTGCACTTCAAGATCTCTTTGTTTAGCAACATTCCCTTGGACCTTACCATAAAGTGTATAAGTCCTGCCCTGATCTGCCTTTCCAAAATGCAGCACCTCACATTTATCTAAATTAAACTTCATCTGCCACTCCTCAGCCCATTGACTCATCTGAGCAAGATCCTGTTGTACTCAGAGATAACCTTCTTGGCTGTCCACGACACATCCAAGTTTGGTGTCATCTGCAAACTTACTAACGATAGCTCCTATGTTCACATCCAAATCATTTACATAAATGGTGAAAAGCAGATCAGTGCTGGGTCCACTTTCTGCACACTGCTGGTCACACAACTCCAGTCCGAAAAACAACCTTCCACCATCTGCTCTCTTCTACCTTCAAGCCAATTTTGTATCCACATGGTTAGCTCTCCCTGGATTCCACATGACCTTACCATGCAGAACCTTGTGAAATTCCTTGCTGAAGTCCATTTAGAAAATGTCCACAGCTCTGCCTTCATCAATATCTTCCACATTTAAATATTTTGTGTATCATCATATTTTGTTTTTCCTTTTCTAACTTCCACAAATAAATACAAAACACACAGAGATAAAACATGGAAACTGAATCCCTCTCTAGTCTATTTCACACTGGATTGCTTGCTTATTGGTTGCTGATGTTGACTCTCTTTTCCTCAGCCTTTGTTGCCAATTCCTTTATCTGTTCACTTACTTGTAGTTTTCTGTATCTTTCACAATCATTTTTGTTTGTTTTCATCTTTGCTCCATATTTATTTCCACTCCTTTTTTAAACACATGCTCCATTCTAAACTCCCACCTGCTCCTCAGGAGAAGCAGTGCACTTACATTACAATAACAAAAAACAACGTTATCTTGGAAACAACACAAGATACATTAGTTACATGTATTCTCCAAGAACTTCAGTACTTAAGACATCAAATATTAGTATTTCAATGCCCCATATATTGGGTAAACTCAGCAATTTTTCTTCTCAATGGCACTTACTTTTCACAGGAGTTTCTACAATGATGTAAGCACCAAAATTATGTTCAAAGGCAAAATTTGATCACATAGCTCATTTTAACCACATTTCATATTTACATAAATAGAAATATATCTATTGTATCTCAAAATGTTCAGAGTTTAACTCAGTGATATCTATATAAATTTAAAGCAGCAAACAAATGTGCAGACACTTTAACAACAGTGCCAAGGTTAAAATGACAAAGGTTGAGCGCAGATCAGAATTTTTAACCAGAAACAAACTTCAGACTATTCCTTCTGTAAGAAGCTACAAGCACTTGCTGATATAATTTGCCCATATTCTTTTTCCACCTTTAACTGTTTACACCAGTCTGATTGTACTGGCAACCGTCAAGCTGTTTTCCTGGTTATCCTAGTTGAAATGGTTGCATGCATTCCAGGATCTAAACTCACTTCTATTCCAATTATTTCCATCTCTAATTCAATTTTGTTTACAAAAACTTATATAACTATATTTTCTGGTGTATTTACAATTGGTTGTCAGACTACTGCTACATCTCAAGACAAGGTTCTAAAAGTGTAACATGTTGGAATCTCAAGCCAACCCAAAGAAAATGAAATTAACCAGTCAGAACTGCTCCAAAAACATTAGAGATGTACTCCCTTTAAAGGTCTACGCATCGCATCTTATCTGTTGTACAGGAAGCTGCTAATGAAACTCACGTCCAAGTTAGTCACTGCAGGTATGAATAAATACCTCCTGACTTAAAATGTTGCACTATGTATACAATATTCTCACAACCTTTAGTAAATTATCAAATGGAAGTTTGAGTCCACACTTGCTGGGGGTGAGTATACCGGACCTTTTTTCTCCTCTAAAAGGTGGCCTCCTACTAGCTAAGCTTGCAGCTGTCAAATCTGGCAGGTTAAGAGGAGGCTATCCGGCACTGAAAGGTCAGCGGTGACACTGTCACGAGTGGACACTGCTGAAGTAATTTAGAAGGCATGATGTCACCTCAGTCCTGACGACCAGCCACAAATATAGGCTATAAGAAGGGCCAAAGGACCAATGGACAACCATGGCACTTGCCCCTGCCCCCATCTCTCTACAGTAGTAGATGCTGCTGTTGCAGCCAATTATTGGCCAGCACATCCCCCACTGAATGAAGTCTACGGCTCTAATGCCCACATCCACACAATAAATGTCGTCTCTATTCACCTTATAGTTCTCACGCCTCACATGCAAAGATTAAATCCCTGGTGCAGGCAGCCAATCTGTCTGACGGAGCACCCAGTAAACAGAGGGGCTGCCCCTGGTGCAGCACCCTATCATTCTTCCATTGCGTTCAACGGCACCTCCACATGCTCAGTTAAAAAGCAAAGGTTTGCGCTCCAGAGCGAAACATGACATCCTTACAGCAGATGCTAGTTAACTTCTCTTTTGCTAACGTAAGAAATGGTGCCACCATGCACATTGTAAGCAAACACATTCCAACTGAAGGAAAACTCCAACCGCCGTCAGGTTCTTGACACATGTATATCACAGTCGGGGGGACACGATGATAAAGCATATTCAGTGATCGGACAGAGTGTTCTACAAGAAGCCTATTGTGTGTAAATTGTCGTTGGAAAAGTTTAGCTTAGGGTTCCACCTAATTCTGGCATTTATTAATAATATGTGCTCTTGCCATAGAAAGGTTGTGCCTGATATTTCGTTGTGAGGGAAGGTGTTGATTTGAGGACATGGAGAAGCTCCACCCTGAAACCAGGCGACATGACAACCCCATGAGCTCACAGAGTTCCAGTAGCCAGAGACAAAAACAAAAATCTTTCAGCAGCATTGTTCCCCCGCACTAGGAATATGATGGCCCTGCCTGAAGATCAGAATTCCTGGACTGTTGATTTCACAAGAACAAGTGTTTCAGACAGAGGGAGCGGCACACTCTCTCAATGGCGAGAGAAAGCAGGAAGGAGCTGGGTAACATAACGAGCGTACTCATTTCCCCCAAAACCCAGGACAGCGTACACCGTCCAGGAAATACGACCGAAACATCTTTCAACTCAAGACAGAGTCTCATTGACACACCACACCTGACACCGTGCCCCTTCCCCCAAATCGGGTTTTTGTTTTCACAGAAATCAATAGCAAAACGATTTGTGCATAAATCTCTGCCTCTCGTACTCCACACGGGTTTGCCTCTCGGTATTAACAGAGGAGGAAGCCGGCGGCTCGCATTCCCAGTCAGCAGTAAATTATTCATGAAGGCGCCTGAAATTGCTACAGGCTCAGGGCTAGGCGTCTTCGCTCTGAAATGGATCATCACCTCACTCGGTTGGAGCGATAGAGAGGGAGAGGGAGGATACGAACGAAGGGGCAGTGCTGGGAGGGGGAACTCTGTGCCTTTTCCTACGCCCAGAGAGCTGGGTGGTCACAGCATTGTTCCCCCAAGCAATGTCACCGAGAAACCAACAGCCATCGCCACCCCCGCTTCCGAACAACACAGGGATCTGACACTCTGTTTTATTCCATGCCTTTATCCCGATATATATATAAAAAAACAAGCCCTCTCCTTTGATCTACCCTGCAACCGTCCGGCCGGGGCTCCCAGCATGTCTCTTACCCGCTCCTCTGTTTGGAATCGTGGATTTTCTTGTGGCGGACAGGCTGCAGAGGGATACTATCCGACATATTTGCAGCACTAACTCTGTCTGTGTCTGTCTGGTGCTGGGTGGTGTGCTCTACCCGGCAGCCTCTCTCTCTCTCTCTCCTTGTTTGTCAGCTTGCCAGGGTCAAAGGTACAATTTAGATACAACCATGGCAACGATTTTAAGGCATTTCATGGACACCAGTGGACAATTACAGAAGACTGGCCTGTCATTTCTCGCTACAATGCGGTGACAATCACTCTTGCTCGAAAATGCGCCCCATTTTCCGCCCACCTGCACTGAGGGAACAATTCCTGGAATGGATTTTACGGATAATCTGAGTAAAATGTGATTTTGCTGAGTGTTGGCAGCCTGTTCCACACTTAAATCCATTCAGTTCTTATCCAAGGTCGGCGTGCTCTTTCTAACAGTTGCTGAATGATTATAGGTAATAACTAGACTATTTTTGTTCCTGCCCCTGGTAGAAGCCAACTCCACCATCCCCTACCACTGGTTTGAGCTCATGGCCACTGTGAAAATCAACTAATTAAGGAATATCCTATTCTCTAAGGCTTAGTACAGTATCATAACAGATAAAAGAACTTACACACTTCAAAATTATTTAGACTGAGGTCTGGCCTGACTGTGCAGGTAATTACAACTAATCAAAAAGGTAACAATGAAAACCAATATTTGGGTCTTACACTGTTGGGCTTCACACACCAAGGTTGTGAAACTTTGATATAACTTCCTCAGAACTTCTCATTGATTTCATTTGAACATTCCTTAACATTTTAAATGAGTTTGAAATCTATGGCACTCATTGGAATCATAAATGTTACACATTCACAGAGGTCGACAGAATCGGAAAAGGCCATTCAGCCCATCATGTCTGTGCAGGTCAAAAGCAAGCACCTAACTATTCTAATCCCAGTTTCTAGCTCTTGTTATGAGGGGTTCTATCTCTATCCCACCTACCAGAATTCCCACTAGTCTCTGGGTTGACAACAAAATTCACATCCCATCTAAAGCTCCTGTCACTTACCTTACATCTATGACCCTAGCCTACCCTAACTTCCGCCCTTAAAGTTTTATATATCTCAATCAGGCACCTCACTCCCTCAAGTCTCCCCTGCTCCAAGAAAAACAACAATTTCAGTCTATCGAATCTATCTTCGTAATAAATATTCTCCAGCCAGGAAATCCAATTCTGTAGTTTTAAGAAAAGCAATAAATGAAAAATACAACAAAGAACTGCAGATGCTGAAGATTTGAAACAAAAACAGAAATTGCGGGAGAAACTTAGCAGGTCTAGCAGCATCTGTGGAGAGAAAGCAGAGTTGAGTCCAGTGTTCCTTCAAGGACTCCATTGTCAACTTTAAGTTTGATTTCTCTCCACTGATAGTGCCAGATCTGCCAAGTTTCTCCAGCAATTTCTGATTCAAAATAAAAATATAGCTTTAAATGGATGCTCATTCAGTTTTTGGAATTCCACATTTGATAACTTTTGCCAAGGAAATAATTTGTTCTCATTTATCCATGTGTATGTTTGTTCAGGATTTAATACACTGGATTCTTCAAAACTGTTTTTGGAAGTTAAGAGCAAAGTATGTTATAATGAGGTGTTAAAGTGATTACTTGTGAAAGAAATAAACAACATTAGCTGAACTTCCTTAGAATCAGTTTGGTGCAGCATCCTTAAACTAGAAGATTGTTGATTGAAGACGCACTGCAGATGCGGTACATTTGATTCTTCATTGCAAGTGAACTCCAGTACACAACCTCCTGATCAAGAAGAACATTTAGATTTGGTGCCATACTCTGACGATAAGGAAAACAAAAATAATCAGATTTCCCACTTGTCAGCAGGATCTGCTGACACTTGTTGGGAAATATAGATGAGTAATTTTAGATTCTGTGTGACAGTGACCCTCATACCACCCTCCACCCAACCTTGGTCAAGTAGGGTACCTTTACTCACTTGCTTGAGGTACAGGAATGTTGTTGGTACGGGTTTCAACAATCAAACAAGGTACCAGAGGGAAAAAAAATGAGAAAAGTAGAAGATAATGTACTTTTAAAGTTGTCTTTTAATACAGACTTGTTAAATTAATGGATATTACTATCTGTTAACTGAGATATATTGACCAGTTTTCAATCTATTAAACTGTGTTCAATGTTGAGAATAGTTATTGCTTTACTAATAAATAATGGTTATGTCTATATTTTTGTAACTTTAAAATGAATTTACTTCCTATATTGGTTACACAAATCCATTCATAAATTCATAAAAAAGGCATTTACTTACAATGCCTTAAAGCAGCTATTTGAACAATTTTTTTTCTTATTTATGATTCATGTTTGAATATAATCCAGTATTACAGCATTTCGTCCTTTGTGAAAGGAAGAATTATATCCAAGTGGATTGAACAGGTGGTTGGGGAGAAGAATTATGATTCTGTGCAGGATTTTACCAACTGTATTTCTCTATTATTTACAGATTTTCATTTTACTGCTTACATTCGGAGTAAACAGCTGAACAGAACAGCAGCAGATATTTTCAGCAGAGGCATTAAATCTAGGGCTTGCATGAGGTTGCTGTCTTTCAGTTTTAGAGCTTTATTTGTTCTTATTCTTGCAAACTTAATTTTCTTGTCAGATTGATTACCATTAGCTAGATCCCTAAATGCCTCATGCTTAGCAATATATATTCAAGATGAGTTGGTCCATGAGAAGACATTCTTGAGATTTACCTGTTCAAACAAAATCTGCTAAATACATCACATTTGGATCAACCCTTTTTGCCCAGATTAATGAGCACTAAGCAAATATAATAAAACCAATGATGAGAAGAAATGGATCTCACAATTATATAGAATCAGTAACACCCTTTGGGTGGTTCAAAGCATTCCACTTAGTGAATTTTATGTGAAAGTAACTAGCAAAAAATGTGTCCATTTGCCAATCATGCCCTTTATCTGCACCATAACAATTCAGTGATCAGAGATTGATACTATTAAGCTGAAGATCATGGGAAACTGTGAGAAAGAATTCAAGAGATTTCATAGACTGGTGACAGATATTACTAAATGTGGATTTGTGAGGCAATACATCTTGCAAGGAAAACAAGATGTGGGAGTAAAAACTGTTGGAAAGAGACTGAACAATATGAACAAATAGTGACCTTGGCATTCAAATACATAAGAAATAAAAGCAGACAGCACTGGAAATATACAACAGGCCTGGCAGCATCTCTGGAAGGGAGAAACAGAGTTAACATTTCAAGTCAAAACTGGCACAAATAAATCATCTTCATATTTTGAGGAACAGTTAAATTCAATTCAAACTGTTAACGGTTACTCTGTCCATAGACACTGCTAGGCCTGCTGAGTATTTCCAATATTAGTTTTTATTTCAGGTTTTCAGAAGTTTTTATCTTAGTGCTCAAATATATAATTGTATGTATGTCTGAGCACAGATTGTGAAAGGTATTAAAAATGCCAGCATTTCATATTTTAAAAGTAGTGGCAGAGCATACATGAGTTATGTAATTTGTACATTTCGCAGGCTTTAATTTTACGGAGTTATGTCCAATTGGCCTGTGTCTGTAGGGTTTCAAAGAATGCATACAGGATTCAAAGCATTATTTCTGTTCTTTCTCCACAGATGCTGCCAGACCTGCTAACTTTCTCTACCACTTCATATTTGTTTTGGATTTCCACCATCTATGATATTGAATTAGTTTGTGTCAATATTCCACACAAGCTTCCATTCACTCTGCTTCTATCCTTCTATTCCTTTCTCTCTCCTTTCATATATATATATATATATATATATATAGCTTCTCTTTAAATACATATATGTTATTAATCTCAACTACCTGCTGTAGGGATTTTTTGTACTTCAACTACTCCCTGAGTAAATAAGTTTCTCCCAAATTTCCGGTTGTTTTTATTTGTGATTATCTTATATTTATTGCCTTAGTTTTGTTCTCCAACACAAGTACAACCATTTCCTCCCCTATATAAAATAGAAAATGCTCTAATTCAGCAGGTCAGGCAGCATTCCTGCAGAAAAAAAAGTTAATGTTTCAGATTTGTAACTTTTTCATCTGGCTGTCTTGATGTCAGGTCACAAAATTGAAATATTAGTTCTTTTTCTCTCGGGTATAATGAACTGTTCACCGCCAAAGATTAGACAATGGCAAAGAACACGATGGTGCTCTACAACCAGAACTGCCCAAGTTCACAGATTAGTCATTTGCAAGGTTCTTCAGTGGAAATATAACATCCCTTATCTACTTTGCTGGAGCCATTGAGCGCTAGAATTCTTTATTTATTTATGTTCAAAAGGTGAACATCATGTGCAGTCCATCTGTAGTTTCACCTTCACTGATGAGCTGCCTTCTTGTATCACTGAAGTCCATAGTGGGGAGGGATGGGTCACAGCATTGTTAAAAAGTGAATTCCAGATGTCAGTAAAGGAACATTAATATAGTTTCAAAGCAGGATATTTTGGCAGGGTACTTGAAGTTCCCATGCATCTCTGCCTTTGTCCTACTAATTGTTACAGATCGCAGGTTTGGAAGGTGCTATCAAAAGAGCCTTGGTGAGCTGTTACAGTGCATCTTGGACATTATGCACCCTGTTAAATCTGTACATCAGTGGTGGAAGGTGTGAATGGTAAAAGTGGTGCAAATCAAGGGACAAGAGATTTGTCCTGGATGGTGTCAAATCTTTTGCTTGTTGTTGGAGCTGCACTCATTCAAACAAGTGGTAAGTAAGTATTCCATCACACTCCTAACTCATGCTTTGAAAGCACTGGGAAACTTGCAGGAGATACTTACAGCAGAATTTCCAATGTCTGACCTGCTGTTTCAGTCATTGTATATAACTCATTCAATTTAGTTTCTGGTCAATGGTTACCCACAGAATGTTGATAAGAGCAGCATTCAGTGATGGTAATACCATTGAATTTCAAACAGTGATGGTTGGATTCCTTCTCATTTGGCATAGTCATTGTCTGGTACTTGTGTGGGACAAATGTTACTTGCCACATATCAACACAAGTCTTGCTGTAATTCAGGTTTTTCTATATAGGAACATGGGCCCCTTCAGTATCTAAGGAGCCACACAGTGCTGAACATTGTCGCTGATGATTGTGCAACCCCACCACTCATTTTATAATTGAAGGTCATTAATAAAGCTGCTGAATCTAGTTGGGCTGATGATACTGTCCTTACCTCTGAGCTAGGAGGCCTGGGTTCAAGGTGTACCTGGTGCAGGTGCCTTAACATCTCTGAACAGGTTGATTAGAAAACATCCAAGCTGGGGAACTCAGGATTCTGTGGCACAGTGGCAGTGTCCATTTTTTTGGATCGGGAGGCCAGGATTCAACTCTCTACTGCTCCAGTGGTGTGTTATAACATATCTGAACAGGTTGATTAAAAACATGCATCAAGAGAAAATCCTTCAATAACCATCTTCCTTTTTTAATGAGATGATGCCAACCAGTGAAGAGATTCCCTCCTTAAATTAACCAACTTGAATTCTGTTAGGGTTCTTCAGTACCAAATACTGCTTGTTATCAAGGGTAGTCACACTCACCTCATCGAGTTCAGTTCTTTTATCCATGTTTGAACCAAGGTCGTAACGAGCTCAGAAACTGAATGGTTCTGGCAGAACCCAAATTGAGCAGCAGTTGACAAGTTTATTACTAAATGTTGCATGACGACACTATTTGTACACCTTCCATCACTTTGCTGATGACAAAAGTAGACTGGAGTAATAATTGGTCAATTTGGATTTGTCCTTTTTTCTGTACAGGACATACTGAAAATTTTCTCAAGTGTTGTAAATATACTGAAATGGTTTCACTAGGGACGTGACTAGTACTGGAGTACGAGTTTTCAGTATTAATGCCAGAATGTTTTCCAGGTACATAGCCTTTGCAGTATCTAATGCCTTCAGCCACTTCTTAATATCATGGGTAGTGAGCAGAATTGGATGAAAGACTGGCATATACATTGCTACTTGGCACTTTTGAAGTCAGTTGTAAATGCTTTTCAGGCTTATCTTTGGCATTGTGCTGGTTTCCCCTATTGTTGACGATGGGGCTCTCCTCCAGTGAGTTGCTTAACTGTCCATCACCATTCATGATTGGGTGTGCCAGGACAGCAGAGCTCAGTTCTGATCCATTGCTTATGGTAACATTTAGCCCAGTCCAATACATGTTACTTCCACTATTTGGTATACAGGTAAACCAGTAATGCAGCTTTACCAGATTAACACCTCATTTTTAGATATAACTGGTAGTGCTCCTGGAATGCCATCCACACTTGTTAAACCAACAAGGGTTGACTCTAAACTTGATAGTGATGGGAGTGGGGTGGGGGGTCTATACTGAAACACGAGATTACAGATTATGGTTGAATAGAATTGTTACAGTTCACAGATGCTCAATTGAGTTGCTATATCTGTTTAAAATCAATCTCATTTAGCATAGTGGCAGTACCAAAAAACACAAGTATCCTGAATGTCTCCATAAGGACTACATGGTGGTTACTCCTACAAATATTATTATATTGTGCACATATAATACACATATATTATATTGTGCATCTATGATGGAGATTAGCAAGGACAAGGTCAAGTAAGGTATTGCTACGTACTGGCTCACTGAGCAACTAGACTGGGTTTGTAACTGCTGCTATGTCTGCTAGCACTCACCCAGCTTTGTCATTAGTGGTGCTGCCAAGCCATTTGTGGTGATGGGTATTAATGTCCCCTAGCTTAGTGCTTCTTCTAAGTATGTGTTTTAACATAAAGGAGTACTGGTGCCTCAGCTGTGGAAAAAAAAAATCAGTGGTAAATCAGAAGGTTTCCTTGCTCATTTGACCCAATTCCTTGAAATTCAAAGGGCAACTCACTACCCAGTGTGCCACTGTGCCACCTCTGCTAGGTCTATCCTATTGGTGAGACAGGCCATATTTGGGGAAGGGGATGCTGATTTATAGCACACTGTAAAGTAAAACTCCATGAATTTGACTAGGCCAGGCTGTTGCTTGACTAGTCTGTAGGACAGCTTGCCTATTTTAACACAAGCCCCCAGATTTTTTTTAATATAAGAACAATGTTGCAGATTGGGTTTGCTTTTGATATTGACTACAATGCCTAGGTTAACAGTGGTTGGTCCATCCAATTTAAATTCCTTTTATACTTTTCTCTAATTGGTTTGATATATCTCAGTGGCTTTCTAGGCTATTTAAAGAATCAGTCTGGATGGTGATCCATGTGCAACTTTACCCTCAGTTTATGCCGTCTTCTGCAGGAATGGCAATGGGATGATGACCAAGACTGCTCAGGAGAAACTCTGATCTAATTCCAAGATTGCCTTTTAAATAAAATGCTGCATTTATCATCAGTGCTGCCACTTCCTCAATTGTATGATGACTGTGATCCTTATGTATGGGTCAGTAATTATCTTGGGCACATATTTCTGTCATATTCAGGAGCAACATGTACTCACAGGCTACTCAGCTGTTGTGTCTGTAAACCCAGAGGCTCACCTTTAGGGTATCACTACATTCACTTGTCAGAACAATTTCCTTGCACAAAGCCAACTCCTCTGGACAACACTTTCACTGCCGACACGTTCAGTCATCTCCAACCAGGCTACTTTAGTTTGGTCAAGCAACTTTACAAATCACCCTCAAGACTTCCAAATAGACTGCAAACATGAAACCCTGGCCATAGCGTCTAGTCTCTGCCTCACCAGCTTTGAAAATTAATGATACCTTTTGCAAAAGGTTGGACTCCTGCTTCCACCCACACCAAATCCTCTCTGTAACCAATTAGGACCAAACTTGGGAAAGATTGGGAGCCAGAGCTGCTTCTCCTTGGAGCTGATCAGAACCCAATACCAAATATGCCTTCAATTTCTAAATTCAAGGGGTATTACATTAATGTATTTCCTTTTCATTGGATTAGTAAATCAAATGCTGAATGTGCGCGCAACCTAAAAGTTCGATTTAAGATTTAAAACCTTCTAACATGTTACTTTTCAAAATAATTAATGTAAATGCTTTTAGACAGAAGTTAAGTTTTCCAATCTAACAGTGCAGATACAGTGTAGAGTCATTGAGATGTACAGCATAGAACAGACCCTTCAGTCCAACTCGTCTATACCGACCAGATATTCCAACCCAATCTAGTCCCACCTGCCAGCACCCAGCCCCTACCCCTCCAAACTCTTCCTATTCATATAGCCATCCAGATGACTTTTAAATGCTGCAATTGTACCAGCCTCCACCACATCCTCTGGCAGCTCATTCCATATACATACCACCCTCTGCATGAAAAAGCTGCCCCTTAGGTCACTTTTATATCTTCCCCCCTCTCAAATGTAAACCTGTGCACTCTAGTTCAGAACTCCCCCACCCCAGGGAAAAGACTTTGTCTATTTATCCTATCCAGGCCCCTCATGATTTTATAAATCTCTATATGGTCACCCCTCAACCTCCGATGCTCCAGGGAAAACAGCCCTAACCTATTCAACCTCTCCCTATAGCTCAAATCCTCCAACTTTAGCAACATCTTTGTAAATCTTTTCTGAACCCTTTCAAGTTTCACGGCATCCTTCCAATAGGAAGACCAGAATTGCATGCAATATTCCAACAGTTGTCTAACCAATGTCCTGTACAGTGGCAACATGACCTCCCAACTCCTGTTCTCAATACTCTGACCAATAGTGGAAAGCATACAAATGCCTTCTTCACTATCCTATAAGTAATCATTATCAGGTTATGTATAAAAGGCAAAGCAGAAAGGACTCTGTTAATAAGTTGAAGGGTCATGTAATACACATGGTGGATAATACCTATGCATACTAGTCATATGCCACACTCAATCCATGATCCGGGAGTTAAGAAATCTCAACCAAGACATTAAAAGACTACACTCCAATAGTTAAACTACATTGCACAAAAAGGAAATGCTTTCCTTAAGATTAGTCATTGCATAACTAAAACTGTGTATTTCTGGTAGGAAGTCTTGTGGACAGTATGTACAAGGTCAGTTGAAATATTGATCCGATATTTTTGTCATTAAGGCCATTGTATCTTTTCTAGGATGAAAAGTGGCTGAGACAGTCCTTAGCTTTTTTAGCAGTATCTGTTTTGTTGATCTGACCTCTGGAACAAATGTGTCTTACCTGCAAGATCGCTATTCAGTAAAACATCACTGAAAAACCATATTCCATTTTCATTTCATCAAAATATATCCAGATTTTCTTGCAAAGTTCCAACCATTTATTGAAAAGTGCAAACCATTGCTAATTTTTTTGTCTCTTCATTTTACCAGGGGCACTGAAGCAAACTGTTGTCCACCCAACTGTCCTTTGAGCTCAGCCAATGTAAGGAATCAAACTTGGAACTTTCTACTATCAAGCCATAATGAAAATAAGTATCAATTAGTGGTTTGAATGTTCTCATCGAAATTTGTAATTGGTTTTGTATATGAATAACAAGGATAACCATAAAACTGTGATAATGCTATCCTGCATTTATTCCCATATGCCAGAAAGAAAAATCAAAGTTTACATTCAGTAGATGTACTAGAGAGCCACTAAAACATTCATGAGAAGACAGCATTTTCAAGGAAACAATGTAACAAATATCCATTTTTCATGTAAACCATATAGATTCTGCAGATTCAGTTACCCTTGTCAGTTCATTTACATATGAAAGCACCATGAGAATCATTTTTGTGGTAAACTGAAATCAAAGGTAAAAAAAGTGAAGCAGTCATTTCAGAACTTCAAAAGAAAACACTGCATTGACACGGTAGCTTACTCTTCCAAATGTTGGCATTGAAGTTTTACTCTGGCTACTAAGTCCCAAAGTATTCCATCTGCAAAGCAAGAGGCAAATGTCCATTCTCTCAGCACTCCAGTTGTACATTCAGTGTTAAACTATAGCACGCAGAAATGTCTTTTTTTTTAAATATAGAAAGCTGTTCATGTAATGCTCTCAATTCCCTGTCAACAAAGCTTGGTCCATTTACTGATGTAACCATTAAGCAACTGCACAAGGTATCTACTTCAAGCCAGTTCATTTTACAAAACAAAAGTCATATTCTACAAAAATAACCGGTATGACCAAAACAAAAAACAAAAACTAAAATTAGAAAGTGAGGTAGTTAACAAAATTTCTTCAAGTTCTGGGGCCCACCCTCCCCACTTTCCTCATATGCTACACGTGGGTCTCCTTTGGCTAAAGCATAAATGGTGTACCATCCACAAATCAAAACATGCTACTTGGTTAAAACTAACCAAAGTAGGCAATGTTTTAATTCATCAAGAATGCACTCTTGTTTTATAAGAAAGTCGAAACACCCCAGTTAACTGTCTGACCTTTTGGATTCTCCAACTGACTTTAAAAATAATGATTTGTTTAAACAAAACGTCACACCATTCTTTCAAAATTGGGTGGCTCCTGCATTCTCCAGAATTCAAGCTGTCACAATTGTGAAGATGGTCGAAAATATCTGGATTTATAAAAAAAGGTTGCATCTCCTTCCTTCTTTCCTCCTTCCGCAATCCATTCTGATCTTCTAAACCAAATTTGTCCCTTTTTAAAAAGGCACCAATTTGGTCTGGATTAGGATTCTGTTGATACTGGCTGCCCTCTGTACTTTATCCAAGTAGCCACTTTACATGGTAGCTAACACTACTTGTCTGGAAAGCTTTATAGCTGACACCAGCATTGTCCTCGCCCACTCTTTCCAGCAGGTATAAATCGGATGGTGATCAAGACTCAGGACTGGTTTTATTTGTCGCTTCTACCCAGAAGCAATGACGCCCATTGTTGTCCTGTAATTACTACTTGTGCTGAAAAGAAAGTCAGCTAAGTTGTTCTTCTAAACCCCCACCCAACTTTTTTTTTGATTTGGTTCCATAAATGGCAGAGCACATGCTGCCTGAACAAGAGCGTGCTTGAATTTAATCCCAAGTAAAATTAACTAATTTAGCTGAAAAAGTAGTTCTGTAAATTTGCCTTTTTTCTGGGGTTTCACTTAAAACAAGAGTTCATTCAAGACTTCTTTAAAGCAACAATTGTCATTAGAAATCTAAACAGATGGCACCAAGTGACATTCTAGAACAATTACCCGCATAAATGGTTTTAATGTATAAACAGTAAATACAATTACACACATTCTCAAAGACAAATCTCTATATAGTAGTTTATGGAAATGATTCATTTCAATTTCTACTCATTATTTCAAAACTAGCCCTAATAACAGAATTTATTTCAATCTTTGGATTTTCATAAGGATTCTGTAGTAAAAATTCATGAGAAAGAGCTGTACACTTCAAATATTGTAAACTCAAGTTAATATTGTAAACGCTTCACTTTGCAAGACCCGCTTTATTACTTTATTCTTTAGATAAATCCCAGAGTTTTATACAATAAATTTGCAAAGCAATGATTGTACTCATAACATAAATTCAGGAGGTACCAAGCAGTTTTGTTAGAGACAGCTACAAGTAAAAAAAAATCTATTTTACATTTTTGGGGATTATGAAAAATAGCACATATTGAGGTCTGTGGTTGCTTGTCATAAAAGCTAAAGACTAAAATTTACTCTACTCTGAACAGATGCTACAGAATGTCATTTTTCTTTAAACTAACAGCTATTTTGCCTTCTTCCACAAAATGGGGGACGGGAGGCAAAGCAACACTTTCAGAACTAGGTTTCTCTTCTTCAGTGATTGCTGGACCAATGCCAGACTGGGGTGCATCCACTTTGGAAACTGTAGTGCTGGTGCTCACAACAGAACCACTTGCCATACAAACTGTGATAGGAATACCACCATTTTGAATCACTGAGATCTCATTTGATTTCAAAGCTAAGCCATTTGTAAGTACAGTGGTATATTGGTTCCAGATGGTTGGTTCAATGTTTGTTGTAGGAGCCATCAGCTCCTTCGGGAGCATTTCTGAAATCTTCTTTGGATCATTTCCAATCAGTATCATAGGGCTATCCAGCGAAAGACGTCTTCCACGCCTGGCTGAATTATTCCACATGTGCGTTCCAACATGGACCTGCAAAACAAAAATAAAATACACCTTAGTTGTTTACCGTTAACCTGATCTGGTTGTGCAACCCAACTTCAAAATCTTAGCATCAAGCATTACCTAGTCAGAATTAACTGAAGCTAAAATACATCTTAAGAGTTTCCTATGGACTACAACATTCTTCTTTCACCTCCCTTCCCAATAATCATATATACTGATCAATTTCCATATTAACTACATCAGTTAGTGTACTATAAATCAACAATAATCACTACACCCTTGACTCACTGAAAAGGCTTTTTGGAGCCACAGGGGGCTGGGTAGGGAGAGAAGGGGTAAAGCATAGCCAAGGATCGGAGTAGGTGAAGACAAATAAAGATCTGAGATGTTTTTGTCAAAAGGATTCATATACACAAGTATATGAATAAGCTTAAAAAAGAATGGCAAACTCACTGTAATCTGAGGGCTTTGTGATCAATAATGAAATGCAGTTGCTTTTAGGCCACTTCAAATGAGTAGTACTATCAGACTTTGAGTGGGTAGAAACAGTAGTTTTCTGTGTTTACTTTCTATTACAACCAAAATCGTGGACTAATACATTTGAACCAAAATTACTAAAGGTGACCTCAGCATAATAACATTCAATGCAATTAGTGTGTGAGAGATACAGGATGAAGTCTATATTAACAAGAGAGAACAAAACTTTCTGAATTATGTCCAAACAAAGTGAAGCAAAGGACTATGGAGAAGGGGATGAACAGGTCAGAAAAAAAAACTTTGCAAAGAACAGAATCTCATTATCAACAGAAGTTGGCTTTGGTGAAACTTTCATGTCTGTAGAGCTTGGCTGACCTACAACTCCTTTCTCAACATCCACATAGGCACTTTCAAACATTGGAGATCAATAAGGAACAAAAACTTTGAAAAAATTCTCTCCCTTTAAGCACCGAATCAAACTCTAGGGCCTCTGCCAAAAACACATTGGAGATTATTTATTTTAGCACAAACCAGAGATCAAACCCATGCCTTTTATATCCAAACTTTCCAGTTTCATATATAAAGGCTGTGCATTTTATGCACTGAAATACTGGTGTAAAAATCTGCCCAGATTTTTAATGAAAGTGTTGTTTCAGCATAATGCAAACTAGCCCCACGTGTACCAACTACTGTTGTAAATAGTGGCCTGGATTTTGCAATAATAACAGCAAGATCTACAGTGCTGACTATTACAATCAGAAAATCTGACACCAACCTCTGCAATACACATATACATTCCTGAATCAGAATTTACTTTCAGAGATATCCTGCCCCTCCACAGGGTGCACTGCAACAGCCCTTGCAATAACACAGCATTGAAATCACAGAATAAAAATTGGGCCCTTGCCACCTAGATTCCCAGAAGCAAGTTAGAGTGATGCATTCAAGAGTATGTTTATTCAGATGGCATATAATAAGTGATAGTTATTGCCAAACATCCCCTCTAGACCAGAAAGTCTACTTTTACATGTATTGCTTCAATCGGTTAAAAATCAAGGATTTTAAAATCTTTTCTACCTCATCACTTTTAATCTCATCTTTCTTTCATAAAGTTTGTATTTTGTTTTTCGGACATTATTGAAATCTGCTTGATATTTAAAGTGCTTCACAATTCTTCAAATCGGTGTCGTTAAGAAGTCTGGCTCTTTTTTCATTCTGCTCAGAGAATCTACTCTATCCATGCGGAAGGCACTGCGCTGGACTAATGCAAATTTACACTGGATGTACTTTGTGGACACCTATCAGGGAGAAGAAGAGCAGGAGTTGCTCCTTCTCCACTGACTGCCAAAATCTGGGCCATTACTTCCAATTTAATATTTACTGTAGCATTTTTCTCTCAATCTGAACAAGTTACCTTGAGATTTCCTTTCGTTGTAAAAGCTCTTCCACAGATGGTGCATGCAAATGGCTTTTCACCAGTGTGCGTGCGTTCGTGAATCTGCAGAGCACTTGCTGAGGAGAAGCTCTTTCCACAAGTAGGGCAGTTGTGTTGCTTAGGTGTACGACGGGGTGGAGGTGCCAAAATAGGTGGCATGATTGGAGCCACAGCTGACGGGGCAAGAAACTGTGCAGTGGTTCCTGCTGGTCGTTCTCCATGGTCGCTTACTTCCACTTTAATCAGACAAGGAGGAGCCCTGATAAAGGAACCTGCAGGAACTTGAACAGCACCTAAAAACATACAACGGTTTTTCACTGTTTAGTCTAATAGGGTTGTAAATTATACATGGTGGATCCCTTACTTATTTGCCATGCCAGACTTCAAGATCTCAGCTCTAAATACTGGTATTTTATAACTAGCTCTTCAAACGAAAAGGAGCAAAAGCAGCCAAGTTTCGGCAACCAGAAGCACAAATATAAATCCGTTCATTCATTCCTTCTACACTTGTAACCTGTCCAGACAAAAGTCTGTTGAAATATATTGTAAACAATAGATAGATCACTTGCACAATCATCTGTGAAATTGGTGAGGATTGAATACATTGCTCAATATATAGGAACTCGACCCCCAATGTCCCGCCCTCAAAACTGAATCTTCCTAAAATAGCCCGTGGTACTTTAATAAAATGGTCTTTTAAGAAGGAAAATGTATGAAAATGGGCATATTCATGAACTAAATGTTAAGAAAAATGTTTGCCTCTCCATAAATGCTCATTTACATTGCCAATTTCCACTCAGTTACGTGAGAAAATAAAAAATGAGAAAGCTGAAGTTCTACTTCAAAACAAAAATTGGTCCTAAAACTACCTACAGACAGCACTCTTGTGTGAAATGATGAATGGGCAAACAACACAAACAGAGCAATCACTTTTTACTATTCATTTCTGTAGAATAAAGGCTCTTAAAAGCATTAGCAGTTTGCAGTGATCGGGGCATTGCATATTTTTAAGTAGGTAAAATAAATAGATTAGCAGGAATTAGTCATCATTCCACAAGTAAAACTGACCCTTTCCTTAGTGGATTGAAATTAGTCATCTATCTTTCACCTCCCTTTTAAAACACACTCACACTCATTGCCCCAAGCTTGTCACCAGTAAATAGAATCAAAAACATTGAGTGCAAGATGAATATAATTCATACAATAAGAGTCCTTTCATAAAGAGACCAACAAGCACTAGTCAAAAGAAATTGCCAGTGCAAGTGGATTACAATGTTTCTGCTGACTAACCGGAGAACAGGTTTCTAAAATAAAAGCAAACAAGGGACACCCAAAAAGTTGTATCCGAACCTCATAGGGGTTGGGGAAATCAATTAAAGTTGGAACTGGACCTGAACTGTGGCTTTCTCTCCACAGATGGTACCAGACTAGAGTTTCTCCAGCAATTTCTGCTTTTGTACTATACAGATTTTTGGATTGTTCTTAGTAGAGATTTAATTAAGTTATTATACAGCTAAACGACCAAGCGATAACTCCAGTCTTTTATTACATATTCTATTGAGCTGATCAGAGCATTTAAAATACGTTGTGTGCTATATTAACTTTTATTATTCAGTCTGCAATTTTCAAATAACTAGGACTTGGACGAATATAAAGATGGAGAATAATATTTTGAAATGGACACCTGAAAGTGATGGAAGGGTTTTCAGGTAATTTCGATTACCATAATGCTATCAAATTAGATTCACCTTACATAGGATTTCAGCCCCAAAATATATATGTACAAGCTACTTAGATGCAATTTTAAAAGTACAGAAATACACAGACCAGCCACCATAGGTTACAAATGAACTAAATAACAGTATATTTGTTTTGGGACAATGGAGTTGATTAAAAAGGTGGGTCTTGAGTATTTGATGTTATTATGATGGAATAAGTTTTCAAATTACATGCAAGAGGCAGCTCAAATTTACAGCAAAAATTCCACTTCTAAAACAGCTCATTAGATTAGCATACCATTCACAGCAAGTAAAACACTGAAAAATCTTAACTGTTCAGATTTTCTTCTGTGGGAATTATGAGCAAGCATGTGTTCCCCATCCCTTCGGCCATTACAGAGGTCAGTTAAGAGTTAAGCATATTGTGTGAACTGAACAAGAGCGGAGTATGCTTAAAGAAACATTTAACACAATACAGAACGAGTTTGTTACCGGGGAGGGGATGGGTGTGTGGGGGTTGCATTTCACAGAAACACACAAAAAAAAAGATTAAAAAAAAAGGGGTTACAAAATGCAGAAAGCAAGCACAGATCTTGACAAAATGGGGTAGATACAAAAACCAGCAAATGGCTACAGAGCAGCTTGTCGGGACTAAACAAGGATTATGGAAGGAAACTTGCCAGAGACATCAAAATCAATAGGAAATTTTACAGTCACATCAAGGGAAAGCAGGTAGTCGGGGAAGCAATGTTGGCCCACCAAAGACCAAAGTGGAGATCTCGTCAGTGACTACAGGAAAATAGCAGACATGTTGGATAATTATTTTGCCGAAGTACTTACAGTAAAAAAAGGGAGGATAGCTTGTTAGAGGTCCTGAGGAAATTAATAGTCAGTCAGGGACAGGGACTGAATAAAAGGAAAGCAATTAAAAACATCAATACTGAGGAAACTAATGATACAAAAAAGAATGACAAATGCCCAAGACCTGAATGTTTCCATCAGAAGATGTTAAAAGGAAATAGGGGAGCATATTGTAGCTGCCAACTATAATCTTTCGGAGTTTCCTAGACTCAGGAATTGCCCCTCTGGATTGGAAAATTGCACATCACTCCATTTTTTTTAAAAAAGGGGGAAGAGAAAAACTAGGGAATTACAGACGAGTTTACCCAACATATGTGCTGGATAAATTTTTGCAGTCTAAAAATCAAAGATAGGGTAACTGAACACATCCAAAGTTTTCAGTTAGGCAGGGAAAGGCAGCTTACAATTCATGACAGGTAGGTTACATCTGACAAACCTTATTTAAACTTTTGATGTAGTGACGGAGGAAATGGATGGGGAATGTCTTTGGATGTTGTTTATACCAAATGCCTTCTGGAAGCCAATAAATTCCTTCACAGGAGACAACATTAACTAATGTGGAAGCCCACACAACTGAGGGCAAATTACTGACATGGTTGGGAAACTGAATGGCAGGCAGCAGAAAATAGGGATAAAAGGGTAAATACTCCTATATGCAGGATGTGACTAGTGGTGTCCCACAAGAATCTGTGCTAGGGCCTCAATTATTCAAATTCATAGAATCCATACAGTGTGAAAGCAGAACATTTGGTTCATCAAGTCCACACCGACTCTCCAAAGAACAAAGAACCCCTCCCCCCACCCATCACCCTGTATTCCCCATAACTAATCCACACAGCCTGCATATCTTTGGACTGTGCGAGGCAACTGGAGGAAACTCTGCAGACACGGAGAGAATGTGCAAACTCCACACAGGCAGGCACCCGTGGCTAGAACTGAACCCCAGTGCCTGGCGCTGTGAGGCAGCAGTGCTAACCACTGAGTCACCATACTACCCTATTCATGTTATTTAGCAACAGCTTGTATAATGCTATAGAAAGACATACTTCCAAATTTGATGAGAAATGACTAGGTGAATGGGTAAAATGGAGCAGATAGAGATCAATAAAAAAAAGTTGAGGTTATCCATTTTGGACTGAAAACCTGGAATCCCTAAAACGTAGAAGCAGGCTATTCAGCCCAATGAGTCCACTCCAACCTCCGAACAGCATCCTACCCACACCCACCTCCATCCGATCTTTGTAACCCTGACATTTTCCATGCTAATCCACTTAGCCTGCACATCCCTGGACACCATGGGGACCTAGCATGGCCAATCCATCTAATCTGCACATCTCTGGACTATGGAAGGAAAGCAGAGTACCCGGAGGAAACCCACCCAGTCACAGGGAGAATGTGCAGACTCCATACATACAGTTGTCAGAGACTGGAATCAAATCTGGATCCCTGATTCTGTGTGAGGCAGCAGTGCTAACCACTAAGTCACTGTGCTGCCCAAAAAAGGGTACTTGCTAGATGGCATGACAGTAAATGCAGTGGATGTCCAGTGAGACTTGGGGGTTCAGGTGCAAAGGTCTTCAAATTGCCATGTACAAGTGCAGAGAATAATCAAGAAAGCTCATGGAATGCCATCCTTTATATCTAGAGGACTGGAATATTAGACGTGGATGGAGTACATCATAGGTTTAAGAAGAATGATATCTGGATTTCAGGGGTTAAGTTTGAGAAGAGATTCTACAAAATTAGACTTGAATTCTCTAAAATTTACAATGTTGAAAAGGGATGATGTGATTTAAGCCTTCAAGATACTGAACAGGAAAAGACAGTGGATACTTTATTTTTATTTCCACTAGTTGGAGGTTCTTGAACTAGCGGGCACAATCTGAGAATTAGGAACAGACTGTTCAAGACAGATGTTCGGAAGCACTTCTACACACAAAGGGTGGAACTCTATTCCACAAGATGGCAGCCAATGTTAAATCAATTGTTAATAAAAAAAATCTCCAATTTAAATTTAAGAAAGAGTTTTTAAAAGGGCTAAAGGCAGGTATATGGATTTAGGCCACAGATCAGCCATGACCTCACTGAATTGTGGAACACGCTCAAGGGGCTGAATGGCCTACCATTCTTAGATTCAGAGGCGCAGAGCAGTACAGCACAGAAACCATGCCAACTAAATATCCCAAATTAATCTAGTCCCATTTACAGAATATGGAGTCATATCTAGGCTATGCCAGACCTATTGTACACAGCAAATGTCCCAATTTACCCCTTACAGGGAAGATTGCGATTATCATGAAAACCAGCTTCACGGTCACATGACTGAGGTTAGTGTCCCTGCTACAGGATGTTGTGAAACTTGAAAGGGTTCAGAAAAGATTTGCAAAGGATGTTGCCAGGGTTGGAGGCTTTGAGCTTTAGGGAGAGGCTGAATAGACTGGAATGGTTTTCCCTGGAGTGTCTGAAGCTGAGGGCTGACCTTATAAATCAATAAAATCACAAGGGACATGGGCAAGATAAATAGACAAGGTCTTTTACCCCAGAGTGGGGGAGTCCAAAACCAGAGTGTATAGGTTTAAGGTGGGAGGGCGGGGAAGAGTTTAAAAGAAGGGAGCCAAAAGGGCCACATTTTCATGAAATGAGCTGCCAGAAGTGGTGGAGCTGGTACAATTACAAAATTTAAAAAGGCATCTGGATGGATATATGAGTAAGAGGCAGGATATGGGCAAAAATGTTGGCAAAGGAGACTAGGTTTATTTAGGATGTCTGTTTGGCATGAACAAGTTGGACCGAAGGGTCTGTTTCCATGGTGTAGATCTCGATGATGCTATAATTCTCATTTAGTCATATGTTCCAACAGCTTTCTTAGTCAGTTTTGAACCCATGACCTCAGGACATTAGCCTCAAGATTACTGGTCCAGCAACATTGCCATTACACCATCACCCCACGAATTGGAGAGATTTTAAAAACCACTCCAGGCCAAGCAATGAATCATGAACTTTCTTTGTGATGGGCTGGAAGGTTAACTAATTTACAAGTGAGTTCAGACCTTTAATAATAATAATAGGAACAAGGTGCACAGTTATCAATTGGAAGAAAATAGATACAGCTCATTTGTAACCCATATCCTAATCATTCATACATTGGTAAACAAACTGGCTTCTTTCATATACCATCAGTTTCACATAACTAGAGAATATGTTTCAGCTATTTTGAAGTCAAGGCACATATATGGTCTGCGCAAGATCATATTACACATGCAATAATACTGTTCTGATCTTCAGATTTTAGTCAGTATCAGAGTGCTCCAGATTATTGTGAGCAAAGTTGAAATTTGCAACAGTTAAAAACGTGATCAAAGCAGCAAAAAAGTTCTGCAAAAGTAGTGCCATAATGCTTAGGATACACCAGCTTGGAAGAAATGAGCAGATTCTAAGAGGGAGTTGTGAACTAAATTGAAATGCTTGTAGCTGACTGTATCCATTTTACATAATTCTGTAACAACCCCAGTTTTGTGAACCAGTATTTATTTGGCCTATGTTGTAGTTTGTCCATAAGAAAAGAAAGTGTTCTATTGCTTAGATGGAGTGATGCTTGTGGTCAAAAAGTAAACTCTACCTGAGCACATCACATGCAGATTGGTGATAGCTGATCCCCAGACCAGAGTTGTATATCAGAGTATTGAGCCACCACAAATAGTAATATCTGTATCACAGATATCCAATGTTTTGGATAAGGCACCAAAGCCACAATAGTTGATTTACATACTCAGTTGAAAACCCATGCACATTTTCTTATTCTACATAGCTACAATCGTTTCAAATTAGATTCTGTGAAAAATCTGTTCAGCAATCCTAATCTAGCTCCGATTACAATCCACCAAAAGTTTTGTTGGAAATGAGTTTACATTTTGGAAGCAGGAGGTCAAGGCAATGGAAAGGATGCTAAAGTGATAAGTTATTCTTTGAGATTAGTATTAAAAAGAATAAGAGCTGACTCTACCTATATTAAGTTGATTAGGAAAAAAGTATTTTTTTTAAAAAGTACAAAAAGACATCAAGATGGTTTCCCCGATTAGTGAATTGGAAACTAGAGGGCAGGTATTTAAATCATTTCCAGAAGGAAGATACTAGCAGAATTTTTAGTGTGCTAAGGGTTAGAAGACAGATTAAATCACGCCAAAACAGTGGTAAGAATATAATCCATACAGTATCTAAAATATAAAAACTGAAGAAACAAGAAGTTAAAAATGGCAAAAGGAAGGAATGGAACAGACTAAAGGATGTACAATGACTAAGCCACTGACATTGTCCTTGACAGTGGCTCAGTCAATCACTGATCACATTGTGCGCAAAATAAATTAGCAACATAAAAACAGCAGCTCAAGTGACCACTGCTGCCTCACAGCGCCAGAGACCCGGGTTCAATTCCCGCCTCAGGCAACTGATTGTGCAAACTCCACACATTCTCCTCGTGTCTGCGTGGGTTTCCTCCGGGTGCTCCAGTTTCCTCCCACAGTCCAAAAATGCGCAGGTTAGATGAATTGGCCATGCTAAATTGCCTGTAGTGTTAGGTGAAGGGGTAAATGTAGGGGAATGTAGTAGAAATGTCTGGGTGGGTTGCTCTTTGGAGAGTCAGTGTGAACTTGTTGGGCCGAAGGGCCGTTTCCACACTGTGGGGAATCTAATCTAATAAGCATCAAAAAAGTATTCAACTACAGAAAGACATTTCAGATTGTTCCACGAGACATCAAAATATATGACTTGCCAGTTGGGCTGACAAGAAAAAGGAGCATTGGCTAAATTCGATTCAACTAAGGGAGCTGAAGTCAGCGGTGGCATCCCTAGCCTCCCAGCTGATATAAAGTTAACTCAATATGCACCAGCAATCAAATCTTCAGACTTTGGGTTATACTTTTCAAAATTTTAATAAGATTTAGTCAGGCAAACTTTAAAGTACAAAGCCAAAATACACACATCTTTCTACTACTGCTAAAGCTGACAAAAAAAAGTTAAGTGCAGTTAATAATGGAGTGTGCTATTTCTCAGGTTTAAACTCGGATGCCACAGTTCATTGATCTTTGCTTGCCCAGTAATAGGAATGCTACAACTGGTTCCAAAACCTTTGGGATACTGGAGATGATAGGACATCTCCAAAGGAGGCATCAGGCTCATGTTCATTATCATCCAGGAAACCTTGCAGATGAGTGCAGGCTTAGTAGCGGACACAAAAGAAAACAGTCCCATGAATGCTGCCCACAACGCCTCAATTTCAAATCAGTGCACAAAAAACTGAAGGAGAAACACAAAGTGAAGATCATTATCATTCCTTTCCACTACTGCACTAAAACAAAATCTAAAAAACACTGAGTAAAGCAATCACGTGCTGTTTTACTCCAATAGCGTAATCAAATAACTGTTTAATGTAACTGAAATATTGTCATCTCAACAGTCTAAAAACTGCAGTCTAGGTATTGACTACCTTGCTACCTTTAACAGCAAACTCTAAAATCAGACCAAATCTGCTTGCTATGAGCTGCCTAGTGAGCTTCGGGTGAGTATCTTACTCTTATAAGAAGTCCCAGCGTCTAAGTAGGTGCCAGCCAAAGACCAGTTCAGGTCCATTCTTCAGGTAATCCAATAGTGAGAAGATGAAAGCATGACTGAGGGAAAGAAAAGAAATCAGAGGCAAGGGAAGTGGATGGCTTTCAGCAGCAACCGCTTACCTGCCAGACCCCAACTCATGTCTCCATTATGCAGGGTTACAACAAAATAGAAGCCTTCATGTGACGGTTAATTGACCATTTATGAGTCTTTAACTGGTAGATAGGTCAAAACTTTCCCAATGGACCTTCTTATCCAGAACTAAAAAGGGGAGATGGCAAGAAAAAGGGACCGGTGTTCTCTCCACAGTAAACTTGCCCAATCTTTTCTCCTCCAGGGAGGGGAAATTCCACCCAGGGATTCATCATGGTTTAAAACAATTAAGAGAAAAGGATAAGAGCACATTTAAGAATCAATTATCTATACAATTATTCTTTTCTTTAAATTTCAAATACAGAAAAGTTCTAATTAACTATTAGCAGGATTTATTCGAAGGAGTATTCTTATTTCAAGATAGACACTTAACTGGATTTATGAAATTTCAACTACAGACTCAGACAACAGACTGGAGCTATTTATAAATGTTTACACTATTAATGTTTTTGCATACTTACTGCAATCCCCGTTAGTAAAAGGTATACTAGGCACTTCTTCCTTAATTTTGCGATGAATATTGGCAGATGTTAAATCTAATGCACCATCATTTGGTAGCTCAGATGTCTCAACAGGCTCAGTTTTTGTTTCTGAACTTTCACAAGGCATTGGAAATCCTGGCGACTTTGACAGATGACTACCATTAAAGCTATTCACAGGAGATGAAGCTTGGAACAATGCAGATTCTGAAGCACTTGGACTCTGATTATTCGGATATTCTTGATCCCCAACTGCTGGAGAATCATTAGTCACACCTTCATTTTCTGGGGAGCAATTCTCACCAGATTTCAAACTGCTCTGACGTTGTAAGTTCACACCGGAATTAATCATTTTCATCTGACTCTCTAAAGCAGCTATATTTGAGAATACTAACAAAGGAGAGTTGGCTGGCAAGTCACTGTAAGGCAAAACTGGTTTTGAATACTCAACTGTAGGCACCTTTGTACCTTTGTCCCCTTCTAACTCAGATTCATCCATGTTTTCATCAGTAAAACTGCTGTCAAGTTCAGCATTTTCATCAGCCAATGCTGGCTCTGGATCAGAACCATCATAATAGCCCTCCGGTAAAGGCGTGTTTGGGATCTGACCTCCCATGTGCATTCTAATGTGCTGCTGAAGAACAACAGCATTGGTGAATCTCTTGTGGCATATAGGACATGAATGCTGCACTCGTAGTGGTGGTTTTGCTCGATGTACCCCATAGTGAGTCTTCAGGTTGCCTTTTGTGGAAAATGCTCTGCCACAAACTTTACATTTGAATGGTCTTTCACCAGTATGAGTACGATAATGCATTTTGAGTGAACTTTGGCAACTTAGTATACGATGACATACAGCACATTCGTTTGGGTCAGTGGATGTTTTGTCTATATTCTCTACCAGCTGTTGGAGTTTGAATGTCTCAGATGCTTGGCTACTATCAAGAATGTTACTAAAAGATAATTTGGGTTTTGAGGTTTCTGGCATAATGGATGTAGCCAAAGTAGGTGCACTGCCATTTTCATTTGTAGGTTTTATTTCTAGGTTAGATTCATAGTTGCTGACATTTGAAGACATCGAAGCAGTTTCACTCACTGCTGGAGATCGCCTTTGCAGAAACTCACTCACAGGTACCTTTTCTGAAGTATCCTCAAAACTAGATGACAACTTCATTCCAACTGAATTGGACAATGTTTGCAAGACAGGCTTGGTGTCCACCCAGTTAGCCGAATTGTCAACAGGTATTGACATGCCATAGGGAATTCCACTGCTAGTTGGAACATTGTCCAGATGTTCTGGAACGGGATATGGATTCATTCGGATATGGGGGTACTTCTCCTTGTGCCGCTGGAAATGGACCTTCAGATTGCCTTTGGTTGTAAAACGATTGCCACAGATGTTGCATTTGTAAGGTCTTTCACCAGTGTGGGAACGGATGTGAATCTGCAGGGCACTGTCATTTCCAAATACTTTGCCACAAAACTTGCACTTGTGTTTGAAAAAGGACTCTTCTGAACTGGACTTGGTTTCAAACACTGCAACATTTGGAGGCTTGCCTTTCTGATTTCGTGCAGCCGAAGCTGCAGATAGTCCAATCAGTGGGTTGTGGATAGTTGCTGGATTTGGAGACTGAGGTAGCAATGGGTTTGGAAATCTGGCAGCTTGGCTTGCGAGGTTGCCATGTTTAAGTCTGGTGGAGTTTTCAGAGCAAGAAATGGAATCAGGTTTCGAGGTTAATGTAGCTAAAGCACTAGCCGTTTGAAGAGACCCTGACTCAGAGTGGTGTAAACCTTTATTAAAATGAGTTGTACCAACAGACGAATGAGGTAGCTGTACTGGTTTAAAACCATCCATAGTAAAGGTCTGGCTACCAACTTTCTGCCCAATTAAAGCAGCAGCAGCAGAAAGCTGTTGTGACAGGTGAGCCCCTAGTGCTTTAAGGGGGTCTGCAGCTGCAACGATGGAAGGATGCAGAGAATGAGGGGCCATCATTGCCACTTGGATGCGGATTTGCTCAGTTAACTGAATCTGTTGGAGTTGTTGCTGCTGCAAACAGACCAATTGCTCAAGCAAGATAGGAATGACATTGACGTTTCCAGTTGCATTTGAATTGCTGGTAGGCACACTGTCTGAAATGTGTTGAGTCACTGCCACTTTAGTGTTCTGAATAGTCTCCAGTGTGACGTTAGTGTTTGGTATTTTAGATTGGGACACATAGCTCATTTCAGAGGCTGGATGTAAACTGGTGGCAGCACTTGAGGCACATGATGATTTTTGAGATTCTACAATATCAACGGTCATTTCAGCAGTTTCACTCTGTTCATGTGCCTTTTCTTCAGGGCTATCATTAGTTTTTGATTGATCATTCAGTTGGCCATTTGCAAAGTTATCTGGACAAGATTCCGGGCTGTCTTTTGGAGACATTTCCCTCTCACCTTCATTCATAATCAAAACTGGTGGGTTTTTAGTGCAATTTTTCCTGTGCTCAAGGAACTTGGAGAGATCAAAGAATTCAGCACAACATTTCCTACAGATGTTTGTTTCCTCAGTCCTGCATTTCTTTGCGCTTACTTCCCCATCTCCATCATCCTGACATTCTTCAGAACCTGAGAGAGATCAGAAAAGCACAGTAACTACATTGTCTAAAAAGTATGGTAGATATTCACTTTCACAACGAATCAACAATGGCAAGGAATTTGCCCATTTAAAGTCACCCCGGGTAAGAAAATCGTTAACATACCAGTTATATCACAAATCGGTATAAAGCATTAAATTGACTGTCAACTTAATGAACAGAAAAGGGTTTTTTTTGCTTAACATTGTCTAAATATATCAACTCCAGCATAAGTTGAAGGGGCAAACTATCACATTAGTCACTTATTTCTAGGCAATGATAGGATTTTTGAGCTGTTTTAACCCCATGATCCAAGTTCCACAGTCAAAGTGGCATCATCTCTTCTCGAAAGACCAGTTCCCTCGCTCACGACAAATAGATATTCATTTATCTCCAGTGAAATCTTTGGAGGCACCAATATCTCTGATCAAGACCCCCACACGTTTTATGGTTAAACAGCCAGAAAGGGGAAAAGAAAAACACACTGGAACCAATCCTTATTGATCATTTTTAACAGTCAGGTTCAAAACCTATTTCCCTTCCCAATGCTCAATCTAATTCCCACATTTCTTCTGGGTCCCCTACTAGTTAAATTTAACATTGGTCAGTTAATAAAAGCAAAAGGCAACTAAAATTCATTAAAAAGGTAATCATATTGTCAATTAATTAGTTTCAATCTCCTAAATCCTGTAAATAAAGCCAAAATGGTTTTGCAAGAATTCACCAAAAAAGCAATCAATACAAACTTTACAAGAATCCCCTATCACCACTATGTCAGAGGTTGTCTGTACTGCTGCCTCCTGTCAGACATTGACAGCAACTCTACCTATATGTGCACTTGTGGTACAAATCTCATGCAGCTTGCAACTATGATTTTTGAAAAGATTTGTAGCTTAGGTTAAGGTTCAGATTGTAAGTTTGCTCACTGAGGTGGAAAATTTGTTTTCAGATGTTTCATTACCATGCTAGGTAGCATCAGTGAGCCGCCGGTGAAGGGCTGGTATTATGTCCTGCTTTCTATTTGTGGGTCTTCCTGGAGGCCTGGCATTCTAACTGGATCTCCATCAATGAGCAGATGGATTTGGACACCATCTACCATCCTCCGAGAAAAAGATCTGGAAACGACATCACCCATCTTAAGAAACCAAGACACATAAATAGAAAGCAGGACATAACACCAGCGTTTCACTGGAGACTCAAATGATGCTACCTAGCATGGTGACAAAACATTGGGAAACAAACCCTCCACCTCAGTGAGCAAACTTACAAACTGGGCTTGCAACTCTGATCAGCATTCCACTTTCCCACTCCACTTGGCATCCTCAATTGTCTCCCCTGTTCAGTATCATGGTCACCTCTTATCTGGGTACTCTACTGCCTCTCCCTCACTCACTGCCTTGCTTCCAGAGACAATATGCAACAAGGTAGCGCATTGCAAAGTTGGAGGGAGGTAGTGAGGTGTACACACCAGCATTGTGTAGGGCACTGAGCAAATCACTAACCTAGGATTTGCATTCATCTGACAACACTAATTTTATTGCTCTTATTCTTTGATGCAGGCACCTCACTGATGCATTGCTGGCAATGATGACAGCCACTGCAAGGGCACAGACAGCTAGTTTGCCCTGTAGTCACAATACATGATAAGCAAGTGCTCACAGCAAGTATAGCTGCACAAAATGCACAGTGGCATGTCTGATTTAGTACTGAATTCTGTTTCACAGAAATAGCTAGCTGCTTCTAGCATCCTGAAATTCTGTGGAATACAAAGAAAAAAAGTGTTTGAAAGATAAATCTTGAATTGAAAAGAAGAGGTAATAAACCCACAATATTTGGAGATAAGTCAGACATATAAATTGAAAATTAATTATTTCCACTTGATTTCAAAACAACGCGAAAATCAAGACAATGAGAAACACGTAAAAAAAAAGAAACATAATGACTCAAAAAGAGCGGAGTGGAGACTAGGAAGTGGTTAAACGGCAAAAGGTGATAGATAATGGGTGGCACGGTGGTTCAGTGGTTAGCACGGCTGCCTCCCAGTGCCATGGAACAATATCACGGGTTTGATTCTAGCTTTAGATGACTGTCTGTGTGGAGTTTGCACATTCTCAGTGTCTGCATGGATTTCCTCTGGGTGCTCCAGTTTTCTCCCACAACACAAAGATGTGCAGATTTAGGTGAATTGCCCTTAGTGTTCAAGGAGTTGTAAGTTAAGTACATTAGGCAGGGGTAAATAGAGTCATAGAGATGTACGGCATGGAAACAGACCGTTCGGTTCAACCCGACCATGCCAACCAGATATCCCAACCCAATCTAGTCCCATCTGCCAGCACGCGGCCCATCTCTCTCCAAACCCTTCCTATTTATATACCCATCCAAATGCCTCTTAAAATGCTGCAATTGTACCAGCCTCCACCACATCGTCTGGCAGCTCATTCCATACATGTACCACCCTCTGTGTGAAAACGTTGCCTCTTCGGGCTCTTTTATATATTTCCCCTCTCACCCTAAACCTAAGCCCTCTAGTTCTGGACTCCTTGACGCCAGGGAAAAAGACTTTGTCTATTTCTCCTATCCATGTCCCTCATAATTTTGTATACCTCTAAGGTCACCCCTCTGCCTCCGATGTTCCAGAGAAAACAGCCCCAATCTGTTCAGCCTCTCCCTGGAGCTCAGATCCTCGATCCCTGACAAGATCCATGTAAATCTTTTCTGAACCCTTTCAAGTTTCACAACATCTTTCTGATAGGAAGGAGACCAGAATTGCACACAATATTCCAACAGTGGCCTAACCAATGCCCTGTACAACGCACAATGACCTCCCAACTCCTGTACTCAATACTCTGACCAATAAAGGAAAGCAAACCAAACACCTTCTTCACTATCCTATCTACCTGCGACTCCACTTTCAAGGAGCTATGAACCTGCACTCCAACATCTCTTTATTCAGCAACACTGCCTAGGACCTTACCATTAAGTCCTGCTTAGATATGCTTTCCTAAAATGCAGCACCTTGCATTTATCGAAATTAAACGCCATCTGCCACTTCTCAGCCATTGGCCCATCTGGTCCAGATCCTGTTTTAATCTGAGATCAGAGGTAACCCTCTTCGCTGTCCACTATACCTCCAATTTTGGTGTCATCTGCAAATTTACTAATTGTACCTCTTATGCTTGCATCCAAATCATTTATGTAAATGACAAAACGTAGAGGACCCAGAACCAATCCTTGTGGCATTCCATTGGTCACAGGCCTCCAGTCTAAAAAACAACCCTCCACCACCCTCTGTCTTCTATCTTCAAGCCAGTTCTGTATTCAAATGGCTAGTTCTCCCTGTATTCCATGAGATCTAACCTTGCTAATCAGTCTCCCATGGGGAACCTTGTTGAACGCCTTACTGAAGTCCATATAGATCACATCTACTGCTCTGCCCTCATCAGTCTTCTTTGTTACTTCTTCAAACACCTCAATCAAGTTTGTGAGACATGATCTCCCACGCACAAAGCCATGTTGACTATCCCTAATCAGTCCTTGCCTTTCCAAATACACGTACATCCTGTCCCTCAGGATTTCCTCCAACAACTTGCCCACCACCGAGGTCAGGCTCACTGGTCTATACTTCCCTGGCTGGTCTTTACTGCCTTTCTTAAACAGTAGCACCAAATTAGCCAACCTCCAGTCTTCCGGCACCTCACTTGTGATTATCGATAATACAAATATCTCAGCATAAGGCCCAGCAATCACTTCTCTACCTTCCCACAGAGCTCTTGGCTACATCTGATCAGGTCTTGGGGATTTATCCAGTTTTAACCATTTCAAGACATCCAGCACTTCATCCTCTAATCTGGACATTTTGCAAGATGTCACCATCTATTTCCCTACCATCTATATCTTCCATATCCTTTTCCACAGTAAATACTGATGCAAAATATTCGTTTAATATCTCCCCCATTTTCTGTGGCTCCACACAAAGGCCGCCTTGCTGATTTTGGAGGGGCCCTATTCTCTCCCTAGTTACCCTTTTGTCCTTAATATATTTGTAAAAACCCTTTGGATTCTCCTTAATTCTATTTGCTAAAGCTATCTCATGTCCCCTTTTTGCCCTCCTGATTTCCCTCTTAAATATACTCCTACTTTCTTTATACTCTTCTAAGGATTCACTCGATCTATCCGGTCTATACTGGACATATGCTTCCTTCTTTTTCTTAACCAAACCCTCAATTTCTTTAGTCATCTAGCATTCCCTATACCTACCAGCCTTCCCTTTCACCCTGACAGCAGTATACTTTCTCTGGATTCTTGTTATCGCATTTCTGAACTTCGCATTTTCCAGCTGTCCCTTTACCTGTGAACATCTGCCTCCAATCATCTTTTGAAAGTTCTTACCTAATACCGTCAAAATTGGCCTTTCTCCAATTTAGAACTTCAACTTTTAGATCTGGTCTATCCTTTTCCACCACTATTTTAAAACAAATAGAATTATGGTTGCTGGCCCCAAAGTGCTCCCCCACTGACACCTCAATCACCTGCCCTGCCTTATTTTCCAAGAGTAGGTCAAGTTTTGCACCTTCTCTAGTAGGTACATCCACATAATGAATCAGAAAATGGTCTTGTACACACTAAAATTCTTCTCCATCTACACCTTTAACACTATGGCAGTCCCAGTCGATGTTTGGAAAGTTAAAATCCCCTACCATAACCACCTTATTATTCTTACAGATAGCGGAGATCGCCTTACAAGTTTGTTTCTCAATTTCCCTCTGACTATTGCGGGGTCTATAATACAATCCCAATAAGGCCATCATCCCCTTCTTATTTCTCAGCTCCACTCAAATAACTTCCCTGGATGTATTTCTGTGAATATCCCCACCTCAGCATAGCTGTAATGCTATTCCTTATCAAAAAGGCCACTCCCCCTTCTCTCTCGCTCTCTCCCCTCTCCCTCTCTCTCTTTCTATCCTTCCTGTAGCATTTGTATCCTGGAACATTAAGCTGCCAGTCCTGCCCATCCCTTAGCCATGCTTCCATAATTGCTATGATATCCCAGTCCCATGTTCCTAACCATGCCCTGAGTTCATCTGCCTTCCCTGTTAGGCCCCTTGCATTGAAATAAATGCAGTTTAATTTATTAGTCCTACCTTGTCCCTGACTGTTTGACTTGCTTCTGTTCTCAGCTGTACCAGTCTCGGATCGATCTCTTTCCTCACTATCTCCCTGGGTCCCACCCACCCCCCACCTTACTAGTTTAAATCCTCCCAAGCAATTCTAGCAAATTTCCCTGCCAGTATACTAGTCCCCATCCAATTTAGGTGCAATCAGTCCTTCTTGTACAGGTCACTCCTATCCCAAAAGAGATTCCAATGAAACAAAAATGTGAAACCTTCTCCCATACACCAGCTCCTCAGCCATGCATTCATCTGCTCTATCCTCCTATTCCTGCCCTCACTAGCTCAAAGCACTGGGAGTAATCCAGATATTACTACCCTTGAGGACCTCCTTTTTAAATTTCTGCCTGACTCTCTAATTTCCCTTCAGAATCTCAACCTTTTCCCTTCCAATGTCGTTGGTACCAATGTTGGCAATGACTTCCTGCTGCACCCTCTCGGAGACATCCTTGATCCTGGCACCAGGGAAACAACACACCATTCTGCTTTTTCTCTGCTGGCCACAGAAACGTCTGTCTGTACCTCTGACTACAGAATCCCCTAACAGAATTAATCTCTTGGAAGCCGACATACCCCTCACTGCTTTAGAGCCAGTCTCAATACCAGAAACTTGGCTGTCGTGCTACTTTCCCCTGAGAATCCATTATCCCCTACATTTTCCAAAACAACATACCTGTTTGAAGTGGGTATATCCACAAAAGATTCCTGCCCTAGGTGCCAACCTCTCACCCTTCCTGGAGTTAACCCATCTATGTGACTATATCTGAGATTTTCCCCCCTTCCTATAACTGCCATCCATCACATACTGTTGCTGTTGCAAATTCCTCATTGCTTCTGTCTGTCTCTCCAACCAATCCACTCGATCTGATAAGATTAGCATCCAACAGCATTTATGGCAGATATAATCCACAGTAACCCTTAAACTCTCTTTAAACTCCCACATCTGACAAGTACATATCTGTGCAAAGGCCATTTTTGCTCCTTCATAATCTACAGACCCAGAAAATAACTCCGTCGTATTCCTCTACAAACAGTGCCCCAGGTAAAATATAAGCCATAGCTATTAATTTAAAGTTTAATCAAGAGACTTATCTCCAAAAACATATAATCAAGAAAGAATCCACTATACTCACTACTGCAGCCTCTCTCTTGGACAATTAACTTATCTGATTCTGTGCTGTGACCTTCACCCAACAGTTCCTCCAAGATTAGTTGTGAATGTCACCGTTTGTTAGTTTTCCCAGATGAACTCCGATGTCCAGCAATACATGAATTCAAACAGCAAATGCGGTAACTGTGCAGGTTCTCTCTCTCTCTCCTGCACTGTCCTCACCATGTGCTTCCTTTGTCTGCTCTGCTCCCTTTTAAACTGCTGTTGTTTTGACTTTTTTTCCAAAGTTCCAAAACAATGCAACAGCATATAAACAGTAATTGCTGCTCCTGGAATTCAAGGAAATCACCTCCAGCACCTAAAATACCTCAAAAAGAAAGGAGCAGCTCTTACAGCCAGAAATGTTTCCCGTCCTCCATCTTAGATTACTCAGAATCCCTTTATAACATGGAGTAATAGTATAGGGAATGGGTCTGGATGGGTTAAGCTTCGGAGGGTCAGCATGGACTTGTTGGGCCCAATGGCCTATTCCACACTGTAGGGATTCTGTGAAATAGACACTTTTGCTGTCCAGCAACAGGTCACTAATGGTCTCTCAACTTGTAACACCAATATCACGCGGTCACGATCAACTAACTTTACGCAGATAAGATCCTTCTTGAAGCTCTGCTCAGCACTGCATCATCTATTAACTTACCCACAAAGCTAAGTACTGGAAAAACTATAATCCCAATTGAAGCGGCACCTATTGGACAAGCTTTC